>NW_026599486.1:0-600000 GCF_023634085.1 Falco cherrug
CTTTTGTGGTGTCTTTTAGATGCCTACCAAGGTAGTGTAAAATCTACCAAGAGAACTCCTGTCTGGCACCTTCCCCGGTGGAGTTGTGCAGGGGGTGTGTTTGGAACATTTTGTCACCAGCCGACTCCAAAATTCAGCTGTTCCCCATCTCAGCCCAGAAAGCAGGTAGAACAACTTTTGTGGTGTCTTTCAGATGCCTACCAAGGTAGTGTAAAAACTACCAAGAGAACTCCTTTCTGGCACCTTCCCCGGTGGAGTTGTGCATGGGGTGTGTTTGGAACATTTTGTCACCAGCCGAGTCCAAAATTCAGCGATTCCCCATCTCAGCCCAGAAAGCAGGTAGAACAACTTTTGTGCTGCCTTTCTGATGCCTACCAAGGTAGTGTAAAATCTACCAAGAGAACTCCTGTCTGGCACCTTCCCCGGTGGAGTTGTGCAGGGGGTGTGTTTGGAACATTTTGTCACCAGCCGACTCCAAAATTCAGCGGTTCCCCATCTCAGCCCAGAAAGCAGGTAGAACAACTTTTGTGGTGTCTTTTAGATGCCTACCAAGGTAGTGTAAAAACTACCAGGAGAACTCCTGTCTGGCACCTTCCCCGGTGGAGTTGTGCAGGGGGTGTGTTTGGAACATTTTGTCACCAGCCGAGTCCAAAACTCAGCGTTTCCCCATCTCAGCCCAGAAAGCAGGTAGAACAACTTTTGTGGTGTCTTTTAGATGCCTACCAAGGTAGTGTAAAAACTATCAAGAGAACGCTTGTCTGGCACCTTCCCCGGTGGAGTTGTGCATGGGGTGTCTTTGGAACATTTTGTCACCGGCCGACTCCAAAATTCAGCGATTCCCCATCTCAGCCCAGAAAGCAGGAAGAACAACTTTTGTGGTGTCTTTCAGATGCCTACCGGAGCAATGAAAAAACTACCAGGAGAACTCCTGTCTGGCACCTTCCCCGGTGGAGTTGTGCATGGGGTGTGTTTGGAACATTTTGTCACCAGCCGACTCCAAAATTCAGCGTTTCCCCATCTCAGCCCAGAAAGCAGGTAGAACAACTTTTGTGGTGTCTTTTAGATGCCTACCAAGGTAGTGTAAAAACTATCAAGAGAACGCTTGTCTGGCACCTTCCCCGGTGGAGTTGTGCATGGGGTGTGTTTGGAACATTTTGTCACCGGCCGACTCCAAAATTCAGCGGTTCCCCATCTCAGCCCAGAAAGCAGGTAGAACAACTTTTGTGGTGTCTTTCAGATGCCTACCGGAGCAATGTAAAATCTACCAGGAGAACTCCTGTCTGGCACCTTCCCCGGTGGAGTTGTGCAGGGGGTGTGTTTGGAACATTTTGTCACCGGCCGAGTCCAAAATTCAGCGATTCCCCATCTCAGCCCAGAAAGCAGGTAGAACAACTTTTGTGCTGCCTTTCAGCTGCCTACCAAGGTAGTGTAAAAACTACTAAGAGAATTCCTGTCTGGCACCTTCCCCGGTGGAGTTGTGCAGGGGGTGTGTTTGGAACATTTTGTCACCGGCCGACTCCAAAATTCAGCGTTTCCCCATCTCAGCCCAGAAAGCAGGTAGAACAACTTTTGTGGTGTCTTTTAGATGCCTACCAAGGTAGTGTAAAAACTACCAAGAGAACTCCTGTCTGGCACCTTCCCCGGTGGAGTTGTGCAGGGGGTGTCTTTGGAACATTTTGTCACCAGCCGACTCCAAAATTCAGCTGTTCCCCATCTCAGCCCAGAAAGCAGGAAGAACAACTTTTGTGGTGTCTTTTAAATGCCTACCAATGTAGTGTAAAAACTATCAAGAGAACGCTTGTCTGGCACCTTCCCCGGTGGAGTTGTTCATGGGGTGTGTTTGGAACATTTTGTCACCAGCCGAGTCCAAAATTCAGCGTTTCCCCATCTCAGCCCAGAAAGCAGGTAGAACAACTTTTGTGGTGTCTTTCAAATGCCTACCAAGGTAGTGTAAAAACTACCAGGAGAACTCCTGCCTGGCACCTTCCCCGGTGGAGTTGTGCAGGGGGTGTGTTTGGAACATTTTGTCACCGGCCGACTCCAAAATTCAGCGTTTCCCCATCTCAGCCCAGAAAGCAGATAGAACAACTTTTGTGGTGTCTTTCAGATGCCTACCGGAGCAATGTAAAAACTACCAGGAGAACTCCTGTCTGGCACCTTCCCCGGTGGAGTTGTGCATGGGGTGTCTTTGGAACATTTTGTCACCGGCCGAGTCCAAAATTCAGCGATTCCCCATCTCAGCCCAGAAAGCAGGTAGAACAACTTTTGTGCTGCCTTTCAGCTCCCTACCAAGGCAGTGTAAAATCTACCAAGAGAACTCCTGTCTGGCACCTTCCCCGGTGGAGTTGTGCAGGGGGTGTGTTTGGAACATTTTGTCACCAGCCGACTCCAAAATTCAGCGGTTCCCCATCTCAGCCCAGAAAGCAGGTAGAACATCTTTTGTGGTGTCTTTTAGATGCCTACCAAGGTAGTGTAAAAACTATCAAGAGAACTCTTGTCTGGCACCTTCCCCGGTGGAGTTGTGCAGGGGGTGTGTTTGGAACATTTTGTCACCAGCCGAGTCCAAAATTCAGCGGTTCCCCATCTCAGCCCAGAAAGCAGGTAGAACAACTTTTGTGGTGTCTTTCAGATGCCTACCGGAGCAATGTAAAAACTACCAGGAGAACTCCTGTCTGGCACCTTCCCCGGTGGAGTTGTGCAGGGGGTGTCTTTGGAACATTTTGTCACCGGCCGAGTCCAAAATTCAGCGATTCCCCATCTCAGCCCAGAAAGCAGGTACAACAACTTTTCTTGTGCCTTTCAGCTGCCTACCGGAGCAATGTAAAAACTACTAAGAGAACTCCTGTCTGGCACCTTCCCCGGTGGAGTTGTGCAGGGGGTGTGTTTGGAACATTTTGTCACCAGCCGAGTCCAAAATTCAGCGGTTCCCCATCTCAGCCCAGAAAGCAGGTAGAACAACTTTTGTGGTGCCTTTCAAATGCCTACCAAGGTAGTGTAGAAACTACCAAGAGAACTCCTGTCTGGCACCTTCCCCGGTGGAGTTGTGCATGGGGTGTGTTTGGAACATTTTGTCACCGGCCGACTCCAAAATTCAGCGGTTCCCCATCTCAGCCCAGAAAGCAGGTAGAACAACTTTTGTGGTGTCCTTTTGATGCCTACCGGAGCAATGTAAAAACTACCAGGAGAACTCCTGCCTGGCACCTTCCCCGGTGGAGTTGTGCATGGGGTGTCTTTGGAACATTTTGTCACCGGCCGACTCCAAAATTCAGCGATTCCCCATCTCAGCCCAGAAAGCAGGTAGAACAACTTTTGTGGTGTCTTTCAGATGCCTACCAAGGTAGTGTAAAAACTACCAGGAGAACTCCTGTCTGGCACCTTCCCCGGTGGAGTTGTGCAGGGGGTGTGTTTGGAACATTTTGTCACCAGCCGACTCCAAAATTCAGCTGTTCCCCATCTCAGCCCAGAAAGCAGGTAGAACAGCTTTTGTGGTGTCTTTCAGATGCCTACCAAGGTAGTGTAAAAACTACTAAGAGAACTCTTGTCTGGCACCTTCCCCGGTGGAGTTGTGCATGGGGTGTGTTTGGAACATTTTGTCACCGGCCGACTCCAAAATTCAGCGTTTCCCCATCTCAGCCCAGAAAGCAGGTAGAACAACTTTTGTGGTGTCTTTCAAATGCCTACCAAGGTAGTGTAAAAACTACCAGGAGAACTCCTGCCTGGCACCTTCCCCGGTGGAGTTGTGCAGGGGGTGTGTTTGGAACATTTTGTCACCGGCCGACTCCAAAATTCAGCGTTTCCCCATCTCAGCCCAGAAAGCAGATAGAACAACTTTTGTGGTGTCTTTCAGATGCCTACCGGAGCAATGTAAAAACTACCAAGAGAACTCCTGTCTGGCACCTTCCCCGGTGGAGTTGTGCAGGGGGTGTCTTTGGAACATTTTGTCACCGGCCGAGTCCAAAATTCAGCGATTCCCCATCTCAGCCCAGAAAGCAGGTAGAACAACTTTTGTGCTGCCTTTCAGCTCCCTACCAAGGCAGTGTAAAATCTACCAAGAGAACTCCTGTCTGGCACCTTCCCCGGTGGAGTTGTGCAGGGGGTGTGTTTGGAACATTTTGTCACCAGCCGACTCCAAAATTCAGCGGTTCCCCATCTCAGCCCAGAAAGCAGGTAGAACATCTTTTGTGGTGTCTTTTAGATGCCTACCAAGGTAGTGTAAAAACTATCAAGAGAACTCTTGTCTGGCACCTTCCCCGGTGGAGTTGTGCAGGGGGTGTGTTTGGAACATTTTGTCACCAGCCGAGTCCAAAATTCAGCGGTTCCCCATCTCAGCCCAGAAAGCAGGTAGAACAACTTTTGTGGTGTCTTTCAGATGCCTACCGGAGCAATGTAAAAACTACCAGGAGAACTCCTGTCTGGCACCTTCCCCGGTGGAGTTGTGCAGGGGGTGTCTTTGGAACATTTTGTCACCGGCCGAGTCCAAAATTCAGCGATTCCCCATCTCAGCCCAGAAAGCAGGTACAACAACTTTTCTTGTGCCTTTCAGCTGCCTACCGGAGCAATGTAAAAACTACTAAGAGAACTCCTGTCTGGCACCTTCCCCGGTGGAGTTGTGCAGGGGGTGTGTTTGGAACATTTTGTCACCAGCCGAGTCCAAAATTCAGCGGTTCCCCATCTCAGCCCAGAAAGCAGGTAGAACAACTTTTGTGGTGCCTTTCAAATGCCTACCAAGGTAGTGTAGAAACTACCAAGAGAACTCCTGTCTGGCACCTTCCCCGGTGGAGTTGTGCATGGGGTGTGTTTGGAACATTTTGTCACCGGCCGACTCCAAAATTCAGCGTTTCCCCATCTCAGCCCAGAAAGCAGGTAGAACAACTTTTGTGGTGTCTTTCAAATGCCTACCAAGGTAGTGTAAAAACTACCAGGAGAACTCCTGCCTGGCACCTTCCCCGGTGGAGTTGTGCAGGGGGTGTGTTTGGAACATTTTGTCACCGGCCGACTCCAAAATTCAGCGTTTCCCCATCTCAGCCCAGAAAGCAGATAGAACAACTTTTGTGGTGTCTTTCAGATGCCTACCGGAGCAATGTAAAAACTACCAGGAGAACTCCTGTCTGGCACCTTCCCCGGTGGAGTTGTGCAGGGGGTGTCTTTGGAACATTTTGTCACCGGCCGAGTCCAAAATTCAGCGATTCCCCATCTCAGCCCAGAAAGCAGGTAGAACAACTTTTGTGCTGCCTTTCAGCTCCCTACCAAGGCAGTGTAAAATCTACCAAGAGAACTCCTGTCTGGCACCTTCCCCGGTGGAGTTGTGCAGGGGGTGTGTTTGGAACATTTTGTCACCAGCCGACTCCAAAATTCAGCGGTTCCCCATCTCAGCCCAGAAAGCAGGTAGAACATCTTTTGTGGTGTCTTTTAGATGCCTACCAAGGTAGTGTAAAAACTATCAAGAGAACTCTTGTCTGGCACCTTCCCCGGTGGAGTTGTGCAGGGGGTGTGTTTGGAACATTTTGTCACCAGCCGAGTCCAAAATTCAGCGGTTCCCCATCTCAGCCCAGAAAGCAGGTAGAACAACTTTTGTGGTGTCTTTCAGATGCCTACCGGAGCAATGTAAAAACTACCAGGAGAACTCCTGTCTGGCACCTTCCCCGGTGGAGTTGTGCAGGGGGTGTCTTTGGAACATTTTGTCACCGGCCGAGTCCAAAATTCAGCGATTCCCCATCTCAGCCCAGAAAGCAGGTACAACAACTTTTCTTGTGCCTTTCAGCTGCCTACCGGAGCAATGTAAAAACTACTAAGAGAACTCCTGTCTGGCACCTTCCCCGGTGGAGTTGTGCAGGGGGTGTGTTTGGAACATTTTGTCACCAGCCGAGTCCAAAATTCAGCGGTTCCCCATCTCAGCCCAGAAAGCAGGTAGAACAACTTTTGTGGTGCCTTTCAAATGCCTACCAAGGTAGTGTAGAAACTACCAAGAGAACTCCTGTCTGGCACCTTCCCCGGTGGAGTTGTGCATGGGGTGTGTTTGGAACATTTTGTCACCGGCCGACTCCAAAATTCAGCGGTTCCCCATCTCAGCCCAGAAAGCAGGTAGAACAACTTTTGTGGTGTCCTTTTGATGCCTACCGGAGCAATGTAAAAACTACCAGGAGAACTCCTGCCTGGCACCTTCCCCGGTGGAGTTGTGCATGGGGTGTCTTTGGAACATTTTGTCACCGGCCGACTCCAAAATTCAGCGATTCCCCTTCTCAGCCCAGAAAGCAGGTAGAACAGCTTTTGTGGTGTCTTTCAGATGCCTACCAAGGTAGTGTAAAAACTACCAGGAGAACTCCTGCCTGGCACCTTCCCCGGTGGAGTTGTGCATGGGGTGTGTTTGGAACATTTTGTCACCGGCCGACTCCAAAATTCAGCGTTTCCCCATCTCAGCCCAGAAATCAGATAGAACAACTTTTGTGGTGTCTTTCAGATGCCTACCGGAGCAATGTAAAAACTACCAGGAGAACTCCTGTCTGGCACCTTCCCCGGTGGAGTTGTGCAGGGGGTGTCTTTGGAACATTTTGTCACCGGCCGAGTCCAAAATTCAGCGATTCCCCATCTCAGCCCAGAAAGCAGGTAGAACAACTTTTGTGCTGCCTTTCAGCTCCCTACCAAGGCAGTGTAAAATCTACCAAGAGAACTCCTGTCTGGCACCTTCCCCGGTGGAGTTGTGCAGGGGGTGTGTTTGGAACATTTTGTCACCAGCCGACTCCAAAATTCAGCGGTTCCCCATCTCAGCCCAGAAAGCAGGTAGAACATCTTTTGTGGTGTCTTTTAGATGCCTACCAAGGTAGTGTAAAAACTATCAAGAGAACTCTTGTCTGGCACCTTCCCCGGTGGAGTTGTGCAGGGGGTGTGTTTGGAACATTTTGTCACCAGCCGAGTCCAAAATTCAGCGGTTCCCCATCTCAGCCCAGAAAGCAGGTAGAACAACTTTTGTGGTGTCTTTCAGATGCCTACCGGAGCAATGTAAAAACTACCAGGAGAACTCCTGTCTGGCACCTTCCCCGGTGGAGTTGTGCAGGGGGTGTCTTTGGAACATTTTGTCACCGGCCGAGTCCAAAATTCAGCGATTCCCCATCTCAGCCCAGAAAGCAGGTACAACAACTTTTCTTGTGCCTTTCAGCTGCCTACCGGAGCAATGTAAAAACTACTAAGAGAACTCCTGTCTGGCACCTTCCCCGGTGGAGTTGTGCAGGGGGTGTGTTTGGAACATTTTGTCACCAGCCGAGTCCAAAATTCAGCGGTTCCCCATCTCAGCCCAGAAAGCAGGTAGAACAACTTTTGTGGTGCCTTTCAAATGCCTACCAAGGTAGTGTAGAAACTACCAAGAGAACTCCTGTCTGGCACCTTCCCCGGTGGAGTTGTGCATGGGGTGTGTTTGGAACATTTTGTCACCGGCCGACTCCAAAATTCAGCGTTTCCCCATCTCAGCCCAGAAAGCAGGTAGAACAACTTTTGTGGTGTCTTTCAAATGCCTACCAAGGTAGTGTAAAAACTACCAGGAGAACTCCTGCCTGGCACCTTCCCCGGTGGAGTTGTGCAGGGGGTGTGTTTGGAACATTTTGTCACCGGCCGACTCCAAAATTCAGCGTTTCCCCATCTCAGCCCAGAAAGCAGATAGAACAACTTTTGTGGTGTCTTTCAGATGCCTACCGGAGCAATGTAAAAACTACCAGGAGAACTCCTGTCTGGCACCTTCCCCGGTGGAGTTGTGCAGGGGGTGTCTTTGGAACATTTTGTCACCGGCCGAGTCCAAAATTCAGCGATTCCCCATCTCAGCCCAGAAAGCAGGTAGAACAACTTTTGTGCTGCCTTTCAGCTCCCTACCAAGGCAGTGTAAAATCTACCAAGAGAACTCCTGTCTGGCACCTTCCCCGGTGGAGTTGTGCAGGGGGTGTGTTTGGAACATTTTGTCACCAGCCGACTCCAAAATTCAGCGGTTCCCCATCTCAGCCCAGAAAGCAGGTAGAACATCTTTTGTGGTGTCTTTTAGATGCCTACCAAGGTAGTGTAAAAACTATCAAGAGAACTCTTGTCTGGCACCTTCCCCGGTGGAGTTGTGCAGGGGGTGTGTTTGGAACATTTTGTCACCAGCCGAGTCCAAAATTCAGCGGTTCCCCATCTCAGCCCAGAAAGCAGGTAGAACAACTTTTGTGGTGTCTTTCAGATGCCTACCGGAGCAATGTAAAAACTACCAGGAGAACTCCTGTCTGGCACCTTCCCCGGTGGAGTTGTGCAGGGGGTGTCTTTGGAACATTTTGTCACCGGCCGAGTCCAAAATTCAGCGATTCCCCATCTCAGCCCAGAAAGCAGGTACAACAACTTTTCTTGTGCCTTTCAGCTGCCTACCGGAGCAATGTAAAAACTACTAAGAGAACTCCTGTCTGGCACCTTCCCCGGTGGAGTTGTGCAGGGGGTGTGTTTGGAACATTTTGTCACCAGCCGAGTCCAAAATTCAGCGGTTCCCCATCTCAGCCCAGAAAGCAGGTAGAACAACTTTTGTGGTGCCTTTCAAATGCCTACCAAGGTAGTGTAGAAACTACCAAGAGAACTCCTGTCTGGCACCTTCCCCGGTGGAGTTGTGCATGGGGTGTGTTTGGAACATTTTGTCACCGGCCGACTCCAAAATTCAGCGGTTCCCCATCTCAGCCCAGAAAGCAGGTAGAACAACTTTTGTGGTGTCCTTTTGATGCCTACCGGAGCAATGTAAAAACTACCAGGAGAACTCCTGCCTGGCACCTTCCCCGGTGGAGTTGTGCATGGGGTGTCTTTGGAACATTTTGTCACCGGCCGACTCCAAAATTCAGCGATTCCCCTTCTCAGCCCAGAAAGCAGGTAGAACAGCTTTTGTGGTGTCTTTCAGATGCCTACCAAGGTAGTGTAAAAACTACTAAGAGAACTCCTGTCTGGCACCTTCCCCGGTGGAGTTGTGCATGGGGTGTGTTTGGAACATTTTGTCACCGGCCGACTCCAAAATTCAGCGTTTCCCCATCTCAGCCCAGAAAGCAGGTAGAACAACTTTTGTGGTGTCTTTCAAATGCCTACCAAGGTAGTGTAAAAACTACCAGGAGAACTCCTGCCTGGCACCTTCCCCGGTGGAGTTGTGCATGGGGTGTGTTTGGAACATTTTGTCACCGGCCGACTCCAAAATTCAGCGGTTCCCCATCTCAGCCCAGAAATCAGATAGAACAACTTTTGTGGTGTCTTTCAGATGCCTACCGGAGCAATGTAAAAACTACCAGGAGAACTCCTGTCTGGCACCTTCCCCGGTGGAGTTGTGCAGGGGGTGTGTTTGGACCATTTTGTCACCGGCCGAGTCCAAAATTCAGCGATTCCCCATCTCAGCCCAGAAAGCAGGTAGAACAACTTTTGTGCTGCCTTTCAGCTCCCTACCAAGGCAGTGTAAAATCTACCAAGAGAACTCCTGTCTGGCACCTTCCGTGGTGGAGTTGTGCAGGGGGTGTGTTTGGAACATTTTGTCACCAGCCGAGTCCAAAACTCAGCGTTTCCCCATCTCAGCCCAGAAAGCAGGTAGAACAACTTTTGTGGTGTCTTTTAGATGCCTACCAAGGTAGTGTAAAAACTATCAAGAGAACGCTTGTCTGGCACCTTCCCCGGTGGAGTTGTGCAGGGGGTGTCTTTGGAACATTTTGTCACCGGCCGACTCCAAAATTCAGCGATTCCCCATCTCA
Organism: Falco cherrug; assembly: GCF_023634085.1. Lineage (NCBI taxonomy): Eukaryota > Metazoa > Chordata > Aves > Falconiformes > Falconidae > Falco > Falco cherrug. Next base: position 9,723 of record NW_026599486.1, read on the forward strand.
GCCCAGAAAGCAGGTAGAACAACTTTTGTGGTGTCTTTCAAATGCCTACCAAGGTAGTGTAAAAACTACTAAGAGAACTCCTGTCTGGCACCTTCCCCGGTGGAGTTGTGCAGGGGGTGTGTTTGGAACATTTTGTCACCAGCCGACTCCAAAATTCAGCGGTTCCCCATCTCAGCCCAGAAAGCAGGTAGAACAACTTTTGTGGTGTCTTTCAGATGCCTACCAAGGTAGTGTAAAAACTACCAAGAGAACTCCTTTCTGGCACCTTCCCCGGTGGAGTTGTGCATGGGGTGTGTTTGGAACATTTTGTCACCAGCCGAGTCCAAAATTCAGCGATTCCCCATCTCAGCCCAGAAAGCAGGTAGAACAACTTTTGTGCTGCCTTTCTGATGCCTACCAAGGTAGTGTAAAATCTACCAAGAGAACTCCTGTCTGGCACCTTCCCCGGTGGAGTTGTGCAGGGGGTGTGTTTGGAACATTTTGTCACCAGCCGACTCCAAAATTCAGCGGTTCCCCATCTCAGCCCAGAAAGCAGGTAGAACATCTTTTGTGGTGTCTTTTAGATGCCTACCAAGGTAGTGTAAAAACTACCAGGAGAACTCCTGTCTGGCACCTTCCCCGGTGGAGTTGTGCAGGGGGTGTGTTTGGAACATTTTGTCACCAGCCGAGTCCAAAATTCAGCTGTTCCCCATCTCAGCCCAGAAAGCAGTTAGAACAACTTTTGTGGTGTCTTTCAAATGCCTACCAAGGTAGTGTAAAAACTATCAAGAGAACGCTTGTCTGGCACCTTCCCCGGTGGAGTTGTGCATGGGGTGTCTTTGGAACATTTTGTCACCGGCCGACTCCAAAATTCAGCGATTCCCCATCTCAGCCCAGAAAGCAGGAAGAACAACTTTTGTGGTGTCTTTCAGATGCCTACCGGAGCAATGTAAAAACTACCAGGAGAACTCCTGTCTGGCACCTTCCCCGGTGGAGTTGTGCATGGGGTGTGTTTGGAACATTTTGTCACCAGCCGACTCCAAAATTCAGCGTTTCCCCATCTCAGCCCAGAAAGCAGGTAGAACAACTTTTGTGGTGTCTTTTAGATGCCTACCAAGGTAGTGTAAAAACTATCAAGAGAACGCTTGTCTGGCACCTTCCCCGGTGGAGTTGTGCATGGGGTGTGTTTGGAACATTTTGTCACCGGCCGACTCCAAAATTCAGCGGTTCCCCATCTCAGCCCAGAAAGCAGGTAGAACAACTTTTGTGGTGTCTTTCAGATGCCTACCGGAGCAATGTAAAAACTACCAGGAGAACTCCTGTCTGGCACCTTCCCCGGTGGAGTTGTGCAGGGGGTGTGTTTGGAACATTTTGTCACCAGCCGAGTCCAAAATTCAGCGATTCCCCATCTCAGCCCAGAAAGCAGGTAGAACAACTTTTGTGCTGCCTTTCAGCTGCCTACCAAGGTAGTGTAAAAACTACTAAGAGAATTCCTGTCTGGCACCTTCCCCGGTGGAGTTGTGCATGGGGTGTGTTTGGAACATTTTGTCACCGGCCGACTCCAAAATTCAGCGTTTCCCCATCTCAGCCCAGAAAGCAGGTAGAACAACTTTTGTGGTGTCTTTTAGATGCCTACCAAGGTAGTGTAAAAACTACCAAGAGAACTCCTGTCTGGCACCTTCCCCGGTGGAGTTGTGCAGGGGGTGTCTTTGGAACATTTTGTCACCAGCCGACTCCAAAATTCAGCTGTTCCCCATCTCAGCCCAGAAAGCAGGAAGAACAACTTTTGTGGTGTCTTTTAAATGCCTACCAATGTAGTGTAAAAACTATCAAGAGAACGCTTGTCTGGCACCTTCCCCGGTGGAGTTGTGCATGGGGTGTCTTTGGAACATTTTGTCACCGGCCGAGTCCAAAATTCAGCGATTCCCCATCTCAGCCCAGAAAGCAGATAGAACAACTTTTGTGGTGTCTTTCAGATGCCTACCGGAGCAATGTAAAAACTACCAGGAGAACTCCTGTCTGGCACCTTCCCCGGTGGAGTTGTGCAGGGGGTGTGTTTGGAACATTTTGTCACCAGCCGAGTCCAAAATTCAGCGGTTCCCCATCTCAGCCCAGAAAGCAGGTAGAACAACTTTTGTGGTGTCTTTCAGATGCCTACCGGAGCAATGTAAAAACTACCAGGAGAACTCCTGTCTGGCACCTTCCCCGGTGGAGTTGTGCAGGGGGTGTGTTTGGAACATTTTGTCACCGGCCGACTCCAAAATTCAGCGATTCCCCATCTCAGCCCAGAAAGCAGGTAGAACAACTTTTGTGGTGCCTTTCAGCTGCCTACCAAGGTAGTGTAAAAACTACTAAGAGAACTCCTGTCTGGCACCTTCCGTGGTGGAGTTGTGCAGGGGGTGTCTTTGGAACATTTTGTCACCAGCCGACTCCAAAATTCAGCGGTTCCCCATCTCAGCCCAGAAAGCAGGTGGAACAACTTTTGTGGTGCCTTTCAGCTGCCTACCAAGGTAGTGTAAAAACTACCAAGAGAACTCCTGTCTGGCACCTTCCCCGGTGGAGTTGTGCAGGGGGTGTGTTTGGAACATTTTGTCACCAGCCGAGTCCAAAACTCAGCGTTTCCCCATCTCAGCCCAGAAAGCAGGTAGAACAACTTTTGTGGTGCCTTTCAAATGCCTACCAAGGTAGTGTAGAAACTACCAAGAGAACTCCTGTCTGGCACCTTCCCCGGTGGAGTTGTGCATGGGGTGTGTTTGGAACATTTTGTCACCGGCCGACTCCAAAATTCAGCGGTTCCCCATCTCAGCCCAGAAAGCAGGTAGAACAACTTTTGTCGTGTCCTTTTGATGCCTACCGGAGCAATGTAAAAACTACCAGGAGAACTCCTGTCTGGCACCTTCCCCGGTGGAGTTGTGCAGGGGGTGTCTTTGGAACATTTTGTCACCGGCCGAGTCCAAAATTCAGCGATTCCCCATCTCAGCCCAGAAAGCAGGTAGAACAACTTTTGTGCTGCCTTTCAGCTCCCTACCAAGGCAGTGTAAAATCTACCAAGAGAACTCCTGTCTGGCACCTTCCCCGGTGGAGTTGTGCAGGGGGTGTGTTTGGAACATTTTGTCACCAGCCGACTCCAAAATTCAGCGGTTCCCCATCTCAGCCCAGAAAGCAGGTAGAACATCTTTTGTGGTGTCTTTTAGATGCCTACCAAGGTAGTGTAAAAACTATCAAGAGAACGCTTGTCTGGCACCTTCCCCGGTGGAGTTGTGCAGGGGGTGTGTTTGGAACATTTTGTCACCAGCCGAGTCCAAAATTCAGCGGTTCCCCATCTCAGCCCAGAAAGCAGGTAGAACAACTTTTGTGGTGTCTTTCAGATGCCTACCGGAGCAATGTAAAAACTACCAGGAGAACTCCTGTCTGGCACCTTCCGTGGTGGAGTTGTGCAGGGGGTGTCTTTGGAACATTTTGTCACCAGCCGAGTCCAAAATTCAGCTGTTCCCCATCTCAGCCCAGAAAGCAGGTAGAACAACTTTTGTGGTGTCTTTTAGATGCCTACCAAGGTAGTGTAAAAACTATCAAGAGAACGCTTGTCTGGCACCTTCCCCGGTGGAGTTGTGCATGGGGTGTCTTTGGAACATTTTGTCACCGGCCGACTCCAAAATTCAGCGATTCCCCATCTCAGCCCAGAAAGCAGGTAGAACAACTTTTGTGGTGTCTTTCAGATGCCTACCAAGGTAGTGTAAAAACTACTAAGAGAACTCCTGTCTGGCACCTTCCCCGGTGGAGTTGTGCAGGGGGTGTGTTTGGAACATTTTGTCACCAGCCGAGTCCAAAACTCAGCGTTTCCCCATCTCAGCCCAGAAAGCAGGTAGAACAGCTTTTGTGGTGTCTTTCAGATGCCTACCAAGGTAGTGTAAAAACTACTAAGAGAACTCCTGTCTGGCACCTTCCCCAGTGGAGTTGTGCAGGGGGTGTGTTTGGAACATTTTGTCACCGGCCGACTCCAAAATTCAGCGGTTCCCCATCTCAGCCCAGAAAGCAGGTAGAACAACTTTTGTGGTGTCTTTCAAATGCCTACCAAGGTAGTGTAAAAACTACCAGGAGAACTCCTGCCTGGCACCTTCCCCGGTGGAGTTGTGCATGGGGTGTATTTGGAACATTTTGTCACCGGCCGACTCCAAAATTCAGCGGTTCCCCATCTCAGCCCAGAAATCAGATAGAACAACTTTTGTGGTGTCTTTCAGATGCCTACCGGAGCAATGTAAAAACTACCAGGAGAACTCCTGTCTGGCACCTTCCCCGGTGGAGTTGTGCAGGGGGTGTGTTTGGACCATTTTGTCACCAGCCGAGTCCAAAATTCAGCGTTTCCCCATCTCAGCCCAGAAAGCAGGTAGAACAACTTTTGTGGTGCCTTTCAGCTCCCTACCAAGGCAGTGTAAAATCTACCAAGAGAACTCCTGTCTGGCACCTTCCCCGGTGGAATTGTGCAGGGGGTGTCTTTGGAACATTTTGTCACCAGCCGAGTCCAAAATTCAGCTGTTCCCCATCTCAGCCCAGAAAGCAGGTAGAACAACTTTTGTGGTGTCTTTTAGATGCCTACCAAGGTAGTGTAAAAACTATCAAGAGAACGCTTGTCTGGCACCTTCCCCGGTGGAGTTGTGCATGGGGTGTCTTTGGAACATTTTGTCACCGGCCGACTCCAAAATTCAGCGATTCCCCATCTCAGCCCAGAAAGCAGGTAGAACAACTTTTGTGGTGTCTTTCAAATGCCTACCAAGGTAGTGTAAAAACTACTAAGAGAACTCCTGTCTGGCACCTTCCCCGGTGGAGTTGTGCAGGGGGTGTGTTTGGAACATTTTGTCACCAGCCGACTCCAAAATTCAGCGGTTCCCCATCTCAGCCCAGAAAGCAGGTAGAACAACTTTTGTGGTGCCTTTCAGCTGCCTACCAAGGTAGTGTAGAAACTACTAAGAGAACTCCTGTCTGGCACCTTCCCCGGTGGAGTTGTGCAGGGGGTGTGTTTGGAACATTTTGTCACCAGCCGACTCCAAAATTCAGCGGTTCCCCATCTCAGCCCAGAAAGCAGGTAGAACAACTTTTGTGGTGCCTTTCAGCTGCCTACCAGAGCAATGTAAAAACTACCAGGAGAACTCCTGTCTGGCACCTTCCCCGGTGGAGTTGTGCATGGGGTGTGTTTGGAACATTTTGTCACCGGCCGAGTCCAAAATTCAGCGTTTCCCCATCTCAGCCCAGAAATCAGATAGAACAACTTTTGTGGTGTCTTTCAGATGCCTACCGGAGCAATGTAAAAACTACCAGGAGAACTCCTGTCTGGCACCTTCCCCGGTGGAGTTGTGCAGGGGGTGTGTTTGGAACATTTTGTCACCGGCCGAGTCCAAAATTCAGCGATTCCCCATCTCAGCCCAGAAAGCAGGTAGAACAACTTTTGTGCTGCCTTTCAGCTCCCTACCAAGGTAGTGTAAAAACTACCAAGAGAACTCCTGTCTGGCACCTTCCCCGGTGGAGTTGTGCAGGGGGTGTGTTTGGAACATTTTGTCACCAGCCGACTCCAAAATTCAGCGGTTCCCCATCTCAGCCCAGAAAGCAGGTAGAACAACTTTTGTGGTGTCTTTTAGATGCCTACCAAGGTAGTGTAAAAACTACCAGGAGAACTCCTGTCTGGCACCTTCCCCGGTGGAGTTGTGCATGGGGTGTGTTTGGAACATTTTGTCACCGGCCGACTCCAAAATTCAGCGGTTCCCCATCTCAGCCCAGAAATCAGATAGAACAACTTTTGTGGTGTCTTTCAGATGCCTACCGGAGCAATGTAAAAACTACCAGGAGAACTCCTGTCTGGCACCTTCCCCGGTGGAGTTGTGCAGGGGGTGTGTTTGGAACATTTTGTCACCAGCCGAGTCCAAAATTCAGCGATTCCCCATCTCAGCCCAGAAAGCAGGTAGAACAACTTTTGTGCTGCCTTTCAGCTCCCTACCAAGGCAGTGTAAAATCTACCAAGAGAACTCCTGTCTGGCACCTTCCCCGGTGGAGTTGTGCAGGGGGTGTGTTTGGAACATTTTGTCACCGGCCGACTCCAAAATTCAGCGGTTCCCCATCTCAGCCCAGAAAGCAGGTAGAACAACTTTTGTGGTGTCCTTTTGATGCCTACCGGAGCAATGTAAAAACTACCAGGAGAACTCCTGCCTGGCACCTTCCCCGGTGGAGTTGTGCATGGGGTGTGTTTGGAACATTTTGTCACCAGCCGAGTCCAAAATTCAGCGTTTCCCCATCTCAGCCCAGAAAGCAGGTAGAACAACTTTTGTGGTGTCTTTCAAATGCCTACCAAGGTAGTGTAAAAACTACCAGGAGAACTCCTGCCTGGCACCTTCCCCGGTGGAGTTGTGCAGGGGGTGTGTTTGGAACATTTTGTCACCGGCCGACTCCAAAATTCAGCGTTTCCCCATCTCAGCCCAGAAAGCAGATAGAACAACTTTTGTGGTGTCTTTCAGATGCCTACCGGAGCAATGTAAAAACTACCAGGAGAACTCCTGTCTGGCACCTTCCCCGGTGGAGTTGTGCATGGGGTGTGTTTGGAACATTTTGTCACCGGCCGAGTCCAAAATTCAGCGATTCCCCATCTCAGCCCAGAAAGCAGGTAGAACAACTTTTGTGCTGCCTTTCAGCTCCCTACCAAGGCAGTGTAAAATCTACCAAGAGAACTCCTGTCTGGCACCTTCCCCGGTGGAGTTGTGCAGGGGGTGTGTTTGGAACATTTTGTCACCAGCCGACTCCAAAATTCAGCGGTTCCCCATCTCAGCCCAGAAAGCAGGTAGAACATCTTTTGTGGTGTCTTTTAGATGCCTACCAAGGTAGTGTAAAAACTATCAAGAGAACTCTTGTCTGGCACCTTCCCCGGTGGAGTTGTGCAGGGGGTGTGTTTGGAACATTTTGTCACCAGCCGAGTCCAAAATTCAGCTGTTCCCCATCTCAGCCCAGAAAGCAGGTAGAACAACTTTTGTGGTGTCTTTCAGATGCCTACCGGAGCAATGTAAAAACTACCAGGAGAACTCCTGTCTGGCACCTTCCCCGGTGGAGTTGTGCAGGGGGTGTCTTTGGAACATTTTGTCACCAGCCGACTCCAAAATTCAGCTGTTCCCCATCTCAGCCCAGAAAGCAGGTAGAACAACTTTTGTGGTGTCTTTTAGATGCCTACCAAGGTAGTGTAAAAACTATCAAGAGAACGCTTGTCTGGCACCTTCCCCGGTGGAGTTGTGCATGGGGTGTCTTTGGAACATTTTGTCACCGGCCGACTCCAAAATTCAGCGATTCCCCATCTCAGCCCAGAAAGCAGGTAGAACAACTTTTGTGGTGTCTTTCAGATGCCTACCAAGGTAGTGTAAAAACTACTAAGAGAACTCCTGTCTGGCACCTTCCCCGGTGGAGTTGTGCAGGGGGTGTGTTTGGAACATTTTGTCACCGGCCGACTCCAAAATTCAGCTGTTCCCCATCTCAGCCCAGAAAGCAGGTAGAACAGCTTTTGTGGTGTCTTTCAGATGCCTACCAAGGTAGTGTAAAAACTACTAAGAGAACTCCTGTCTGGCACCTTCCCCGGTGGAGTTGTGCAGGGGGTGTGTTTGGAACATTTTGTCACCGGCCGACTCCAAAATTCAGCGTTTCCCCATCTCAGCCCAGAAAGCAGGTAGAACAACTTTTGTGGTGTCTTTCAAATGCCTACCAAGGTAGTGTAAAAACTACCAGGAGAACTCCTGCCTGGCACCTTCCCCGGTGGAGTTGTGCATGGGGTGTGTTTGGAACATTTTGTCACCGGCCGACTCCAAAATTCAGCGGTTCCCCATCTCAGCCCAGAAATCAGATAGAACAACTTTTGTGGTGTCTTTCAGATGCCTACCGGAGCAATGTAAAAACTACCAGGAGAACTCCTGTCTGGCACCTTCCCCGGTGGAGTTGTGCAGGGGGTGTGTTTGGACCATTTTGTCACCGGCCGAGTCCAAAATTCAGCGATTGCCCATCTCAGCCCAGAAAGCAGGTAGAACAACTTTTGTGCTGCCTTTCAGCTCCCTACCAAGGCAGTGTAAAATCTACCAAGAGAACTCCTGTCTGGCACCTTCCCCGGTGGAGTTGTGCAGGGGGTGTCTTTGGAACATTTTGTCACCAGCCGAGTCCAAAATTCAGCTGTTCCCCATCTCAGCCCAGAAAGCAGGTAGAACAACTTTTGTGGTGTCTTTTAGATGCCTACCAAGGTAGTGTAAAAACTATCAAGAGAACGCTTGTCTGGCACCTTCCCCGGTGGAGTTGTGCAGGGGGTGTCTTTGGAACATTTTGTCACCGGCCAACTCCAAAATTCAGCGATTCCCCATCTCAGCCCAGAAAGCAGGTAGAACAACTTTTGTGGTGTCTTTCAAATGCCTACCAAGGTAGTGTAAAAACTACTAAGAGAACTCCTGTCTGGCACCTTCCCCGGTGGAGTTGTGCAGGGGGTGTGTTTGGAACATTTTGTCACCAGCCGAGTCCAAAATTCAGCGGTTCCCCATCTCAGCCCAGAAAGCAGGTAGAACAACTTTTGTGGTGTCTTTCAGATGCCTACCAAGGTAGTGTAAAAACTACTAAGAGAACTCCTGTCGAGCACCTTCCCCGGTGGAGTTGTGCAGGGGGTGTGTTTGGAACATTTTGTCACCGGCCGAGTCCAAAATTCAGCGTTTCCCCATCTCAGCCCAGAAAGCAGGTAGAACAACTTTTGTGGTGTCTTTTAGATGCCTACCAAGGTAGTGTAAGAACTATCAAGAGAACGCTTGTCTGGCACCTTCCCTGGTGGAGTTGTGCATGGGGTGTCTTTGGAACATTTTGTCACCGGCCGACTCCAAAATTCAGCGGTTCCCCATCTCAGCCCAGAAAGCAGATAGAACAACTTTTGTGGTGTCTTTCAGATGCCTACCGGAGCAATGTAAAAACTACCAGGAGAACTCCTGTCTGGCACCTTCCCCGGTGGAGTTGTGCATGGGGTGTGTTTGGAACATTTTGTCACCAGCCGACTCCAAAATTCAGCGTTTCCCCATCTCAGCCCAGAAAGCAGGTAGAACAACTTTTGTGGTGTCTTTTAGATGCCTACCAAGGTAGTGTAAAAACTACCAGGAGAACTCCTGTCTGGCACCTTCCCCGGTGGAGTTGTGCATGGGGTGTGTTTGGAACATTTTGTCACCGGCCGACTCCAAAATTCAGCGGTTCCCCATCTCAGCCCAGAAATCAGATAGAACAACTTTTGTGGTGTCTTTCAGATGCCTACCGGAGCAATGTAAAAACTACCAGGAGAACTCCTGTCTGGCACCTTCCCCGGTGGAGTTGTGCATGGGGTGTGTTTGGAACATTTTGTCACCAGCCGAGTCCAAAATTCAGCGTTTCCCCATCTCAGCCCAGAAAGCAGGTAGAACAACTTTTGTGGTGTCTTTCAAATGCCTACCAAGGTAGTGTAAAAACTACCAGGAGAACTCCTGCCTGGCACCTTCCCCGGTGGAGTTGTGCAGGGGGTGTGTTTGGAACATTTTGTCACCGGCCGACTCCAAAATTCAGCGTTTCCCCATCTCAGCCCAGAAAGCAGATAGAACAACTTTTGTGGTGTCTTTCAGATGCCTACCGGAGCAATGTAAAAACTACCAGGAGAACTCCTGTCTGGCACCTTCCCCGGTGGAGTTGTGCATGGGGTGTGTTTGGAACATTTTGTCACCGGCCGAGTCCAAAATTCAGCGATTCCCCATCTCAGCCCAGAAAGCAGGTAGAACAACTTTTGTGCTGCCTTTCAGCTCCCTACCAAGGCAGTGTAAAATCTACCAAGAGAACTCCTGTCTGGCACCTTCCCCGGTGGAGTTGTGCAGGGGGTGTGTTTGGAACATTTTGTCACCAGCCGACTCCAAAATTCAGCGGTTCCCCATCTCAGCCCAGAAAGCAGGTAGAACATCTTTTGTGGTGTCTTTTAGATGCCTACCAAGGTAGTGTAAAAACTATCAAGAGAACTCTTGTCTGGCACCTTCCCCGGTGGAGTTGTGCAGGGGGTGTGTTTGGAACATTTTGTCACCAGCCGAGTCCAAAATTCAGCTGTTCCCCATCTCAGCCCAGAAAGCAGGTAGAACAACTTTTGTGGTGTCTTTCAGATGCCTACCGGAGCAATGTAAAAACTACCAGGAGAACTCCTGTCTGGCACCTTCCCCGGTGGAGTTGTGCAGGGGGTGTCTTTGGAACATTTTGTCACCAGCCGACTCCAAAATTCAGCTGTTCCCCATCTCAGCCCAGAAAGCAGGTAGAACAACTTTTGTGGTGTCTTTTAGATGCCTACCAAGGTAGTGTAAAAACTATCAAGAGAACGCTTGTCTGGCACCTTCCCCGGTGGAGTTGTGCATGGGGTGTCTTTGGAACATTTTGTCACCGGCCGACTCCAAAATTCAGCGATTCCCCATCTCAGCCCAGAAAGCAGGTAGAACAACTTTTGTGGTGTCTTTCAGATGCCTACCAAGGTAGTGTAAAAACTACTAAGAGAACTCCTGCCTGGCACCTTCCCCGGTGGAGTTGTGCAGGGGGTGTGTTTGGAACATTTTGTCACCGGCCGACTCCAAAATTCAGCTGTTCCCCATCTCAGCCCAGAAAGCAGGTAGAACAGCTTTTGTGGTGTCTTTCAGATGCCTACCAAGGTAGTGTAAAAACTACTAAGAGAACTCCTGTCTGGCACCTTCCCCGGTGGAGTTGTGCAGGGGGTGTGTTTGGAACATTTTGTCACCGGCCGACTCCAAAATTCAGCGTTTCCCCATCTCAGCCCAGAAAGCAGGTAGAACAACTTTTGTGGTGTCTTTCAAATGCCTACCAAGGTAGTGTAAAAACTACCAGGAGAACTCCTGCCTGGCACCTTCCCCGGTGGAGTTGTGCATGGGGTGTGTTTGGAACATTTTGTCACCGGCCGACTCCAAAATTCAGCGGTTCCCCATCTCAGCCCAGAAATCAGATAGAACAACTTTTGTGGTGTCTTTCAGATGCCTACCGGAGCAATGTAAAAACTACCAGGAGAACTCCTGTCTGGCACCTTCCCCGGTGGAGTTGTGCAGGGGGTGTGTTTGGACCATTTTGTCACCGGCCGAGTCCAAAATTCAGCGATTGCCCATCTCAGCCCAGAAAGCAGGTAGAACAACTTTTGTGCTGCCTTTCAGCTCCCTACCAAGGCAGTGTAAAATCTACCAAGAGAACTCCTGTCTGGCACCTTCCCCGGTGGAGTTGTGCAGGGGGTGTGTTTGGAACATTTTGTCACCAGCCGAGTCCAAAATTCAGCTGTTCCCCATCTCAGCCCAGAAAGCAGGTAGAACAACTTTTGTGGTGTCTTTTAGATGCCTACCAAGGTAGTGTAAAAACTATCAAGAGAACGCTTGTCTGGCACCTTCCCCGGTGGAGTTGTGCAGGGGGTGTCTTTGGAACATTTTGTCACCGGCCAATTCCAAAATTCAGCGATTCCCCATCTCAGCCCAGAAAGCAGGTAGAACAACTTTTGTGGTGTCTTTCAAATGCCTACCAAGGTAGTGTAAAAACTACTAAGAGAACTCCTGTCTGGCACCTTCCCCGGTGGAGTTGTGCAGGGGGTGTGTTTGGAACATTTTGTCACCAGCCGAGTCCAAAATTCAGCGGTTCCCCATCTCAGCCCAGAAAGCAGGTAGAACAACTTTTGTGGTGTCTTTCAGATGCCTACCAAGGTAGTGTAAAAACTACTAAGAGAACTCCTGTCGAGCACCTTCCCCGGTGGAGTTGTGCAGGGGGTGTGTTTGGAACATTTTGTCACCGGCCGAGTCCAAAATTCAGCGTTTCCCCATCTCAGCCCAGAAAGCAGGTAGAACAACTTTTGTGGTGTCTTTTAGATGCCTACCAAGGTAGTGTAAGAACTATCAAGAGAACGCTTGTCTGGCACCTTCCCTGGTGGAGTTGTGCATGGGGTGTCTTTGGAACATTTTGTCACCGGCCGACTCCAAAATTCAGCGGTTCCCCATCTCAGCCCAGAAAGCAGATAGAACAACTTTTGTGGTGTCTTTCAGATGCCTACCGGAGCAATGTAAAACCTACCAGGAGAACTCCTGTCTGGCACCTTCCCCGGTGGAGTTGTGCAGGGGGTGTGTTTGGAACATTTTGTCACCAGCCGACTCCAAAATTCAGCGTTTCCCCATCTCAGCCCAGAAAGCAGGTAGAACAACTTTTGTGGTGTCTTTTAGATGCCTACCAAGGTAGTGTAAAAACTACCAGGAGAACTCCTGTCTGGCACCTTCCCCGGTGGAGTTGTGCATGGGGTGTGTTTGGAACATTTTGTCACCGGCCGACTCCAAAATTCAGCGGTTCCCCATCTCAGCCCAGAAATCAGATAGAACAACTTTTGTGGTGTCTTTCAGATGCCTACCGGAGCAATGTAAAAACTACCAGGAGAACTCCTGTCTGGCACCTTCCCCGGTGGAGTTGTGCAGGGGGTGTGTTTGGAACATTTTGTCACCGGCCGAGTCCAAAATTCAGCGATTCCCCATCTCAGCCCAGAAAGCAGGTAGAACAACTTTTGTGCTGCCTTTCAGCTCCCTACCAAGGCAGTGTAAAATCTACCAAGAGAACTCCTGTCTGGCACCTTCCCCGGTGGAGTTGTGCAGGGGGTGTGTTTGGAACATTTTGTCACCGGCCGACTCCAAAATTCAGCGTTTCCCCATCTCAGCCCAGAAAGCAGGTAGAACAACTTTTGTGGTGTCTTTTAGATGCCTACCAAGGTAGTGTAAAAACTACCAAGAGAACTCCTGCCTGGCACCTTCCCCGGTGGAGTTGTGCAGGGGGTGTGTTTGGAACATTTTGTCACCGGCCGACTCCAAAATTCAGCGGTTCCCCATCTCAGCCCAGAAAGCAGGTAGAACAACTTTTGTGGTGTCTTTTAGATGCCTACCAAGGTAGTGTAAAAACTACCAAGAGAACTCCTGCCTGGCACCTTCCCCGGTGGAGTTGTGCAGGGGGTGTGTTTGGAACATTTTGTCACCAGCCGAGTCCAAAATTCAGCGGTTCCCCATCTCAGCCCAGAAAGCAGGTAGAACAACTTTTGTGGTGCCTTTCAGCTGCCTACCAAGGTAGTGTAGAAACTACTAAGAGAACTCCTGTCTGGCACCTTCCCCGGTGGAGTTGTGCAGGGGGTGTGTTTGGAACATTTTGTCACCGGCCGACTCCAAAATTCAGCGGTTCCCCATCTCAGCCCAGAAAGCAGGTAGAACAACTTTTGTGGTGTCTTTTAGATGCCTACCAAGGTAGTGTAAAAACTACCAAGAGAACTCCTGTCTGGCACCTTCCCCGGTGGAGTTGTGCATGGGGTGTGTTTGGAACATTTTGTCACCAGCCGACTCCAAAATTCAGCGGTTCCCCATCTCAGCCCAGAAAGCAGGAAGAACAACTTTTGTGGTGCCTTTCAGCTGCCTACCAAGGTAGTGTAAAAACTATCAAGAGAACGCTTGTCTGGCACCTTCCCCGGTGGAGTTGTGCAGGGGGTGTGTTTGGAACATTTTGTCACCGGCCGACTCCAAAATTCAGCGGTTCCCCATCTCAGCCCAGAAAGCAGGTAGAACAACTTTTGTGGTGTCTTTTAGATGCCTACCAAGGTAGTGTAAAAACTACCAAGAGAACTCCTGCCTGGCACCTTCCCCGGTGGAGTTGTGCAGGGGGTGTGTTTGGAACATTTTGTCACCAGCCGAGTCCAAAATTCAGCGGTTCCCCATCTCAGCCCAGAAAGCAGGTAGAACAACTTTTGTGGTGCCTTTCAGCTGCCTACCAAGGTAGTGTAGAAACTACTAAGAGAACTCCTGTCTGGCACCTTCCCCGGTGGAGTTGTGCAGGGGGTGTGTTTGGAACATTTTGTCACCGGCCGACTCCAAAATTCAGCGGTTCCCCATCTCAGCCCAGAAAGCAGGTAGAACAACTTTTGTGGTGTCTTTTAGATGCCTACCAAGGTAGTGTAAAAACTACCAAGAGAACTCCTGTCTGGCACCTTCCCCGGTGGAGTTGTGCATGGGGTGTGTTTGGAACATTTTGTCACCAGCCGACTCCAAAATTCAGCGGTTCCCCATCTCAGCCCAGAAAGCAGGAAGAACAACTTTTGTGGTGCCTTTCAGCTGCCTACCAAGGTAGTGTAAAAACTATCAAGAGAACTCTTGTCTGGCACCTTCCCCGGTGGAGTTGTGCAGGGGGTGTGTTTGGAACATTTTGTCACCAGCCGAGTCCAAAATTCAGCGGTTCCCCATCTCAGCCCAGAAAGCAGGTAGAACAACTTTTGTGGTGTCTTTTAGATGCCTACCGGAGCAATGTAAAAACTACCAGGAGAACTCCTGTCTGGCACCTTCCCCGGTGGAGTTGTGCAGGGGGTGTGTTTGGAACATTTTGTCACCAGCCGAGTCCAAAATTCAGCTGTTCCCCATCTCAGCCCAGAAAGCAGGTAGAACAACTTTTGTGCTGCCTTTCAGATGCCTACCAATGTAGTGTAAAAACTATCAAGAGAACGCTTGTCTGGCACCTTCCCCGGTGGAGTTGTGCATGGGGTGTCTTTGGAACATTTTGTCACCGGCCGACTCCAAAATTCAGCGGTTCCCCATCTCAGCCCACAAAGCAGATAGAACAACTTTTGTGGTGCCTTTCAGCTGCCTACCGGAGCAATGTAAAAACTACCAGGAGAACTCCTGTCTGGCACCTTCCCCGGTGGAGTTGTGCAGGGGGTGTGTTTGGAACATTTTGTCACCGGCCGAGTCCAAAATTCAGCGGTTCCCCATCTCAGCCCAGAAAGCAGGTAGAACAACTTTTGTGGTGTCTTTTAGATGCCTACCAAGGTAGTGTAAAAACTATCAAGAGAACGCTTGTCTGGCACCTTCCCCGGTGGAGTTGTGCATGGGGTGTCTTTGGAACATTTTGTCACCGGCCGAGTCCAAAATTCAGCGATTCCCCATCTCAGCCCAGAAAGCAGGTAGAACAACTTTTGTGGTGTCTTTTAGATGCCTACCAAGGTAGTGTAAAAACTATCAAGAGAACGCTTGTCTGGCACCTTCCCCGGTGGAGTTGTGCATGGGGTGTCTTTGGAACATTTTGTCACCGGCCGACTCCAAAATTCAGCGGTTCCCCATCTCAGCCCAGAAAGCAGGTAGAACAACTTTTGTGGTGTCTTTCAGATGCCTACCAAGGTAGTGTAAAAATTACTAAGAGAACTCCTGCCTGGCACCTTCCCCGGTGGAGTTGTGCAGGGGGTGTGTTTGGAACATTTTGTCACCGGCCGACTCCAAAATTCAGCTGTTCCCCATCTCAGCCCAGAAAGCAGGTAGAACAGCTTTTGTGGTGTCTTTCAGATGCCTACCAAGGTAGTGTAAAAACTACTAAGAGAACTCCTGTCTGGCACCTTCCCCGGTGGAGTTGTGCAGGGGGTGTGTTTGGAACATTTTGTCACCGGCCGACTCCAAAATTCAGCGTTTCCCCATCTCAGCCCAGAAAGCAGGTAGAACAACTTTTGTGGTGTCTTTCAAATGCCTACCAAGGTAGTGTAAAAACTACCAGGAGAACTCCTGCCTGGCACCTTCCCCGGTGGAGTTGTGCATGGGGTGTGTTTGGAACATTTTGTCACCGGCCGACTCCAAAATTCAGCGGTTCCCCATCTCAGCCCAGAAATCAGATAGAACAACTTTTGTGGTGTCTTTCAGATGCCTACCGGAGCAATGTAAAAACTACCAGGAGAACTCCTGTCTGGCACCTTCCCCGGTGGAGTTGTGCAGGGGGTGTGTTTGGACCATTTTGTCACCGGCCGAGTCCAAAATTCAGCGATTGCCCATCTCAGCCCAGAAAGCAGGTAGAACAACTTTTGTGCTGCCTTTCAGCTCCCTACCAAGGCAGTGTAAAATCTACCAAGAGAACTCCTGTCTGGCACCTTCCCCGGTGGAGTTGTGCAGGGGGTGTGTTTGGAACATTTTGTCACCAGCCGAGTCCAAAATTCAGCTGTTCCCCATCTCAGCCCAGAAAGCAGGTAGAACAACTTTTGTGGTGTCTTTTAGATGCCTACCAAGGTAGTGTAAAAACTATCAAGAGAACGCTTGTCTGGCACCTTCCCCGGTGGAGTTGTGCAGGGGGTGTCTTTGGAACATTTTGTCACCGGCCAACTCCAAAATTCAGCGATTCCCCATCTCAGCCCAGAAAGCAGGTAGAACAACTTTTGTGGTGTCTTTCAAATGCCTACCAAGGTAGTGTAAAAACTACTAAGAGAACTCCTGTCTGGCACCTTCCCCGGTGGAGTTGTGCAGGGGGTGTGTTTGGAACATTTTGTCACCAGCCGAGTCCAAAATTCAGCGGTTCCCCATCTCAGCCCAGAAAGCAGGTAGAACAACTTTTGTGGTGTCTTTCAGATGCCTACCAAGGTAGTGTAAAAACTACTAAGAGAACTCCTGTCGAGCACCTTCCCCGGTGGAGTTGTGCAGGGGGTGTGTTTGGAACATTTTGTCACCGGCCGAGTCCAAAATTCAGCGTTTCCCCATCTCAGCCCAGAAAGCAGGTAGAACAACTTTTGTGGTGTCTTTTAGATGCCTACCAAGGTAGTGTAAGAACTATCAAGAGAACGCTTGTCTGGCACCTTCCCTGGTGGAGTTGTGCATGGGGTGTCTTTGGAACATTTTGTCACCGGCCGACTCCAAAATTCAGCGGTTCCCCATCTCAGCCCAGAAAGCAGATAGAACAACTTTTGTGGTGTCTTTCAGATGCCTACCGGAGCAATGTAAAAACTACCAGGAGAACTCCTGTCTGGCACCTTCCCCGGTGGAGTTGTGCATGGGGTGTCTTTGGAACATTTTGTCACCAGCCGACTCCAAAATTCAGCGTTTCCCCATCTCAGCCCAGAAAGCAGGTAGAACAACTTTTGTGGTGTCTTTTAGATGCCTACCAAGGTAGTGTAAAAACTACCAGGAGAACTCCTGTCTGGCACCTTCCCCGGTGGAGTTGTGCATGGGGTGTGTTTGGAACATTTTGTCACCGGCCGACTCCAAAATTCAGCGGTTCCCCATCTCAGCCCAGAAATCAGATAGAACAACTTTTGTGGTGTCTTTCAGATGCCTACCGGAGCAATGTAAAAACTACCAGGAGAACTCCTGTCTGGCACCTTCCCCGGTGGAGTTGTGCAGGGGGTGTGTTTGGAACATTTTGTCACCGGCCGAGTCCAAAATTCAGCGATTCCCCATCTCAGCCCAGAAAGCAGGTAGAACAACTTTTGTGCTGCCTTTCAGCTCCCTACCAAGGCAGTGTAAAATCTACCAAGAGAACTCCTGTCTGGCACCTTCCCCGGTGGAGTTGTGCAGGGGGTGTGTTTGGAACATTTTGTCACCGGCCGACTCCAAAATTCAGCGTTTCCCCATCTCAGCCCAGAAAGCAGGTAGAACAACTTTTGTGGTGTCTTTTAGATGCCTACCAAGGTAGTGTAAAAACTACCAAGAGAACTCCTGCCTGGCACCTTCCCCGGTGGAGTTGTGCAGGGGGTGTGTTTGGAACATTTTGTCACCGGCCGACTCCAAAATTCAGCGGTTCCCCATCTCAGCCCAGAAAGCAGGTAGAACAACTTTTGTGGTGTCTTTTAGATGCCTACCAAGGTAGTGTAAAAACTACCAAGAGAACTCCTGCCTGGCACCTTCCCCGGTGGAGTTGTGCAGGGGGTGTGTTTGGAACATTTTGTCACCAGCCGAGTCCAAAATTCAGCGGTTCCCCATCTCAGCCCAGAAAGCAGGTAGAACAACTTTTGTGGTGCCTTTCAGCTGCCTACCAAGGTAGTGTAGAAACTACTAAGAGAACTCCTGTCTGGCACCTTCCCCGGTGGAGTTGTGCAGGGGGTGTGTTTGGAACATTTTGTCACCGGCCGACTCCAAAATTCAGCGGTTCCCCATCTCAGCCCAGAAAGCAGGTAGAACAACTTTTGTGGTGTCTTTTAGATGCCTACCAAGGTAGTGTAAAAACTACCAAGAGAACTCCTGTCTGGCACCTTCCCCGGTGGAGTTGTGCATGGGGTGTGTTTGGAACATTTTGTCACCAGCCGACTCCAAAATTCAGCGGTTCCCCATCTCAGCCCAGAAAGCAGGAAGAACAACTTTTGTGGTGCCTTTCAGCTGCCTACCAAGGTAGTGTAAAAACTATCAAGAGAACTCTTGTCTGGCACCTTCCCCGGTGGAGTTGTGCAGGGGGTGTGTTTGGAACATTTTGTCACCGGCCGACTCCAAAATTCAGCGGTTCCCCATCTCAGCCCAGAAAGCAGGTAGAACAACTTTTGTGGTGTCTTTTAGATGCCTACCAAGGTAGTGTAAAAACTACCAAGAGAACTCCTGCCTGGCACCTTCCCCGGTGGAGTTGTGCAGGGGGTGTGTTTGGAACATTTTGTCACCAGCCGAGTCCAAAATTCAGCGGTTCCCCATCTCAGCCCAGAAAGCAGGTAGAACAACTTTTGTGGTGCCTTTCAGCTGCCTACCAAGGTAGTGTAGAAACTACTAAGAGAACTCCTGTCTGGCACCTTCCCCGGTGGAGTTGTGCAGGGGGTGTGTTTGGAACATTTTGTCACCGGCCGACTCCAAAATTCAGCGGTTCCCCATCTCAGCCCAGAAAGCAGGTAGAACAACTTTTGTGGTGTCTTTTAGATGCCTACCAAGGTAGTGTAAAAACTACCAAGAGAACTCCTGTCTGGCACCTTCCCCGGTGGAGTTGTGCATGGGGTGTGTTTGGAACATTTTGTCACCAGCCGACTCCAAAATTCAGCGGTTCCCCATCTCAGCCCAGAAAGCAGGAAGAACAACTTTTGTGGTGCCTTTCAGCTGCCTACCAAGGTAGTGTAAAAACTATCAAGAGAACTCTTGTCTGGCACCTTCCCCGGTGGAGTTGTGCAGGGGGTGTGTTTGGAACATTTTGTCACCAGCCGAGTCCAAAATTCAGCGGTTCCCCATCTCAGCCCAGAAAGCAGGTAGAACAACTTTTGTGGTGTCTTTTAGATGCCTACCGGAGCAATGTAAAAACTACCAGGAGAACTCCTGTCTGGCACCTTCCCCGGTGGAGTTGTGCAGGGGGTGTGTTTGGAACATTTTGTCACCAGCCGAGTCCAAAATTCAGCTGTTCCCCATCTCAGCCCAGAAAGCAGGTAGAACAACTTTTGTGCTGCCTTTCAGATGCCTACCAATGTAGTGTAAAAACTATCAAGAGAACGCTTGTCTGGCACCTTCCCCGGTGGAGTTGTGCATGGGGTGTCTTTGGAACATTTTGTCACCGGCCGACTCCAAAATTCAGCGGTTCCCCATCTCAGCCCACAAAGCAGATAGAACAACTTTTGTGGTGCCTTTCAGCTGCCTACCGGAGCAATGTAAAAACTACCAGGAGAACTCCTGTCTGGCACCTTCCCCGGTGGAGTTGTGCAGGGGGTGTGTTTGGAACATTTTGTCACCGGCCGAGTCCAAAATTCAGCGGTTCCCCATCTCAGCCCAGAAAGCAGGTAGAACAACTTTTGTGGTGTCTTTTAGATGCCTACCAAGGTAGTGTAAAAACTATCAAGAGAACGCTTGTCTGGCACCTTCCCCGGTGGAGTTGTGCATGGGGTGTCTTTGGAACATTTTGTCACCGGCCGAGTCCAAAATTCAGCGATTCCCCATCTCAGCCCAGAAAGCAGGTAGAACAACTTTTGTGGTGTCTTTTAGATGCCTACCAAGGTAGTGTAAAAACTATCAAGAGAACGCTTGTCTGGCACCTTCCCCGGTGGAGTTGTGCATGGGGTGTCTTTGGAACATTTTGTCACCGGCCGACTCCAAAATTCAGCGGTTCCCCATCTCAGCCCAGAAAGCAGGTAGAACAACTTTTGTGGTGTCTTTCAGATGCCTACCAAGGTAGTGTAAAAATTACTAAGAGAACTCCTGTCTGGCACCTTCCCCGGTGGAGTTGTGCAGGGGGTGTGTTTGGAACATTTTGTCACCAGCCGACTCCAAAATTCAGCTGTTCCCCATCTCAGCCCAGAAAGCAGATAGAACAGCTTTTGTGGTGTCTTTCAGATGCCTACCGGAGCAATGTAAAAACTACCAAGAGAACTCCTGTCTGGCACCTTCCCCGGTGGAGTTGTGCAGGGGGTGTCTTTAGAACATTTTGTCACCAGCCGAGTCCAAAATTCAGCTGTTCCCCATCTCAGCCCAGAAAGCAGGTAGAACAACTTTTGTGGTGTCTTTTAGATGCCTACCAAGGTAGTGTAAAAACTATCAAGAGAACGCTTGTCTGGCACCTTCCCCGGTGGAGTTGTGCATGGGGTGTGTTTGGAACATTTTGTCACCGGCCGACTCCAAAATTCAGCGATTCCCCATCTCAGCCCAGAAAGCAGGTACAACAACTTTTGTGGTGTCTTTCAAATGCCTACCAAGGTAGTGTAAAAACTACTAAGAGAACTCCTATCTGGCACCTTCCCCGGTGGAGTTGTGCAGGGGGTGTGTTTGGAACATTTTGTCACCAGCCGACTCCAAAATTCAGCGGTTCCCCATCTCAGCCCAGAAAGCAGGTAGAACAACTTTTGTGGTGTCTTTCAGATGCCTACCAAGGTAGTGTAAAAATTACTAAGAGAACTCCTGTCTGGCACCTTCCCCGGTGGAGTTGTGCAGGGGGTGTGTTTGGAACATTTTGTCACCAGCCGACTCCAAAATTCAGCTGTTCCCCATCTCAGCCCAGAAAGCAGATAGAACAGCTTTTGTGGTGTCTTTCAGATGCCTACCGGAGCAATGTAAAAACTACCAAGAGAACTCCTGTCTGGCACCTTCCCCGGTGGAGTTGTGCAGGGGGTGTCTTTAGAACATTTTGTCACCAGCCGAGTCCAAAATTCAGCTGTTCCCCATCTCAGCCCAGAAAGCAGGTAGAACAACTTTTGTGGTGTCTTTTAGATGCCTACCAAGGTAGTGTAAAAACTATCAAGAGAACGCTTGTCTGGCACCTTCCCCGGTGGAGTTGTGCATGGGGTGTGTTTGGAACATTTTGTCACCGGCCGACTCCAAAATTCAGCGATTCCCCATCTCAGCCCAGAAAGCAGGTACAACAACTTTTGTGGTGTCTTTCAAATGCCTACCAAGGTAGTGTAAAAACTACTAAGAGAACTCCTGTCTGGCACCTTCCCCGGTGGAGTTGTGCAGGGGGTGTGTTTGGAACATTTTGTCACCAGCCGACTCCAAAATTCAGCTGTTCCCCATCTCAGCCCAGAAAGCAGGTAGAACAACTTTTGTGGTGTCTTTCAGATGCCTACCAAGGTAGTGTAAAAACTGCTAAGAGAACTCCTGTCGAGCACCTTCCCCGGTGGAGTTGTGCATGGGGTGTGTTTGGAACATTTTGTCACCGGCCGACTCCAAAATTCAGCGTTTCCCCATCTCAGCCCAGAAAGCAGGTAGAACAACTTTTGTGGTGTCTTTTAGATGCCTACCAAGGTAGTGTAAAAACTATCAAGAGAACGCTTGTCTGGCACCTTCCCCGGTGGAGTTGTGCATGGGGTGTCTTTGGAACATTTTGTCACCGGCCGACTCCAAAATTCAGCGGTTCCCCATCTCAGCCCAGAAAGCAGGTAGAACAACTTTTGTGGTGTCTTTCAGATGCCTACTGGAGCAATGTAAAAACTACTAAGAGAACTCCTGTCTGGCACCTTCCCCGGTGGAGTTGTGCATGGGGTGTCTTTGGAACATTTTGTCACCGGCCGACTCCAAAATTCAGCGATTCCCCATCTCAGCCCAGAAAGCAGGTAGAACAACTTTTGTGGTGTCTTTCAGATGCCTACCAAGGTAGTGTAAAAACTACTAAGAGAACTCCTGTCTGGCACCTTCCCCGGTGGAGTTGTGCAGGGGGTGTGTTTGGAACATTTTGTCACCAGCCGACTCCAAAATTCAGCTGTTCCCCATCTCAGCCCAGAAAGCAGGTAGAACAGCTTTTGTGGTGTCTTTCAGATGCCTACCAAGGTAGTGTAAAAACTACTAAGAGAACTCCTGTCTGGCACCTTCCCCGGTGGAGTTGTGCATGGGGTGTGTTTGGAACATTTTGTCACCGGCCGACTCCAAAATTCAGCGTTTCCCCATCTCAGCCCAGAAAGCAGGTAGAACAACTTTTGTGGTGTCTTTCAAATGCCTACCAAGGTAGTGTAAAAACTACCAGGAGAACTCCTGCCTGGCACCTTCCCTGGTGGAGTTGTGCATGGGGTGTGTTTGGAACATTTTGTCACCGGCCGACTCCAAAATTCAGCGGTTCCCCATCTCAGCCCAGAAATCAGATAGAACAACTTTTGTGGTGTCTTTCAGATGCCTACCGGAGCAATGTAAAAACTAACAGGAGAACTCCTGCCTGGCACCTTCCCCGGTGGAGTTGTGCAGGGGGTGTGTTTGGAACATTTTGTCACCAGCCGACTCCAAAATTCAGCGGTTCCCCATCTCAGCCCAGAAAGCAGGTAGAACAACTTTTGTGCTGCCTTTCAGCTCCCTACCAAGGCAGTGTAAAATCTACCAAGAGAACTCCTGTCTGGCACCTTCCCCGGTGGAGTTGTGCAGGGGGTGTCTTTGGAACATTTTGTCACCAGCCGAGTCCAAAATTCAGCTGTTCCCCATCTCAGCCCAGAAAGCAGGTAGAACAACTTTTGTGGTGTCTTTTAGATGCCTACCAAGGTAGTGTAAAAACTATCAAGAGAACGCTTGTCTGGCACCTTCCCCGGTGGAGTTGTGCAGGGTGTGTCTTTGGAACATTTTGTCACCGGCCGACTCCAAAATTCAGCGATTCCCCATCTCAGCCCAGAAAGCAGGTAGAACAACTTTTGTGGTGTCTTTCAAATGCCTACCAAGGTAGTGTAAAAACTACTAAGAGAACTCCTGTCTGGCACCTTCCCCGGTGGAGTTGTGCAGGGGGTGTGTTTGGAACATTTTGTCACCAGCCGACTCCAAAATTCAGCGTTTCCCCATCTCAGCCCAGAAAGCAGGTAGAACATCTTTTGTGGTGTCTTTTAGATGCCTACCAAGGTAGTGTGAAAACTATCAAGAGAACTCTTGTCTGGCACCTTCCCCGGTGGAGTTGTGCAGGGGGTGTCTTTGGAACATTTTGTCACCAGCCGAGTCCAAAATTCAGCGGTTCCCCATCTCAGCCCAGAAAGCAGGTAGAACAACTTTTGTGGTGTCTTTCAGATGCCTACCGGAGCAATGTAAAAACTACCAGGAGAACTCCTGTCTGGCACCTTCCCCGGTGGAGTTGTGCATGGGGTGTGTTTGGAACATTTTGTCACCAGCCGACTCCAAAATTCAGCGTTTCCCCATCTCAGCCCAGAAAGCAGGTAGAACAACTTTTGTGGTGCCTTTCAAATGCCTACCAAGGTAGTGTAAAAACTACCAGGAGAACTCCTGTCTGGCACCTTCCCCGGTGGAGTTGTGCAGGGGGTGTGTTTGGAACATTTTGTCACCGGCCGACTCCAAAATTCAGCGGTTCCCCATCTCAGCCCAGAAAGCAGGTAGAACAACTTTTGTGGTGTCTTTTAGATGCCTACCGGAGCAATGTAAAAACTACCAGGAGAACTCCTGTCTGGCACCTTCCCCGGTGGAGTTGTGCAGGGGGTGTGTTTGGAACATTTTGTCACCAGCCGAGTCCAAAATTCAGCTGTTCCCCATCTCAGCCCAGAAAGCAGGTAGAACAACTTTTGTGGTGTCTTTTAGATGCCTACCAAGGTAGTGTAAAAACTATCAAGAGAACGCTTGTCTGGCACCTTCCC
This sequence comes from Falco cherrug, assembly GCF_023634085.1. Classification (NCBI taxonomy): domain Eukaryota; kingdom Metazoa; phylum Chordata; class Aves; order Falconiformes; family Falconidae; genus Falco; species Falco cherrug. Next base: position 33,484 of record NW_026599486.1, read on the forward strand.
CGGTGGAGTTGTGCAGGGGGTGTCTTTGGAACATTTTGTCACCAGCCGAGTCCAAAATTCAGCGGTTCCCCATCTCAGCCCAGAAAGCAGGTAGAACAACTTTTGTGGTGTCTTTCAGATGCCTACCGGAGCAATGTAAAAACTACCAGGAGAACTCCTGTCTGGCACCTTCCCCGGTGGAGTTGTGCAGGGGGTGTGTTTGGAACATTTTGTCACCAGCCGACTCCAAAATTCAGCGTTTCCCCATCTCAGCCCAGAAAGCAGGTAGAACAACTTTTGTGGTGCCTTTCAAATGCCTACCAAGGTAGTGTAAAAACTACCAGGAGAACTCCTGTCTGGCACCTTCCCCGGTGGAGTTGTGCAGGGGGTGTGTTTGGAACATTTTGTCACCGGCCGACTCCAAAATTCAGCGTTTCCCCATCTCAGCCCAGAAAGCAGGTAGAACAACTTTTGTGGTGTCTTTTAGATGCCTACCAAGGTAGTGTAAAAACTACCAAGAGAACTCCTGCCTGGCACCTTCCCCGGTGGAGTTGTGCAGGGGGTGTGTTTGGAACATTTTGTCACCAGCCGAGTCCAAAATTCAGCGGTTCCCCATCTCAGCCCAGAAAGCAGGTAGAACAACTTTTGTGGTGCCTTTCAGCTGCCTACCAAGGTAGTGTAGAAACTACTAAGAGAACTCCTGTCTGGCACCTTCCCCGGTGGAGTTGTGCATGGGGTGTGTTTGGAACATTTTGTCACCAGCCGACTCCAAAATTCAGCGTTTCCCCATCTCAGCCCAGAAAGCAGGTAGAACAACTTTTGTGGTGTCTTTCAGATGCCTACCGGAGCAATGTAAAAACTACCAGGAGAACTCCTGTCTGGCACCTTCCCCGGTGGAGTTGTGCATGGGGTGTGTTTGGAACATTTTGTCACCAGCCGACTCCAAAATTCAGCGTTTCCCCATCTCAGCCCAGAAAGCAGGTAGAACAACTTTTGTGGTGTCTTTTAGATGCCTACCAAGGTAGTGTAAAAACTACCAGGAGAACTCCTGTCTGGCACCTTCCCCGGTGGAGTTGTGCATGGGGTGTGTTTGGAACATTTTGTCACCGGCCGACTCCAAAATTCAGCGGTTCCCCATCTCAGCCCAGAAAGCAGGTAGAACAACTTTTGTGGTGTCTTTCAGATGCCTACCGGAGCAATGTAAAAACTACCAGGAGAACTCCTGTCTGGCACCTTCCCCGGTGGAGTTGTGCAGGGGGTGTCTTTGGAACATTTTGTCACCGGCCGAGTCCAAAATTCAGCGATTCCCCATCTCAGCCCAGAAAGCAGGTAGAACAACTTTTGTGCTGCCTTTCAGCTCCCTACCAAGGCAGTGTAAAATCTACCAAGAGAACTCCTGTCTGGCACCTTCCCCGGTGGAGTTGTGCATGGGGTGTGTTTGGAACATTTTGTCACCAGCCGACTCCAAAATTCAGCGTTTCCCCATCTCAGCCCAGAAAGCAGGTAGAACAACTTTTGTGGTGTCTTTTAGATGCCTACCAAGGTAGTGTAAAAACTATCAAGAGAACTCCTGTCTGGCACCTTCCCCGGTGGAGTTGTGCAGGGGGTGTGTTTGGAACATTTTGTCACCGGCCGAGTCCAAAATTCAGCGATTCCCCATCTCAGCCCAGAAAGCAGGAAGAACAACTTTTGTGGTGCCTTTCAGCTGCCTACCAAGGTAGTGTAAAAACTATCAAGAGAACTCTTGTCTGGCACCTTCCCCGGTGGAGTTGTGCATGGGGTGTGTTTGGAACATTTTGTCACCAGCCGACTCCAAAATTCAGCGGTTCCCCATCTCGGCCCAGAAAGCAGGTAGAACAACTTTTGTGGTGTCTTTTAGATGCCTACCGGAGCAATGTAAAAACTACCAGGAGAACTCCTGTCTGGCACCTTCCCCGGTGGAGTTGTGAAGGGGGTGTGTTTGGAACATTTTGTCACCAGCCGAGTCCAAAATTCAGCTGTTCCCCATCTCAGCCCAGAAAGCAGGAAGAACAACTTTTGTGGTGTCTTTTAGATGCCTACCAATGTAGTGTAAAAACTATCAAGAGAACGCTTGTCTGGCACCTTCCCCGGTGGAGTTGTGCATGGGGTGTCTTTGGAACATTTTGTCACCGGCCGACTCCAAAATTCAGCGTTTCCCCATCTCAGCCCAGAAAGCAGGTAGAACAACTTTTGTGGTGTCTTTTAGATGCCTACCAAGGTAGTGTAAAAACTGCCAAGAGAACTCCTGCCTGGCACCTTCCCCGGTGGAGTTGTGCAGGGGGTGTGTTTGGAACATTTTGTCACCGGCCGACTCCAAAATTCAGCGGTTCCCCATCTCAGCCCAGAAAGCAGGTAGAACAACTTTTGTGGTGTCTTTTAGATGCCTACCAAGGTAGTGTAAAAACTACCAAGAGAACTCCTGCCTGGCACCTTCCCCGGTGGAGTTGTGCAGGGGGTGTGTTTGGAACATTTTGTCACCAGCCGAGTCCAAAATTCAGCGGTTCCCCATCTCAGCCCAGAAAGCAGGTAGAACAACTTTTGTGGTGCCTTTCAGCTGCATACCAAGGTAGTGTAGAAACTACTAAGAGAACTCCTGTCTGGCACCTTCCCCGGTGGAGTTGTGCAGGGGGTGTGTTTGGACCATTTTGTCACCGGCCGACTCCAAAATTCAGCGGTTCCCCATCTCAGCCCAGAAAGCAGGTAGAACAACTTTTGTGGTGTCTTTTAGATGCCTACCAAGGTAGTGTAAAAACTACCAAGAGAACTCCTGTCTGGCACCTTCCCCGGTGGAGTTGTGCATGGGGTGTGTTTGGAACATTTTGTCACCAGCCGACTCCAAAATTCAGCGGTTCCCCATCTCAGCCCAGAAAGCAGGAAGAACAACTTTTGTGGTGCCTTTCAGCTGCCTACCAAGGTAGTGTAAAAACTATCAAGAGAACTCTTGTCTGGCACCTTCCCCGGTGGAGTTGTGCAGGGGGTGTGTTTGGAACATTTTGTGACCAGCCGAGTCCAAAATTCAGCGGTTCTCCATCTCAGCCCAGAAAGCAGGTAGAACAACTTTTGTGGTGTCTTTTAGATGCCTACCGGAGCAATGTAAAAACTACCAGGAGAACTCCTGTCTGGCACCTTCCCCGGTGGAGTTGTGCAGGGGGTGTGTTTGGAACATTTTGTCACCAGCCGAGTCCAAAATTCAGCTGTTCCCCATCTCAGCCCAGAAAGCAGGTAGAACAACTTTTGTGCTGCCTTTCAGATGCCTACCAATGTAGTGTAAAAACTATCAAGAGAACGCTTGTCTGGCACCTTCCCCGGTGGAGTTGTGCATGGGGTGTCTTTGGAACATTTTGTCACCGGCCGACTCCAAAATTCAGCGGTTCCCCATCTCAGCCCACAAAGCAGATAGAACAACTTTTGTGGTGCCTTTCAGCTGCCTACCGGAGCAATGTAAAAACTACCAGGAGAACTCCTGTCTGGCACCTTCCCCGGTGGAGTTGTGCAGGGGGTGTGTTTGGAACATTTTGTCACCGGCCGAGTCCAAAATTCAGCGGTTCCCCATCTCAGCCCAGAAAGCAGGTAGAACAACTTTTGTGGTGTCTTTTAGATGCCTACCAAGGTAGTGTAAAAACTATCAAGAGAACGCTTGTCTGGCACCTTCCCCGGTGGAGTTGTGCATGGGGTGTCTTTGGAACATTTTGTCACCGGCCGAGTCCAAAATTCAGCGATTCCCCATCTCAGCCCAGAAAGCAGGTAGAACAACTTTTGTGGTGTCTTTTAGATGCCTACCAAGGTAGTGTAAAAACTATCAAGAGAACGCTTGTCTGGCACCTTCCCCGGTGGAGTTGTGCATGGGGTGTCTTTGGAACATTTTGTCACCGGCCGACTCCAAAATTCAGCGGTTCCCCATCTCAGCCCAGAAAGCAGGTAGAACAACTTTTGTGGTGTCTTTCAGATGCCTACCAAGGTAGTGTAAAAATTACTAAGAGAACTCCTGTCTGGCACCTTCCCCGGTGGAGTTGTGCAGGGGGTGTGTTTGGAACATTTTGTCACCAGCCGACTCCAAAATTCAGCTGTTCCCCATCTCAGCCCAGAAAGCAGATAGAACAGCTTTTGTGGTGTCTTTCAGATGCCTACCAAGGTAGTGTAAAAACTACTAAGAGAACTCCTGTCTGGCACCTTCCCCGGTGGAGTTGTGCAGGGGGTGTGTTTGGAACATTTTGTCACCAGCCGACTCCAAAATTCAGCGTTTCCCCATCTCAGCCCAGAAAGCAGGAAGAACAACTTTTGTGGTGCCTTTCAGCTGCCTACCAAGGTAGTGTAAAAACTATCAAGAGAACTCTTGTCTGGCACCTTCCCCGGTGGAGTTGTGCAGGGGGTGTGTTTGGAACATTTTGTGACCAGCCGAGTCCAAAATTCAGCGGTTCCCCATCTCAGCCCAGAAAGCAGGTAGAACAACTTTTGTGGTGTCTTTCAGATGCCTACCGGAGCAATGTAAAAACTACCAGGAGAACTCCTGTCTGGCACCTTCCCCGGTGGAGTTGTGCAGGGGGTGTCTTTGGAACATTTTGTCACCAGCCGAGTCCAAAATTCAGCTGTTCCCCATCTCAGCCCAGAAAGCAGGTAGAACAACTTTTGTGGTGTCTTTTAGATGCCTACCAAGGTAGTGTAAAAACTATCAAGAGAACGCTTGTCTGGCACCTTCCCCGGTGGAGTTGTGCATGGGGTGTGTTTGGAACATTTTGTCACCGGCCGACTCCAAAATTCAGCGATTCCCCATCTCAGCCCAGAAAGCAGGTAGAACAACTTTTGTGGTGTCTTTCAGATGCCTACCAAGGTAGTGTAAAAACTGCTAAGAGAACTCCTGTCGAGCACCTTCCCCGGTGGAGTTGTGCATGGGGTGTGTTTGGAACATTTTGTCACCGGCTGACTCCAAAATTCAGCGGTTCCCCATCTCAGCCCAGAAAGCAGGTAGAACAACTTTTGTGGTGTCTTTTAGATGCCTACCAAGGTAGTGTAAAAACTATCAAGAGAACGCTTGTCTGGCACCTTCCCCGGTGGAGTTGTGCATGGGGTGTCTTTGGAACATTTTGTCACCGGCCGACTCCAAAATTCAGCGGTTCCCCATCTCAGCCCAGAAAGCAGGTAGAACAACTTTTGTGGTGTCTTTCAGATGCCTACTGGAGCAATGTAAAAACTACTAAGAGAACTCCTGTCTGGCACCTTCCCCGGTGGAGTTGTGCAGGGGGTGTGTTTGGAACATTTTGTCACCAGCCGACTCCAAAATTCAGCTGTTCCCCATCTCAGCCCAGAAAGCAGGTAGAACAACTTTTGTGGTGTCTTTCAGATGCCTACCAAGGTAGTGTAAAAACTGCTAAGAGAACTCCTGTCGAGCACCTTCCCCGGTGGAGTTGTGCATGGGGTGTGTTTGGAACATTTTGTCACCGGCCGACTCCAAAATTCAGCGGTTCCCCATCTCAGCCCAGAAAGCAGGTAGAACAACTTTTGTGGTGTCTTTTAGATGCCTACCAATGTAGTGTAAAAACTATCAAGAGAACGCTTGTCTGGCACCTTCCCCGGTGGAGTTGTGCATGGGGTGTCTTTGGAACATTTTGTCACCGGCCGACTCCAAAATTCAGCGGTTCCCCATCTCAGCCCAGAAAGCAGGTAGAACAACTTTTGTGGTGTCTTTCAGATGCCTACTGGAGCAATGTAAAAACTACTAAGAGAACTCCTGTCTGGCACCTTCCCCGGTGGAGTTGTGCATGGGGTGTCTTTGGAACATTTTGTCACCGGCCGACTCCAAAATTCAGCGGTTCCCCATCTCAGCCCAGAAAGCAGGTAGAACAACTTTTGTGGTGTCTTTCAGATGCCTACCAAGGTAGTGTAAAAACTACTAAGAGAACTCCTGTCTGGCACCTTCCCCGGTGGAGTTGTGCAGGGGGTGTGTTTGGAACATTTTGTCACCAGCCGACTCCAAAATTCAGCTGTTCCCCATCTCAGCCCAGAAAGCAGGTAGAACAGCTTTTGTGGTGTCTTTCAGATGCCTACCAAGGTAGTGTAAAAACTACTAAGAGAACTCCTGTCTGGCACCTTCCCCGGTGGAGTTGTGCATGGGGTGTGTTTGGAACATTTTGTCACCAGCCGAGTCCAAAATTCAGCTGTTCCCCATCTCAGCCCAGAAAGCAGGTAGAACAACTTTTGTGCTGCCTTTCAGATGCCTACCAATGTAGTGTAAAAACTATCAAGAGAACGCTTGTCTGGCACCTTCCACGGTGGAGTTGTGCATGGGGTGTCTTTGGAACATTTTGTCACCGGCCGACTCCAAAATTCAGCGGTTCCCCATCTCAGCCCACAAAGCAGATAGAACAACTTTTGTGGTGCCTTTCAGCTGCCTACCGGAGCAATGTAAAAACTACCAGGAGAACTCCTGTCTGGCACCTTCCCCGGTGGAGTTGTGCAGGGGGTGTGTTTGGAACATTTTGTCACCGGCCGAGTCCAAAATTCAGCGGTTCCCCATCTCAGCCCAGAAAGCAGGTAGAACAACTTTTGTGGTGTCTTTTAGATGCCTACCAAGGTAGTGTAAAAACTATCAAGAGAACGCTTGTCTGGCACCTTCCCCGGTGGAGTTGTGCATGGGGTGTCTTTGGAACATTTTGTCACCGGCCGAGTCCAAAATTCAGCGATTCCCCATCTCAGCCCAGAAAGCAGGTAGAACAACTTTTGTGGTGTCTTTTAGATGCCTACCAAGGTAGTGTAAAAACTATCAAGAGAACGCTTGTCTGGCACCTTCCCCGGTGGAGTTGTGCATGGGGTGTCTTTGGAACATTTTGTCACCGGCCGACTCCAAAATTCAGCGGTTCCCCATCTCAGCCCAGAAAGCAGGTAGAACAACTTTTGTGGTGTCTTTCAGATGCCTACCAAGGTAGTGTAAAAATTACTAAGAGAACTCCTGTCTGGCACCTTCCCCGGTGGAGTTGTGCAGGGGGTGTGTTTGGAACATTTTGTCACCAGCCGACTCCAAAATTCAGCTGTTCCCCATCTCAGCCCAGAAAGCAGATAGAACAGCTTTTGTGGTGTCTTTCAGATGCCTACCAAGGTAGTGTAAAAACTACTAAGAGAACTCCTGTCTGGCACCTTCCCCGGTGGAGTTGTGCAGGGGGTGTGTTTGGAACATTTTGTCACCAGCCGACTCCAAAATTCAGCGTTTCCCCATCTCAGCCCAGAAAGCAGGAAGAACAACTTTTGTGGTGCCTTTCAGCTGCCTACCAAGGTAGTGTAAAAACTATCAAGAGAACTCTTGTCTGGCACCTTCCCCGGTGGAGTTGTGCAGGGGGTGTGTTTGGAACATTTTGTGACCAGCCGAGTCCAAAATTCAGCGGTTCCCCATCTCAGCCCAGAAAGCAGGTAGAACAACTTTTGTGGTGTCTTTCAGATGCCTACCGGAGCAATGTAAAAACTACCAGGAGAACTCCTGTCTGGCACCTTCCCCGGTGGAGTTGTGCAGGGGGTGTCTTTGGAACATTTTGTCACCAGCCGAGTCCAAAATTCAGCTGTTCCCCATCTCAGCCCAGAAAGCAGGTAGAACAACTTTTGTGGTGTCTTTTAGATGCCTACCAAGGTAGTGTAAAAACTATCAAGAGAACGCTTGTCTGGCACCTTCCCCGGTGGAGTTGTGCATGGGGTGTGTTTGGAACATTTTGTCACCAGCCGACTCCAAAATTCAGCGATTCCCCATCTCAGCCCAGAAAGCAGGTACAACAACTTTTGTGGTGTCTTTCAAATGCCTACCAAGGTAGTGTAAAAACTACTAAGAGAACTCCTGTCTGGCACCTTCCCCGGTGGAGTTGTGCAGGGGGTGTGTTTGGAACATTTTGTCACCAGCCGACTCCAAAATTCAGCTGTTCCCCATCTCAGCCCAGAAAGCAGGTAGAACAACTTTTGTGGTGTCTTTCAGATGCCTACCAAGGTAGTGTAAAAACTGCTAAGAGAACTCCTGTCGAGCACCTTCCCCGGTGGAGTTGTGCATGGGGTGTGTTTGGAACATTTTGTCACCGGCCGACTCCAAAATTCAGCGTTTCCCCATCTCAGCCCAGAAAGCAGGTAGAACAACTTTTGTGGTGTCTTTTAGATGCCTACCAAGGTAGTGTAAAAACTATCAAGAGAACGCTTGTCTGGCACCTTCCCCGGTGGAGTTGTGCATGGGGTGTCTTTGGAACATTTTGTCACCGGCCGACTCCAAAATTCAGCGGTTCCCCATCTCAGCCCAGAAAGCAGGTAGAACAACTTTTGTGGTGTCTTTCAGATGCCTACTGGAGCAATGTAAAAACTACTAAGAGAACTCCTGTCTGGCACCTTCCCCGGTGGAGTTGTGCATGGGGTGTCTTTGGAACATTTTGTCACCGGCCGACTCCAAAATTCAGCGATTCCCCATCTCAGCCCAGAAAGCAGGTAGAACAACTTTTGTGGTGTCTTTCAGATGCCTACCAAGGTAGTGTAAAAACTACTAAGAGAACTCCTGTCTGGCACCTTCCCCGGTGGAGTTGTGCAGGGGGTGTGTTTGGAACATTTTGTCACCAGCCGACTCCAAAATTCAGCTGTTCCCCATCTCAGCCCAGAAAGCAGGTAGAACAGCTTTTGTGGTGTCTTTCAGATGCCTACCAAGGTAGTGTAAAAACTACTAAGAGAACTCCTGTCTGGCACCTTCCCCGGTGGAGTTGTGCATGGGGTGTGTTTGGAACATTTTGTCACCGGCCGACTCCAAAATTCAGCGTTTCCCCATCTCAGCCCAGAAAGCAGGTAGAACAACTTTTGTGGTGTCTTTCAAATGCCTACCAAGGTAGTGTAAAAACTACCAGGAGAACTCCTGCCTGGCACCTTCCCCGGTGGAGCTGTGCATGGGGTGTGTTTGGAACATTTTGTCACCGGCCGACTCCAAAATTCAGCGGTTCCCCATCTCAGCCCAGAAATCAGATAGAACAACTTTTGTGGTGTCTTTCAGATGCCTACCGGAGCAATGTAAAAACTAACAGGAGAACTCCTGCCTGGCACCTTCCCCGGTGGAGTTGTGCAGGGGGTGTGTTTGGAACATTTTGTCACCAGCCGACTCCAAAATTCAGCGGTTCCCCATCTCAGCCCAGAAAGCAGGTAGAACAACTTTTGTGCTGCCTTTCAGCTCCCTACCAAGGCAGTGTAAAATCTACCAAGAGAACTCCTGTCTGGCACCTTCCCCGGTGGAGTTGTGCAGGGGGTGTCTTTGGAACATTTTGTCACCAGCCGAGTCCAAAATTCAGCTGTTCCCCATCTCAGCCCAGAAAGCAGGTAGAACAACTTTTGTGGTGTCTTTTAGATGCCTACCAAGGTAGTGTAAAAACTATCAAGAGAACGCTTGTCTGGCACCTTCCCCGGTGGAGTTGTGCAGGGGGTGTCTTTGGAACATTTTGTCACCGGCCGACTCCAAAATTCAGCGATTCCCCATCTCAGCCCAGAAAGCAGGTAGAACAACTTTTGTGGTGTCTTTCAAATGCCTACCAAGGTAGTGTAAAAACTACTAAGAGAACTCCTGTCTGGCACCTTCCCCGGTGGAGTTGTGCAGGGGGTGTGTTTGGAACATTTTGTCACCAGCCGACTCCAAAATTCAGCGTTTCCCCATCTCAGCCCAGAAAGCAGGTAGAACATCTTTTGTGGTGTCTTTTAGATGCCTACCAAGGTAGTGTGAAAACTATCAAGAGAACTCTTGTCTGGCACCTTCCCCGGTGGAGTTGTGCAGGGGGTGTGTTTGGAACATTTTGTCACCGGCCGAGTCCAAAATTCAGCGGTTCCCCATCTCAGCCCAGAAAGCAGGTAGAACAACTTTTGTGGTGTCTTTCAGATGCCTACCGGAGCAATGTAAAAACTACCAGGAGAACTCCTGTCTGGCACCTTCCCCGGTGGAGTTGTGCAGGGGGTGTGTTTGGAACATTTTGTCACCAGCCGACTCCAAAATTCAGCGTTTCCCCATCTCAGCCCAGAAAGCAGGTAGAACAACTTTTGTGGTGCCTTTCAAATGCCTACCAAGGTAGTGTAAAAACTACCAGGAGAACTCCTGTCTGGCACCTTCCCCGGTGGAGTTGTGCATGGGGTGTGTTTGGAACATTTTGTCACCGGCCGACTCCAAAATTCAGCGGTTCCCCATCTCAGCCCAGAAAGCAGGTAGAACAACTTTTGTGGTGTCTTTCAAATGCCTACCGGAGCAATGTAAAAACTACCAGGAGAACTCCTGTCTGGCACCTTCCCCGGTGGAGTTGTGCAGGGGGTGTGTTTGGAACATTTTGTCACCAGCCGAGTCCAAAATTCAGCGGTTCCCCATCTCAGCCCAGAAAGCAGGTAGAACAACTTTTGTGGTGTCTTTTAGATGCCTACCAAGGTAGTGTAAAAACTATCAAGATAACGCTTGTCTGGCACCTTCCCCGGTGGAGTTGTGCAGGGGGTGTCTTTGGAACATTTTGTCACCAGCCGAGTCCAAAATTCAGCGGTTCCCCATCTCAGCCCAGAAAGCAGGTAGAACAACTTTTGTGGTGTCTTTCAGATGCCTACCGGAGCAATGTAAAAACTACCAGGAGAACTCCTGTCTGGCACCTTCCCCGGTGGAGTTGTGCAGGGGGTGTGTTTGGAACATTTTGTCACCAGCCGACTCCAAAATTCAGCGTTTCCCCATCTCAGCCCAGAAAGCAGGTAGAACAACTTTTGTGGTGCCTTTCAAATGCCTACCAAGGTAGTGTAAAAACTACCAGGAGAACTCCTGTCTGGCACCTTCCCCGGTGGAGTTGTGCAGGGGGTGTGTTTGGAACATTTTTTCACCGGCCGACTCCAAAATTCAGCGTTTCCCCATCTCAGCCCAGAAAGCAGGTAGAACAACTTTTGTGGTGTCTTTTAGATGCCTACCAAGGTAGTGTAAAAACTACCAAGAGAACTCCTGCCTGGCACCTTCCCCGGTGGAGTTGTGCAGGGGGTGTGTTTGGAACATTTTGTCACCAGCCGAGTCCAAAATTCAGCGGTTCCCCATCTCAGCCCAGAAAGCAGGTAGAACAACTTTTGTGGTGCCTTTCAGCTGCCTACCAAGGTAGTGTAGAAACTACTAAGAGAACTCCTGTCTGGCACCTTCCCCGGTGGAGTTGTGCATGGGGTGTGTTTGGAACATTTTGTCACCAGCCGACTCCAAAATTCAGCGTTTCCCCATCTCAGCCCAGAAAGCAGGTAGAACAACTTTTGTGGTGCCTTTCAGATGCCTACCGGAGCAATGTAAAAACTACCAGGAGAACTCCTGTCTGGCACCTTCCCCGGTGGAGTTGTGCATGGGGTGTGTTTGGAACATTTTGTCACCAGCCGACTCCAAAATTCAGCGTTTCCCCATCTCAGCCCAGAAAGCAGGTAGAACAACTTTTGTGGTGTCTTTTAGATGCCTACCAAGGTAGTGTAAAAACTACCAGGAGAACTCCTGTCTGGCACCTTCCCCGGTGGAGTTGTGCATGGGGTGTCTTTGGAACATTTTGTCACCGGCCGACTCCAAAATTCAGCGGTTCCCCATCTCAGCCCAGAAATCAGATAGAACAACTTTTGTGGTGTCTTTCAGATGCCTACCGGAGCAATGTAAAAACTACCAGGAGAACTCCTGTCTGGCACCTTCCCCGGTGGAGTTGTGCAGGGGGTGTGTTTGGAACATTTTGTCACCGGCCGAGTCCAAAATTCAGCGATTCCCCATCTCAGCCCAGAAAGCAGGTGGAACAACTTTTGTGCTGCCTTTCAGCTCCCTACCAAGGCAGTGTAAAATCTACCAAGAGAACTCCTGTCTGGCACCTTCCCCGGTGGAGTTGTGCATGGGGTGTGTTTGGAACATTTTGTCACCAGCCGACTCCAAAATTCAGCGTTTCCCCATCTCAGCCCAGAAAGCAGGTAGAACAACTTTTGTGGTGTCTTTTAGATGCCTACCAAGGTAGTGTAAAAACTATCAAGAGAACTCCTGTCTGGCACCTTCCCCGGTGGAGTTGTGCAGGGGGTGTGTTTGGAACATTTTGTCACCGGCCGAGTCCAAAATTCAGCGATTCCCCATCTCAGCCCAGAAAGCAGGAAGAACAACTTTTGTGGTGCCTTTCAGCTGCCTACCAAGGTAGTGTAAAAACTATCAAGAGAACTCTTGTCTGGCACCTTCCCCGGTGGAGTTGTGCATGGGGTGTGTTTGGAACATTTTGTCACCAGCCGACTCCAAAATTCAGCGGTTCCCCATCTCGGCCCAGAAAGCAGGTAGAACAACTTTTGTGGTGTCTTTTAGATGCCTACCGGAGCAATGTAAAAACTACCAGGAGAACTCCTGTCTGGCACCTTCCCCGGTGGAGTTGTGCAGGGGGTGTGTTTGGAACATTTTGTCACCAGCCGAGTCCAAAATTCAGCTGTTCCCCATCTCAGCCCAGAAAGCAGGAAGAACAACTTTTGTGGTGTCTTTTAGATGCCTACCAATGTAGTGTAAAAACTATCAAGAGAACGCTTGTCTGGCACCTTCCCCGGTGGAGTTGTGCATGGGGTGTCTTTGGAACATTTTGTCACCGGCCGACTCCAAAATTCAGCGGTTCCCCATCTCAGCCCACAAAGCAGATAGAACAACTTTTGTGGTGCCTTTCAGCTGCCTACCGGAGCAATGTAAAAACTACTAAGAGAACTCCTGTCTGGCACCTTCCCCGGTGGAGTTGTGCAGGGGGTGTGTTTGGAACATTTTGTCACCGGCCGAGTCCAAAATTCAGCGGTTCCCCATCTCAGCCCAGAAAGCAGGTAGAACAACTTTTGTGGTGTCTTTTAGATGCCTACCAAGGTAGTGTAAAAACTATCAAGAGAACTCTTGTCTGGCACCTTCCCCGGTGGAGTTGTGCATGGGGTGTCTTTGGAACATTTTGTCACCGGCCGAGTCCAAAATTCAGCGATTCCCCATCTCAGCCCAGAAAGCAGGTAGAACAACTTTTGTGGTGTCTTTTAGATGCCTACCAAGGTAGTGTAAAAACTATCAAGAGAACGCTTGTCTGGCACCTTCCCCGGTGGAGTTGTGCATGGGGTGTCTTTGGAACATTTTGTCACCGGCCGACTCCAAAATTCAGCTGTTCCCCATCTCAGCCCAGAAAGCAGATAGAACAGCTTTTGTGGTGTCTTTCAGATGCCTACCAAGGTAGTGTAAAAACTACTAAGAGAACTCCTGTCTGGCACCTTCCCCGGTGGAGTTGTGCAGGGGGTGTGTTTGGAACATTTTGTCACCAGCCGACTCCAAAATTCAGCGTTTCCCCATCTCAGCCCAGAAAGCAGGTAGAACAACTTTTGTGGTGTCTTTCAAATGCCTACCAAGGTAGTGTAAAAACTACCAGGAGAACTCCTGCCTGGCACCTTCCCCGGTGGAGTTGTGCATGGGGTGTGTTTGGAACATTTTGTCACCGGCCGACTCCAAAATTCAGCGGTTCCCCATCTCAGCCCAGAAATCAGATAGAACAACTTTTGTGGTGTCTTTCAGATGCCTACCGGAGCAATGTAAAAACTACCAGGAGAACTCCTGTCTGGCACCTTCCCCGGTGGAGTTGTGCAGGGGGTGTGTTTGGAACATTTTGTCACCGGCCGACTCCAAAATTCAGCGATTCCCCATCTCAGCCCAGAAAGCAGGTAGAACAACTTTTGTGCTGCCTTTCAGCTCCCTACCAAGGCAGTGTAAAATCTACCAAGAGAACTCCTGTCTGGCACCTTCCCCGGTGGAGTTGTGCATGGGGTGTGTTTGGAACATTTTGTCACCGGCCGACTCCAAAATTCAGCGGTTCCCCATCTCAGCCCAGAAAGCAGGTAGAACATCTTTTGTGGTGTCTTTTAGATGCCTACCAAGGTAGTGTAAAAACTATCAAGAGAACTCTTGTCTGGCACCTTCCCCGGTGGAGTTGTGCAGGGGGTGTGTTTGGAACATTTTGTCACCAGCCGAGTCCAAAATTCAGCGGTTCCCCATCTCAGCCCAGAAAGCAGGTAGAACAACTTTTGTGGTGTCTTTCAGATGCCTACCGGAGCAATGTAAAAACTACCAGGAGAACTCCTGTCTGGCACCTTCCCCGGTGGAGTTGTGCAGGGGGTGTGTTTGGAACATTTTGTCACCAGCCGAGTCCAAAATTCAGCGTTTCCCCATCTCAGCCCAGAAAGCAGGTAGAACAACTTTTGTGGTGTCTTTTAGATGCCTACCAAGGTAGTGTAAAAACTATCAAGAGAACGCTTGTCTGGCACCTTCCCCGGTGGAGTTGTGCATGGGGTGTGTTTGGAACATTTTGTCACCGGCCGACTCCAAAATTCAGCGGTTCCCCATCTCAGCCCAGAAAGCAGGTAGAACAACTTTTGTGGTGTCTTTCAAATGCCTACCAAGGTAGTGTAAAAACTACTAAGAGAACTCCTGTCTGGCACCTTCCCCGGTGGAGTTGTGCAGGGGGTGTGTTTGGAACATTTTGTCACCAGCCGAGTCCAAAATTCAGCTGTTCCCCATCTCAGCCCAGAAAGCAGGAAGAACAACTTTTGTGGTGTCTTTTAGATGCCTACCAAGGTAGTGTAAAAACTATCAAGAGAACGCTTGTCTGGCACCTTCCCCGGTGGAGTTGTGCATGGGGTGTCTTTGGAACATTTTGTCACCGGCCGACTCCAAAATTCAGCGGTTCCCCATCTCAGCCCACAAAGCAGATAGAACAACTTTTGTGGTGCCTTTCAGCTGCCTACCGGAGCAATGTAAAAACTACTAAGAGAACTCCTGTCTGGCACTTTCCCCGGTGGAGTTGTGCAGGGGGTGTGTTTGGAACATTTTGTCACCAGCCGAGTCCAAAATTCAGCGGTTCCCCATCTCAGCCCAGAAAGCAGGTAGAACAACTTTTGTGGTGTCTTTTAGATGCCTACCAAGGTAGTGTAAAAACTATCAAGAGAACTCCTGTCTGGCACCTTCCCCGGTGGAGTTGTGCATGGGGTGTCTTTGGAACATTTTGTCACCGGCCGAGTCCAAAATTCAGCGATTCCCCATCTCAGCCCAGAAAGCAGGTAGAACAACTTTTGTGGTGTCTTTTAGATGCCTACCAAGGTAGTGTAAAAACTATCAAGAGAACGCTTGTCTGGCACCTTCCCCGGTGGAGTTGTGCATGGGGTGTCTTTGGAACATTTTGTCACCGGCCGACTCCAAAATTCAGCGATTCCCCATCTCAGCCCAGAAAGCAGGTAGAACAACTTTTGTGGTGTCTTTCAGATGCCTACCAAGGTAGTGTAAAAACTACTAAGAGAACTCCTGTCTGGCACCTTCCCCGGTGGAGTTGTGCAGGGGGTGTGTTTGGAACATTTTGTCACCAGCCGACTCCAAAATTCAGCGGTTCCCCATCTCGGCCCAGAAAGCAGGTAGAACAACTTTTGTGGTGTCTTTTAGATGCCTACCGGAGCAATGTAAAAACTACCAGGAGAACTCCTGTCTGGCACCTTCCCCGGTGGAGTTGTGCAGGGGGTGTGTTTGGAACATTTTGTCACCAGCCGAGTCCAAAATTCAGCTGTTCCCCATCTCAGCCCAGAAAGCAGGAAGAACAACTTTTGTGGTGTCTTTTAGATGCCTACCAATGTAGTGTAAAAACTATCAAGAGAACGCTTGTCTGGCACCTTCCCCGGTGGAGTTGTGCATGGGGTGTCTTTGGAACATTTTGTCACCGGCCGACTCCAAAATTCAGCGGTTCCCCATCTCAGCCCACAAAGCAGATAGAACAACTTTTGTGGTGCCTTTCAGCTGCCTACCGGAGCAATGTAAAAACTACTAAGAGAACTCCTGTCTGGCACCTTCCCCGGTGGAGTTGTGCAGGGGGTGTGTTTGGAACATTTTGTCACCGGCCGAGTCCAAAATTCAGCGGTTCCCCATCTCAGCCCAGAAAGCAGGTAGAACAACTTTTGTGGTGTCTTTTAGATGCCTACCAAGGTAGTGTAAAAACTATCAAGAGAACTCTTGTCTGGCACCTTCCCCGGTGGAGTTGTGCATGGGGTGTCTTTGGAACATTTTGTCACCGGCCGAGTCCAAAATTCAGCGATTCCCCATCTCAGCCCAGAAAGCAGGTAGAACAACTTTTGTGGTGTCTTTTAGATGCCTACCAAGGTAGTGTAAAAACTATCAAGAGAACGCTTGTCTGGCACCTTCCCCGGTGGAGTTGTGCATGGGGTGTCTTTGGAACATTTTGTCACCGGCCGACTCCAAAATTCAGCTGTTCCCCATCTCAGCCCAGAAAGCAGATAGAACAGCTTTTGTGGTGTCTTTCAGATGCCTACCAAGGTAGTGTAAAAACTACTAAGAGAACTCCTGTCTGGCACCTTCCCCGGTGGAGTTGTGCAGGGGGTGTGTTTGGAACATTTTGTCACCAGCCGACTCCAAAATTCAGCGTTTCCCCATCTCAGCCCAGAAAGCAGGTAGAACAACTTTTGTGGTGTCTTTCAAATGCCTACCAAGGTAGTGTAAAAACTACCAGGAGAACTCCTGCCTGGCACCTTCCCCGGTGGAGTTGTGCATGGGGTGTGTTTGGAACATTTTGTCACCGGCCGACTCCAAAATTCAGCGGTTCCCCATCTCAGCCCAGAAATCAGATAGAACAACTTTTGTGGTGTCTTTCAGATGCCTACCGGAGCAATGTAAACACTACCAGGAGAACTCCTGTCTGGCACCTTCCCCGGTGGAGTTGTGCAGGGGGTGTGTTTGGAACATTTTGTCACCGGCCGACTCCAAAATTCAGCGATTCCCCATCTCAGCCCAGAAAGCAGGTAGAACAACTTTTGTGCTGCCTTTCAGCTCCCTACCAAGGCAGTGTAAAATCTACCAAGAGAACTCCTGTCTGGCACCTTCCCCGGTGGAGTTGTGCATGGGGTGTGTTTGGAACATTTTGTCACCGGCCGACTCCAAAATTCAGCGGTTCCCCATCTCAGCCCAGAAAGCAGGTAGAACATCTTTTGTGGTGTCTTTTAGATGCCTACCAAGGTAGTGTAAAAACTATCAAGAGAACTCTTGTCTGGCACCTTCCCCGGTGGAGTTGTGCAGGGGGTGTGTTTGGAACATTTTGTCACCAGCCGAGTCCAAAATTCAGCGGTTCCCCATCTCAGCCCAGAAAGCAGGTAGAACAACTTTTGTGGTGTCTTTCAGATGCCTACCGGAGCAATGTAAAAACTACCAGGAGAACTCCTGTCTGGCACCTTCCCCGGTGGAGTTGTGCAGGGGGTGTGTTTGGAACATTTTGTCACCAGCCGAGTCCAAAATTCAGCGTTTCCCCATCTCAGCCCAGAAAGCAGGTAGAACAACTTTTGTGGTGTCTTTTAGATGCCTACCAAGGTAGTGTAAAAACTATCAAGAGAACGCTTGTCTGGCACCTTCCCCGGTGGAGTTGTGCATGGGGTGTGTTTGGAACATTTTGTCACCGGCCGACTCCAAAATTCAGCGGTTCCCCATCTCAGCCCAGAAAGCAGGTAGAACAACTTTTGTGGTGTCTTTCAAATGCCTACCAAGGTAGTGTAAAAACTACTAAGAGAACTCCTGTCTGGCACCTTCCCCGGTGGAGTTGTGCAGGGGGTGTGTTTGGAACATTTTGTCACCAGCCGAGTCCAAAATTCAGCTGTTCCCCATCTCAGCCCAGAAAGCAGGAAGAACAACTTTTGTGGTGTCTTTTAGATGCCTACCAAGGTAGTGTAAAAACTATCAAGAGAACGCTTGTCTGGCACCTTCCCCGGTGGAGTTGTGCATGGGGTGTCTTTGGAACATTTTGTCACCGGCCGACTCCAAAATTCAGCGGTTCCCCATCTCAGCCCACAAAGCAGATAGAACAACTTTTGTGGTGCCTTTCAGCTGCCTACCGGAGCAATGTAAAAACTACTAAGAGAACTCCTGTCTGGCACTTTCCCCGGTGGAGTTGTGCAGGGGGTGTGTTTGGAACATTTTGTCACCAGCCGAGTCCAAAATTCAGCGGTTCCCCATCTCAGCCCAGAAAGCAGGTAGAACAACTTTTGTGGTGTCTTTTAGATGCCTACCAAGGTAGTGTAAAAACTATCAAGAGAACTCCTGTCTGGCACCTTCCCCGGTGGAGTTGTGCATGGGGTGTCTTTGGAACATTTTGTCACCGGCCGAGTCCAAAATTCAGCGATTCCCCATCTCAGCCCAGAAAGCAGGTAGAACAACTTTTGTGGTGTCTTTTAGATGCCTACCAAGGTAGTGTAAAAACTATCAAGAGAACGCTTGTCTGGCACCTTCCCCGGTGGAGTTGTGCATGGGGTGTCTTTGGAACATTTTGTCACCGGCCGACTCCAAAATTCAGCGATTCCCCATCTCAGCCCAGAAAGCAGGTAGAACAACTTTTGTGGTGTCTTTCAGATGCCTACCAAGGTAGTGTAAAAAACTACTAAGAGAACTCCTGTCTGGCACCTTCCCCGGTGGAGTTGTGCAGGGGGTGTGTTTGGAACATTTTGTCACCAGCCGACTCCAAAATTCAGCTGTTCCCCATCTCAGCCCAGAAAGCAGATAGAACAGCTTTTGTGGTGTCTTTCAGATGCCTACCAAGGTAGTGTAAAAACTACTAAGAGAACTCCTGTCTGGCACCTTCCCCGGTGGAGTTGTGCAGGGGGTGTGTTTGGAACATTTTGTCACCAGCCGACTCCAAAATTCAGCGTTTCCCCATCTCAGCCCAGAAAGCAGGTAGAACAACTTTTGTGGTGTCTTTCAAATGCCTACCAAGGTAGTGTAAAAACTACCAGGAGAACTCCTGCCTGGCACCTTCCCCGGTGGAGTTGTGCATGGGGTGTGTTTGGAACATTTTGTCACCGGCCGACTCCAAAATTCAGCGGTTCCCCATCTCAGCCCAGAAATCAGATAGAACAACTTTTGTGGTGTCTTTCAGATGCCTACCGGAGCAATGTAAACACTACCAGGAGAACTCCTGTCTGGCACCTTCCCCGGTGGAGTTGTGCAGGGGGTGTGTTTGGAACATTTTGTCACCGGCCGACTCCAAAATTCAGCGATTCCCCATCTCAGCCCAGAAAGCAGGTAGAACAACTTTTGTGCTGCCTTTCAGCTCCCTACCAAGGCAGTGTAAAATCTACCAAGAGAACTCCTGTCTGGCACCTTCCCCGGTGGAGTTGTGCATGGGGTGTGTTTGGAACATTTTGTCACCCGGCCGACTCCAAAATTCAGCGGTTCCCCATCTCAGCCCAGAAAGCAGGTAGAACATCTTTTGTGGTGTCTTTTAGATGCCTACCAAGGTAGTGTAAAAACTATCAAGAGAACTCTTGTCTGGCACCTTCCCCGGTGGAGTTGTGCAGGGGGTGTGTTTGGAACATTTTGTCACCAGCCGAGTCCAAAATTCAGCGGTTCCCCATCTCAGCCCAGAAAGCAGGTAGAACAACTTTTGTGGTGTCTTTCAGATGCCTACCGGAGCAATGTAAAAACTACCAGGAGAACTCCTGTCTGGCACCTTCCCCGGTGGAGTTGTGCAGGGGGTGTCTTTGGAACATTTTGTCACCAGCCGAGTCCAAAATTCAGCGTTTCCCCATCTCAGCCCAGAAAGCAGGTAGAACAACTTTTGTGGTGTCTTTTAGATGCCTACCAAGGTAGTGTAAAAACTATCAAGAGAACGCTTGTCTGGCACCTTCCCCGGTGGAGTTGTGCATGGGGTGTGTTTGGAACATTTTGTCACCGGCCGACTCCAAAATTCAGCGGTTCCCCATCTCAGCCCAGAAAGCAGGTAGAACAACTTTTGTGGTGTCTTTCAAATGCCTACCAAGGTAGTGTAAAAACTACTAAGAGAACTCCTGTCTGGCACCTTCCCCGGTGGAGTTGTGCAGGGGGTGTGTTTGGAACATTTTGTCACCAGCCGAGTCCAAAATTCAGCTGTTCCCCATCTCAGCCCAGAAAGCAGGAAGAACAACTTTTGTGGTGTCTTTTAGATGCCTACCAAGGTAGTGTAAAAACTATCAAGAGAACGCTTGTCTGGCACCTTCCCCGGTGGAGTTGTGCATGGGGTGTCTTTGGAACATTTTGTCACCGGCCGACTCCAAAATTCAGCGGTTCCCCATCTCAGCCCACAAAGCAGATAGAACAACTTTTGTGGTGCCTTTCAGCTGCCTACCGGAGCAATGTAAAAACTACTAAGAGAACTCCTGTCTGGCACCTTCCCCGGTGGAGTTGTGCATGGGGTGTGTTTGGAACATTTTGTCACCGGCCGAGTCCAAAATTCAGCGGTTCCCCATCTCAGCCCAGAAAGCAGGTAGAACAACTTTTGTGGTGTCTTTTAGATGCCTACCAAGGTAGTGTAAAAACTATCAAGAGAACGCTTGTCTGGCACCTTCCCCGGTGGAGTTGTGCATGGGGTGTCTTTGGAACATTTTGTCACCGGCCGAGTCCAAAATTCAGCGATTCCCCATCTCAGCCCAGAAAGCAGGTAGAACAACTTTTGTGGTGTCTTTTAGATGCCTACCAAGGTAGTGTAAAAACTATCAAGAGAACGCTTGTCTGGCACCTTCCCCGGTGGAGTTGTGCATGGGGTGTCTTTGGAACATTTTGTCACCGGCCGAGTCCAAAATTCAGCGATTCCCCATCTCAGCCCAGAAAGCAGGTAGAACAACTTTTGTGGTGTCTTTCAGATGCCTACCAAGGTAGTGTAAAAACTACTAAGAGAACTCCTGTCTGGCACCTTCCCCGGTGGAGTTGTGCAGGGGGTGTGTTTGGAACATTTTGTCACCAGCCGACTCCAAAATTCAGCTGTTCCCCATCTCAGCCCAGAAAGCAGATAGAACAGCTTTTGTGGTGTCTTTCAGATGCCTACCAAGGTAGTGTAAAAACTACTAAGAGAACTCCTGTCTGGCACCTTCCCCGGTGGAGTTGTGCAGGGGGTGTGTTTGGAACATTTTGTCACCAGCCGACTCCAAAATTCAGCGTTTCCCCATCTCAGCCCAGAAAGCAGGTAGAACAACTTTTGTGGTGTCTTTTAGATGCCTACCAAGGTAGTGTAAAAACTACCAGGAGAACTCCTGCCTGGCACCTTCCCCGGTGGAGTTGTGCATGGGGTGTGTTTGGAACATTTTGTCACCGGCCGACTCCAAAATTCAGCGGTTCCCCATCTCAGCCCAGAAATCAGATAGAACAACTTTTGTGGTGTCTTTCAGATGCCTACCGGAGCAATGTAAAAACTACCAGGAGAACTCCTGTCTGGCACCTTCCCCGGTGGAGTTGTGCAGGGGGTGTGTTTGGAACATTTTGTCACCGGCCGAGTCCAAAATTCAGCGGTTCCCCATCTCAGCCCAGAAAGCAGGTAGAACATCTTTTGTGGTGTCTTTTAGATGCCTACCAAGGTAGTGTAAAAACTATCAAGAGAACTCTTGTCTGGCACCTTCCCCGGTGGAGTTGTGCAGGGGGTGTGTTTGGAACATTTTGTCACCAGCCGACTCCAAAATTCAGCGGTTCCCCATCTCAGCCCAGAAAGCAGGTAGAACAACTTTTGTGGTGTCTTTCAGATGCCTACCAAGGTAGTGTAAAAACTACCAGGAGAACTCCTGTCTGGCACCTTCCCCGGTGGAGTTGTGCAGGGGGTGTCTTTGGAACATTTTGTCACCGGCCGACTCCAAAATTCAGCGGTTCCCCATCTCAGCCCAGAAAGCAGGTAGAACAACTTTTGTGGTGTCTTTCAGATGCCTACCAGAGCAATGTAAAAACTACTAAGAGAACTCCTGTCTGGCACCTTCCCCGGTGGAGTTGTGCATGGGGTGTGTTTGGAACATTTTGTCACCAGCCGACTCCAAAATTCAGCGTTTCCCCATCTCAGCCCAGAAAGCAGGTAGAACAACTTTTGTGGTGTCTTTTAGATGCCTACCAAGGTAGTGTAAAAACTACCAAGAGAACTCCTGTCTGGCACCTTCCCCGGTGGAGTTGTGCATGGGGTGTGTTTGGAACATTTTGTCACCGGCCGACTCCAAAATTCAGCGGTTCCCCATCTCAGCCCAGAAATCAGATAGAACAACTTTTGTGGTGTCTTTTAGATGCCTACCGGAGCAATGTAAAAACTACCAGGAGAACTCCTGTCTGGCACCTTCCCCGGTGGAGTTGTGCAGGGGGTGTGTTTGGAACATTTTGTCACCGGCCGAGTCCAAAATTCAGCGATTCCCCATCTCAGCCCAGAAAGCAGGTAGAACAACTTTTGTGCTGCCTTTCAGCTCCCTACCAAGGCAGTGTAAAATCTACCAAGAGAACTCCTGTCTGGCACCTTCCCCGGTGGAGTTGTGCAGGGGGTGTGTTTGGAACATTTTGTCACCGGCCGACTCCAAAATTCAGCGGTTCCCCATCTCAGCCCAGAAAGCAGGTAGAACATCTTTTGTGGTGTCTTTTAGATGCCTACCAAGGTAGTGTAAAAACTATCACGAGAACTCTTGTCTGGCACCTTCCCCGGTGGAGTTGTGCATGGGGTGTGTTTGGAACATTTTGTCACCAGCCGACTCCAAAATTCAGCGGTTCCCCATCTCAGCCCAGAAAGCAGGTAGAACAACTTTTGTGGTGTCTTTCAGATGCCTACTGGAGCAATGTAAAAACTACCAGGAGAACTCCTGTCTGGCACCTTCCCCGGTGGAGTTGTGCAGGGGGTGTCTTTGGAACATTTTGTCACCAGCCGAGTCCAAAATTCAGCTGTTCCCCATCTCAGCCCAGAAAGCAGGTAGAACAACTTTTGTGGTGTCTTTTAGATGCCTACCAAGGTAGTGTAAAAACTATCAAGAGAACGCTTGTCTGGCACCTTCCCCGGTGGAGTTGTGCATGGGGTGTCTTTGGAACATTTTGTCACCGGCCGACTCCAAAATTCAGCGATTCCCCATCTCAGCCCAGAAAGCAGGTAGAACAACTTTTGTGGTGTCTTTCAAATGCCTACCAAGGTAGTGTAAAAACTACCAAGAGAACTACTGTCTGGCACCTTCCCCGGTGGAGTTGTGCAGGGGGTGTGTTTGGAACATTTTGTCACCAGCCGACTCCAAAATTCAGCTGTTCCCCATCTCAGCCCAGAAAGCAGGTAGAACAACTTTTGTGGTGTCTTTCAGATGCCTACCAAGGTAGTGTAAAAACTATCAAGAGAACTCCTGTCTGGCACCTTCCCCGGTGGAGTTGTGCAGGGGGTGTGTTTGGAACATTTTGTCACCGGCCGAGTCCAAAATTCAGCGGTTCCCCATCTCAGCCCAGAAAGCAGGTAGAACAACTTTTGTGGTGTCTTTTAGATGCCTACCAAGGTAGTGTAAAAACTATCAAGAGAACGCTTTCTGGCACCTTCCCCGGTGGAGTTGTGCATGGGGTGTGTTTGGAACATTTTGTCACCGGCCGACTCCAAAATTCAGCGGTTCCCCATCTCAGCCCAGAAAGCAGATAGAACAACTTTTGTGGTGCCTTTCAAATGCCTACCAAGGTAGTGTAAAAACTACCAGGAGAACTCCTGTCTGGCACCTTCCCCGGTGGAGTTGTGCAGGGGGTGTGTTTGGAACATTTTGTCACCGGCCGACTCCAAAATTCAGCGTTTCCCCATCTCAGCCCAGAAAGCAGGTAGAACAACTTTTGTGGTGTCTTTTAGATGCCTACCAAGGTAGTGTAAAAACTACCAAGAGAACTCCTGCCTGGCACCTTCCCCGGTGGAGTTGTGCAGGGGGTGTGTTTGGAACATTTTGTCACCTGCCGAGTCCAAAATTCAGCGGTTCCCCATCTCAGCCCAGAAAGCAGGTAGAACAACTTTTGTGGTGCCTTTCAGATGCCTACCAAGGTAGTGTAGAAACTACTAAGAGAATTCCTGTCTGGCACCTTCCCCGGTGGAGTTGTGCAGGGGGTGTGTTTGGAACATTTCGTCACCAGCCGACTCCAAAATTCAGCGGTTCCCCATCTCAGCCCAGAAAGCAGGTAGAACAACTTTTGTGGTGTCTTTTAGATGCCTACCAAGGTAGTGTAAAAACTACCAAGAGAATTCCTGTCTGGCACCTTCCCCGGTGGAGTTGTGCATGGGGTGTGTTTGGAACATTTTGTCACCAGCCGACTCCAAAATTCAGCGGTTCCCCATCTCAGCCCAGAAATCAGATAGAACAACTTTTGTGGTGTCTTTCAGATGCCTACCGGAGCAATGTAAAAACTACCAGGAGAACTTCTGTCTGGCACCTTCCCCGGTGGAGTTGTGCAGGGGGTGTGTTTGGAACATTTTGTCACCAGCCGACTCCAAAATTCAGCGGTTCCCCATCTCAGCCCAGAAAGCAGGAAGAACAACTTTTGTGGTGCCTTTCAGCTGCCTACCAAGGTAGTGTAAAAACTATCAAGAGAACTCTTGTCTGGCACCTTCCCCGGTGGAGTTGTGCAGGGGGTGTGTTTGGAACATTTTGTCACCAGCCGACTCCAAAATTCAGCGGTTCCCCATCTCAGCCCAGAAAGCAGGTAGAACAACTTTTGTGGTGCCTTTCAAATGCCTACCGGAGCAATGTAAAAACTACCAGGAGAACTCCTGTCTGGCACCTTCCCCGGTGGAGTTGTGCAGGGGGTGTCTTTGGAACATTTTGTCACCAGCCGACTCCAAAATTCAGCTGTTCCCCATCTCAGCCCAGAAAGCAGGAAGAACAACTTTTGAGGTGTCTTTTAGATGCCTACCAATGTAGTGTAAAAACTATCAAGAGAACGCTTGTCTGGCACCTTCCCCGGTGGAGTTGTGCATGGGGTGTCTTTGGAACATTTTGTCACCGGCCGAGTCCAAAATTCAGCGTTTCCCCATCTCAGCCCACAAAGCAGATAGAACAACTTTTGTGGTGCCTTTCAGCTGCCTACCAGAGCAATGTAAAAACTACTAACAGAACTCCTGTCTGGCACCTTCCCCGGTGGAGTTGTGCAGGGGGTGTGTTTGGAACATTTTGTCACCAGCCGACTCCAAAATTCAGCGGTTCCCCATCTCAGCCCAGAAAGCAGGTAGAACAACTTTTGTGGTGTCTTTCAGATGCCTACCGGAGCAATGTAAAAACTACCAAGAGAACTCCTGTCTGGCACCTTCCCCGGTGGAGTTGTGCAGGGGGTGTGTTTGGAACATTTTGTCACCAGCCGAGTCCAAAATTCAGCGATTCCCCATCTCAGCCCAGAAAGCAGGTAGAACAACTTTTGTGGTGCCTTTCTGATGCCTACCAAGGTAGTGTAAAATCTACCAAGAGAACTCCTGTCTGGCACCTTCCCCGGTGGAGTTGTGCAGGGGGTGTCTTTGGAACATTTTGTCACCAGCCGACTCCAAAATTCAGCGGTTCCCCATCTCAGCCCAGAAAGCAGGTAGAACATCTTTTGTGGTGTCTTTCAGATGCATACCAAGGTAGTGTAAAAACTATCAAGAGAACGCTTGTCTGGCACCTTCCCCGGTGGAGTTGTGCATGGGGTGTCTTTGGAACATTTTGTCACCGGCCGACTCCAAAATTCAGCGGTTCCCCATCTCAGCCCAGAAAGCAGGTAGAACAACTTTTGTGCTGCCTTTCAGCTGCCTACCATGGTAGTGTAGAAACTACTAAGAGAACTCCTGTCTGGCACCTTCCCCGGTGGAGTTGTGCAGGGGGTGTGTTTGGAACATTTCGTCACCAGCCGACTCCAAAATTCAGCGGTTCCCCATCTCAGCCCAGAAAGCAGGTACAACAACTTTTGTGGTGTCTTTCAGGTGCCTACCAAGGTAGTGTAAAAACTACCAAGAGAACTCCTGTCTGGCACCTTCCCCGGTGGAGTTGTGCAGGGGGTGTGTTTGGAACATTTTGTCACCAGCCGACTCCAAAATTCAGCGGTTCCCCATCTCAGCCCAGAAAGCAGGAAGAACAACTTTTGTGGTGCCTTTCAAATGCCTACCAAGGTAGTGTAGAAACTACCAAGAGAACTCCTGTCTGGCACCTTCCCCGGTGGAGTTGTGCATGGGGTGTGTTTGGAACATTTTGTCACCAGCCGACTCCAAAATTCAGCGGTTCCCCATCTCAGCCCAGAAAGCAGGTAGAACAACTTTTGTGGTGCCTTTCAAATGCCCACCGGAGCAATGTAAAAACTACCAGGAGAACTCCTGTCTGGCACCTTCCCCGGTGGAGTTGTGCAGGGGGTGTCTTTGGAACATTTTGTCACCAGCCGAGTCCAAAATTCAGCTGTTCCCCATCTCAGCCCAGAAAGCAGGAAGAACAACTTTTGTGGTGTCTTTTAGATGCCTACCAATGTAGTGTAAAAACTATCAAGAGAACGCTTGTCTGGCACCTTCCCCGGTGGAGTTGTGCATGGGGTGTCTTTGGAACATTTTGTCACCGGCCGAGTCCAAAATTCAGCGATTCCCCATCTCAGCCCAGAAAGCAGATAGAACAACTTTTGTGGTGTCTTTCAGATGCCTACCGGAGCAATGTAAAAACTACCAGGAGAACTCCTGTCTGGCACCTTCCCCGGTGGAGTTGTGCATGGGGTGTGTTTGGAACATTTTGTCACCGGCCGACTCCAAAATTCAGCGGTTCCCCATCTCAGCCCAGAAAGCAGGTAGAACAACTTTTGTGGTGTCTTTCAAATGCCTACCGGAGCAATGTAAAATCTACCAAGAGAACGCCTGTCTGGCACCTTCCCCGGTGGAGTTGTGCAGGGGGTGTGTTTGGAACATTTTGTCACCAGCCGACTCCAAAATTCAGCGGTTCCCCATCTCAGCCCAGAAAGCAGGTAGAACATCTTTTGTGGTGTCTTTTAGATGCCTACGAAGGTAGTGTAAAAACTACCAGGAGAACTCCTGTCTGGCACCTTCCCCGGTGGAGTTGTGCAGGGGGTGTGTTTGGAACATTTTGTCACCAGCCGAGTCCAAAACTCAGCGTTTCCCCATCTCAGCCCAGAAAGCAGGAAGAACAACTTTTGTGGTGCCTTTCAGCTGCCTACCAAGGTAGTGTAAAAACTACCAAGAGAACTCCTGTCTGGCACCTTCCCCGGTGGAATTGTGCATGGGGTGTGTTTTGAACATTTTGTCACCGGCCGACTCCAAAATTCAGCGATTCCCCATCTCAGCCCAGAAAGCAGGTACAACAACTTTTGTGGTGCCTTTCTGATGTCTACCAAGGTAGTGTAAAATCTACCAAGAGAACGCTTGTCTGGCACCTTCCCCGGTGGAGTTGTGCATGGGGTGTGTTTGGAACATTTTGTCACCGGCCGACTCCAAAATTCAGCGATTCCCCATCTCAGCCCAGAAAGCAGGTACAACAACTTTTGTGGTGCCTTTCTGATGTCTACCAAGGTAGTGTAAAATCTACCAAGAGAACGCTTGTCTGGCACCTTCCCCGGTGGAGTTGTGCATGGGGTGTGTTTGGAACATTTTGTCACCGGCCGAGTCCAAAATTCAGCGGTTCCCCATCTCAGCCCAGAAAGCAGATAGAACAACTTTTCTTGTGCCTTTCAGCTGCCTACCAGAGCAATGTAAAAACTACTAAGAGAACTCCTGTCTGGCACCTTCCCCGGTGGAGTTGTGCATGGGGTGTGTTTGGAACATTTTGTCACCAGCCGACTCCAAAATTCAGCGTTTCCCCATCTCAGCCCAGAAAGCAGGTAGAACATCTTTTGTGGTGTCTTTTAGATGCCTACCAAGGTAGTGTAAAATCTACCAAGAGAACTCCTGTCTGGCACCTTCCCCGGTGGAGTTGTGCAGGGGGTGTGTTTGGAACATTTTGTCACCAGCCGACTCCAAAATTCAGCGGTTCCCCATCTCAGCCCAGAAAGCAGGTAGAACATCTTTTGTGGTGTCTTTTAGATGCATACCAAGGTAGTGAAAAAACTACCAGGAGAACTCCTGTCTGGCACCTTCCCCGGTGGAGTTGTGCAGGGGGTGTGTTTGGAACATTTTGTCACCAGCCGAGTCCAAAACTCAGCGTTTCCCCATCTCAGCCCAGAAAGCAGGTAGAACAACTTTTGTGGTGTCTTTCAGATGCCTACCAAGGTAGTGTAAAAACTATCAAGAGAACGCTTGTCTGGCACCTTCCCCGGTGGAGTTGTGCATGGGGTGTCTTTGGAACATTTTGTCACCGGCCGACTCCAAAATTCAGCGATTCCCCATCTCAGCCCAGAAAGCAGGAAGAACAACTTTTGTGGTGTCTTTCAGATGCCTACCGGAGCAATGTAAAAACTACCAGGAGAACTCCTGTCTGGCACCTTCCCCGGTGGAGTTGTGCATGGGGTGTGTTTGGAACATTTTGTCACCAGCCGACTCCAAAATTCAGCGTTTCCCCATCTCAGCCCAGAAAGCAGGTAGAACAACTTTTGTGGTGTCTTTTAGATGCCTACCAAGGTAGTGTAAAAACTACCAAGAGAACTCCTGCCTGGCACCTTCCCCGGTGGAGTTGTGCATGGGGTGTGTTTGGAACATTTTGTCACCAGCCGAGTCCAAAATTCAGCGGTTCCCCATCTCAGCCCAGAAAGCAGGAAGAACAACTTTTGTTGTGCCTTTCAGCTGCCTACCAAGGTAGTGTAAAAACTATCAAGAGAACTCTTGTCTGGCACCTTCCCCGGTGGAGTTGTGCAGGGGGTGTGTTTGGAACATTTTGTCACCAGCCGACTCCAAAATTCAGCGGTTCCCCATCTCAGCCCAGAAAGCAGGTAGAACAACTTTTGTGGTGTCTTTTAGATGCCTACCGGAGCAATGTAAAAACTACCAGGAGAACTCCTGTCTGGCACCTTCCCCGGTGGAGTTGTGCAGGGGGTGTCTTTGGAACATTTTGTCACCAGCCGAGTCCAAAATTCAGCTGTTCCCCATCTCAGCCCAGAAAGCAGGAAGAACAACTTTTGTGGTGTCTTTTAGATGCCTACCAATGTAGTGTAAAAACTATCAAGAGAACGCTTGTCTGGCACCTTCCCCGGTGGAGTTGTGCATGGGGTGTCTTTGGAACATTTTGTCACCGGCCGAGTCCAAAATTCAGCGATTCCCCATCTCAGCCCAGAAAGCAGGTAGAACAACTTTTGTGGTGTCTTTCAGATGCCTACTGGAGCAATGTAAAAACTACCAGGAGAACTCCTGTCTGGCACCTTCCCCGGTGGAGTTGTGCAGGGGGTGTCTTTGGAACATTTTGTCACCAGCCGAGTCCAAAATTCAGCTGTTCCCCATCTCAGCCCAGAAAGCAGGTAGAACAACTTTTGTGGTGTCTTTCAGATGCCTACCAAGGTAGTGTAAAAACTACTAAGAGAACTCCTGTCTGGCACCTTCCCCGGTGGAGTTGTGCAGGGGTTGTGTTTGGAACATTTTGTCACCGGCCGACTCCAAAATTCAGTGTTTCCCCATCTCAGCCCAGAAAGCAGGTAGAACAACTTTTGTGGTGCCTTTCAGCTGCCTACCAAGGTAGTGTAAAAACTACTAAGAGAACTCCTGTCTGGCACCTTCCCCGGTGGAGTTGTGCATGGGGTGTGTTTGGAACATTTTGTCACCGGCCGACTCCAAAATTCAGCGGTTCCCCATCTCAGCCCAGAAAGCAGGTACAACAACTTTTCTTGTGCCTTTCAGCTGCCTACCAGAGCAATGTAAAATCTACCAGGAGAACTCCTGTCTGGCACCTTCCCCGGTGGAGTTGTGCATGGGGTGTGTTTGGAACATTTTGTCACCGGCCGAGTCCAAAATTCAGCTGTTCCCCATCTCAGCCCAGAAAGCAGGTAGAACAACTTTTGTGGTGCCTTTCAGCTGCCTACCAAAGGAGTGTAAAAACTATCAAGAGAACTCTTGTCTGGCACCTTCCCCGGTGGAGTTGTGCAGGGGGTGTGTTTGGAACATTTTGTCACCAGCCGAGTCCAAAATTCAGCGGTTCCCCATCTCAGCCCAGAAAGCAGGTAGAACAACTTTTGTGGTGTCTTTTAGATGCCTACCGGAGCAATGTAAAAACTACCAGGAGAACTCCTGTCTGGCACCTTCCCCGGTGGAGTTGTGCAGGGGGTGTGTTTGGAACATTTCGTCACCAGCCGACTCCAAAATTCAGCGGTTCCCCATCTCAGCCCAGAAAGCAGGTACAACAACTTTTGTGGTGTCTTTCAGGTGCCTACCAAGGTAGTGTAAAAACTACCAAGAGAACTCCTGTCTGGCACCTTCCCCGGTGGAGTTGTGCAGGGGGTGTGTTTGGAACATTTTGTCACCAGCCGACTCCAAAATTCAGCGGTTCCCCATCTCAGCCCAGAAAGCAGGAAGAACAACTTTTGTGGTGCCTTTCAAATGCCTACCAAGGTAGTGTAGAAACTACCAAGAGAACTCCTGTCTGGCACCTTCCCCGGTGGAGTTGTGCATGGGGTGTGTTTGGAACATTTTGTCACCAGCCGACTCCAAAATTCAGCGGTTCCCCATCTCAGCCCAGAAAGCAGGTAGAACAACTTTTGTGGTGCCTTTCAAATGCCCACCGGAGCAATGTAAAAACTACCAGGAGAACTCCTGTCTGGCACCTTCCCCGGTGGAGTTGTGCAGGGGGTGTCTTTGGAACATTTTGTCACCAGCCGAGTCCAAAATTCAGCTGTTCCCCATCTCAGCCCAGAAAGCAGGAAGAACAACTTTTGTGGTGTCTTTTAGATGCCTACCAATGTAGTGTAAAAACTATCAAGAGAACGCTTGTCTGGCACCTTCCCCGGTGGAGTTGTGCATGGGGTGTCTTTGGAACATTTTGTCACCGGCCGAGTCCAAAATTCAGCGATTCCCCATCTCAGCCCAGAAAGCAGATAGAACAACTTTTGTGGTGTCTTTCAGATGCCTACCGGAGCAATGTAAAAACTACCAGGAGAACTCCTGTCTGGCACCTTCCCCGGTGGAGTTGTGCATGGGGTGTGTTTGGAACATTTTGTCACCGGCCGACTCCAAAATTCAGCGGTTCCCCATCTCAGCCCAGAAAGCAGGTAGAACAACTTTTGTGGTGTCTTTCAAATGCCTACCGGAGCAATGTAAAATCTACCAAGAGAACGCCTGTCTGGCACCTTCCCCGGTGGAGTTGTGCAGGGGGTGTGTTTGGAACATTTTGTCACCAGCCGACTCCAAAATTCAGCGGTTCCCCATCTCAGCCCAGAAAGCAGGTAGAACATCTTTTGTGGTGTCTTTTAGATGCCTACCAAGGTAGTGTAAAAACTACCAGGAGAACTCCTGTCTGGCACCTTCCCCGGTGGAGTTGTGCAGGGGGTGTGTTTGGAACATTTTGTCACCAGCCGAGTCCAAAACTCAGCGTTTCCCCATCTCAGCCCAGAAAGCAGGAAGAACAACTTTTGTGGTGCCTTTCAGCTGCCTACCAAGGTAGTGTAAAAACTACCAAGAGAACTCCTGTCTGGCACCTTCCCCGGTGGAATTGTGCATGGGGTGTGTTTTGAACATTTTGTCACCGGCCGACTCCAAAATTCAGCGATTCCCCATCTCAGCCCAGAAAGCAGGTACAACAACTTTTGTGGTGCCTTTCTGATGTCTACCAAGGTAGTGTAAAATCTACCAAGAGAACGCTTGTCTGGCACCTTCCCCGGTGGAGTTGTGCATGGGGTGTGTTTGGAACATTTTGTCACCGGCCGACTCCAAAATTCAGCGATTCCCCATCTCAGCCCAGAAAGCAGGTACAACAACTTTTGTGGTGCCTTTCTGATGTCTACCAAGGTAGTGTAAAATCTACCAAGAGAACGCTTGTCTGGCACCTTCCCCGGTGGAGTTGTGCATGGGGTGTGTTTGGAACATTTTGTCACCGGCCGAGTCCAAAATTCAGCGGTTCCCCATCTCAGCCCAGAAAGCAGATAGAACAACTTTTCTTGTGCCTTTCAGCTGCCTACCAGAGCAATGTAAAAACTACTAAGAGAACTCCTGTCTGGCACCTTCCCCGGTGGAGTTGTGCATGGGGTGTGTTTGGAACATTTTGTCACCAGCCGACTCCAAAATTCAGCGTTTCCCCATCTCAGCCCAGAAAGCAGGTAGAACATCTTTTGTGGTGTCTTTTAGATGCCTACCAAGGTAGTGTAAAATCTACCAAGAGAACTCCTGTCTGGCACCTTCCCCGGTGGAGTTGTGCAGGGGGTGTGTTTGGAACATTTTGTCACCAGCCGACTCCAAAATTCAGCGGTTCCCCATCTCAGCCCAGAAAGCAGGTAGAACATCTTTTGTGGTGTCTTTTAGATGCATACCAAGGTAGTGAAAAAACTACCAGGAGAACTCCTGTCTGGCACCTTCCCCGGTGGAGTTGTGCAGGGGGTGTGTTTGGAACATTTTGTCACCAGCCGAGTCCAAAACTCAGCGTTTCCCCATCTCAGCCCAGAAAGCAGGTAGAACAACTTTTGTGGTGTCTTTCAGATGCCTACCAAGGTAGTGTAAAAACTATCAAGAGAACGCTTGTCTGGCACCTTCCCCGGTGGAGTTGTGCATGGGGTGTCTTTGGAACATTTTGTCACCGGCCGACTCCAAAATTCAGCGATTCCCCATCTCAGCCCAGAAAGCAGGAAGAACAACTTTTGTGGTGTCTTTCAGATGCCTACCGGAGCAATGTAAAAACTACCAGGAGAACTCCTGTCTGGCACCTTCCCCGGTGGAGTTGTGCATGGGGTGTGTTTGGAACATTTTGTCACCAGCCGACTCCAAAATTCAGCGTTTCCCCATCTCAGCCCAGAAAGCAGGTAGAACAACTTTTGTGGTGTCTTTTAGATGCCTACCAAGGTAGTGTAAAAACTACCAAGAGAACTCCTGCCTGGCACCTTCCCCGGTGGAGTTGTGCATGGGGTGTGTTTGGAACATTTTGTCACCAGCCGAGTCCAAAATTCAGCGGTTCCCCATCTCAGCCCAGAAAGCAGGAAGAACAACTTTTGTTGTGCCTTTCAGCTGCCTACCAAGGTAGTGTAAAAACTATCAAGAGAACTCTTGTCTGGCACCTTCCCCGGTGGAGTTGTGCAGGGGGTGTGTTTGGAACATTTTGTCACCAGCCGACTCCAAAATTCAGCGGTTCCCCATCTCAGCCCAGAAAGCAGGTAGAACAACTTTTGTGGTGTCTTTTAGATGCCTACCGGAGCAATGTAAAAACTACCAGGAGAACTCCTGTCTGGCACCTTCCCCGGTGGAGTTGTGCAGGGGGTGTCTTTGGAACATTTTGTCACCAGCCGAGTCCAAAATTCAGCTGTTCCCCATCTCAGCCCAGAAAGCAGGAAGAACAACTTTTGTGGTGTCTTTTAGATGCCTACCAATGTAGTGTAAAAACTATCAAGAGAACGCTTGTCTGGCACCTTCCCCGGTGGAGTTGTGCATGGGGTGTCTTTGGAACATTTTGTCACCGGCCGAGTCCAAAATTCAGCGATTCCCCATCTCAGCCCAGAAAGCAGGTAGAACAACTTTTGTGGTGTCTTTCAGATGCCTACTGGAGCAATGTAAAAACTACCAGGAGAACTCCTGTCTGGCACCTTCCCCGGTGGAGTTGTGCAGGGGGTGTCTTTGGAACATTTTGTCACCAGCCGAGTCCAAAATTCAGCTGTTCCCCATCTCAGCCCAGAAAGCAGGTAGAACAACTTTTGTGGTGTCTTTCAGATGCCTACCAAGGTAGTGTAAAAACTACTAAGAGAACTCCTGTCTGGCACCTTCCCCGGTGGAGTTGTGCAGGGGTTGTGTTTGGAACATTTTGTCACCGGCCGACTCCAAAATTCAGTGTTTCCCCATCTCAGCCCAGAAAGCAGGTAGAACAACTTTTGTGGTGCCTTTCAGCTGCCTACCAAGGTAGTGTAAAAACTACTAAGAGAACTCCTGTCTGGCACCTTCCCCGGTGGAGTTGTGCATGGGGTGTGTTTGGAACATTTTGTCACCGGCCGACTCCAAAATTCAGCGGTTCCCCATCTCAGCCCAGAAAGCAGGTACAACAACTTTTCTTGTGCCTTTCAGCTGCCTACCAGAGCAATGTAAAATCTACCAGGAGAACTCCTGTCTGGCACCTTCCCCGGTGGAGTTGTGCATGGGGTGTGTTTGGAACATTTTGTCACCGGCCGAGTCCAAAATTCAGCTGTTCCCCATCTCAGCCCAGAAAGCAGGTAGAACAACTTTTGTGGTGCCTTTCAGCTGCCTACCAAAGGAGTGTAAAAACTATCAAGAGAACTCTTGTCTGGCACCTTCCCCGGTGGAGTTGTGCAGGGGGTGTGTTTGGAACATTTTGTCACCAGCCGAGTCCAAAATTCAGCGGTTCCCCATCTCAGCCCAGAAAGCAGGTAGAACAACTTTTGTGGTGTCTTTTAGATGCCTACCGGAGCAATGTAAAAACTACCAGGAGAACTCCTGTCTGGCACCTTCCCCGGTGGAGTTGTGCAGGGGGTGTGTTTGGAACATTTTGTCACCAGCCGAGTCCAAAATTCAGCTGTTCCCCATCTCAGCCCAGAAAGCAGGAAGAAGAACTTTTGTGGTGTCTTTTAGATGCCTACCAATGTAGTGTAAAAACTATCAAGAGAACGCTTGTCTGGCACCTTCCCCGGTGGAGTTGTGCATGGGGTGTGTTTGGAACATTTTGTCACCGGCCGACTCCAAAATTCAGCGGTTCCCCATCTCAGCCCAGAAAGCAGATAGAACAACTTTTCTTGTGCCTTTCAGCTGCCTACCAGAGCAATGTAAAAACTACTAAGAGAACTCCTGCCTGGCACCTTCCCCGGTGGAGTTGTGCAGGGGGTGTGTTTGGAACATTTTGTCACCAGCCGACTCCAAAATTCAGCGGTTCCCCATCTCAGCCCAGAAAGCAGGTAGAACAGCTTTTGTGGTCTCTTTTAGATGCCTACCAAGGTAGTGTAAAATCTACCAAGAGAACTCCTGTCTGGCACCTTCCCCGGTGGAGTTGTGCAGGGGGTGTGTTTGGAACATTTTGTCACCAGCCGACTCCAAAATTCAGCGGTTCCCCATCTCAGCCCAGAAAGCAGGGTAGAACATCTTTTGTGGTGTCTTTTAGATGCATACCGGAGCAATGTAAAAACTACCAGGAGAACTCCTGTCTGGCACCTTCCCCGGTGGAGTTGTGCAGGGGGTGTGTTTGGAACATTTTGTCACCAGCCGAGTCCAAAAACTCAGCATTTCCCCATCTCAGCCCAGAAAGCAGGTAGAACAACTTTTGTGGTGTCTTTTAGATGCCTACCAAGGTAGTGTAAAAACTATCAAGAGAACGCTTGTCTGGCACCTTCCCCGGTGGAGTTGTGCAGGGGGTGTCTTTGGAACATTTTGTCACCGGCCGACTCCAAAATTCAGCGATTCCCATCTCAGCCCAGAAAGCAGATAGAACAACTTTTGTGGTGTCTTTCAGATGCCTACCGGAGCAATGTAAAAACTACCAGGAGAACTCCTGTCTGGCACCTTCCCCGGTGGAGTTGTGCATGGGGTGTGTTTGGAACATTTTGTCACCAGCCGACTCCAAAATTCAGCGTTTCCCCATCTCAGCCCAGAAAGCAGGTAGAACAACTTTTGTGGTGTCTTTTAGATGCCTACCAAGGTAGTGTAAAAACTACCAAGAGAACTCCTGCCTGGCACCTTCCCCGGTGGAGTTGTGCAGGGGGTGTGTTTGGAACATTTTGTCACCAGCCGAGTCCAAAATTCAGCGGTTCCCCATCTCAGCCCAGAAAGCAGGTAGAACAACTTTTGTGCTGCCTTTCAGCTGCCTACCAAGGTAGTGTAGAAACTACTAAGAGAACTCCTGTCTGGCACCTTCCCCGGTGGAGTTGTGCATGGGGTGTGTTTGGAACATTTTTTCACCGGCCGACTCCAAAATTCAGCGGTTCCCCATCTCAGCCCAGAAAGCAGGTAGAACAACTTTTGTGGTGTCTTTTAGATGCCTACCAAGGTAGTGTAAAAACTACCAGGAGGAACTCCTGTCTGGCACCTTCCCCGGTGGAGTTGTGCAGGGGGTGTGTTTGGAACATTTTGTCACCAGCCGACTCCAAAATTCAGCGGTTCCCCATCTCAGCCCAGAAAGCAGGAAGAACAACTTTTGTTGTGCCTTTCAGCTGCCTACCAAGGTAGTGTAAAAACTATCAAGAGAACTCTTGTCTGGCACCTTCCCCGGTGGAGTTGTGCAGGGGGTGTGTTTGGAACATTTTGTCACCGGCCGACTCCAAAATTCAGCGGTTCCGCATCTCAGCCCAGAAAGCAGGTAGAACAACTTTTGTGGTGTCTTTTAGATGCCTACCGGAGCAATGTAAAAACTACCAGGAGAACTCCTGTCTGGCACCTTCCCCGGTGGAGTTGTGCAGGGGGTGTCTTTGGAACATTTTGTCACCAGCCGAGTCCAAAATTCAGCTGTTCCCCATCTCAGCCCAGAAAGCAGGAAGAACAACTTTTGTGGTGTCTTTTAGATGCCTACCAATGTAGTGTAAAAACTATCAAGAGAACGCTTGTCTGGCACCTTCCCCGGTGGAGTTGTGCATGGGGTGTCTTTGGAACATTTTGTCACCGGCCGAGTCCAAAATTCAGCGATTCCCCATCTCAGCCCAGAAAGCAGGTAGAACAACTTTTGTGGTGTCTTTCAGATGCCTACCGGAGCAATGTAAAAACTACCAGGAGAACTCCTGTCTGGCACCTTCCCCCGGTGGAGTTTGTGCAGGGGGTGTCTTTGGAACATTTTGTCACCGGCCGACTCCAAAATTCAGCTGTTCCCCATCTCAGCCCAGAAAGCAGGTAGAACAACTTTTGTGGTGTCTTTCAGATGCCTACCAAGGTAGTGTAAAAACTACTAAGAGAACTCCTGTCTGGCACCTTCCCCGGTGGAGTTGTGCATGGGGTGTGTTTGGAACATTTTTGTCACCGGCCGACTCCAAAATTCAGCGGTTCCCCATCTCTAGCCCAGAAAGCAGGTACAACAACTTTTCTTGTGCCTTTCAGCTGCCTACCAGAGCAATGTAAAATCTACCAAGAGAACTCCTGTCTGGCACCTTCCCCGGTGGAGTTGTGCAGGGGGTGTCTTTGGAACATTTTGTCACCAGCCGACTCCAAAATTCAGAGGTTCCCCATCTCAAGCCCAGAAAGCAGGTAGAACATCTTTTGTGGTGTCTTTTAGATGCCTACCAAGGTAGTGTAAAAACTACCAGGAGAACTCCTGTCTGGCACCTTCCCCGGTGGAGTTGTGCAGGGGTGTGTTTGGAACATTTTGTCACCAGCCGAGTCCAAAAACTCAGCGTTTCCCCATCTCAGCCCAGAAAGCAGGTAGAACAACTTTTGTGGTGTCTTTTAGATGCCTACCAAGGTAGTGTAAAAACTATCAAGAGAACGCTTGTCTGGCACCTTCCCCGGTGGAGTTGTGCATGGGGTGTCTTTGGAACATTTTGTCACCGGCCGACTCCAAAATTCAGCGATTCCCCATCTCAGCCCAGAAAGCAGGAAGAACAACTTTTGTGGTGCCTTTCAGCTGCCTACCAAGGTAGTGTAAAAACTACCAACAGAATTCGTTCCTGGCACCTTCCCCGGTGGAGTTGTGCATGGGGTGTCTTTGGAACATTTTGTCACCAGCCGACTCCAAAATTCAGCGATTCCCCATCTCAGCCCAGAAAGCAGGTACAACAACTTTTGTGGTGCCTTTCTGATGTCTACCAAGGAAGTGTAAAATCTACCAAGAGAACTCCTGCCTGGCACCTTCCCCGGTGGAGTTGTGCATGGGGTGTTTTTGGAACATTTTGTCACCAGCCGACTCCAAAATTCAGCGGTTCCCCATCTCAGCCCAGAAAGCAGGAAGAACAACTTTTGTGGTGTCTTTTTGATGCCTACCAAGGTAGTGTAAAAACTACTAAAAGAACTCCTGTCTGGCACCTTCCCCGGTGGAGTTGTGCATGGGGTGTGTTTGGAACATTTTGTCACCAGCCGACTCCAAAATTCAGCGGTTCCCCATCTCAGCCCAGAAAGCAGGTAGAACAACTTTTGTGGTGTCTTTCAGATGCCTACCAAGGTAGTGTAGAAACTACCAAGAGAACTCCTGTCTGGCACCTTCCCCGGTGGAGTTGTGCAGGGGGTGTGTTTGGAACATTTTGTCACCAGCCGACTCCAAAATTCAGCGGTTCCCCATCTCAGCCCAGAAAGCAGGTAGAACAACTTTTGTGGTGTCTTTCAAATGCCTACCAAGGTAGTGTAAAAAACTACCAGGAGAACTCCTGCCTGGCACCTTCCCCGGTGGAGTTGTGCAGGGGGTGTCTTTGGAACATTTTGTCACCGGCCGACTCCAAAATTCAGCGATTCCCCATCTCAGCCCAGAAAGCAGATAGAACAACTTTTGTGGTGTCTTTTAGATGCCTACCGGAGCAATGTAAAAACTACCAGGAGAACTCCTGCCTGGCACCTTCCCTGGTGGAGTTGTGCAGGGGGGTGTGTTTGGAACATTTTGTCACCAGCCGACTCCAAAATTCAGCGGTTCCCCATCTCAGCCCAGAAAGCAGGTGGAACAACTTTTGTGGTGTCTTTCAGCTGCCTACCAAGGTAGTGTAAAAAACTACCAAGAGAACTCCTGTCTGGCACCTTCCCCGGTGGAGTTGTGCAGGGGGTGTGTTTGGAACATTTTGTCACCAGCCGACTCCAAAATTCAGCGGTTCCCCATCTCAGCCCAGAAAGCAGGTAGAACAACTTTTGTGGTGCCTTTCAAATGCCTACCAAGCTAGTGTAGAACCTACCAAGAGAACTCCTGTCGGGCACCTTCCCCGGTGGAGTTGTGCAGGGGGTGTGTTTGGAACATTTTGTCACCGGCCGACTCCAAAATTCAGCGTTTCCCCATCTCAGCCCAGAAAGCAGGTAGAACAACTTTTGTGGTGTCCTTTTGATGCCTACCGGAGCAATGTAAAAAACTACCAGGAGAACTCCTGTCTGGCACCTTCCCCGGTGGAGTTGTGCATGGGGTGTGTTTGGAACATTTTGTCACCAGCCGACTCCAAAATTCAGCGTTTCCCCATCTCAGCCAAGAAAGCAGGTAGAACAACTTTTGTGGTGTCTTTCAAATGCCTACCAAGGTAGTGTAAAAACTACCAGGAGAACTCCTGCCTGGCACCTTCCCCGGTGGAGTTTGTGCATGGGGTGTGTTTGGAACATTTTGTCACCGGCCGACTCCAAAATTCAGCGGTTCCCCATCTCAGCCCAGAAAGCAGGTAGAACAACTTTTGTGGTGCCTTTCAGCTGCCTACCAAGTAGTGTAAAAACTACTAAGAGAATTCCTGTCTGGCACCTTCCCCGGTGGAGTTTGTGCAGGGGGTGTGTTTGGAACATTTTGTCACCAGCCGACTCCAAAATTCAGCGGTTCCCCATCTCAGCCCAGAAAGCAGGTGGAACAACTTTTGTGGTGTCTTTCAGCTGCCTACCAAGGTAGTGTAAAAACTACCAAGAGAACTCCTGTCTGGCACCTTCCCCGGTGGAGTTGTGCAGGGGGTGTGTTTGGAACATTTTGTCACCAGCCGACTCCAAAATTCAGCGGTTCCCCATCTCAGCCCAGAAAGCAGGTAGAACAACTTTTGTGGTGCCTTTCAAATGCCTACCAAGCTAGTGTAGAACCTACCAAGAGAACTCCTGTCGGGCACCTTCCCCGGTGGAGTTGTGCAGGGGGTGTGTTTGGAACATTTTGTCACCGGCCGACTCCAAAATTCAGCGTTTCCCCATCTCAGCCCAGAAAGCAGGTAGAACAACTTTTGTGGTGTCCTTTTGATGCCTACCGGAGCAATGTAAAAACTACCAGGAGAACTCCTGTCTGGCACCTTCCCCGGTGGAGTTGTGCATGGGGTGTGTTTGGAACATTTTGTCACCAGCCGACTCCAAAATTCAGCGTTTCCCCATCTCAGCCAAGAAAGCAGGTAGAACAACTTTTGTGGTGTCTTTCAAATGCCTACCAAGGTAGTGTAAAAACTACCAGGAGAACTCCTGCCTGGCACCTTCCCCGGTGGAGTTGTGCATGGGGTGTGTTTGGAACATTTTGTCACCGGCCGACTCCAAAATTCAGCGGTTCCCCATCTCAGCCCAGAAAGCAGGTAGAACAACTTTTGTGGTGCCTTTCAGCTGCCTACCAAGTAGTGTAAAAACTACTAAGAGAATTCCTGTCTGGCACCTTCCCCGGTGGAGTTGTGCAGGGGGTTGTGTTTGGAACATTTTGTCACCGGCCGACTCCAAAATTCAGCGTTTCCCCATCTCAGCCCAGAAAGCAGGAAGAACAACTTTTGTGGTGTCTTTTAGATGCCTACCAAGGTAGTGTAAAAACTACCAAGAGAACTCCTGTCTGGCACCTTCCCCGGTGGAGTTGTGCAGGGGGTGTGTTTGGAACATTTTGTCACCGGCCGACTCCAAAATTCAGCGTTTCCCCATCTCAGCCCAGAAAGCAGGTAGAACAACTTTTGTGGTGTCCTTTTGATGCCTACCGGAGCAATGTAAAAACTACCAGGAGAACTCCTGTCTGGCACCTTCCCCGGTGGAGTTGTGCATGGGGTGTGTTTGGAACATTTTGTCACCAGCCGACTCCAAAATTCAGCGTTTCCCCATCTCAGCCCAGAAAGCAGGTAGAACAACTTTTGTGGTGTCTTTCAAATGCCTACCAAGGTAGTGTAAAAACTACCAGGAGAACTCCTGCCTGGCACCTTCCCCGGTGGAGTTGTGCATGGGGTGTGTTTGGAACATTTTGTCACCGGCCGACTCCAAAATTCAGCGGTTCCCCATCTCAGCCCAGAAAGCAGGTAGAACAACTTTTGTGCTGCCTTTCAGCTGCCTACCAAGGTAGTGTAAAAACTACTAAGAGAATTCCTGTCTGGCACCTTCCCCGGTGGAGTTGTGCAGGGGGTGTGTTTGGAACATTTTGTCACCAGCCGACTCCAAAATTCAGCGGTTCCCCATCTCAGCCCAGAAAGCAGGTAGAACAACTTTTGTGGTGTCTTTCAGATGCCTACCGGAGCAATGTAAAAACTACCAGGAGAACTCCTGTCTGGCACCTTCCCCGGTGGAGTTGTGCAGGGGGTGTCTTTGGAACATTTTGTCACCAGCCGAGTCCAAAATTCAGCGATTCCCCATCTCAGCCCAGAAAGCAGATAGAACAACTTTTGTGGTGTCTTTTAGATGCCTACCGGAGCAATGTAAAAAACTACCAGGAGAACTCCTGTCTGGCACCTTCCCCGGTGGAGTTGTGCATGGGGTGTGTTTGGAACATTTTGTCACCAGCCGACTCCAAAATTCAGCGGTTCCCCATCTCAGCCCAGAAAGCAGGTGGAACAACTTTTGTGGTGCCTTTCAGCTGCCTACCAAGGTAGTGTAAAAACTACCAGGAGAACTCCTGCCTGGCACCTTCCCCGGTGGAGTTGTGCATGGGGTGTGTTTGGAACATTTTGTCACCGGCCGACTCCAAAATTCAGCGGTTCCCTATCTCAGCCCAGAAAGCAGGTAGAACATCTTTTGTGGTGTCTTTCAGATGCCTACCGGAGCAATGTAAAAACTACTAAGAGAATTCCTGTCTGGCACCTTCCCCGGTGGAGTTGTGCAGGGGGGTGTGTTTGGAACATTTTGTCACCGGCCGAGTCCAAAATTCAGCGTTTCCCCATCTCAGCCCAGAAAGCAGGTAGAACAACTTTTGTGGTGTCTTTTAGATGCCTACCAAGGTAGTGTTATAACTACCAAGAGAACTCCTGTCTGGCACCTTCCCCGGTGGAGTTGTGCAGGGGGTGTTTTTGGAACATTTTTGTCACCGGCCGACTCCAAAATTCAGCGGTTCCCCATCTCAGCCCAGAAAGCAGGTAGAACAACTTTTGTGGTGTCTTTCAGATGCCTACCGGAGCAATGTAAAAACTATCAGGAGAACTCCTGTCTGGCACCTTCCCCGGTGGAGTTGTGCAGGGGGTGTGTTTGGAACATTTTGTCACCAGCCGAGTCCAAAATTCAGCGATTCCCCATCTCAGCCCAGAAAGCAGATAGAACAACTTTTGTGGTGTCTTTTAGATGCCTACCGGAGCAATGTAAAAACTACCAGGAGAACTCCTGTCTGGCACCTTCCCCGGTGGAGTTGTGCATGGGGTGTGTTTGGAACATTTTGTCACCAGCCGACTCCAAAATTCAGCGGTTCCCCATCTCAGCCCAGAAAGCAGGTGGAACAACTTTTGTGGTGCCTTTCAGCTGCCTACCAAGGTAGTGTAAAAACTACCAGGAGAACTCCTGCCTGGCACCTTCCCCGGTGGAGTTGTGCATGGGGGTGTGTTTGGAACATTTTGTCACCGGCCGACTCCAAAATTCAGCGGTTCCCTATCTCAGCCCAGGAAAGCAGGTAGAACATCTTTTGTGGTGTCTTTCAGATGCCTACCGGAGCAATGTAAAAAACTACTAAGAGAATTCCTGTCTGGCACCTTCCCCGGTGGAGTTGTGCAGGGGGTGTGTTTGGAACATTTTGTCACCGGCCGAGTCCAAAATTCAGCGTTTCCCCATCTCAGCCCAGAAAGCAGGTAGAACAACTTTTGTGGTGTCTTTTAGATGCCTACCAAGGTAGTGTTATAACTACCAAGAGAACTCCTGTCTGGCACCTTCCCCGGTGGAGTTGTGCAGGGGGTGTTTTTGGAACATTTTGTCACCGGCCGACTCCAAAATTCAGCGGTTCCCCATCTCAGCCCAGAAAGCAGGGTAGAACAACTTTTGTGGTGTCTTTCAGATGCCTACCGGAGCAATGTAAAAACTATCAGGAGAAACTCCTGTCTGGCACCTTCCCCGGTGGAGTTGTGCAGGGGGTGTGTTTGGAACATTTTGTCACCAGCCGAGTCCAAAATTCAGCGTTTCCCCATCTCAGCCCAGAAAGCAGGTAGAACAACTTTTGTGGTGTCTTTTAGATGCCTACCAAGGTAGTGTAAAAACTATCAAGAGAACGCTTGTCTGGCACCTTCCCCGGTGGAGTTGTGCATGGGGTGTCTTTGGAACATTTTGTCACCGGCCGACTCCAAAATTCAGCGTTTCCCCATCTCTAGCCCAGAAAGCAGATAGAACAACTTTTGTGGTGTCTTTAAGATGCCTACCAAGGTAGTGTAAAAACTACCAGGAGAACTCCTGTCTGGCACCTTCCCCGGTGGAGTTGTGCAGGGGGTGTGTTTGGAACATTTTGTCACCAGCCGACTCCAAAATTCAGCGTTTCCCCATCTCAGCCCAGAAAGCAGGTAGAACAACTTTTGTGGTGTCTTTCAAATGCCTACCAAGGTAGTGTAAAAACTACCAGGAGAACTCCTGCCTGGCACCTTCCCCGGTGGAGTTGTGCATGGGGTGTTTTTGGAACATTTTGTCACCGGCCGACTCCAAAATTCAGCGGTTCCCCATCTCAGCCCAGAAAGCAGGTAGAACAACTTTTGTGGTGCCTTTCAAATGCCTACCAAGGTAGTGTAGAAACTACCAAGAGAACTCCTGTCTGGCACCTTCCCCGGTGGAGTTGTGCATGGGGTGTGTTTGGAACATTTTGTCACCGGCCGACTCCAAAATTCAGCGGTTCCCCATCTCAGCCCAGAAATCAGATAGAACAACTTTTGTGGTGTCCCTTTTGATGCCTACCGGAGCAATGTAAAAACTACCAGGAGAACTCCTGTCTGGCACCTTCCCCGGTGGAGTTGTGCAGGGGGTGTGTTTGGAACATTTTGTCACCAGCCGACTCCAAAATTCAGCGGTTCCCCATCTCAGCCCAGAAAGCAGGTAGAACAACTTTTGTGGTGTCTTTCAGATGCCTACCGGAGCAATGTAAAAACTACCAGGAGAACTCCTGTCTGGCACCTTCCCCGGTGGAGTTGTGCAGGGGGTGTGTTTGGAACATTTTGTCACCAGCCGACTCCAAAATTCAGCGTTTCCCCATCTCAGCCCAGAAAGCAGGTAGAACAACTTTTGTGGTGTCTTTTAGATGCCTACCAAGGTAGTTTAAAAACTATCAAGAGAACGCTTGTCTGGCACCTTCCCCGGTGGAGTTGTGCATGGGGTGTCTTTGGAACATTTTGTCACCGGCCGACTCCAAAATTCAGCGATTCCCCATCTCAGCCCAGAAAGCAGATAGAACAACTTTTGTGGTGTCTTTTAGATGCCTACCGGAGCAATGTAAAAACTACCAGGAGAACTCCTGTCTGGCACCTTCCCTGGTGGAGTTGTGCAGGGGGTGTGTTTGGAACATTTTGTCACCAGCCGACTCCAAAATTCAGCGTTTCCCCATCTCAGCCCAGAAAGCAGGTAGAACAACTTTTGTGGTGCCTTTCAAATGCCTACCAAGCTAGTGTAGAACCTACCAAGAGAACTCCTGTCGGGCACCTTCCCCGGTGGAGTTGTGCAGGGGGTGTGTTTGGAACATTTTGTCACCAGCCGACTCCAAAATT
Source organism: Falco cherrug (assembly GCF_023634085.1). NCBI lineage: Eukaryota > Metazoa > Chordata > Aves > Falconiformes > Falconidae > Falco > Falco cherrug. The sequence continues at coordinate 77,762 of NW_026599486.1, forward strand.
CAGCGGTTCCCCATCTCAGCCCAGAAAGCAGGTAGAACAACTTTTGTGGTGTCCTTTTGATGCCTACCGGAGCAATGTAAAAACTACCAGGAGAACTCCTGTCTGGCACCTTCCCCGGTGGAGTTGTGCATGGGGTGTGTTTGGAACATTTTGTCACCAGCCGACTCCAAAATTCAGCGTTTCTCCATCTCAGCCCAGAAAGCAGGTAGAACAACTTTTGTGGTGTCTTTCAAATGCCTACCAAGGTAGTGTAAAAACTACCAGGAGAACTCCTGCCTGGCACCTTCCCCGGTGGAGTTGTGCATGGGGTGTGTTTGGAACATTTTGTCACCGGCCGACTCCAAAATTCAGCGGTTCCCCATCTCAGCCCAGAAAGCAGGTAGAACAACTTTTGTGCTGCCTTTCAGCTGCCTACCAAGGTAGTGTAAAAACTACTAAGAGAATTCCTGTCTGGCACCTTCCCCGGTGGAGTTGTGCAGGGGGTGTGTTTGGAACATTTTGTCACCGGCCGACTCCAAAATTCAGCGTTTCCCCATCTCAGCCCAGAAAGCAGGAAGAACAACTTTTGTGGTGTCTTTTAGATGCCTACCAAGGTAGTGTAAAAAACTACCAAGAGAACTCCTGTCTGGCACCTTCCCCGGTGGAGTTGTGCAGGGGGTGTGTTTGGAACATTTTGTCACCGGGCCGACTCCAAAATTCAGCGTTTCCCCATCTCAGCCCAGAAAGCAGGTAGAAACAACTTTTTTGGTGTCCTTTTGATGCCTACCGGAGCAATGTAAAAACTACCAGGAGAACTCCTGTCTGGCACCTTCCCCGGTGGAGTTGTGCAGGGGGTGTGTTTGGAACATTTTGTCACCAGCCGACTCCAAAATTCAGCGGTTCCCCATCTCAGCCCAGAAAGCAGGCAGAACAACTTTTGTGGTGTCTTTCAGATGCCTACCGGAGCAATGTAAAAACTACCAGGAGAACTCCTGTCTGGCACCTTCCCCGGTGGAGTTGTGCATGGGGTGTGTTTGGAACATTTTGTCACCGGCCGAGTCCAAAATTCAGCGATTCCCCATCTCAGCCCAGAAAGCAGATAGAACAACTTTTGTGGTGTCTTTCAGATGCCTACCGGAGCAATGTAAAAACTACCAGGAGAACTCCTGCCTGGCACCTTCCCCGGTGGAGTTGTGCATGGGGTGTGTTTGGAACATTTTGTCACCAGCCGACTCCAAAATTCAGCGGTTCCCCATCTCAGCCCAGAAAGCAGGTGGAACAACTTTTGTGGTGTCTTTCAAATGCCTACCAAGGTCGTGTAAAAACTACCAGGAGAACTCCTGCCTGGCACCTTCCCCGGTGGAGTTGTGCATGGGGTGTGTTTGGAACATTTTGTCACCGGCCGACTCCAAAATTCAGCGGTTCCCTATCTCAGCCCAGAAAGCAGGTGGAACAACTTTTGTGGTGTCTTTTAGATGCCTACCAAGGTAGTGTAAAAACTACCAAGAGAACTCCTGTCTGGCACCTTCCCCGGTGGAGTTGTGCAGGGGGTGTGTTTGGAACATTTTGTCACCAGCCGACTCCAAAATTCAGCGTTTCCCCATCTCAGCCCAGAAAGCAGGTAGAACAACTTTTGTGGTGCCTTTCAAATGCCTACCAAGCTAGTGTAGAACCTACCAAGAGAACTCCTGTCTGGCACCTTCCCCGGTGGAGTTGTGCAGGGGGTGTGTTTGGAACATTTTGTCACCGGCCGACTCCAAAATTCAGCGGTTCCCCATCTCAGCCCAGAAAGCAGGTAGAACAACTTTTGTGGTGTCCTTTTGATGCCTACCGGAGCAATGTAAAAAACTACCAGGAGAACTCCTGTCTGGCACCTTCCCCGGTGGAGTTGTGCAGGGGGTGTGTTTGGAACATTTTGTCACCAGCCGACTCCAAAATTCAGCGGTTCCCCATCTCAGCCCAGAAAGCAGGTAGAACAACTTTTGTGGTGTCTTTCAAATGCCTACCAAGGTAGTGTAAAAACTACCAGGAGAACTCCTGCCTGGCACCTTCCCCGGTGGAGTTGTGCAGGGGGTGTGTTTGGAACATTTTGTCACCGGCCGACTCCAAAATTCAGCGGTTCCCCATCTCAGCCCAGAAAGCAGGTAGAACAACTTTTGTGCTGCCTTTCAGCTGCCTACCAAGGTAGTGTAAAAACTACTAAGAGAATTCCTGTCTGGCACCTTCCCCGGTGGAGTTGTGCAGGGGGTGTGTTTGGAACATTTTGTCACCGGCCGACTCCAAAATTCAGCGTTTCCCCATCTCAGCCCAGAAAGCAGGAAGAGCAACTTTTGTGGTGTCCTTTTGATGCCTACCGGAGCAATGTAAAAACTACCAGGAGAACTCCTGCCTGGCACCTTCCCCGGTGGAGTTGTGCAGGGGGTGTGTTTGGAACATTTTGTCACCAGCCGACTCCAAAATTCAGCGTTTCCCCATCTCAGCCAGAAAGCAGGTAGAACAACTTTTGTGGTGTCTTTCAGATGCCTACCGGAGCAATGTAAAAACTACCAGGAGAACTCCTGTCTGGCACCTTCCCCGGTGGAGTTGTGCAGGGGGTGTGTTTGGAACATTTTGTCACCGGCCGACTCCAAAATTCAGCGGTTCCCCATCTCAGCCCAGAAAGCAGGTAGAACAACTTTTGTGGTGTCTTTCAGATGCCTACCGGAGCAATGTAAAAACTACCAGGAGAACTCCTGTCTGGCACCTTCCCCGGTGGAGTTGTGCAGGGGGTGTGTTTGGAACATTTTGTCACCGGCCGACTCCAAAATTAAGCGATTCCCCATCTCAGCCCAGAAAGCAGGTAGAACAACTTTTGTGGTGCCTTTCAGCTGCCTACCAAGGTAGTGTAAAAACTACTAAGAGAACTCCTGCCTGGCACCTTCCCCGGTGGAGTTGTGCATGGGGTGTGTTTGGAACATTTTGTCACCGGCCGAGTCCAAAATTCAGCGGTTCCCCATCTCAGCCCACAAAGCAGGTAGAACAACTTTTGTGGTGCCTTTCAAATGCCTACCAAGGTAGTGTAGAAACTACCAAGAGAACGCTTGTCTGGCACCTTCCCCGGTGGAGTTGTGCAGGGGGTGTGTTTGGAACATTTTGTCACCGGCCGAGTCCAAAATTCAGCGATTCCCCATCTCAGCCCAGAAAGCAGGTAGAACAACTTTTGTGGTGCCTTTCTGATGTCTACCAAGGTAGTGTAAAATCTACCAAGAGAACTCCTGTCTGGCACCTTCCCCGGTGGAGTTGTGCATGGGGTGTTTTTGGAACATTTTGTCACCAGCCGACTCCAAAATTCAGCGATTCCCCATCTCAGCCCAGAAAGCAGGTAGAACAACTTTTGTGGTGTCTTTTAGATGCCTACCAAGGTAGTGTAAAAAACTATCAAGAGAACGCTTGTCTGGCACCTTCCCCGGTGGAGTTGTGCATGGGGTGTGTTTGGAACATTTTGTCACCAGCCGACTCCAAAATTCAGCGGTTCCCCATCTCAGCCCAGAAAGCAGGTACAACAACTTTTGTGGTGCCTTTCAAAATGCCTACCAAGGTAGTGTAGAAACTACCAAGAGAACTCCTGTCTGGCACCTTCCCCGGTGGAGTTGTGCATGGGGTGTGTTTGGAACATTTTGTCACCGGCCGAGTCCAAAAATTCAGCGGTTCCCCATCTCAGCCCAGAAAGCAGGTAGAACAACTTTTGTGGTGTCTTTCAAATGCCCTACAAAGGTAAGTGTAAAAACTATTAAGAGAACTCCTGCCTGGCACCTTCCCCGGTGGAGTTGTGCATGGGGTGTCTTTGGAACATTTTGTCACCACAGCCGACTCCAAAATTCAGCGGTTCCCCCATCTCAGCCCAGAAAGCAGGTAGAACAACTTTGGTGGTCTCTTTCAGATGCCTACCGGAGCAATGTAAAAACTACCAGGAGAACTCCTGTCTGGCACCTTCCCCGGTGGAGTTGTGCATGGGGTGTGTTTGGAACATTTTGTCACCAGCCGAGTCCAAAATTCAGCGTTTCCCCATCTCAGCCCAGAAAGCAGGTAGAACAACTTTTGTGGTGCCTTTCAGCTGCCTACCAAGGTAGCGTAAAAACTACTAAGAGAACTCCTGTCTGGCACCTTCCCCGGTGGAGTTGTGCAGGGGGTGTCTTTGGAACATTTTGTCACCGGCCGAGTCCAAAATTCAGCGATTCCCCATCTCAGCCCAGAAAGCAGATAGAACAACTTTTGTGGTGTCTTTCAGATGCCTACCGGAGCAATGTAAAAAAATACCAGGAGAAACTCCTGTCTGGCACCTTCCCCGGTGGAGTTGTGCAGGGGGTGTTTTTGGAAACTTTTTGTCACCAGCCGACTCCAAAATTTCAGCGGTTCCCCATCTCAGCCCAGAAAGCAGGTAGAACAACTTTTGTGGTGCCTTTCAGCTGCCTACCAAGGCAGCGTAAAAATTACTAAGAGAAACTCCTGTCTGGCACCTTCCCCGGTGGAGTTGTGCAGGGGGTGTCCTTTGGAACATTTTGTCACCGGCCGAGTCCAAAATTCAGCGATTCCCCATCTCAGCCCAGAAAGCAGATAGAACAACTTTTGTGGTGTCTTTCAGATGCCTACCGGAGCAATGTAAAAACTACCAGGAGAAACTCCTGTCTGGCACCTTCCCCGGTGGAGTTGTGCAGGGGGTGTTTTTTGGAAACTTTTTGTCACCAGCCGACTCCAAAATTCAGCGTTTCCCCATCTCAGCCCAGAAAGCAGGTAGAACAACTTTTGTGGTGCCTTTTCAGATGCCTACCGGAGCAATGTAAAAAACTACCAGGAGAAACTCCTGTCCTGGCACCTTCCCCGGTGGAGTTGTGCAGGGGGTGTGTTTGGAACATTTTGTCACCGGCCGACTCCAAAATTCAGCGGTTCCCCCATCTCAGCCCAGAAAGCAGGTGGAACAACTTTTGTGGTGTCTTTCAAATGCCTACCAAGGTAGTGTAAAAAACTACCAGGAGAACTCCTGTCTGGCACCTTCCCCGGTGGAGTTGTGCATGGGGTGTGTTTGGAACATTTTGTCACCGGCCGACTCCAAAATTCAGCGTTTCCCCATCTCAGCCCAGAAAGCAGGTAGAACAACTTTTGTGGTGTCTTTTAGATGCCTACCAAGGTAGTGTAAAAACTATCAAGAGAACGCTTGTCTGGCACCTTCCCCGGTGGAGTTGTGCATGGGGTGTGTTTGGAACATTTTGTCACCAGCCGACTCCAAAATTCAGCGGTTCCCCATCTCAGCCCAGAAAGCAGGTACAACAACTTTTGTGGTGCCTTTCAAATGCCTACCAAGGTAGTGTAGAAACTACCAAGAGAACTCCTGTCTGGCACCTTCCCCGGTGGAGTTGTGCATGGGGTGTGTTTGGAACATTTTGTCACCGGCCGAGTCCAAAATTCAGCGGTTCCCCATCTCAGCCCAGAAAGCAGGTAGAACAACTTTTGTGGTGTCTTTCAAATGCCTACAAAGGTAGTGTAAAAACTATTAAGAGAACTCCTGCCTGGCACCTTCCCCGGTGGAGTTGTGCATGGGGTGTCTTTGGAACATTTTGTCACCAGCCGAGTCCAAAATTCAGCGGTTCCCCATCTCAGCCCAGAAAGCAGGTAGAACAACTTTTGTGGTCTCTTTCAGATGCCTACCGGAGCAATGTAAAAACTACCAGGAGAACTCCTGTCTGGCACCTTCCCCGGTGGAGTTGTGCATGGGGTGTCTTTGGAACATTTTGTCACCGGCCGACTCCAAAATTCAGCGGTTCCCCATCTCAGCCCAGAAAGCAGGTAGAACAACTTTTGTGGTGTCTTTCAGATGCCTACCGGAGCAATGTAAAAACTACCAGGAGAACTCCTGTCTGGCACCTTCCCCGGTGGAGTTGTGCAGGGGGTGTGTTTGGAACATTTTGTCACCGGCCGACTCCAAAATTCAGCGTTTCCCCATCTCAGCCCAGAAAGCAGGTAGAACAACTTTTGTGGTGTCTTTCAAATGCCTACCAAGGTAGTGTAAAAACTACCAGGAGAACTCCTGTCTGGCACCTTCCGTGGTGGAGTTGTGCATGGGGTGTGTTTGGAACATTTTGTCACCGGCCGACTCCAAAATTCAGCGGTTCCCCATCTCAGCCCATAAAGCAGGTAGAACAACTTTTGTGGTGCCTTTCAGCTGCCTACCAAGGTAGTGTAAAAACTACCAGGAGAACTCCTGTCTGGCACCTTCCCCGGTGGAGTTGTGCATGGGGTGTGTTTGGAACATTTTGTCACCGGCCGAGTCCAAAATTCAGCGTTTCCCCATCTCAGCCCAGAAAGCAGGTAGAACAACTTTTGTGCTGCCTTTCAGCTGCCTACCAATGTAGTGTAAAAACTACTAAGAGAATTCCTGTCTGGCACCTTCCCCGGTGGAGTTGTGCAGGGGGTGTGTTTGGAACATTTTGTCACCGGCCGACTCCAAAATTCAGCGATTCCCCATCTCAGCCCAGAAAGCAGGTAGAACAACTTTTGTGGTGTCTTTTAGATGCCTACCAAGGTAGTGTAAAAACTACCAAGAGAACTCCTGTCTGGCACCTTCCCCGGTGGAGTTGTGCAGGGGGTGTGTTTGGAACATTTTTTCACCGGCCGACTCCAAAATTCAGCGTTTCCCCATCTCAGCCCAGAAAGCAGGTAGAACAACTTTTGTGGTGTCTTTTAGATGCCTACCAAGGTAGTGTAAAAACTACCAAGAGAACTCCTGTCTGGCACCTTCCCCGGTGGAGTTGTGCAGGGGGTGTGTTTGGAACATTTTGTCACCGGCCGACTCCAAAATTCAGCGGTTCCCCATCTCAGCCCAGAAAGCAGGTAGAACAACTTTTGTGGTGTCTTTCAGATGCCTACCGGAGCAATGTAAAAACTACCAGGAGAACTCCTGTCTGGCACCTTCCCCGGTGGAGTTGTGCAGGGGGTGTGTTTGGAACATTTTGTCACCGGCCGAGTCCAAAATTCAGCGATTCCCCATCTCAGCCCAGAAAGCAGGTAGAACAACTTTTGTGGTGCCTTTCAGCTGCCTACCAAGGTAGTGTAAAAACTACTAAGAGAACTCCTGTCTGGCACCTTCCCCGGTCCAGTTGTGCATGGGGTGTGTTTGGAACATTTTGTCACCAGCCGAGTCCAAAATTCAGCGGTTCCCCATCTCAGCCCAGAAAGCAGGTGGAACAACTTTTGTGGTGCCTTTCTGATGTCTACCAAGGTAGTGTAACATCTGCCAAGAGAACTCCTGTCTGGCACCTTCCCCGGTGGAGTTGTGCATGGGGTGTGTTTGGAACATTTTGTCACCAGCCGACTCCAAAATTCAGCGGTTCCCCATCTCAGCCCAGAAAGCAGGTAGAACAACTTTTGTGGTGTCTTTCAAATGCCTACCAAGGTAGTGTAAAAACTACCAGGAGAACTCCTGCCTGGCACCTTCCCCGGTGGAGTTGTGCAGGGGGTGTGTTTGGAACATTTTGTCACCAGCCGACTCCAAAATTCAGCGGTTCCCCATCTCAGCCCAGAAAGCAGGTAGAACAACTTTTGTGGTGTCTTTCAGATGCCTACTGGAGCAATGTAAAAACTACCAGGAGAACTCCTGTCTGTCACCTTCCCCGGTGGAGTTGTGCAGGGGGTGTGTTTGGAACATTTTGTCACCAGCCGAGTCCAAAATTCAGCGATTCCCCATCTCAGCCCAGAAAGCAGGTAGAACAACTTTTGTGGTGTCTTTCAGATGCCTACCGGACCAATGTAAAAACTACCAGGAGAACTCCTATCTGGCACCTTCCCCGGTGGAGTTGTGCAGGGGGTGTGTTTGGAACATTTTGTCACCAGCCGACTCCAAAATTCAGCGGTTCCCCATCTCAGCCCAGAAAGCAGGTAGAACAACTTTTGTGGTGTCTTTCAGATGCCTACCGGAGCAATGTAAAAACTACCAGGAGAACTCCTGTCTGGCACCTTCCCCGGTGGAGTTGTGCAGGGGGTGTGTTTGGAACATTTTGTCACCAGCCGACTCCAAAATTCAGCGGTTCCCCATCTCAGCCCAGAAAGCAGATGGAACAACTTTTGTGGTGTCTTTCAAATGCCTACCAAGGTAGTGTAAAAACTACCAGGAGAACTCCTGCCTGGCACCTTCCCCGGTGGAGTTGTGCATGGGGTGTGTTTGGAACATTTTGTCACCGGCCGACTCCAAAATTCAGCGTTTCCCCATCTCAGCCCAGAAAGCAGGTAGAACAACTTTTGTGGTGTCTTTCAGATGCCTACCGGAGCAATGTAAAAACTACCAGGAGAACTCCTGTCTGGCACCTTCCCCGGTGGAGTTGTGCAGGGGGTGTGTTTGGAACATTTTGTCACCGGCCGACTCCAAAATTCAGCGTTTCCCCATCTCAGCCCAGAAAGCAGGTAGAACAACTTTTGTGGTGTCTTTTAGATGCCTACCAAGGTAGTGTAAAAACTACCAAGAGAACTCCTGTCTGGCACCTTCCCCGGTGGAGTTGTGCAGGGGGTGTGTTTGGAACATTTTGTCACCGGCCGACTCCAAAATTCAGCGTTTCCCCATCTCAGCCCAGAAAGCAGGTAGAACAACTTTTGTGGTGTCTTTCAGATGCCTACCGGAGCAATGTAAAAACTATCAAGAGAACTCCTGTCTGGCACCTTCCCCGGTGGAGTTGTGCATGGGGTGTGTTTGGAACATTTTGTCACCGGCCGACTCCAAAATTCAGCGTTTCCCCATCTCAGCCCAGAAAGCAGGTAGAACAACTTTTGTGGTGTCTTTTAGATGCCTACCAAGGTAGTGTAAAAACTTCCAAGAGAACTCCTGTCTGGCACCTTCCCCGGTGGAGTTGTGCATGGGGTGTGTTTGGAACATTTTGTCACCAGCCGACTCAAAAATTCAGCGGTTCCCCATCTCAGCCCAGAAAGCAGGTAGAACAACTTTTGTGGTGCCTTTCAAATGCCTACCAAGGTAGTGTAGAAACTACCAAGAGAACTCCTGTCTGGCACCTTCCCCGGTGGAGTTGTGCATGGGGTGTGTTTGGAACATTTTGTCACCGGCTGACTCCAAAATTCAGCGGTTCCCCATCTCAGCCCAGAAAGCAGGTAGAACAACTTTTGTGGTGTCTTTCAAATGCCTACCAAGGTAGTGTAAAAACTACCAGGAGAACTCCTGCCTGGCACCTTCCCCGGTGGAGTTGTGCATGGGGTGTGTTTGGAACATTTTGTCACCGGCCGACTCCAAAATTCAGCGGTTCCCCATCTCAGCCCAGAAAGCAGGTAGAACAACTTTTGTGGTGTCTTTCAGATGCCTACCGGAGCAATGTAAAAACTACCAGGAGAACTCCTGTCTGGCACCTTCCCCGGTGGAGTTGTGCATGGGGTGTGTTTGGAACATTTTGTCACCAGCCGACTCCAAAATTCAGCGGTTCCCCATCTCAGCCCAGAAAGCAGGTAGAACAACTTTTGTGGTGCCTTTCAGCTGCCTACCAAGGTAGCGTAAAAACTACTAAGAGAACTCCTGTCTGGCACCTTCCCCGGTGGAGTTGTGCAGGGGGTGTCTTTGGAACATTTTGTCACCGGCCGAGTCCAAAATTCAGCGATTCCCCATCTCAGCCCAGAAAGCAGATAGAACAACTTTTGTGGTGTCTTTCAGATGCCTACCGGAGCAATGTAAAAACTACCAGGAGAACTCCTGCCTGGCACCTTCCCCGGTGGAGTTGTGCAGGGGGTGTGTTTGGAACATTTTGTCACCAGCCGAGTCCAAAATTCAGCGGTTCCCCATCTCAGCCCAGAAAGCAGGTGGAACAACTTTTGTGGTGTCTTTCAAATGCCTACCAAGGTAGTGTAAAAACTACCAAGAGAACTCCTGCCTGGCACCTTCCCCGGTGGAGTTGTGCATGGGGTGTGTTTGGAACATTTTGTCACCGGCCGACTCAAAAATTCAGCGGTTCCCCATCTCAGCCCAGAAAGCAGGTAGAACAACTTTTGTGGTGTCTTTCAGATGCCTACCGGAGCAATGTAAAAACTACCAGGAGAACTCCTGTCTGGCACCTTCCCCGGTGGAGTTGTGCAGGGGGTGTGTTTGGAACATTTTGTCACCAGCCGACTCCAAAATTCAGCGGTTCCCCATCTCAGCCCAGAAAGCAGGTAGAACAACTTTTGTGGTGTCTTTCAAATGCCTACCAAGGTAGTGTAAAAACTACCAAGAGAACTCCTGTCTGGCACCTTCCCCGGTGGAGTTGTGCATGGGGTGTTTTTGGAACATTTTGTCACCGGCCGACTCCAAAATTCAGCGATTCCCCATCTCAGCCCAGAAAGCAGGTAGAACAACTTTTGTGGTGCCTTTCTGATGTCTACCAAGGTAGTGTAAAATCTACCAAGAGAACTCCTGTCTGGCACCTTCCCCGGTGGAGTTGTGCAGGGGGTGTTTTTGGAACATTTTGTCACCAGCCGACTCCAAAATTCAGCGATTCCCCATCTCAGCCCAGAAAGCAGGTAGAACAACTTTTGTGGTGTCTTTTAGATGCCTACCAAGGTAGTGTAAAAACTATCAAGAGAACGCTTGTCTGGCACCTTCCCCGGTGGAGTTGTGCATGGGGTGTGTTTGGAACATTTTGTCACCAGCCGACTCCAAAATTCAGCGGTTCCCCATCTCAGCCCAGAAAGCAGGTACAACAACTTTTGTGGTGCCTTTCAAATGCCTACCAAGGTAGTGTAGAAACTACCAAGAGAACTCCTGTCTGGCACCTTCCCCGGTGGAGTTGTGCATGGGGTGTGTTTGGAACATTTTGTCACCGGCCGAGTCCAAAATTCAGCGGTTCCCCATCTCAGCCCAGAAAGCAGGTAGAACAACTTTTGTGGTGTCTTTCAAATGCCTACCAAGGTAGTGTAAAAACTACCAGGAGAACTCCTGCCTGGCACCTTCCCCGGTGGAGTTGTGCAGGGGGTGTGTTTGGAACATTTTGTCACCGGCCGACTCCAAAATTCAGCGGTTCCCCATCTCAGCCCAGAAAGCAGGTAGAACAACTTTTGTGGTGTCTTTCTAATGCCTACCAAGGTAGTGTAAAAACTACCAGGAGAACTCCTGCCTGGCACCTTCCCCGGTGGAGTTGTGCATGGGGTGTGTTTGGAACATTTTGTCACCGGCCGACTCCAAAATTCAGCGGTTCCCCATCTCAGCCCAGAAAGCAGGTAGAACAACTTTTGTGGTGCCTTTCAGCTGCCTACCAAGGTAGCATAAAAACTAGTAAGAGAACTCCTGTCTGGCACCTTCCCCGGTGGAGTTGTGCAGGGGGTGTGTTTTGAACATTTTGTCACCGGCCGAGTCCAAAATTCAGCGATTCCCCATCTCAGCCCAGAAAGCAGATAGAACAACTTTTGTGGTGTCTTTCAGATGCCTACCGGAGTAATGTAAAAACTAACAGGAGAACTCCTGCCTGGCACCTTCCCCGGTGGAGTTGTGCAGGGGGTGTGTTTGGAACATTTTGTCACCAGCCGACTCCAAAATTCAGCGGTTCCCCATCTCAGCCCAGAAAGCAGGTAGAACAACTTTTGTGGTGCCTTTCAAATGCCTACCAAGGTAGTGTAGAAACTACCAAGAGAACTCCTGTCTGGCACCTTCCCCGGTGGAGTTGTGCATGGGGTGTCTTTGGAACATTTTGTCACCGGCCGACTCCAAAATTCAGCGGTTCCCCATCTCAGCCCAGAAAGCAGGTACAACAACTTTTGTGGTGTCCTTTTGATGCCTACCGGAGCAATGTAAAAACTACCAGGAGAACTCCTGTCTGGCACCTTCCCCGGTGGAGTTGTGCAGGGGGTGTTTTTGGAAACTTTTTGTCACCAGCCGACTCCAAAATTCAGCGGTTCCCCATCTCAGCCCAGAAAGCAGGTAGAACAACTTTTGTGGTGTCTTTCAGATGCCTACCGGAGCAATGTAAAAACTACCAGGAGAACTCCTGCCTGGCACCTTCCCCGGTGGAGTTGTGCATGGGGTGTGTTTGGAACATTTTGTCACCGGCCGACTCCAAAATTCAGCGTTTCCCCATCTCAGCCCAGAAAGCAGGTAGAACAACTTTTGTGCTGCCTTTCAGCTGCCTACCAAGGTAGTGTAAAAACTACTAAGAGAATTCCTGTCTGGCACCTTCCCCGGTGGAGTTGTGCAGGGGGTGTGTTTGGAACATTTTGTCACCGGCCGACTCCAAAATTCAGCGTTTCCCCATCTCAGCCCAGAAAGCAGGTAGAACAACTTTTGTGGTGTCTTTCAGATGCCTACCAAGGTAGTGTAAAAACTACCAGGAGAACTCCTGTCTGGCACCTTCCGTGGTGGAGTTGTGCATGGGGTGTGTTTGGAACATTTTGTCACCGGCCGACTCCAAAATTCAGCGTTTCCCCATCTCAGCCCAGAAAGCAGGTAGAACAACTTTTGTGGTGTCCTTTTGATGCCTACCGGAGCAATGTAAAAACTACCAGGAGAACTCCTGTCTGGCACCTTCCCCGGTGGAGTTGTGCAGGGGGTGTGTTTGGAACATTTTGTCACCAGCCGACTCCAAAATTCAACGGTTCCCCATCTCAGCCCAGAAAGCAGGTAGAACAACTTTTGTGGTGTCTTTCAGATGCCTACCGGAGCAATGTAAAAACTACCAGGAGAACTCCTGTCTGGCACCTTCCCCAGTGGAGTTGTGCAGGGGGTGTCTTTGGAACATTTTGTCACCGGCCGAGTCCAAAATTCAGCGATTCCCCATCTCAGCCCAGAAAGCAGATAGAACAACTTTTGTGGTGCCTTTCAGCTGCCTACCAAGGTAGTGTAAAAACTACTAAGAGAACTCCTGTCTGGCACCTTCCGTGGTGGAGTTGTGCAGGGGGTGTCTTTGGAACATTTTGTCACCGGCCGAGTCCAAAATTCAGCGTTTCCCCATCTCAGCCCAGAAAGCAGGTAGAACAACTTTTGTGGTGTCTTTTAGATGCCTACCAAGGTAGTGTAAAAACTACCAGGAGAACTCCTGTCTGGCACCTTCCCCGGTGGAGTTGTGCATGGGGTGTGTTTGGAACATTTTGTCACCGGCCGACTCCAAAATTCAGCGTTTCCCCATCTCAGCCCAGAAAGCAGGAAGAACAACTTTTGTGGTGTCTTTTTGATGCCTACCAAGGTAGTGTAAAATCTACCAACAGAACTCCTGTCTGGCACCTTCCCCGGTGGAGTTGTGCATGGGGTGTGTTTGGAACATTTTGTCACCAGCCGAGTCCAAAATTCAGCGGTTCCCCATCTCAGCCCAGAAAGCAGGTAGAACAACTTTTGTGGTGTCTTTTAGATGCCTACCAAGGTAGTGTAAAAACTATCAAGAGAACGCTTGTCTGGCACCTTCCCCGGTGGAGTTGTGCATGGGGTGTCTTTGGAACATTTTGTCACCGGCCGACTCCAAAATTCAGCGGTTCCCCATCTCAGCCCAGAAAGCAGGTGGAACAACTTTTGTGGTGCCTTTCAGCTGCCTACCAAGGTAGTGTAAAAACTACCAGGAGAACTCCTGCCTGGCACCTTCCCCGGTGGAGTTGTGCATGGGGTGTGTTTGGAACATTTTGTCACCGGCCGACTCCAAAATTCAGCGGTTCCCCATCTCAGCCCAGAAAGCAGGTAGAACAACTTTTGTGGTGTCTTTCAAATGCCTACCAAGGTATTGTAAAATCTACCAGGAGAACTCCTGTCTGGCACCTTCCCCGGTGGAGTTGTGCAGGGGGTGTGTTTGGAACATTTTGTCACCGGCCGACTCCAAAATTCAGCGTTTCCCCATCTCAGCCCAGAAAGCAGGTAGAACAACTTTTGTGGTGTCTTTTAGATGCCTACCAAGGTAGTGTAAAAACTACCAGGAGAACTCCTGTCTGGCACCTTCCCCGGTGGAGTTGTGCATGGGGTGTGTTTGGAACATTTTGTCACCGGCCGAGTCCAAAATTCAGCGGTTCCCCATCTCAGCCCAGAAAGCAGGTAGAACAACTTTTGTGGTGTCTTTCAGATGCCTACCGGAGCAATGTAAAAACTACCAGGAGAACTCCTGTCTGGCACCTTCCCCGGTGGAGTTGTGCATGGGGTGTGTTTGGAACATTTTGTCACCAGCCGACTCCAAAATTCAGCGGTTCCCCATCTCAGCCCAGAAAGCAGGTAGAACAACTTTTTTGGTGTCTTTTAGATGCCTACCAAGGTAGTGTAAAAACTATCAAGAGAACGCTTGTCTGGCACCTTCCCCGGTGGAGTTGTGCATGGGGTGTCTTTGGAACATTTTGTCACCGGCCGACTCCAAAATTCAGCGGTTCCCCATCTCAGCCCAGAAAGCAGGTAGAACAACTTTTGTGGTGTCTTTCAAATGCCTACCAAGGTAGTGTAAAAACTACCAGGAGAACTCCTGCCTGGCACCTTCCCCGGTGGAGTTGTGCATGGGGTGTGTTTGGAACATTTTGTCACCGGCCGAGTCCAAAATTCAGCGTTTCCCCATCTCAGCCCAGAAAGCAGGTAGAACAACTTTTGTGGTGTCTTTCAGATGCCTACCGGAGCAATGTAAAAACTACCAGGAGAACTCCTGTCTGGCACCTTCCGTGGTGGAGTTGTGCATGGGGTGTGTTTGGAACATTTTGTCACCAGCCGACTCCAAAATTCAGCGGTTCCCCATCTCAGCCCAGAAAGCAGGTAGAACAACTTTTGTGGTGCCTTTCAGCTGCCTACCAAGGTAGCGTAAAAACTACTAAGAGAACTCCTGTCTGGCACCTTCCCCGGTGGAGTTGTGCAGGGGGTGTCTTTGGAACATTTTGTCACCGGCCGAGTCCAAAATTCAGCGATTCCCCATCTCAGCCCAGAAAGCAGATAGAACAACTTTTGTGGTGTCTTTCAGATGCCTACCGGAGCAATGTAAAAACTACCAGGAGAACTCCTGTCTGGCACCTTCCCCGGTGGAGTTGTGCATGGGGTGTTTTTGGAAACTTTTTGTCACCAGCCGACTCCAAAATTCAGCGGTTCCCCATCTCAGCCCAGAAAGCAGGTAGAACAACATTTGTGGTGTCTTTCAGATGCCTACCGGAGCAATGTAAAAACTACCAGGAGAACTCCTGTCTGGCACCTTCCCCGGTGGAGTTGTGCAGGGGGTGTCTTTGGAACATTTTGTCACCGGCCGAGTCCAAAATTCAGCGTTTCCCCATCTCAGCCCAGAAAGCAGATAGAACAACTTTTGTGGTGTCTTTCAGATGCCTACCAAGGTAGTGTAAAAACTACCAGGAGAACTCCTGTCTGGCACCTTCCGTGGTGGAGTTGTGCATGGGGTGTGTTTGGAACATTTTGTCACCAGCCGAGTCCAAAATTCAGCGTTTCCCCATCTCAGCCCAGAAAGCAGGTAGAACAACTTTTGTGGTGTCTTTTAGATGCCTACCAAGGTAGTGTAAAAACTACCAAGAGAACTCCTGTCTGGCACCTTCCCCGGTGGAGTTGTGCATGGGGTGTGTTTGGAACATTTTGTCACCGGCCGACTCCAAAATTCAGCGGTTCCCCATCTCAGCCCAGAAAGCAGGTAGAACAACTTTTGTGGTGCCTTTCAAATGCCTACCAAGGTAGTGTAGAAACTACCAAGAGAACTCCTGTCTGGCACCTTCCCCGGTGGAGTTGTGCATGGGGTGTGTTTGGAACATTTTGTCACCGGCCGACTCCAAAATTCAGCGTTTCCCCATCTCAGCCCAGAAAGCAGGTAGAATAACTTTTGTGGTGCCTTTCAGCTGCCTACCAAGGTAGCGTAAAAACTACTAAGAGAACTCCTGTCTGGCACCTTCCCCGGTGGAGTTGTGCAGGGCGTGTCTTTGGAACATTTTGTCACCGGCCGAGTCCAAAATTCAGCGATTCCCCATCTCAGCCCAGAAAGCAGATAGAACAACTTTTGTGGTGTCTTTCAGATGCCTACCGGAGCAATGTAAAAACTAACAGGAGAACTCCTGCCTGGCACCTTCCCCGGTGGAGTTGTGCAGGGGGTGTGTTTGGAACATTTTGTCACCAGCCGACTCCAAAATTCAGCGGTTCCCCATCTCAGCCCAGAAAGCAGGTAGAACAACTTTTGTGGTGCCTTTCAAATGCCTACCAAGGTAGTGTAGAAACTACCAAGAGAACTCCTGTCTGGCACCTTCCCCGGTGGAGTTGTGCATGGGGTGTGTTTGGAACATTTTGTCACCGGCCGACTCCAAAATTCAGCGGTTCCCCATCTCAGCCCAGAAAGCAGGTAGAACAACTTTTGTGGTGTCCTTTTGATGCCTACCGGAGCAATGTAAAAACTACCAGGAGAACTCCTGTCTGGCACCTTCCCCGGTGGAGTTGTGCATGGGGTGTGTTTGGAACATTTTGTCACCGGCCGACTCCAAAATTCAGCGTTTCCCCATCTCAGCCCAGAAAGCAGGTAGAACAACTTTTGTGGTGTCTTTCAAATGCCTACCAAGGTAGTGTAAAAACTACCAGGAGAACTCCTGCCTGGCACCTTCCCCGGTGGAGTTGTGCAGGGGGTGTGTTTGGAACATTTTGTCACCGGCCGACTCCAAAATTCAGCGTTTCCCCATCTCAGCCCAGAAAGCAGGTAGAACAACTTTTGTGCTGCCTTTCAGCTGCCTACCAAGGTAGTGTAAAAACTACTAAGAGAATTCCTGTCTGGCACCTTCCCCGGTGGAGTTGTGCAGGGGGTGTGTTTGGAACATTTTGTCACCGGCCGAGTCCAAAATTCAGCGGTTCCCCATCTCAGCCCAGAAAGCAGGAAGAGCAACTTTTGTGGTGTCTTTTAGATGCCTACCAAGGTAGTGTAAAAACTATCAAGAGAACTCCTGTCTGGCACCTTCCCCGGTGGAGTTGTGCAGGGGGTGTGTTTGGAACATTTTGTCACCGGCCGACTCCAAAATTCAGCGTTTCCCCATCTCAGCCCAGAAAGCAGGTAGAACAACTTTTGTGGTGTCCTTTTGATGCCTACCGGAGCAATGTAAAAACTACCAGGAGAACTCCTGTCTGGCACCTTCCCCGGTGGAGTTGTGCAGGGGGTGTGTTTGGAACATTTTGTCACCAGCCGA
This sequence comes from Falco cherrug, assembly GCF_023634085.1. Lineage (NCBI taxonomy): Eukaryota > Metazoa > Chordata > Aves > Falconiformes > Falconidae > Falco > Falco cherrug. Next base: position 94,832 of record NW_026599486.1, read on the forward strand.
CTCCAAAATTCAACGGTTCCCCATCTCAGCCCAGAAAGCAGGTAGAACAACTTTTGTGGTGTCTTTCAGATGCCTACCGGAGCAATGTAAAAACTACCAGGAGAACTCCTGTCTGGCACCTTCCCCGGTGGAGTTGTGCAGGGGGTGTGTTTGGAACATTTTGTCACCGGCCGAGTCCAAAATTCAGCGATTCCCCATCTCAGCCCAGAAAGCAGATAGAACAACTTTTGTGGTGCCTTTCAGCTGCCTACCAAGGTAGTGTAAAAACTACTAAGAGAACTCCTGTCTGGCACCTTCCGTGGTGGAGTTGTGCAGGGGGTGTCTTTGGAACATTTTGTCACCGGCCGACTCCAAAATTCAGCGGTTCCCCATCTCAGCCCAGAAAGCAGGTGGAACAACTTTTGTGGTGCCTTTCAGCTGCCTACCAAGGTAGTGTAAAAACTACCAGGAGAACTCCTGCCTGGCACCTTCCCCGGTGGAGTTGTGCATGGGGTGTCTTTGGAACATTTTGTCACCGGCCGAGTCCAAAATTCAGCGGTTCCCCATCTCAGCCCAGAAAGCAGGTAGAACAACTTTTGTGCTGCCTTTCAGCTGCCTACCAAGGTAGTGTAAAAACTACCAGGAGAACTCCTGTCTGGCACCTTCCCCGGTGGAGTTGTGCATGGGGTGTGTTTGGAACATTTTGTCACCGGCCGACTCCAAAATTCAGCATTTCCCCATCTCAGCCCAGAAAGCAGGTAGAACAACTTTTGTGGTGTCTTTCAGATGCCTACCGGAGCAATGTAAAAACTACCAGGAGAACTCCTGTCTGGCACCTTCCCCGGTGGAGTTGTGCAGGGGGTGTGTTTGGAACATTTTGTCACCAGCCGAGTCCAAAATTCAGCGGTTCCCCATCTCAGCCCAGAAAGCAGGTAGAACAACTTTTGTGGTGTCTTTTAGATGCCTACCAAGGTAGTGTAAAAACTATCAAGAGAACGCTTGTCTGGCACCTTCCCCGGTGGAGTTGTGCATGGGGTGTGTTTGGAACATTTTGTCACCGGCCGACTCCAAAATTCAGCGGTTCCCCATCTCAGCCCAGAAAGCAGGTAGAACAACTTTTGTGGTGTCTTTCAGATGCCTACCGGAGCAATGTAAAAACTACCAGGAGAACTCCTGTCTGGCACCTTCCCCGGTGGAGTTGTGCAGGGGGTGTGTTTGGAACATTTTGTCACCGGCCGACTCCAAAATTCAGCGGTTCCCCATCTCAGCCCAGAAAGCAGGTAGAACAACTTTTGTGCTGCCTTTCAGCTGCCTACCAAGGTAGTGTAAAAACTACTAAGAGAATTCCTGTCTGGCACCTTCCCCGGTGGAGTTGTGCAGGGGGTGTCTTTGGAACATTTTGTCACCAGCCGACTCCAAAATTCAGCGTTTCCCCATCTCAGCCCAGAAAGCAGGTAGAACAACTTTTGTGGTGTCTTTCAGATGCCTACCAAGGTAGTGTAAAAACTACCAAGAGAACTCCTGTCTGGCACCTTCCCCGGTGGAGTTGTGCAGGGGGTGTGTTTGGAACATTTTTTCACCGGCCGACTCCAAAATTCAGCGTTTCCCCATCTCAGCCCAGAAAGCAGGTAGAACAACTTTTGTGGTGTCTTTTAGATGCCTACCAAGGTAGTGTAAAAACTACCAAGAGAACTCCTGTCTGGCACCTTCCCCGGTGGAGTTGTGCAGGGGGTGTGTTTGGAACATTTTGTCACCAGCCGACTCCAAAATTCAGCGGTTCCCCATCTCAGCCCAGAAAGCAGGTAGAACAACTTTTGTGGTGTCTTTCAGATGCCTACCGGAGCAATGTAAAAACTACCAGGAGAACTCCTGTCTGGCACCTTCCCCGGTGGAGTTGTGCAGGGGGTGTGTTTGGAACATTTTGTCACCGGCCGAGTCCAAAATTCAGCGATTCCCCATCTCAGCCCAGAAAGCAGGTAGAACAACTTTTGTGGTGCCTTTCAGCTGCCTACCAAGGTAGTGTAAAAACTACTAAGAGAACTCCTGTCTGGCACCTTCCCCGGTCCAGTTGTGCATGGGGTGTGTTTGGAACATTTTGTCACCAGCCGAGTCCAAAATTCAGCGGTTCCCCATCTCAGCCCAGAAAGCAGGTAGAACAACTTTTGTGGTGCCTTTCTGATGTCTACCAAGGTAGTGTAAAATCTACCAAGAGAACTCCTGTCTGGCACCTTCCCCGGTGGAGTTGTGCATGGGGTGTGTTTGGAACATTTTGTCACCAGCCGACTCCAAAATTCAGCGTTTCCCCATCTCAGCCCAGAAAGCAGGTAGAACAACTTTTGTTGTGCCTTTCAAATGCCTACCAAGGTAGTGTAAAAACTACCAGGAGAACTCCTGCCTGGCACCTTCCCCGGTGCAGTTGTGCATGGGGTGTGTTTGGAACATTTTGTCACCAGCCGACTCCAAAATTCAGCGATTCCCCATCTCAGCCCAGAAAGCAGGTAGAACAACTTTTGTGGTGCCTTTCAGCTGCCTACCAAGGTAGTGTAAAAACTACTAAGATAACTCCTGTCTGGCACCTTCCCCGGTCCAGTTGTGCATGGGGTGTGTTTGGAACATTTTGTCACCAGCCGAGTCCAAAATTCAGCGGTTCCCCATCTCAGCCCAGAAAGCAGGTAGAACAACTTTTGTGGTGCCTTTCTGATGTCTACCAAGGTAGTGTAAAATCTACCAAGAGAACTCCTGTCTGGCACCTTCCCCGGTGGAGTTGTGCATGGGGTGTGTTTGGAACATTTTGTCACCAGCCGACTCCAAAATTCAGCGGTTCCCCATCTCAGCCCAGAAAGCAGGTAGAACAACTTTTGTGGTGTCTTTCAAATGCCTACCAAGGTAGTGTAAAAACTACCAGGAGAACTCCTGCCTGGCACCTTCCCCGGTGGAGTTGTGCAGGGGGTGTGTTTGGAACATTTTGTCACCAGCCGACTCCAAAATTCAGCGGTTCCCCATCTCAGCCCAGAAAGCAGGTAGAACAACTTTTGTGGTGTCTTTCAGATGCCTACTGGAGCAATGTAAAAACTACCAGGAGAACTCCTGTCTGTCACCTTCCCCGGTGGAGTTGTGCAGGGGGTGTGTTTGGAACATTTTGTCACCAGCCGAGTCCAAAATTCAGCGATTCCCCATCTCAGCCCAGAAAGCAGGTAGAACAACTTTTGTGGTGTCTTTCAGATGCCTACCGGACCAATGTAAAAACTACCAGGAGAACTCCTATCTGGCACCTTCCGTGGTGGAGTTGTGCAGGGGGTGTGTTTGGAACATTTTGTCACCAGCCAACTCCAAAATTCAGCGGTTCCCCATCTCAGCCCAGAAAGCAGGTAGAACAACTTTTGTGGTGTCTTTCAGATGCCTACCGGAGCAATGTAAAAACTACCAGGAGAACTCCTGTCTGGCACCTTCCCCGGTGGAGTTGTGCAGGGGGTGTTTTTGGAAACTTTTTGTCACCAGCCGACTCCAAAATTCAGCGGTTCCCCATCTCAGCCCAGAAAGCAGGTAGAACAACTTTTGTGGTGCCTTTCAGCTGCCTACCAAGGTAGTGTAAAAACTACTAAGAGAACTCCTGTCTGGCACCTTCCCCGGTGGAGTTGTGCATGGGGTGTGTTTGGAACATTTTGTCACCAGCCGACTCCAAAATTCAGCGGTTCCCCATCTCAGCCCAGAAAGCAGATGGAACAACTTTTGTGGTGTCTTTCAAATGCCTACCAAGGTAGTGTAAAAACTACCAGGAGAACTCCTGCCTGGCACCTTCCCCGGTGGAGTTGTGCATGGGGTGTGTTTGGAACATTTTGTCACCGGCCGACTCCAAAATTCAGCGTTTCCCCATCTCAGCCCAGAAAGCAGGTAGAACAACTTTTGTGGTGTCTTTCAGATGCCTACCGGAGCAATGTAAAAACTACCAGGAGAACTCCTGTCTGGCACCTTCCCCGGTGGAGTTGTGCAGGGGGTGTGTTTGGAACATTTTGTCACCGGCCGAGTCCAAAATTCAGCGTTTCCCCATCTCAGCCCAGAAAGCAGGTAGAACAACTTTTGTGGTGTCTTTTAGATGCCTACCAAGGTAGTGTAAAAACTACCAAGAGAACTCCTGTCTGGCACCTTCCCCGGTGGAGTTGTGCAGGGGGTGTGTTTGGAACATTTTGTCACCGGCCGACTCCAAAATTCAGCGGTTCCCCATCTCAGCCCAGAAAGCAGGTAGAACAACTTTTGTGGTGTCTTTCAGATGCCTACCGGAGCAATGTAAAAACTACCAGGAGAACTCCTGTCTGGCACCTTCCCCGGTGGAGTTGTGCATGGGGTGTGTTTTGAACATTTTGTCACCAGCCGACTCCAAAATTCAGCGATTCCCCATCTCAGCCCAGAAAGCAGGTAGAACAACTTTTGTGGTGCCTTTCAGCTGCCTACCAAGGTAGTGTAAAAACTACCAAGAGAACTCCTGTCTGGCACCTTCCCCGGTGGAGTTGTGCATGGGGTGTTTTTGGAACATTTTGTCACCAGCCGACTCCAAAATTCAGCGGTTCCCCATCTCAGCCCAGAAAGCAGGTGGAACAACTTTTGTGGTGCCTTTCAGCTGCCTACCAAGGTAGTGTAAAATCTACCAAGAGAACTCCTGTCTGGCACCTTCCCCGGTGGAGTTGTGCATGGGGTGTTTTTGGAACATTTTGTCACCAGCCGACTCCAAAATTCAGCGGTTCCCCATCTCAGCCCAGAAAGCAGGTAGAACAACTTTTGTGGTGTCTTTCAAATGCCTACCAAGGTAGTGTAAAAACTACCAGGAGAACTCCTGCCTGGCACCTTCCCCGGTGAAGTTGTGCAGGTGGTGTGTTTGGAACATTTTGTCACCAGCCGACTCCAAAATTCAGCGTTTCCCCATCTCAGCCCAGAAAGCAGGTAGAACAACTTTTGTGGTGTCTTTTAGATGCCTACCAAGGTAGTGTAAAAACTATCAAGAGAACGCTTGTCTGGCACCTTCCCCGGTGGAGTTGTGCATGGGGTGTCTTTGGAACATTTTGTCACCGGCCGAGTCCAAAATTCAGCGATTCCCCATCTCAGCCCAGAAAGCAGGTACAACAACTTTTGTGGTGTCTTTCAGATGCCTACCGGAGCAATGTAAAAACTACCAGGAGAACTCCTGTCTGGCACCTTCCCCGGTGGAGTTGTGCAGGGGGTGTGTTTGGAACATTTTGTCACCGGCCGAGTCCAAAATTCAGCGACTCCCCATCTCAGCCCAGAAAGCAGGTAGAACAACTTTTGTGCTGCCTTTCAGCTGCCTACCAAGGTAGTGTAAAAACTACTAAGAGAATTCCTGTCTGGCACCTTCCCCGGTGGAGTTGTGCATGGGGTGTGTTTGGAACATTTTGTCACCAGCCGACTCCATAATTCAGCGGTTCCCCATCTCAGCCCAGAAAGCAGGTGGAACAACTTTTGTGGTGCCTTTCAGCTGCCTACCAAGGTAGTGTAAAAACTATCAAGAGAACTCCTGTCTGGCACCTTCCCCGGTGGAGTTGTGCATGGGGTGTGTTTGGAACATTTTGTCACCGGCCGACTCCAAAATTCAGCGTTTCCCCATCTCAGCCCAGAAAGCAGGTAGAACAACTTTTGTGGTGTCTTTTAGATGCCTACCAAGGTAGTGTAAAAACTACCAAGAGAACTCCTGTCTGGCACCTTCCCCGGTGGAGTTGTGCATGGGGTGTGTTTGGAACATTTTGTCACCAGCCGACTCCAAAATTCAGCGGTTCCCCATCTCAGCCAAGAAAGCAGGTAGAACAACTTTTGTGGTGCCTTTCAAATGCCTACCAAGGTAGTGTAGAAACTACCAAGAGAACTCCTGTCTGGCACCTTCCCCGGTGGAGTTGTGCAGGGGGTGTGTTTGGAACATTTTGTCACCGGCTGACTCCAAAATTCAGCGGTTCCCCATCTCAGCCCAGAAAGCAGGTAGAACAACTTTTGTGGTGTCTTTCAGATGCCTACCAAGGTAGTGTAAAAACTACCAGGAGAACTCCTGTCTGGCACCTTCCCCGGTGGAGTTGTGCATGGGGTGTGTTTGGAACATTTTGTCACCGGCCGACTCCAAAATTCAGCGGTTCCCCATCTCAGCCCAGAAAGCAGGTAGAACAACTTTTGTGGTGTCTTTCAGATGCCTACCGGAGCAATGTAAAAACTACCAGGAGAACTCCTGTCTGGCACCTTCCCCGGTGGAGTTGTGCATGGGGTGTTTTTGGAACATTTTGTCACCAGCCGACTCCAAAATTCAGCGGTTCCCCATCTCAGCCCAGAAAGCAGGTAGAACAACTTTTGTGGTGCCTTTCAGCTGCCTACCAAGGTAGCGTAAAAACTACTAAGAGAACTCCTGTCTGGCACCTTCCCCGGTGGAGTTGTGCAGGGGGTGTCTTTGGAACATTTTGTCACCGGCCGAGTCCAAAATTCAGCGATTCCCCATCTCAGCCCAGAAAGCAGATAGAACAACTTTTGTGGTGTCTTTCAGATGCCTACCGGAGCAATGTAAAAACTACCAGGAGAACTCCTGCCTGGCACCTTCCCCGGTGGAGTTGTGCAGGGGGTGTGTTTGGAACATTTTGTCACCAGCCGAGTCCAAAATTCAGCGGTTCCCCATCTCAGCCCAGAAAGCAGGTGGAACAACTTTTGTGGTGTCTTTCAAATGCCTACCAAGGTAGTGTAAAAACTACCAAGAGAACTCCTGCCTGGCACCTTCCCCGGTGGAGTTGTGCATGGGGTGTGTTTGGAACATTTTGTCACCGGCCGACTCAAAAATTCAGCGGTTCCCCATCTCAGCCCAGAAAGCAGGTAGAACAACTTTTGTGGTGTCTTTCAGATGCCTACCGGAGCAATCTAAAAACTACCAGGAGAACTCCTGCCTGGCACCTTCCCCGGTGGAGTTGTGCAGGGGGTGTGTTTGGAACATTTTGTCACCAGCCGACTCCAAAATTCAGCGGTTCCCCATCTCAGCCCAGAAAGCAGGTAGAACAACTTTTGTGGTGTCTTTCAAATGCCTACCAAGGTAGTGTAAAAACTACCAAGAGAACTCCTGTCTGGCACCTTCCCCGGTGGAGTTGTGCATGGGGTGTTTTTGGAACATTTTGTCACCGGCCGACTCCAAAATTCAGCGATTCCCCATCTCAGCCCAGAAAGCAGGTAGAACAACTTTTGTGCTGCCTTTCTGATGTCTACCAAGGTAGTGTAAAATCTACCAAGAGAACTCCTGTCTGGCACCTTCCCCGGTGGAGTTGTGCATGGGGTGTTTTTGGAACATTTTGTCACCGGCCGACTCCAAAATTCAGCGATTCCCCATCTCAGCCCAGAAAGCAGGTAGAACAACTTTTGTGGTGTCTTTTAGATGCCTACCAAGGTAGTGTAAAAACTATCAAGAGAACGCTTGTCTGGCACCTTCCCCGGTGGAGTTGTGCATGGGGTGTGTTTGGAACATTTTGTCACCAGCCGACTCCAAAATTCAGCGGTTCCCCATCTCAGCCCAGAAAGCAGGTACAACAACTTTTGTGGTGCCTTTCAAATGCCTACCAAGGTAGTGTAGAAACTACCAAGAGAACTCCTGTCTGGCACCTTCCCCGGTGGAGTTGTGCATGGGGTGTGTTTGGAACATTTTGTCACCGGCCGAGTCCAAAATTCAGCGGTTCCCCATCTCAGCCCAGAAAGCAGGTAGAACAACTTTTGTGGTGTCTTTCAAATGCCTACAAAGGTAGTGTAAAAACTATTAAGAGAACTCCTGCCTGGCACCTTCCCCGGTGGAGTTGTGCAGGGGGTGTGTTTGGAACATTTTGTCACCAGCCGACTCCAAAATTCAGCGATTCCCCATCTCAGCCCAGAAAGCAGGTAGAACAACTTTTGTGGTGTCTTTCAGATGCCTACCAAGGTAGTGTAAAAACTATCAGGAGAACTCCTGCCTGGCACCTTCCCCGGTGGAGTTGTGCATGGGGTGTGTTTGGAACATTTTGTCACCGGCCGAGTCCAAAATTCAGCGATTCCCCATCTCAGCCCAGAAAGCAGGTAGAACAACTTTTGTGGTGCCTTTCAGCTGCCTACCAAGGTAGCGTAAAAACTAGTAAGAGAACTCCTGTCTGGCACCTTCCCCGGTGGAGTTGTGCAGGGGGTGTGTTTTGAACATTTTGTCACCGGCCGAGTCCAAAATTCAGCGATTCCCCATCTCAGCCCAGAAAGCAGATAGAACAACTTTTGTGGTGTCTTTCAGATGCCTACCGGAGCAATGTAAAAACTACCAGGAGAACTCCTGCCTGGCACCTTCCCCGGTGGAGTTGTGCAGGGGGTGTGTTTGGAACATTTTGTCACCGGCCGACTCCAAAATTCAGCGTTTCCCCATCTCAGCCCAGAAAGCAGGTAGAACAACTTTTGTGGTGTCTTTTAGATGCCTACCAAGGTAGTGTAAAAACTATCAAGAGAACTCCTGTCTGGCACCTTCCCCGGTGGAGTTGTGCAGGGGGTGTGTTTGGAACATTTTGTCACCGGCCGACTCCAAAATTCAGCGTTTCCCCATCTCAGCCCAGAAAGCAGGTAGAACAACTTTTGTGGTGTCCTTTTGATGCCTACCGGAGCAATGTAAAAACTACCAGGAGAACTCCTGTCTGGCACCTTCCCCGGTGGAGTTGTGCAGGGGGTGTGTTTGGAACATTTTGTCACCAGCCGACTCCAAAATTCAACGGTTCCCCATCTCAGCCCAGAAAGCAGGTAGAACAACTTTTGTGGTGTCTTTCAGATGCCTACCGGAGCAATGTAAAAACTACCAGGAGAACTCCTGTCTGGCACCTTCCCCGGTGGAGTTGTGCAGGGGGTGTCTTTGGAACATTTTGTCACCAGCCGAGTCCAAAATTCAGCGATTCCCCATCTCAGCCCAGAAAGCAGATAGAACAACTTTTGTGGTGCCTTTCAGCTGCCTACCAAGGTAGTGTAAAAACTACTAAGAGAACTCCTGTCTGGCACCTTTCGTGGTGGAGTTGTGCAGGGGGTGTCTTTGGAACATTTTGTCACCGGCCGACTCCAAAATTCAGCGATTCCCCATCTCAGCCCAGAAAGCAGGTAGAACAACTTTTGTGGTGTCTTTTAGATGCCTACCAAGGTAGTGTAAAAACTACCAGGAGAACTCCTGTCTGGCACCTTCCCCGGTGGAGTTGTGCATGGGGTGTGTTTGGAACATTTTGTCACCGGCTGACTCCAAAATTCAGCGTTTCCCCATCTCAGCCCAGAAAGCAGGAAGAACAACTTTTGTGGTGTCTTTTTGATGCCTACCAAGGTAGTGTAAAATCTACCAACAGAACTCCTGTCTGGCACCTTCCCCGGTGGAGTTGTGCATGGGGTGTGTTTGGAACATTTTGTCACCAGCCGAGTCCAAAATTCAGCGGTTCCCCATCTCAGCCCAGAAAGCAGGTAGAACAACTTTTGTGGTGTCTTTTAGATGCCTACCAAGGTAGTGTAAAAACTATCAAGAGAACGCTTGTCTGGCACCTTCCCCGGTGGAGTTGTGCATGGGGTGTGTTTGGAACATTTTGTCACCGGCCGACTCCAAAATTCAGCGGTTCCCCATCTCAGCCCAGAAAGCAGGTAGAACAACTTTTGTGGTGTCTTTCAAATGCCTACCAAGGTAGTGTAAAAACTACCAGGAGAACTCCTGCCTGGCACCTTCCCCGGTGGAGTTGTGCATGGGGTGTGTTTGGAACATTTTGTCACCGGCCGACTCCAAAATTCAGCGTTTCCCCATCTCAGCCCAGAAAGCAGGTAGAACAACTTTTGTGGTGTCTTTCAGATGCCTACCGGAGCAATGTAAAAACTACCAGGAGAACTCCTGTCTGGCACCTTCCCCGGTGGAGTTGTGCATGGGGTGTGTTTGGAACATTTTGTCACCAGCCGACTCCAAAATTCAGCGGTTCCCCATCTCAGCCCAGAAAGCAGGTAGAACAACTTTTGTGGTGTCTTTCAGATGCCTACCGGAGCAATGTAAAAACTACCAGGAGAACTCCTGCCTGGCACCTTCCCCGGTGGAGTTGTGCATGGGGTGTGTTTGGAACATTTTGTCACCGGCCGAGTCCAAAATTCAGCGTTTCCCCATCTCAGCCCAGAAAGCAGGTAGAACAACTTTTGTGGTGTCTTTCAGATGCCTACCGGAGCAATGTAAAAACTACCAGGAGAACTCCTGTCTGGCACCTTCCGTGGTGGAGTTGTGCATGGGGTGTTTTTGGAAACTTTTTGTCACCAGCCGACTCCAAAATTCAGCGGTTCCCCATCTCAGCCAAGAAAGCAGGTAGAACAACTTTTGTGGTGTCTTTCAGCTGCCTACCGGAGCAATGTAAAAACTACCAGGAGAACTCCTGTCTGGCACCTTCCCCGGTGGAGTTGTGCAGGGGGTGTGTTTGGAACATTTTGTCACCAGCCGACTCCAAAATTCAACGGTTCCCCATCTCAGCCCAGAAAGCAGGTAGAACAACTTTTGTGGTGTCTTTCAGATGCCTACTGGAGCAATGTAAAAACTACCAGGAGAACTCCTGTCTGGCACCTTCCCCGGTGGAGTTGTGCAGGGGGTGTGTTTGGAACATTTTGTCACCGGCCGAGTCCAAAATTCAGCGATTCCCCATCTCAGCCCAGAAAGCAGATAGAACAACTTTTGTGGTGCCTTTCAGATGCCTACCAAGGTAGTGTAAAAACTACTAAGAGAACTCCTGTCTGGCACCTTCCGTGGTGGAGTTGTGCAGGGGGTGTCTTTGGAACATTTTGTCACCGGCCGACTCCAAAATTCAGCGGTTCCCCATCTCAGCCCAGAAAGCAGGTGGAACAACTTTTGTGGTGCCTTTCAGCTGCCTACCAAGGTAGTGTAAAAACTACCAGGAGAACTCCTGCCTGGCACCTTCCCCGGTGGAGTTGTGCATGGGGTGTGTTTGGAACATTTTGTCACCCGCCGACTCCAAAATTCAGCGGTTCCCCATCTCAGCCCAGAAAGCAGGTAGAACAACTTTTGTGGTGTCTTTCAAATGCCTACCAAGGTATTGTAAAAACTACCAGGAGAACTCCTGTCTGGCACCTTCCCCGGTGGAGTTGTGCATGGGGTGTGTTTGGAACATTTTGTCACCAGCCGACTCCAAAATTCAGCGTTTCCCCATCTCAGCCCAGAAAGCAGGTAGAACAACTTTTGTGGTGTCTTTTAGATGCCTACCAAGGTAGTGTAAAAACTACCAGGAGAACTCCTGTCTGGCACCTTCCCCGGTGGAGTTGTGCATGGGGTGTGTTTGGAACATTTTGTCACCGGCCGACTCCAAAATTCAGCGTTTCCCCATCTCAGCCCAGAAAGCAGGTAGAACAACTTTTGTGGTGTCTTTCAGATGCCTACCGGAGCAATGTAAAAACTACCAGGAGAACTCCTGTCTGGCACCTTCCCCGGTGGAGTTGTGCATGGGGTGTGTTTGGAACATTTTGTCACCAGCCGACTCCAAAATTCAGCGGTTCCCCATCTCAGCCCAGAAAGCAGGTAGAACAACTTTTTTGGTGTCTTTTAGATGCCTACCAAGGTAGTGTAAAAACTATCAAGAGAACGCTTGTCTGGCACCTTCCCCGGTGGAGTTGTGCATGGGGTGTCTTTGGAACATTTTGTCACCGGCCGACTCCAAAATTCAGCGGTTCCCCATCTCAGCCCAGAAAGCAGGTAGAACAACTTTTGTGGTGTCTTTCAAATGCCTACCAAGGTAGTGTAAAAACTACCAGGAGAACTCCTGCCTGGCACCTTCCCCGGTGGAGTTGTGCATGGGGTGTGTTTGGAACATTTTGTCACCGGCCGAGTCCAAAATTCAGCGTTTCCCCATCTCAGCCCAGAAAGCAGGTAGAACAACTTTTGTGGTGTCTTTCAGATGCCTACCGGAGCAATGTAAAAACTACCAGGAGAACTCCTGTCTGGCACCTTCCCCGGTGGAGTTGTGCAGGGGGTGTGTTTGGAACATTTTGTCACCAGCCGACTCCAAAATTCAGCGGTTCCCCATCTCAGCCCAGAAAGCAGGTAGAACAACTTTTGTGGTGCCTTTCAGCTGCCTACCAAGGTAGCGTAAAAACTACTAAGAGAACTCCTGTCTGGCACCTTCCCCGGTGGAGTTGTGCATGGGGTGTCTTTGGAACATTTTGTCACCGGCCGAGTCCAAAATTCAGCGATTCCCCATCTCAGCCCAGAAAGCAGATAGAACAACTTTTGTGGTGTCTTTCAGATGCCTACCGGAGCAATGTAAAAACTACCAGGAGAACTCCTGTCTGGCACCTTCCCCGGTGGAGTTGTGCAGGGGGTGTTTTTGGAAACTTTTTGTCACCAGCCGACTCCAAAATTCAGCGGTTCCCCATCTCAGCCCAGAAAGCAGGTAGAACAACTTTTGTGGTGTCTTTCAGATGCCTACCGGAGCAATGTAAAAACTACCAGGAGAACTCCTGTCTGGCACCTTCCCCGGTGGAGTTGTGCAGGGGGTGTGTTTGGAACATTTTGTCACCGGCCGAGTCCAAAACTCAGCGTTTCCCCATCTCAGCCCAGAAAGCAGATAGAACAACTTTTCTGGTGTCTTTCAGATGCCTACCAAGGTAGTGTAAAAACTACCAGGAGAACTCCTGTCTGGCACCTTCCGTGGTGGAGTTGTGCATGGGGTGTGTTTGGAACATTTTGTCACCGGCCGACTCCAAAATTCAGCGTTTCCCCATCTCAGCCCAGAAAGCAGGTAGAACAACTTTTGTGGTGTCTTTTAGATGCCTACCAAGGTAGTGTAAAAACTACCAAGAGAACTCCTGTCTGGCACCTTCCCCGGTGGAGTTGTGCAGGGGGTGTGTTTGGAACATTTTGTCACCAGCCGAGTCCAAAATTCAGCTGTTCCCCATCTCAGCCCAGAAAGCAGGTAGAACAACTTTTGTGGTGCCTTTCAAATGCCTACCAAGGTAGTGTAGAAACTACCAAGAGAACTCCTGTCTGGCACCTTCCCCGGTGGAGTTGTGCATGGGGTGTGTTTGGAACATTTTGTCACCGGCCGACTCCAAAATTCAGCGTTTCCCCATCTCAGCCCAGAAAGCAGGTAGAATAACTTTTGTGGTGCCTTTCAGCTGCCTACCAAGGTAGCGTAAAAACTACTAAGAGAACTCCTGTCTGGCACCTTCCCCGGTGGAGTTGTGCAGGGCGTGTCTTTGGAACATTTTGTCACCGGCCGAGTCCAAAATTCAGCGATTCCCCATCTCAGCCCAGAAAGCAGATAGAACAACTTTTGTGGTGTCTTTCAGATGCCTACCGGAGCAATGTAAAAACTACCAGGAGAACTCCTGCCTGGCACCTTCCCCGGTGGAGTTGTGCAGGGGGTGTGTTTGGAACATTTTGTCACCAGCCGACTCCAAAATTCAGCGGTTCCCCATCTCAGCCCAGAAAGCAGGTAGAACAACTTTTGTGGTGCCTTTCAAATGCCTACCAAGGTAGTGTAGAAACTACCAAGAGAACTCCTGTCTGGCACCTTCCCCGGTGGAGTTGTGCATGGGGTGTGTTTGGAACATTTTGTCACCGGCCGACTCCAAAATTCAGCGGTTCCCCATCTCAGCCCAGAAAGCAGGTAGAACAACTTTTGTGGTGTCCTTTTGATGCCTACCGGAGCAATGTAAAAACTACCAGGAGAACTCCTGTCTGGCACCTTCCCCGGTGGAGTTGTGCATGGGGTGTGTTTGGAACATTTTGTCACCGGCCGAGTCCAAAATTCAGCGTTTCCCCATCTCAGCCCAGAAAGCAGGTAGAACAACTTTTGTGGTGTCTTTCAAATGCCTACCAAGGTAGTGTAAAAACTACCAGGAGAACTCCTGCCTGGCACCTTCCCCGGTGGAGTTGTGCAGGGGGTGTGTTTGGAACATTTTGTCACCGGCCGACTCCAAAATTCAGCGTTTCCCCATCTCAGCCCAGAAAGCAGGAAGAGCAACTTTTGTGGTGTCTTTTAGATGCCTACCAAGGTAGTGTAAAAACTATCAAGAGAACTCCTGTCTGGCACCTTCCGTGGTGGAGTTGTGCATGGGGTGTGTTTGGAACATTTTGTCACCGGCCGACTCCAAAATTCAGCGTTTCCCCATCTCAGCCCAGAAAGCAGGTAGAACAACTTTTGTGGTGTCCTTTTGATGCCTACCGGAGCAATGTAAAAACTACCAGGAGAACTCCTGTCTGGCACCTTCCCCGGTGGAGTTGTGCAGGGGGTGTGTTTGGAACATTTTGTCACCAGCCGACTCCAAAATTCAACGGTTCCCCATCTCAGCCCAGAAAGCAGGTAGAACAACTTTTGTGGTGTCTTTCAGCTGCCTACCGGAGCAATGTAAAAACTACCAGGAGAACTCCTGTCTGGCACCTTCCCCGGTGGAGTTGTGCAGGGGGTGTGTTTGGAACATTTTGTCACCGGCCGAGTCCAAAATTCAGCGATTCCCCATCTCAGCCCAGAAAGCAGATAGAACAACTTTTGTGGTGCCTTTCAGCTGCCTACCAAGGTAGTGTAAAAACTACTAAGAGAACTCCTGTCTGGCACCTTCCGTGGTGGAGTTGTGCAGGGGGTGTCTTTGGAACATTTTGTCACCGGCCGACTCCAAAATTCAGCGGTTCCCCATCTCAGCCCAGAAAGCAGGTGGAACAACTTTTGTGGTGCCTTTCAGCTGCCTACCAAGGTAGTGTAAAAACTACCAGGAGAACTCCTGCCTGGCACCTTCCCCGGTGGAGTTGTGCATGGGGTGTGTTTGGAACATTTTGTCACCGGCCGAGTCCAAAATTCAGCGGTTCCCCATCTCAGCCCAGAAAGCAGGTAGAACAACTTTTGTGGTGTCTTTTAGATGCCTACCAAGGTAGTGTAAAAACTACCAGGAGAACTCCTGTCTGGCACCTTCCCCGGTGGAGTTGTGCATGGGGTGTGTTTGGAACATTTTGTCACCGGCCGACTCCAAAATTCAGCATTTCCCCATCTCAGCCCAGAAAGCAGGTAGAACAACTTTTGTGGTGTCTTTCAGATGCCTACCGGAGCAATGTAAAAACTACCAGGAGAACTCCTGTCTGGCACCTTCCCCGGTGGAGTTGTGCATGGGGTGTGTTTGGAACATTTTGTCACCAGCCGAGTCCAAAATTCAGCGGTTCCCCATCTCAGCCCAGAAAGCAGGTAGAACAACTTTTGTGGTGTCTTTTAGATGCCTACCAAGGTAGTGTAAAAACTATCAAGAGAACGCTTGTCTGGCACCTTCCCCGGTGGAGTTGTGCATGGGGTGTCTTTGAAACATTTTGTCACCGGCCGAGTCCAAAATTCAGCGGTTCCCCATCTCAGCCCAGAAAGCAGGTAGAACAACTTTTGTGGTGTCTTTCAGATGCCTACCGGAGCAATGTAAAAACTACCAGGAGAACTCCTGTCTGGCACCTTCCCCGGTGGAGTTGTGCAGGGGGTGTGTTTGGAACATTTTGTCACCAGCCGACTCCAAAATTCAGCGGTTCCCCATCTCAGCCCAGAAAGCAGGTAGAACAACTTTTGTGGTGCCTTTCAGCTGCCTACCAAGGTAGCGTAAAAACTACTAAGAGAACTCCTGTCTGGCACCTTCCCCGGTGGAGTTGTGCATGGGGTGTGTTTGGAACATTTTGTCACCGGCCGACTCCAAAATTCAGCGGTTCCCCATCTCAGCCCAGAAAGCAGGTAGAACAACTTTTGTGGTGTCTTTCAGATGCCTACCGGAGCAATGTAAAAACTACCAGGAGAACTCCTGTCTGGCACCTTCCCCGGTGGAGTTGTGCAGGGGGTGTGTTTGGAACATTTTTTCACCGGCCGACTCCAAAATTCAGCGGTTCCCCATCTCAGCCCAGAAAGCAGGTAGAACAACTTTTGTGCTGCCTTTCAGCTGCCTACCAAGGTAGTGTAAAAACTACTAAGAGAATTCCTGTCTGGCACCTTCCCCGGTGGAGTTGTGCAGGGGGTGTCTTTGGAACATTTTGTCACCAGCCGACTCCAAAATTCAGCGTTTCCCCATCTCAGCCCAGAAAGCAGGTAGAACAACTTTTGTGGTGTCTTTCAGATGCCTACCAAGGTAGTGTAAAAACTACCAAGAGAACTCCTGTCTGGCACCTTCCCCGGTGGAGTTGTGCAGGGGGTGTGTTTGGAACATTTTGTCACCGGCCGACTCCAAAATTCAGCGGTTCCCCATCTCAGCCCAGAAAGCAGGTAGAACAACTTTTGTGGTGTCTTTCAAATGCCTACCAAGGTAGTGTAAAAACTACCAGGAGAACTCCTGCCTGGCACCTTCCCCGGTGGAGTTGTGCATGGGGTGTGTTTGGAACATTTTGTCACCGGCCGACTCCAAAATTCAGCGGTTCCCCATCTCAGCCCAGAAAGCAGGTAGAACAACTTTTGTGGTGTCTTTCAGATGCCTACCGGAGCAATGTAAAAACTACCAGGAGAACTCCTGTCTGGCACCTTCCGTGGTGGAGTTGTGCATGGGGTGTGTTTGGAACATTTTGTCACCAGCCGACTCCAAAATTCAGCGGTTCCCCATCTCAGCCCAGAAAGCAGGTAGAACAACTTTTGTGGTGCCTTTCAGCTGCCTACCAAGGTAGCGTAAAAACTACTAAGAGAACTCCTGTCTGGCACCTTCCCCGGTGGAGTTGTGCATGGGGTGTGTTTGGAACATTTTGTCACCGGCCGAGTCCAAAATTCAGCGATTCCCCATCTCAGCCCAGAAAGCAGGTAGAACAACTTTTGTGGTGTCTTTCAGATGCCTACCGGAGCAATGTAAAAACTACCAGGAGAACTCCTGCCTGGCACCTTCCCCGGTGGAGTTGTGCAGGGGGTGTGTTTGGAACATTTTGTCACCAGCCGAGTCCAAAATTCAGCGTTTCCCCATCTCAGCCCAGAAAGCAGGTAGAACAACTTTTGTGCTGCCTTTCAGCTGCCTACCAAGGTAGTGTAAAAACTACCAAGAGAACTCCTGTCTGGCACCTTCCCCGGTGGAGTTGTGCAGGGGGTGTCTTTGGAACATTTTGTCACCAGCCGACTCCAAAATTCAGCGTTTCCCCATCTCAGCCCAGAAAGCAGGTAGAACAACTTTTGTGGTGTCTTTTAGATGCCTACCAAGGTAGTGTAAAAACTACCAGGAGAACTCCTGTCTGGCACCTTCCCCGGTGGAGTTGTGCATGGGGTGTGTTTGGAACATTTTGTCACCAGCCGACTCCAAAATTCAGCGTTTCCCCATCTCAGCCCAGAAAGCAGGAAGAACAACTTTTGTGGTGTCTTTTTGATGCCTACCAAGGTAGTGTAAAATCTACCAACAGAACTCCTGTCTGGCACCTTCCCCGGTGGAGTTGTGCATGGGGTGTCTTTGGAACATTTTGTCACCGGCCGACTCCAAAATTCAGCGGTTCCCCATCTCAGCCCAGAAAGCAGGTAGAACAACTTTTGTGGTGTCTTTCAAATGCCTACCAAGGTAGTGTAAAAACTACCAGGAGAACTCCTGCCTGGCACCTTCCCCGGTGGAGTTGTGCATGGGGTGTGTTTGGAACATTTTGTCACCGGCCGACTCCAAAATTCAGCGTTTCCCCATCTCAGCCCAGAAAGCAGGTAGAACAACTTTTGTGGTGTCTTTCAGATGCCTACCGGAGCAATGTAAAAACTACCAGGAGAACTCCTGTCTGGCACCTTCCGTGGTGGAGTTGTGCATGGGGTGTGTTTGGAACATTTTGTCACCAGCCGACTCCAAAATTCAGCGGTTCCCCATCTCAGCCCAGAAAGCAGGTAGAACAACTTTTGTGGTGCCTTTCAGCTGCCTACCAAGGTAGCGTAAAAACTACTAAGAGAACTCCTGTCTGGCACCTTCCCCGGTGGAGTTGTGCAGGGGGTGTGTTTGGAACATTTTGTCACCGGCCGAGTCCAAAATTCAGCGATTCCCCATCTCAGCCCAGAAAGCAGATAGAACAACTTTTGTGGTGTCTTTCAGATGCCTACCGGAGCAATGTAAAAACTACCAGGAGAACTCCTGTCTGGCACCTTCCGTGGTGGAGTTGTGCATGGGGTGTTTTTGGAAACTTTTTGTCACCAGCCGACTCCAAAATTCAGCGGTTCCCCATCTCAGCCCAGAAAGCAGGTAGAACAACTTTTGTGGTGTCTTTCAGATGCCTACCAAGGTAGTGTAAAAACTACCAGGAGAACTCCTGTCTGGCACCTTCCCCGGTGGAGTTGTGCAGGGGGTGTGTTTGGAACATTTTGTCACCAGCCGACTCCAAAATTCAACGGTTCCCCATCTCAGCCCAGAAAGCAGGTAGAACAACTTTTGTGGTGTCTTTCAGATGCCTACCGGAGCAATGTAAAAACTACCAGGAGAACTCCTGTCTGGCACCTTCCCCGGTGGAGTCTTGCAGGGGGTGTGTTTGGAACATTTTGTCACCGGCCGACTCCAAAATTCAGCGATTCCCCATCTCAGCCCAGAAAGCAGATAGAACAACTTTTGTGGTGCCTTTCAGCTGCCTACCAAGGTAGTGTAAAAACTACTAAGAGAACTCCTGTCTGGCACCTTCCGTGGTGGAGTTGTGCAGGGGGTGTGTTTGGAACATTTTGTCACCGGCCGACTCCAAAATTCAGCGGTTCCCCATCTCAGCCCAGAAAGCAGGTGGAACAACTTTTGTGGTGCCTTTCAGCTGCCTACCAAGGTAGTGTAAAAACTACCAGGAGAACTCCTGCCTGGCACCTTCCCCGGTGGAGTTGTGCATGGGGTGTGTTTGGAACATTTTGTCACCGGCCGACTCCAAAATTCAGCGGTTCCCCATCTCAGCCCAGAAAGCAGGTAGAACAACTTTTGTGGTGTCTTTCAAATGCCTACCAAGGTAGTGTAAAAACTACCAGGAGAACTCCTGTCTGGCACCTTCCCCGGTGGAGTTGTGCATGGGGTGTCTTTGGAACATTTTGTCACCGGCCGACTCCAAAATTCAGCGTTTCCCCATCTCAGCCCAGAAAGCAGGTAGAACAACTTTTGTGGTGTCTTTCAGATGCCTACCGGAGCAATGTAAAAACTACCAGGAGAACTCCTGTCTGGCACCTTCCCCGGTGGAGTTGTGCATGGGGTGTGTTTGGAACATTTTGTCACCAGCCGAGTCCAAAATTCAGCGGTTCCCCATCTCAGCCCAGAAAGCAGGTAGAACAACTTTTGTGGTGTCTTTCAGATGCCTACCGGAGCAATGTAAAAACTACCAGGAGAACTCCTGTCTGGCACCTTCCGTGGTGGAGTTGTGCATGGGGTGTGTTTGGAACATTTTGTCACCAGCTGACTCCAAAATTCAGCGGTTCCCCATCTCAGCCCAGAAAGCAGGTAGAACAACTTTTGTGGTGCCTTTCAGCTGCCTACCAAGGTAGCGTAAAAACTACTAAGAGAACTCCTGTCTGGCACCTTCCCCGGTGGAGTTGTGCAGGGGGTGTCTTTGGAACATTTTGTCACCGGCCGAGTCCAAAATTCAGCGATTCCCCATCTCAGCCCAGAAAGCAGATAGAACAACTTTTGTGGTGTCTTTCAGATGCCTACCGGAGCAATGTAAAAACTACCAGGAGAACTCCTGTCTGGCACCTTCCCCGGTGGAGTTGTGCAGGGGGTGTTTTTGGAAACTTTTTGTCACCAGCCGACTCCAAAATTCAGCGGTTCCCCATCTCAGCCCAGAAAGCAGGTAGAACAACTTTTGTGGTGTCTTTCAGATGCCTACCGGAGCAATGTAAAAACTACCAGGAGAACTCCTGTCTGGCACCTTCCCCGGTGGAGTTGTGCAGGGGGTGTGTTTGGAACATTTTGTCACTGGCCGAGTCCAAAATTCAGCGTTTCCCCATCTCAGCCCAGAAAGCAGATAGAACAACTTTTGTGGTGTCTTTCAGATGCCTACCAAGGTAGTGTAAAAACTACCAGGAGAACTCCTGTCTGGCACCTTCCCCAGTGGAGTTGTGCATGGGGTGTGTTTGGAACATTTTGTCACCAGCTGACTCCAAAATTCAGCGTTTCCCCAT
This sequence comes from Falco cherrug, assembly GCF_023634085.1. Classification (NCBI taxonomy): domain Eukaryota; kingdom Metazoa; phylum Chordata; class Aves; order Falconiformes; family Falconidae; genus Falco; species Falco cherrug. The sequence continues at coordinate 114,871 of NW_026599486.1, forward strand.
CTCAGCCCAGAAAGCAGGTAGAACAACTTTTGTGGTGTCTTTTAGATGCCTACCAAGGTAGTGTAAAAACTACCAAGAGAACTCCTGTCTGGCACCTTCCCCGGTGGAGTTGTGCATGGGGTGTGTTTGGAACATTTTGTCACCAGCCGACTCCAAAATTCAGCGTTTCCCCATCTCAGCCCAGAAAGCAGGTAGAACAACTTTTGTGGTGCCTTTCAAATGCCTACCAAGGTAGTGTAGAAACTACCAAGAGAACTCCTGTCTGGCACCTTCCCCGGTGGAGTTGTGCATGGGGTGTGTTTGGAACATTTTGTCACCGGCCGACTCCAAAATTCAGCGTTTCCCCATTTCAGCCCAGAAAGCAGGTAGAATAACTTTTGTGGTGCCTTTCAGCTGCCTACCAAGGTAGCGTAAAAACTACTAAGAGAACTCCTGTCTGGCACCTTCCCCGGTGGAGTTGTGCAGGGCGTGTCTTTGGAACATTTTGTCACCGGCCGAGTCCAAAATTCAGCGATTCCCCATCTCAGCCCAGAAAGCAGATAGAACAACTTTTGTGGTGTCTTTCAGATGCCTACCGGAGCAATGTAAAAACTAACAGGAGAACTCCTGCCTGGCACCTTCCCCGGTGGAGTTGTGCAGGGGGTGTGTTTGGAACATTTTGTCACCAGCCGACTCCAAAATTCAGCGGTTCCCCATCTCAGCCCAGAAAGCAGGTAGAACAACTTTTGTGGTGCCTTTCAAATGCCTACCAAGGTAGTGTAGAAACTACCAAGAGAACTCCTGTCTGGCACCTTCCCCGGTGGAGTTGTGCATGGGGTGTGTTTGGAACATTTTGTCACCGGCCGACTCCAAAATTCAGCGGTTCCCCATCTCAGCCCAGAAAGCAGGTAGAACAACTTTTGTGGTGTCCTTTTGATGCCTACCGGAGCAATGTAAAAACTACCAGGAGAACTCCTGTCTGGCACCTTCCCCGGTGGAGTTGTGCAGGGGGTGTGTTTGGAACATTTTGTCACCGGCCGACTCCAAAATTCAGCGTTTCCCCATCTCAGCCCAGAAAGCAGGTAGAACAACTTTTGTGGTGTCTTTTAGATGCTTACCAAGGTAGTGTAAAAACTACCAGGAGAACTCCTGCCTGGCACCTTCCCCGGTGGAGTTGTGCATGGGGTGTGTTTGGAACATTTTGTCACCGGCCGACTCCAAAATTCAGCGGTTCCCCATCTCAGCCCAGAAAGCAGGTAGAACAACTTTTGTGCTGCCTTTCAGCTGCCTACCAAGGTAGTGTAAAAACTACTAAGAGAATTCCTGTCTGGCACCTTCCCCGGTGGAGTTGTGCAGGGGGTGTGTTTGGAACATTTTGTCACCGGCCGACTCCAAAATTCAGCGTTTCCCCATCTCAGCCCAGAAAGCAGGAAGAGCAACTTTTGTGGTGTCTTTTAGATGCCTACCAAGGTAGTGTAAAAACTATCAAGAGAACTCCTGTCTGGCACCTTCCCCGGTGGAGTTGTGCAGGGGGTGTGTTTGGAACATTTTGTCACCGGCCGAGTCCAAAATTCAGCGATTCCCCATCTCAGCCCAGAAAGCAGGTAGAACAACTTTTGTGGTGTCCTTTTGATGCCTACCGGAGCAATGTAAAAACTACCAGGAGAACTCCTGTCTGGCACCTTCCCCGGTGGAGTTGTGCAGGGGGTGTGTTTGGAACATTTTGTCACCAGCCGACTCCAAAATTCAACGGTTCCCCATCTCAGCCCAGAAAGCAGGTAGAACAACTTTTGTGGTGTCTTTCAGATGCCTACCGGAGCAATGTAAAAACTACCAGGAGAACTCCTGTCTGGCACCTTCCCCGGTGGAGTTGTGCAGGGGGTGTGTTTGGAACATTTTGTCACCGGCCGAGTCCAAAATTCAGCGATTCCCCATCTCAGCCCAGAAAGCAGATAGAACAACTTTTGTGGTGCCTTTCAGCTGCCTACCAAGGTAGTGTAAAAACTACTAAGAGAACTCCTGCCTGGCACCTTCCCCGGTGGAGTTGTGCATGGGGTGTGTTTGGAACATTTTGTCACCGGCCGACTCCAAAATTCAGCGGTTCCCCATCTCAGCCCAGAAAGCAGGTAGAACAACTTTTGTGCTGCCTTTCAGCTGCCTACCAAGGTAGTGTAAAAACTACCAGGAGAACTCCTGTCTGGCACCTTCCCCGGTGGAGTTGTGCATGGGGTGTGTTTGGAACATTTTGTCACCGGCCGACTCCAAAATTCAGCGTTTCCCCATCTCAGCCCAGAAAGCAGGTAGAACAACTTTTGTGGTGTCTTTCAGATGCCTACCGGAGCAATGTAAAAACTACCAGGAGAACTCCTGTCTGGCACCTTCCCCGGTGGAGTTGTGCATGGGGTGTGTTTGGAACATTTTGTCACCAGCCGAGTCCAAAATTCAGCGGTTCCCCATCTCAGCCCAGAAAGCAGGTAGAACAACTTTTGTGGTGTCTTTTAGATGCCTACCAAGGTAGTGTAAAAACTATCAAGAGAACGCTTGTCTGGCACCTTCCCCGGTGGAGTTGTGCATGGGGTGTGTTTGGAACATTTTGTCACCAGCCGAGTCCAAAATTCAGCGGTTCCCCATCTCAGCCCAGAAAGCAGGTACAACAACTTTTGTGGTGTCTTTTAGATGCCTACCAAGGTAGTGTAAAAACTATCAAGAGAACGCTTGTCTGGCACCTTCCCCGGTGGAGTTGTGCATGGGGTGTCTTTGAAACATTTTGTCACCGGCCGAGTCCAAAATTCAGCGGTTCCCCATCTCAGCCCAGAAAGCAGGTAGAACAACTTTTGTGGTGTCTTTCAGATGCCTACCGGAGCAATGTAAAAACTACCAGGAGAACTCCTGTCTGGCACCTTCCGTGGTGGAGTTGTGCATGGGGTGTGTTTGGAACATTTTGTCACCAGCCGACTCCAAAATTCAGCGGTTCCCCATCTCAGCCCAGAAAGCAGGTAGAACAACTTTTGTGGTGCCTTTCAGCTGCCTACCAAGGTAGCGTAAAAACTACTAAGAGAACTCCTGTCTGGCACCTTCCCCGGTGGAGTTGTGCATGGGGTGTGTTTGGAACATTTTGTCACCGGCCGACTCCAAAATTCAGCGTTTCCCCATCTCAGCCCAGAAAGCAGGTAGAACAACTTTTGTGGTGTCTTTCAGATGCCTACCGGAGCAATGTAAAAACTACCAGGAGAACTCCTGTCTGGCACCTTCCCCGGTGGAGTTGTGCAGGGGGTGTGTTTGGAACATTTTGTCACCAGCCGAGTCCAAAATTCAGCGGTTCCCCATCTCAGCCCAGAAAGCAGGTAGAACAACTTTTGTGCTGCCTTTCAGCTGCCTACCAAGGTAGTGTAAAAACTACTAAGAGAATTCCTGTCTGGCACCTTCCCCGGTGGAGTTGTGCAGGGGGTGTCTTTGGAACATTTTGTCACCAGCCGACTCCAAAATTCAGCGTTTCCCCATCTCAGCCCAGAAAGCAGGTAGAACAACTTTTGTGGTGTCTTTCAGATGCCTACCAAGGTAGTGTAAAAACTACCAAGAGAACTCCTGTCTGGCACCTTCCCCGGTGGAGTTGTGCAGGGGGTGTGTTTGGAACATTTTGTCACCGGCCGACTCCAAAATTCAGCGGTTCCCCATCTCAGCCCAGAAAGCAGGTAGAACAACTTTTGTGGTGTCTTTCAAATGCCTACCAAGGTAGTGTAAAAACTACCAGGAGAACTCCTGCCTGGCACCTTCCCCGGTGGAGTTGTGCATGGGGTGTGTTTGGAACATTTTGTCACCGGCCGACTCCAAAATTCAGCGGTTCCCCATCTCAGCCCAGAAAGCAGGTAGAACAACTTTTGTGGTGTCTTTCAGATGCCTACCGGAGCAATGTAAAAACTACCAGGAGAACTCCTGTCTGGCACCTTCCGTGGTGGAGTTGTGCATGGGGTGTGTTTGGAACATTTTGTCACCAGCCGACTCCAAAATTCAGCGGTTCCCCATCTCAGCCCAGAAAGCAGGTAGAACAACTTTTGTGGTGCCTTTCAGCTGCCTACCAAGGTAGCGTAAAAACTACTAAGAGAACTCCTGTCTGGCACCTTCCCCGGTGGAGTTGTGCATGGGGTGTCTTTGGAACATTTTGTCACCGGCCGACTCCAAAATTCAGCGGTTCCCCATCTCAGCCCAGAAAGCAGGTAGAACAACTTTTGTGGTGTCTTTCAGATGCCTACCGGAGCAATGTAAAAACTACCAGGAGAACTCCTGCCTGGCACCTTCCCCGGTGGAGTTGTGCAGGGGGTGTGTTTGGAACATTTTGTCACCAGCCGAGTCCAAAATTCAGCGTTTCCCCATCTCAGCCCAGAAAGCAGGTAGAACAACTTTTGTGCTGCCTTTCAGCTGCCTACCAAGGTAGTGTAAAAACTACTAAGAGAATTCCTGTCTGGCACCTTCCCCGGTGGAGTTGTGCAGGGGGTGTCTTTGGAACATTTTGTCACCGGCCGACTCCAAAATTCAGCGTTTCCCCATCTCAGCCCAGAAAGCAGGTAGAACAACTTTTGTGGTGTCTTTTAGATGCCTACCAAGGTAGTGTAAAAACTACCAAGAGAACTCCTGTCTGGCACCTTCCCCGGTGGAGTTGTGCAGGGGGTGTCTTTGGAACATTTTGTCACCAGCCGACTCCAAAATTCAGCATTTCCCCATCTCAGCCCAGAAAGCAGGTAGAACAACTTTTGTGGTGTCTTTCAGATGCCTACCGGAGCAATGTAAAAACTACCAGGAGAACTCCTGTCTGGCATCTTCCCCGGTGGAGTTGTGCAGGGGGTGTGTTTGGAACATTTTGTCACCGGCCGAGTCCAAAATTCAGCGATTCCCCATCTCAGCCCAGAAAGCAGGTAGAACAACTTTTGTGGTGTCTTTTAGATGCCTACCAAGGTAGTGTAAAAACTATCAAGAGAACGCTTGTCTGGCACCTTCCCTGGTGGAGTTGTGCATGGGGTGTCTTTGGAACATTTTGTCACCGGCCGAGTCCAAAATTCAGCGATTCCCCATCTCAGCCCAGAAAGCAGATAGAACAACTTTTGTGGTGTCTTTCAGATGCCTACCGGAGCAATGTAAAAACTACCAGGAGAACTCCTGTCTGGCACCTTCCCCGGTGGAGTTGTGCAGGGGGTGTGTTTGGAACATTTTGTCACCAGCCGACTCCAAAATTCAGCTGTTCCCCATCTCAGCCCAGAAAGCAGGTAGAACAACTTTTGTGCTGCCTTTCAGCTGCCTACCAAGGTAGTGTAAAAACTACCAAGAGAACTCCTGTCTGGCACCTTCCCCGGTGGAGTTGTGCAGGGGGTGTGTTTGGAACATTTTGTCACCAGCTGACTCCAAAATTCAGCGGTTCCCCATCTCAGCCCAGAAAGCAGGTAGAACAACTTTTGTGGTGCCTTTCAGCTGCCTACCAAGGTAGCGTAAAAACTACTAAGAGAACTCCTGTCTGGCACCTTCCCCGGTGGAGTTGTGCAGGGGGTGTCTTTGGAACATTTTGTCACCGGCCGAGTCCAAAATTCAGCGATTCCCCATCTCAGCCCAGAAAGCAGATAGAACAACTTTTGTGGTGTCTTTCAGATGCCTACCGGAGCAATGTAAAAACTACCAGGAGAACTCCTGTCTGGCACCTTCCCCGGTGGAGTTGTGCAGGGGGTGTTTTTGGAAACTTTTTGTCACCAGCCGAGTCCAAAATTCAGCGGTTCCCCATCTCAGCCCAGAAAGCAGGTAGAACAACTTTTGTGGTGTCTTTCAGATGCCTACCGGAGCAATGTAAAAACTACCAGGAGAACTCCTGTCTGGCACCTTCCCCGGTGGAGTTGTGCATGGGGTGTGTTTGGAACATTTTGTCACCGGCCGACTCCAAAATTCAGCGGTTCCCCATCTCAGCCCAGAAAGCAGGTAGAACAACTTTTGTGGTGCCTTTCAGCTGCCTACCAAGGTAGCGTAAAAACTACTAAGAGAACTCCTGTCTGGCACCTTCCCCGGTGGAGTTGTGCAGGGGGTGTCTTTGGAACATTTTGTCACCGGCCGAGTCCAAAATTCAGCGATTCCCCATCTCAGCCCAGAAAGCAGATAGAACAACTTTTGTGGTGTCTTTCAGATGCCTACCGGAGCAATGTAAAAACTAACAGGAGAACTCCTGCCTGGCACCTTCCCCGGTGGAGTTGTGCAGGGGGTGTGTTTGGAACATTTTGTCACCGGCCGAGTCCAAAATTCAGCGGTTCCCCATCTCAGCCCAGAAAGCAGGTAGAACAACTTTTGTGGTGTCCTTTTGATGCCTACCGGAGCAATGTAAAAACTACCAAGAGAACTCCTTTCTGGCACCTTCCCCGGTGGAGTTGTGCATGGGGTGTGTTTGGAACATTTTGTCACCGGCCGACTCCAAAATTCAGCGTTTCCCCATCTCAGCCCAGAAAGCAGGTAGAACAACTTTTGTGGTGTCTTTCAGATGCCTACCGGAGCAATGTAAAAACTACCAGGAGAACTCCTGCCTGGCACCTTCCCCGGTGGAGTTGTGCAGGGGGTGTGTTTGGAACATTTTGTCACCAGCCGACTCCAAAATTCAGCGGTTCCCCATCTCAGCCCAGAAAGCAGGTAGAACAACTTTTGTGGTGTCTTTCAAATGCCTACCAAGGAAGTGTAAAAACTACCAGGAGAACTCCTGTCTGGCACCTTCCGTGGTGGAGTTGTGCATGGGGTGTGTTTGGAACATTTTGTCACCGGCCGACTCCAAAATTCAGCGGTTCCCCATCTCAGCCCAGAAAGCAGGTAGAACAACTTTTGTGGTGCCTTTCAGCTGCCTACCAAGGTAGCGTAAAAACTACTAAGAGAACTCCTGTCTGGCACCTTCCCCGGTGGAGTTGTGCAGGGGGTGTCTTTGGAACATTTTGTCACCGGCCGAGTCCAAAATTCAGCGATTCCCCATCTCAGCCCAGAAAGCAGATAGAACAACTTTTGTGGTGTCTTTCAGATGCCTACCGGAGCAATGTAAAAACTACCAGGAGAACTCCTGTCTGGCACCTTCCCCGGTGGAGTTGTGCAGGGGTTGTTTTTGGAAACTTTTTGTTACCAGCCGAGTCCAAAATTCAGCGGTTCCCCATCTCAGCCCAGAAAGCAGGTAGAACAACTTTTGTGGTGTCTTTTAGATGCCTACCAAGGTAGTGTAAAAACTATCAAGAGAACGCTTGTCTGGCACCTTCCCCGGTGGAGTTGTGCATGGGGTGTCTTTGGAACATTTTGTCACCGGCCGAGTCCAAAATTCAGCGTTTCCCCATCTCAGCCCAGAAAGCAGATAGAACAACTTTTGTGGTGTCTTTCAGATGCCTACCAAGGTAGTGTAAAAACTACCAGGAGAACTCCTGTCTGGCACCTTCCCCGGTGGAGTTGTGCAGGGGGTGTGTTTGGAACATTTTGTCACCAGCCGACTCCAAAATTCAGCGTTTCCCCATCTCAGCCCAGAAAGCAGGTAGAACAACTTTTGTGGTGTCTTTTAGATGCCTACCAAGGTAGTGTAAAAAACTACCAGGAGAACTCCTGTCTGGCACCTTCCCCGGTGGAGTTGTGCAGGGGGTGTGTTTGGAACATTTTGTCACCAGCCGAGTCCAAAATTCAGCGGTTCCCCATCTCAGCCCAGAAAGCAGGTAGAACAACTTTTGTGGTGCCTTTCAAATGCCTACCAAGGTAGTGTAGAAACTACCAAGAGAACTCCTGTCTGGCACCTTCCCCGGTGGAGTTGTGCATGGGGTGTGTTTGGAACATTTTGTCACCGGCCGACTCCAAAATTCAGCGGTTCCCCATCTCAGCCCAGAAAGCAGGTAGAACAACTTTTGTGGTGTCTTTCAAATGCCTACCAAGGTAGTGTAAAAACTACCAGGAGAACTCCTGCCTGGCACCTTCCCCGGTGGAGTTGTGCAGGGGGTGTGTTTGGAACATTTTGTCACCGGCCGAGTCCAAAATTCAGCGTTTCCCCATCTCAGCCCAGAAAGCAGGTAGAACAACTTTTGTGGTGCCTTTCAGCTGCCTACCAAGGTAGCGTAAAAACTACTAAGAGAACTCCTGTCTGGCACCTTCCCCGGTGGAGTTGTGCAGGGGGTGTCTTTGGAACATTTTGTCACCGGCCGAGTCCAAAATTCAGCGATTCCCCATCTCAGCCCAGAAAGCAGGTAGAACAACTTTTGTGGTGTCTTTCAGATGCCTACCGGAGCAATGTAAAAACTATTAAGAGAACTCCTGCCTGGCACCTTCCCCGGTGGAGTTGTGCAGGGGGTGTGTTTGGAACATTTTGTCACCAGCCGACTCCAAAATTCAGCGGTTCCCCATCTCAGCCCAGAAAGCAGGTGGAACAACTTTTGTGGTGTCTTTCAAATGCCTACCAAAGTAGTGTAAAAACTACCAGGAGAACTTCTGCCTGGCACCTTCCCCGGTGGAGTTGTGCATGGGGTGTGTTTGGAACATTTTGTCACCGGCCGACTCCAAAATTCAGCGGTTCCCCATCTCAGCCCAGAAAGCAGGTAGAACAACTTTTGTGGTGTCTTTCAGATGCCTACCGGAGCAATGTAAAAACTACCAGGAGAACTCCTGTCTGGCACCTTCCCCGGTGGAGTTGTGCAGGGGGTGTGTTTGGAACATTTTGTCACCAGCCGAGTCCAAAATTCAGCGTTTCCCCATCTCAGCCCAGAAAGCAGGTAGAACATCTTTTGTGGTGTCTTTTAGATGCCTACCAAGGTAGTGTGAAAACTATCAAGAGAACTCTTGTCTGGCACCTTCCCCGGTGGAGTTGTGCAGGGGGTGTGTTTGGAACATTTTGTCAGCAGCCGACTCCAAAATTCAGCGGTTCCCCATCTCAGCCCAGAAAGCAGGTAGAACAACTTTTGTGGTGTCTTTCAGATGCCTACCAAGGTAGCGTAGAAACTACTAAGAGAACTCCTGTCTGGCACCTTCCCCGGTGGAGTTGTGCAGGGGGTGTCTTTGGAACATTTTGTCACCGGCCGACTCCAAAATTCAGCGGTTCCCCATCTCAGCCCAGAAAGCAGGTAGAACAACTTTTGTGGTGTCTTTCAGATGCCTACCGGAGCAATGTAAAAACTACCAGGAGAACTCCTGTCTGGCACCTTCCCCGGTGGAGTTGTGCAGGGGGTGTGTTTGGAACATTTTGTCACCAGCCGACTCCAAAATTCAGCGGTTCCCCATCTCAGCCCAGAAAGCAGGTAGAACAACTTTTGTGGTGCCTTTCAGCTGCCTACCAAGGTAGTGTAAAAACTACTAAGAGAACTCCTGCCTGGCACCTTCCCCGGTGGAGTTGTGCAGGGGGTGTGTTTGGAACATTTTGTCACCAGCCGACTCCAAAATTCAGTGGTTCCCCATCTCAGCCCAGAAAGCAGGTAGAACAACTTTTGTGGTGTCTTTCAGATGCCTACCAAGGTAGCGTAGAAACTACTAAGAGAACTCCTGTCTGGCACCTTCCCCGGTGGAGTTGTGCAGGGGGTGTCTTTGGAACATTTTGTCACCGGCCGACTCCAAAATTCAGCGGTTCCCCATCTCAGCCCAGAAAGCAGGTAGAACAACTTTTGTGGTGTCTTTCAGATGCCTACCGGAGCAATGTAAAAACTACCAGGAGAACTCCTGTCTGGCACCTTCCCCGGTGGAGTTGTGCAGGGGGTGTGTTTGGAACATTTTGTCACCAGCCGACTCCAAAATTCAGCGGTTCCCCATCTCAGCCCAGAAAGCAGGTGGAACAACTTTTGTGGTGTCTTTCAAATGCCTACCAAGGTAGTGTAAAAACTACCAGGAGAACTCCTGCCTGGCACCTTCCCCGGTGGAGTTGTGCATGGGGTGTGTTTGGAACATTTTGTCACCGGCCGAGTCCAAAATTCAGCGGTTCCCCATCTCAGCCCAGAAAGCAGGTAGAACAACTTTTGTGGTGTCTTTCAGATGCCTACCGGAGCAATGTAAAAACTACCAGGAGAACTCCTGTCTGGCACCTTCCCCGGTGGAGTTGTGCAGGGGGTGTGTTTGGAACATTTTGTCACCGGCCGACTCCAAAATTCAGCGTTTCCCCATCTCAGCCCAGAAAGCAGGTAGAACAACTTTTGTGGTGTCTTTTAGATGCCTACCAAGGTAGTGTAAAAACTACCAAGAGAACTCCTGTCTGGCACCTTCCCCGGTGGAGTTGTGCAGGGGGTGTCTTTGGAACATTTTGTCACCGGCCGACTCCAAAATTCAGCGTTTCCCCATCTCAGCCCAGAAAGCAGGTAGAACAACTTTTGTGGTGCCTTTCAAATGCCTACCAAGGTAGCGTAAAAACTACCAGGAGAACTCCTGCCTGGCACCTTCCCCGGTGGAGTTGTGCAGGGGGTGTGTTTGGAACATTTTGTCACCGGCCGAGTCCAAAATTCAGCGGTTCCCCATCTCAGCCCAGAAAGCAGGTAGAACAACTTTTGTGGTGTCTTTCAGATGCCTACCGGAGCAATGTAAAAACTACCAGGAGAACTCCTGTCTGGCACCTTCCCCGGTGGAGTTGTGCATGGGGTGTGTTTGGAACATTTTGTCACCGGCCGACTCCAAAATTCAGCGGTTCCCCATCTCAGCCCAGAAAGCAGGTACAACAACTTTTGTGGTGTCTTTCAGATGCCTACCAAGGTAGTGTAAAAACTACCAGGAGAACTCCTGCCTGGCACCTTCCCCGGTGGAGTTGTGCAGGGGGTGTCTTTGGAACATTTTGTCACCGGCCGACTCCAAAATTCAGCGGTTCCCCATCTCAGCCCAGAAAGCAGGTAGAACAACTTTTGTGGTGTCTTTCAGATGCCTACCAGAGCAATGTAAAAACTACCAGGAGAACTCCTGTCTGGCACCTTCCCCGGTGGAGTTGTGCAGGGGGTGTGTTTGGAACATTTTGTCACCGGCCGACTCCAAAATTCAGCGTTTCCCCATCTCAGCCCAGAAAGCAGGTAGAACAACTTTTGTGGTGTCTTTTAGATGCCTACCAAGGTAGTGTAAAAACTATCAAGAGAACGCTTGTCTGGCACCTTCCCCAGTGGAGTTGTGCATGGGGTGTCTTTGGAACATTTTGTCACCGGCCGAGTCCAAAATTCAGCGATTCCCCATCTCAGCCCAGAAAGCAGATAGAACAACTTTTGTGGTGTCTTTCAGATGCCTACCGGAGCAATGTAAAAACTAACAGGATGACTCCTGCCTGGCACCTTCCCCGGTGGAGTTGTGCAGGGGGTGTGTTTGGAACATTTTGTCACCGGCCGAGTCCAAAATTCAGCGGTTCCCCATCTCAGCCCAGAAAGCAGGTAGAACAACTTTTGTGGTGTCTTTTAGATGCCTACCAAGGTAGTGTAAAAACTACCAAGAGAACTCCTGTCTGGCACCTTCCCCGGTGGAGTTGTGCATGGGGTGTTTTTGGAACATTTTGTCACCAGCCGAGTCCAAAATTCAGCTGTTTCCCATCTCAGCCCAGAAAGCAGGTAGAACAACTTTTGTGGTGTCTTTTAGATGCCTACCAAGGTAGTGTAAAATCTACCAAGAGAACTCCTGTCTGGCACCTTCCCCGGTGGAGTTGTGCATGGGGTGTGTTTGGAACATTTTGTCACCGGCCGACTCCAAAATTCAGCGTTTCCCCATCTCAGCCCAGAAAGCAGGTAGAACAACTTTTGTGGTGCCTTTCAAATGCCTACCAAGGTAGTGTAGAAACTACCAAGAGAACTCCTGCCTGGCACCTTCCCCGGTGGAGTTGTGCATGGGGTGTGTTTGGAACATTTTGTCACCGGCCGACTCCAAAATTCAGCGGTTCCCCATCTCAGCCCAGAAAGCAGGTAGAACAACTTTTGTGGTGTCTTTCAAATGCCTACCAAGGTAGTGTAAAAACTACCAGGAGAACTCCTGCCTGGCACCTTCCCCGGTGGAGTTGTGCATGGGGTGTGTTTGGAACATTTTGTCACCGGCCGACTCCAAAATTCAGCGGTTCCCCATCTCAGCCCAGAAAGCAGGTAGAACAACTTTTGTGGTGCCTTTCAGCTGCCTACCAAGGTAGCGTAAAAACTACTAAGAGAACTCCTGTCTGGCACCTTCCCCGGTGGAGTTGTGCAGGGGGTGTGTTTTGAACATTTTGTCACCGGCCGAGTCCAAAATTCAGCGATTCCCCATCTCAGCCCAGAAAGCAGATAGAACAACTTTTGTGGTGTCTTTCAGATCCCTACCGGAGCAATGTAAAAACTAACAGGAGAACTCCTGCCTGGCACCTTCCCCGGTGGAGTTGTGCAGGGGGTGTGTTTGGAACATTTTGTCACCAGCCGACTCCAAAATTCAGCGGTTCCCCATCTCAGCCCAGAAAGCAGGTAGAACAACTTTTGTGGTGCCTTTCAAATGCCTACCAAGGTAGTGTAGAAACTACCAAGAGAACTCCTGTCTGGCACCTTCCCCGGTGGAGTTGTGCATGGGGTGTGTTTGGAACATTTTGTCACCGGCCGACTCCAAAATTCAGCGTTTCCCCATCTCAGCCCAGAAAGCAGGTAGAACAACTTTTGTGGTGTCCTTTTGATGCCTACCGGAGCAATGTAAAAACTACCAGGAGAACTCCTGCCTGGCACCTTCCCCGGTGGAGTTGTGCATGGGGTGTGTTTGGAACATTTTGTCACCGGCCGACTCCAAAATTCAGCGGTTCCCCATCTCAGCCCAGAAAGCAGGTAGAACAACTTTTGTGCTGCCTTTCAGCTGCCTACCAAGGTAGTGTAAAAACTACTAAGAGAATTCCTGTCTGGCACCTTCCCCGGTGGAGTTGTGCAGGGGGTGTGTTTGGAACATTTTGTCACCGGCCGACTCCAAAATTCAGCGTTTCCCCATCTCAGCCCAGAAAGCAGGTAGAACAACTTTTGTGGTGTCTTTTAGATGCCTACCAAGGTAGTGTAAAAACTATCAAGAGAACTCCTGTCTGGCACCTTCCCCGGTGGAGTTGTGCAGGGGGTGTGTTTGGAACATTTTGTCACCGGCCGACTCCAAAATTCAGCGGTTCCCCATCTCAGCCCAGAAAGCAGGTAGAACAACTTTTGTGGTGTCCTTTTGATGCCTACCGGAGCAATGTAAAAACTACCAGGAGAACTCCTGTCTGGCACCTTCCCCGGTGGAGTTGTGCAGGGGGTGTGTTTGGAACATTTTGTCACCAGCCGACTCCAAAATTCAACGGTTCCCCATCTCAGCCCAGAAAGCAGGTAGAACAACTTTTGTGGTGTCTTTCAGATGCCTACCGGAGCAATGTAAAAACTACCAGGAGAACTCCTGTCTGGCACCTTCCCCGGTGGAGTTGTGCAGGGGGTGTCTTTGGAACATTTTGTCACCGGCCGAGTCCAAAATTCAGCGATTCCCCATCTCAGCCCAGAAAGCAGATAGAACAACTTTTGTGGTGCCTTTCAGCTGCCTACCAAGGTAGTGTAAAAACTACTAAGAGAACTCCTGTCTGGCACCTTCCGTGGTGGAGTTGTGCAGGGGGTGTCTTTGGAACATTTTGTCACCGGCCGACTCCAAAATTCAGCGGTTCCCCATCTCAGCCCAGAAAGCAGGTGGAACAACTTTTGTGGTGCCTTTCAGCTGCCTACCAAGGTAGTGTAAAAACTACCAGGAGAACTCCTGTCTGGCACCTTCCCCGGTGGAGTTGTGCATGGGGTGTGTTTGGAACATTTTGTCACCGGCCGACTCCAAAATTCAGCGGTTCCCCATCTCAGCCCAGAAAGCAGGTAGAACAACTTTTGTGCTGCCTTTCAGCTGCCTACCAAGGTAGTGTAAAAACTACCAGGAGAACTCCTGTCTGGCACCTTCCCCGGTGGAGTTGTGCAGGGGGTGTGTTTGGAACATTTTGTCACCGGCCGAGTCCAAAATTCAGCGTTTCCCCATCTCAGCCCAGAAAGCAGGTAGAACAACTTTTGTGGTGTCTTTCAGATGCCTACCGGAGCAATGTAAAAACTACCAGGAGAACTCCTGTCTGGCACCTTCCCCGGTGGAGTTGTGCATGGGGTGTGTTTGGAACATTTTGTCACCAGCCGAGTCCAAAATTCAGCGGTTCCCCATCTCAGCCCAGAAAGCAGGTACAACAACTTTTGTGGTGTCTTTTAGATGCCTACCAAGGTAGTGTAAAAACTATCAAGAGAACGCTTGTCTGGCACCTTCCCCGGTGGAGTTGTGCATGGGGTGTCTTTGGAACATTTTGTCACCGGCCGACTCCAAAATTCAGCGGTTCCCCATCTCAGCCCAGAAAGCAGGTAGAACAACTTTTGTGGTGTCTTTCAAATGCCTACCAAGGTAGTGTAAAAACTACCAGGAGAACTCCTGTCTGGCACCTTCCCCGGTGGAGTTGTGCAGGGGGTGTGTTTGGAACATTTTGTCACCGGCCGACTCCAAAATTCAGCGTTTCCCCATCTCAGCCCAGAAAGCAGGTAGAACAACTTTTGTGGTGTCTTTCAGATGCCTACCGGAGCAATGTAAAAACTACCAGGAGAACTCCTGTCTGGCACCTTCCGTGGTGGAGTTGTGCATGGGGTGTGTTTGGAACATTTTGTCACCAGCCGAGTCCAAAATTCAGCGTTTCCCCATCTCAGCCCAGAAAGCAGGTAGAACAACTTTTGTGGTGTCTTTCAGATGCCTACCGGAGCAATGTAAAAACTACCAGGAGAACTCCTGTCTGGCACCTTCCCCGGTGGAGTTGTGCAGGGGGTGTGTTTGGAAACTTTTTGTCACCAGCCGACTCCAAAATTCAGCGGTTCCCCATCTCAGCCCAGAAAGCAGGTAGAACAACTTTTGTGGTGTCTTTCAGATGCCTACCGGAGCAATGTAAAAACTACCAGGAGAACTCCTGTCTGGCACCTTCCCCGGTGGAGTTGTGCAGGGGGTGTGTTTGGAACATTTTGTCACCAGCCGAGTCCAAAATTCAGCGTTTCCCCATCTCAGCCCAGAAAGCAGGTAGAACAACTTTTGTGGTGTCTTTTAGATGCCTACCAAGGTAGTGTAAAAACTATCAAGAGAACGCTTGTCTGGCACCTTCCCCGGAGGAGTTGTGCATGGGGTGTCTTTGGAACATTTTGTCACCAGCTGACTCCAAAATTCAGCGTTTCCCCATCTCCGCCCAGAAAGCAGATAGAACAACTTTTGTGGTGTCTTTCAGATGCCTACCAAGGTAGTGTAAAAACTACCAGGAGAACTCCTGTCTGGCACCTTCCCCAGTGGAGTTGTGCAGGGGGTGTGTTTGGAACATTTTGTCACCGGCCGACTCCAAAATTCAGCGGTTCCCCATCTCAGCCCAGAAAGCAGGTAGAACAACTTTTGTGGTGTCTTTCAAATGCCTACCAAGGTAGTGTAAAAACTACCAGGAGAACTCCTGCCTGGCACCTTCCCCGGTGGAGTTGTGCATGGGGTGTGTTTGGAACATTTTGTCACCGGCCGACTCCAAAATTCAGGGGTTCCCCATCTCAGCCCAGAAAGCAGGTAGAACAACTTTTGTGGTGTCTTTCAGATGCCTACCGGAGCAATGTAAAAACTACCAGGAGAACTCCTGTCTGGCACCTTCCGTGGTGGAGTTGTGCATGGGGTGTGTTTGGAACATTTTGTCACCAGCCGACTCCAAAATTCAGCGGTTCCCCATCTCAGCCCAGAAAGCAGGTAGAACAACTTTTGTGGTGTCTTTCAGATGCCTACCGGAGCAATGTAAAAACTACCAGGAGAACTCCTGTCTGGCACCTTCCCCGGTGGAGTTGTGCAGGGGGTGTTTTTGGAAACTTTTTGTCACCAGCCGACTCCAAAATTCAGCGGTTCCCCATCTCAGCCCAGAAAGCAGGTAGAACAACTTTTGTGGTGTCTTTCAGATGCCTACCGGAGCAATGTAAAAACTACCAGGAGAACTCCTGTCTGGCACCTTCCCCGGTGGAGTTGTGCAGGGGGTGTGTTTGGAACATTTTGTCACCAGCCGAGTCCAAAATTCAGCGTTTCCCCATCTCAGCCCAGAAAGCAGGTAGAACAACTTTTGTGGTGTCTTTTAGATGCCTACCAAGGTAGTGTAAAAACTACTAAGAGAACGCTTGTCTGGCACCTTCCCCGGAGGAGTTGTGCATGGGGTGTGTTTGGAACATTTTGTCACCGGCCGAGTCCAAAATTCAGCGTTTCCCCATCTCAGCCCATAAAGCAGGTAGAACAACTTTTGTGGTGTCTTTCAGATGCCTACCAAGGTAGTGTAAAAACTACCAGGAGAACTCCTGTCTGGCACCTTCCCCAGTGGAGTTGTGCAGGGGGTGTGTTTGGAACATTTTGTCACCAGCCGAGTCCAAAATTCAGCGTTTCCCCATCTCAGCCCAGAAAGCAGGTAGAACAACTTTTGTGGTGTCTTTTAGATGCCTACCAAGGTAGTGTAAAAACTATCAAGAGAACGCTTGTCTGGCACCTTCCCCGGTGGAGTTGTGCATGGGGTGTGTTTGGAACATTTTGTCACCGGCCGAGTCCAAAATTCAGCGTTTCCCCATCTCAGCCCAGAAAGCAGATAGAACAACTTTTGTGGTGTCTTTCAGATGCCTACCAAGGTAGTGTAAAAACTACCAGGAGAACTCCTGCCTGGCACCTTCCCCGGTGGAGTTGTGCATGGGGTGTGTTTGGAACATTTTGTCACCGGCCGACTCCAAAATTCAGCGGTTCCCCATCTCAGCCCAGAAAGCAGGTAGAACAACTTTTGTGGTGCCTTTCAGCTGCCTACCAAGGTAGCGTAAAAACTACTAAGAGAACTCCTGTCTGGCACCTTCCCCGGTGGAGTTGTTCAGGGGGTGTCTTTGGAACATTTTGTCACCGGCCGAGTCCAAAATTCAGCGATTCCCCATCTCAGCCCAGAAAGCAGATAGAACAACTTTTGTGGTGTCTTTCAGATGCCTACCGGAGCAATGTAAAAACTAACAGGAGAACTCCTGTCTGGCACCTTCCCCGGTGGAGTTGTGCAGGGGGTGTGTTTGGAACATTTTGTCACCAGCCGACTCCAAAATTCAGCGGTTCCCCATCTCAGCCCAGAAAGCAGGTAGAACAACTTTTGTGGTGCCTTTCAAATGCCTACCAAGGTAGTGTAGAAACTACCAAGAGAACTCCTGTCTGGCACCTTCCCCGGTGGAGTTGTGCATGGGGTGTGTTTGGAACATTTTGTCACCGGCCGACTCCAAAATTCAGCGGTTCCCCATCTCAGCCCAGAAAGCAGGTAGAACAACTTTTGTGGTGTCCTTTTGATGCCTACCGGAGCAATGTAAAAACTACCAGGAGAACTCCTGTCTGGCACCTTCCCCGGTGGAGTTGTGCATGGGGTGTGTTTGGAACATTTTGTCACCGGCCGACTCCAAAATTCAGCGTTTCCCCATCTCAGCCCAGAAAGCAGGTAGAACAACTTTTGTGGTGTCTTTCAAATGCCTACCAAGGTAGTGTAAAAACTACCAGGAGAACTCCTGCCTGGCACCTTCCCCGGTGGAGTTGTGCATGGGGTTTGTTTGGAACATTTTGTCACCGGCCGACTCCAAAATTCAGCGTTTCCCTATCTCAGCCCAGAAAGCAGGTAGAACAACTTTTGTGCTGCCTTTCAGCTGCCTACCAAGGTAGTGTAAAAACTACCAGGAGAACTCCTGTCTGGCACCTTCCCCGGTGGAGTTGTGCAGGGGGTGTGTTTGGAACATTTTGTCACCGGCCGACTCCAAAATTCAGCGGTTCCCCATCTCAGCCCAGAAAGCAGGTAGAACAACTTTTGTGGTGTCTTTCAGATGCCTACCAAGGTAGTGTAAAAACTATCAAGAGAACTCCTGTCTGGCACCTTCCCCGGTGGAGTTGTGCAGGGGGTGTGTTTGGAACATTTTGTCACCGGCCGACTCCAAAATTCAGCGGTTCCCCATCTCAGCCCAGAAAGCAGGTAGAACAACTTTTGTGGTGTCCTTTTGATGCCTACCGGAGCAATGTAAAAACTACCAGGAGAACTCCTGTCTGGCACCTTCCCCGGTGGAGTTGTGCAGGGGGTGTGTTTGGAACATTTTGTCACCAGCCGACTCCAAAATTCAACGGTTCCCCATCTCAGCCCAGAAAGCAGGTAGAACAACTTTTGTGGTGTCTTTCAGATGCCTACCGGAGCAATGTAAAAACTACCAGGAGAACTCCTGTCTGGCACCTTCCCCGGTGGAGTTGTGCAGGGGGTGTCTTTGGAACATTTTGTCTCCGGCCGAGTCCAAAATTCAGCCGTTCCCCATCTCAGCCCAGAAAGCAGATAGAACAACTTTTGTGGTGCCTTTCAGCTGCCTACCAAGGTAGTGTAAAAACTACCAAGAGAACTCCTGTCTGGCACCTTCCGTGGTGGAGTTGTGCAGGGGGTGTCTTTGGAACATTTTGTCACCAGCCGACTCCAAAATTCAGCGGTTCCCCATCTCAGCCCAGAAAGCAGGTGGAACAACTTTTGTGGTGCCTTTCAGCTGCCTACCAAGGTAGTGTAAAAACTACCAGGAGAACTCCTGCCTGGCACCTTCCCCGGTGGAGTTGTGCATGGGGTGTGTTTGGAACATTTTGTCACCGGCCGACTCCAAAATTCAGCGGTTCCCCATCTCAGCCCACAAAGCAGGTAGAACAACTTTTGTGGTGTCTTTCAAATGCCTACCAAGGTAGTGTAAAAACTACCAGGAGAACTCCTGTCTGGCACCTTCCCCGGTGGAGTTGTGCATGGGGTGTGTTTGGAACATTTTGTCACCGGCCGACTCCAAAATTCAGGGGTTCCCCATCTCAGCCCAGAAAGCAGGTAGAACAACTTTTGTGGTGTCTTTCAGATGCCTACCGGAGCAATGTAAAAACTACCAGGAGAACTCCTGTCTGGCACCTTCCCCGGTGGAGTTGTGCATGGGGTGTGTTTGGAACATTTTGTCACCAGCCGACTCCAAAATTCAGCGGTTCCCCATCTCAGCCCAGAAAGCAGGTAGAACAACTTTTGTGGTGTCTTTTAGATGCCTACCAAGGTAGTGTAAAAACTATCAAGAGAACGCTTGTCTGGCACCTTCCCCGGTGGAGTTGTGCATGGGGTGTCTTTGGAACATTTTGTCACCGGCCGACTCCAAAATTCAGCGGTTCCCCATCTCAGCCCAGAAAGCAGGTAGAACAACTTTTGTGGTGTCTTTCAGATGCCTACCGGAGCAATGTAAAAACTACCAGGAGAACTCCTGTCTGGCACCTTCCGTGGTGGAGTTGTGCATGGGGTGTGTTTGGAACATTTTGTCACCAGCCGACTCCAAAATTCAACGGTTCCCCATCTCAGCCCAGAAAGCAGGTAGAACAACTTTTGTGGTGTCTTTCAGATGCCTACCGGAGCAAAGTAAAAACTACCAGGAGAACTCCTGTCTGGCACCTTCCCCGGTGGAGTTGTGCAGGGGGTGTCTTTGGAACATTTTGTCACCGGCCGAGTCCAAAATTCAGCGATTCCCCATCTCAGCCCAGAAAGCAGATAGAACAACTTTTGTGGTGCCTTTCAGCTGCCTACCAAGGTAGTGTAAAAACTACTAAGAGAACTCCTGTCTGGCACCTTCCGTGGTGGAGTTGTGCAGGGGGTGTCTTTGGAACATTTTGTCACCGGCCGACTCCAAAATTCAGCGGTTCCCCATCTCAGCCCAGAAAGCAGGTGGAACAACTTTTGTGGTGCCTTTCAGCTGCCTACCAAGGTAGTGTAAAAACTACCAAGAGAACTCCTGCCTGGCACCTTCCCCGGTGGAGTTGTGCATGGGGTGTGTTTGGAACATCTTGTCACCGGCCGACTCCAAAATTCAGCGGTTCCCCATCTCAGCCCAGAAAGCAGGTAGAACAACTTTTGTGCTGCCTTTCAGCTGCCTACCAAGGTAGTGTAAAAACTACCAGGAGAACTCCTGTCTGGCACCTTCCCCGGTGGAGTTGTGCATGGGGTGTGTTTGGAACATTTTGTCACCGGCCGACTCCAAAATTCAGCGGTTCCCCATCTCAGCCCAGAAAGCAGGTAGAACAACTTTTGTGGTGTCTTTCAGATGCCTACCGGAGCAATGTAAAAACTACCAGGAGAACTCCTGTCTGGCACCTTCCCCGGTGGAGTTGTGCATGGGGTGTGTTTGGAACATTTTGTCACCAGCCGAGTCCAAAATTCAGCGGTTCCCCATCTCAGCCCAGAAAGCAGGTAGAACAACTTTTGTGGTGTCTTTTAGATGCCTACCAAGGTAGTGTAAAAACTATCAAGAGAACGCTTGTCTGGCACCTTCCCCGGTGGAGTTGTGCATGGGGTGTCTTTGGAACATTTTGTCACCGGCCGAGTCCAAAATTCAGCGGTTCCCCATCTCAGCCCAGAAAGCAGGTAGAACAACTTTTGTGGTGTCTTTCAGATGCCTACCGGAGCAATGTAAAAACTACCAGGAGAACTCCTGTCTGGCATCTTCCCCGGTGGAGTTGTGCAGGGGGTGTCTTTGGAACATTTTGTCACCGGCCGACTCCAAAATTCAGCGGTTCCCCATCTCAGCCCAGAAAGCAGGTAGAACAACTTTTGTGGTGTCTTTCAGATGCCTACCAAGGTAGTGTAAAAACTACCAGGAGAACTCCTGCCTGGCACCTTCCCCGGTGGAGTTGTGCATGGGGTGTCTTTGGAACATTTTGTCACCGGCCGACTCCAAAATTCAGGGGTTCCCCATCTCAGCCCAGAAAGCAGGTAGAACAACTTTTGTGGTGTCTTTCAGATGCCTACCAGAGCAATGTAAAAACTACCAGGAGAACTCCTGTCTGGCACCTTCCGTGGTGGAGTTGTGCATGGGGTGTGTTTGGAACATTTTGTCACCAGCCGACTCCAAAATTCAGCGGTTCCCCATCTCAGCCCAGAAAGCAGGTAGAACAACTTTTGTGGTGCCTTTCAGCTGCCTACCAAGGTAGCGTAAAAACTACTAAGAGAACTCCTGTCTGGCACCTTCCCCGGTGGAGTTGTGCATGGGGTGTGTTTGGAACATTTTGTCACCGGCCGACTCCAAAATTCAGCGGTTCCCCATCTCAGCCCAGAAAGCAGGTAGAACAACTTTTGTGGTGTCTTTCAGATGCCTACCGGAGCAATGTAAAAACTACCAGGAGAACTCCTGCCTGGCACCTTCCCCGGTGGAGTTGTGCAGGGGGTGTGTTTGGAACATTTTGTCACCAGCCGAGTCCAAAATTCAGCGTTTCCCCATCTCAGCCCAGAAAGCAGGTAGAACAACTTTTGTGCTGCCTTTCAGCTGCCTACCAAGGTAGTGTAAAAACTACTAAGAGAATTCCTGTCTGGCACCTTCCCCGGTGGAGTTGTGCAGGGGGTGTCTTTGGAACATTTTGTCACCGGCCGACTCCAAAATTCAGCGTTTCCCCATCTCAGCCCAGAAAGCAGGTAGAACAACTTTTGTGGTGTCTTTTAGATGCCTACCAAGGTAGTGTAAAAACTACCAAGAGAACTCCTGTCTGGCACCTTCCCCGGTGGAGTTGTGCAGGGGGTGTGTTTGGAACATTTTGTCACCGGCCGACTCCAAAATTCAGCGTTTCCCCATCTCAGCCCAGAAAGCAGGTAGAACAACTTTTGTGGTGTCTTTCAGATGCCTACCGGAGCAATGTAAAAACTACCAGGAGAACTCCTGTCTGGCACCTTCCGTGGTGGAGTTGTGCAGGGGGTGTGTTTGGAACATTTTGTCACCAGCCGACTCCAAAATTCAGCGATTCCCCATCTCAGCCCAGAAAGCAGGTAGAACAACTTTTGTGGTGTCTTTTAGATGCCTACCAAGGTAGTGTAAAAACTATCAAGAGAACGCTTGTCTGGCACCTTCCCCGGTGGAGTTGTGCATGGGGTGTCTTTGGAACATTTTGTCACCGGCCGAGTCCAAAATTCAGCGATTCCCCATCTCAGCCCAGAAAGCAGATAGAACAACTTTTGTGGTGTCTTTCAGATGCCTACCGGAGCAATGTAAAAACTACCAGGAGAACTCCTGTCTGGCACCTTCCCCGGTGGAGTTGTGCAGGGGGTGTGTTTGGAACATTTTGTCACCAGCCGACTCCAAAATTCAGCTGTTCCCCATCTCAGCCCAGAAAGCAGGTAGAACAACTTTTGTGCTGCCTTTCAGCTGCCTACCAAGGTAGTGTAAAAACTACCAGGAGAACTCCTGTCTGGCACCTTCCCCGGTGGAGTTGTGCATGGGGTGTTTTTGGAACATTTTGTCACCAGCTGACTCCAAAATTCAGCGGTTCCCCATCTCAGCCCAGAAAGCAGGTAGAACAACTTTTGTGGTGCCTTTCAGCTGCCTACCAAGGTAGCGTAAAAACTACTAAGAGAACTCCTGTCTGGCACCTTCCCCGGTGGAGTTGTGCAGGGGGTGTCTTTGGAACATTTTGTCACCGGCCGAGTCCAAAATTCAGCGATTCCCCATCTCAGCCCAGAAAGCAGATAGAACAACTTTTGTGGTGTCTTTCAGATGCCTACCGGAGCAATGTAAAAACTACCAGGAGAACTCCTGTCTGGCACCTTCCCCGGTGGAGTTGTGCAGGGGGTGTGTTTGGAAACTTTTTGTCACCAGCCGACTCCAAAATTCAGCGGTTCCCCATCTCAGCCCAGAAAGCAGGTAGAACAACTTTTGTGGTGTCTTTCAGATGCCTACCGGAGCAATGTAAAAACTACCAGGAGAACTCCTGTCTGGCACCTTCCCCGGTGGAGTTGTGCAGGGGGTGTGTTTGGAACATTTTGTCACCAGCCGAGTCCAAAATTCAGCGTTTCCCCATCTCAGCCCAGAAAGCAGGTAGAACAACTTTTGTGGTGTCTTTTAGATGCCTACCAAGGTAGTGTAAAAACTATCAAGAGAACGCTTGTCTGGCACCTTCCCCGGTGGAGTTGTGCATGGGGTGTCTTTGGAACATTTTGTCACCGGCCGAGTCCAAAATTCAGCGTTTCCCCATCTCAGCCCAGAAAGCAGATAGAACAACTTTTGTGGTGTCTTTTAGATGCCTACCAAGGTAGTGTAAAAACTACCAGGAGAACTCCTGTCTGGCACCTTCCCCGGTGGAGTTGTGCATGGGGTGTGTTTGGAACATTTCGTCACCAGCCGACTCCAAAATTCAGCGGTTCCCCATCTCAGCCCAGAAAGCAGGTAGAACAACTTTTGTGGTGTCTTTCAAATGCCTACCAAGGAAGTGTAAAAACTACCAGGAGAACTCCTGCCTGGCACCTTCCCCGGTGGAGTTGTGCAGGGGGTGTCTTTGGAACATTTTGTCACCGGCCGACGCCAAAATTCAGCGGTTCCCCATCTCAGCCCAGAAAGCAGGTAGAACAACTTTTGTGGTGTCTTTCAAATGCCTACCAAGGAAGTGTAAAACCTACCAGGAGAACTCCTGTCTGGCACCTTCCGTGGTGGAGTTGTGCATGGGGTGTGTTTGGAACATTTTGTCACCGGCCGACTCCAAAATTCAGGGGTTCCCCATCTCAGCCCAGAAAGCAGGTAGAACAACTTTTGTGGTGTCTTTCAGATGCCTACCGGAGCAATGTAAAAACTACCAGGAGAACTCCTGTCTGGCACCTTCCGTGGTGGAGTTGTGCATGGGGTGTGTTTGGAACATTTTGTCACCGGCCGACTCCAAAATTCAGCGGTTCCCCATCTCAGCCCAGAAAGCAGGTAGAACAACTTTTGTGGTGCCTTTCAGCTGCCTACCAAGGTAGCGTAAAAACTACCAGGAGAACTCCTGTCTGGCACCTTCCCCGGTGGAGTTGTGCATGGGGTGTGTTTGGAACATTTTGTCACCGGCCGACTCCAAAATTCAGCGGTTCCCCATCTCAGCCCAGAAAGCAGGTAGAACAACTTTTGTGGTGTCTTTCAGATGCCTACCGGAGCAATGTAAAAACTACCAGGAGAACTCCTGTCTGGCACCTTCCCCGGTGGAGTTGTGCAGGGGGTGTGTTTGGAACATTTTGTCACCAGCCGAGTCCAAAATTCAGCGTTTCCCCATCTCAGCCCAGAAAGCAGGTAGAACAACTTTTGTGCTGCCTTTCAGCTGCCTACCAAGGTAGTGTAAAAACTACTAAGAGAATTCCTGTCTGGCACCTTCCCCGGTGGAGTTGTGCAGGGGGTGTCTTTGGAACATTTTGTCACCGGCCGACTCCAAAATTCAGCGGTTCCCCATCTCAGCCCAGAAAGCAGGTAGAACAACTTTTGTGGTGTCTTTTAGATGCCTACCAAGGTAGTGTAAAAACTACCAAGAGAACTCCTGTCTGGCACCTTCCCCGGTGGAGTTGTGCAGGGGGTGTGTTTGGAACATTTTGTCACCGGCCGACTCCAAAATTCAGCGTTTCCCCATCTCAGCCCAGAAAGCAGGTAGAACAACTTTTGTGGTGTCTTTCAGATGCCTACCGGAGCAATGTAAAAACTACCAGGAGAACTCCTGTCTGGCACCTTCCCCGGTGGAGTTGTGCAGGGGGTGTGTTTGGAACATTTTGTCACCGGCCGAGTCCAAAATTCAGCGATTCCCCATCTCAGCCCAGAAAGCAGGTAGAACAACTTTTGTGGTGTCTTTTAGATGCCTACCAAGGTAGTGTAAAAACTATCAAGAGAACGCTTGTCTGGCACCTTCCCCGGTGGAGTTGTGCATGGGGTGTCTTTGGAACATTTTGTCACCGGCCGAGTCCAAAATTCAGCGATTCCCCATCTCAGCCCAGAAAGCAGATAGAACAACTTTTGTGGTGTCTTTCAGATGCCTACCGGAGCAATGTAAAAACTACCAGGAGAACTCCTGTCTGGCACCTTCCCCGGTGGAGTTGTGCAGGGGGTGTGTTTGGAACATTTTGTCACCAGCCGACTCCAAAATTCAGCTGTTCCCCATCTCAGCCCAGAAAGCAGGTAGAACAACTTTTGTGCTGCCTTTCAGCTGCCTACCAAGGTAGTGTAAAAACTACCAAGAGAACTCCTGTCTGGCACCTTCCCCGGTGGAGTTGTGCATGGGGTGTTTTTGGAACATTTTGTCACCAGCTGACTCCAAAATTCAGCGGTTCCCCATCTCAGCCCAGAAAGCAGGTAGAACAACTTTTGTGGTGCCTTTCAGCTGCCTACCAAGGTAGCGTAAAAACTACTAAGAGAACTCCTGTCTGGCACCTTCCCCGGTGGAGTTGTGCAGGGGGTGTCTTTGGAACATTTTGTCACCGGCCGAGTCCAAAATTCAGCGATTCCCCATCTCAGCCCAGAAAGCAGGTAGAACAACTTTTGTGGTGTCTTTCAGATGCCTACCGGAGCAATGTAAAAACTACCAGGAGAACTCCTGTCTGGCACCTTCCCCGGTGGAGTTGTGCAGGGGGTGTTTTTGGAAACTTTTTGTCACCAGCCGACTCCAAAATTCAGCGTTTCCCCATCTCAGCCCAGAAAGCAGGTAGAACAACTTTTGTGGTGTCTTTCAGATGCCTACCGGAGCAATGTAAAAACTACCAGGAGAACTCCTGTCTGGCACCTTCCGTGGTGGAGTTGTGCAGGGGGTGTGTTTGGAACATTTTGTCACCAGCCGAGTCCAAAATTCAGCGTTTCCCCATCTCAGCCCAGAAAGCAGGTAGAACAACTTTTGTGGTGTCTTTTAGATGCCTACCAAGGTAGTGTAAAAACTATCAAGAGAACGCTTGTCTGGCACCTTCCCCGGTGGAGTTGTGCATGGGGTGTCTTTGGAACATTTTGTCACCGGCCGACTCCAAAATTCAGCGTTTCCCCATCTCAGCCCAGAAAGCAGATAGAACAACTTTTGTGGTGTCTTTTAGATGCCTACCAAGGTAGTGTAAAAACTACCAGGAGAACTCCTGTCTGGCACCTTCCCCGGTGGAGTTGTGCATGGGGTGTGTTTGGAACATTTCGTCACCAGCCGACTCCAAAATTCAGCGGTTCCCCATCTCAGCCCAGAAAGCAGGTAGAACAACTTTTGTGGTGTCTTTCAAATGCCTACCAAGGAAGTGTAAAAACTACCAGGAGAACTCCTGCCTGGCACCTTCCCCGGTGGAGTTGTGCATGGGGTGTGTTTGGAACATTTTGTCACCGGCCGACTCCAAAATTCAGCGGTTCCCCATCTCAGCCCAGAAAGCAGGTAGAACAACTTTTGTGGTGCCTTTCAGCTGCCTACCAAGGTAGCGTAAAAACTACTAAGAGAACTCCTGTCTGGCACCTTCCCCGGTGGAGTTGTGCATGGGGTGTCTTTGGAACATTTTGTCACCGGCCGACTCCAAAATTCAGCGATTCCCCATCTCAGCCCAGAAAGCAGATAGAACAACTTTTGTGGTGTCTTTCAGATGCCTACCGGAGCAATGTAAAAACTAACAGGAGAACTCCTGCCTGGCACCTTCCCCGGTGGAGTTGGGCAGGGGGTGTGTTTGGAACATTTTGTCACCGGCCGAGTCCAAAATTCAGCGGTTCCCCATCTCAGCCCAGAAAGCAGGTGGAACAACTTTTGTGGTGTCTTTCAGATGCCTACCGGAGCAATGTAAAAACTACCAAGAGAACTCCTTTCTGGCACCTTCCCCGGTGGAGTTGTGCAGGGGGTGTCTTTGGAACATTTTGTCACCGGCCGACTCCAAAATTCAGCGGTTCCCCATCTCAGCCCAGAAAGCAGGTAGAACAACTTTTGTGGTGTCTTTCAGATGCCTACCGGAGCAATGTAAAAACTACCAGGAGAACTCCTGTCTGGCACCTTCCCCGGTGGAGTTGTGCAGGGGGTGTGTTTGGAACATTTTGTCACCAGCCGACTCCAAAATTCAGCGGTTCCCCATCTCAGCCCAGAAAGCAGGTAGAACAACTTTTGTGGTGTCTTTCAAATGCCTACCAAGGAAGTGTAAAACCTACCAGGAGAACTCCTGTCTGGCACCTTCCATGGTGGAGTTGTGCATGAGGTGTGTTTGGAACATTTTGTCACCGGCCGACTCCAAAATTCAGCGGTTCCCCATCTCAGCCCAGAAAGCAGGTAGAACAACTTTTGTGGTGCCTTTCAGCTGCCTACCAAGGTAGCGTAAAAACTACTAAGAGAACTCCTGTCTGGCACCTTCCCCGGTGGAGTTGTGCAGGGGGTGTCTTTGGAACATTTTGTCACCGGCCGAGTCCAAAATTCAGCGATTCCCCATCTCAGCCCAGAAAGCAGATAGAACAACTTTTGTGGTGTCTTTCAGATGCCTACCGGAGCAATGTAAAAACTAACAGGAGGACTCCTGCCTGGCACCTTCCCCGGTGGAGTTGTGCAGGGGGTGTGTTTGGAACATTTTGTCACCGGCCGACTCCAAAATTCAGCGTTTCCCCATCTCAGCCCAGAAAGCAGGTAGAACAACTTTTGTGGTGTCTTTCAGATGCCTACCGGAGCAATGTAAAAACTACCAGGAGAACTCCTGTCTGGCACCTTCCCCGGTGGAGTTGTGCAGGGGGTGTGTTTGGAACATTTTGTCACCAGCCGAGTCCAAAATTCAGCGGTTCCCCATCTCAGCCCAGAAAGCAGGTAGAACAACTTTTGTGGTGCCTTTCAGCTGCCTACCAAGGTAGTGTAAAAACTACCAAGAGAACTCCTGTCTGGCACCTTCCCCGGTGGAGTTGTGCAGGGGGTGTGTTTGGAACATTTTGTCACCAGCTGACTCCAAAATTCAGCGGTTCCCCATCTCAGCCCAGAAAGCAGGTAGAACAACTTTTGTGGTGCCTTTCAAATGCCTACCAAGGTAGTGTAGAAACTACCAAGAGAACTCCTGTCTGGCACCTTCCCCGGTGGAGTTGTGCAGGGGGTGTGTTTGGAACATTTTGTCACCGGCCGAGTCCAAAATTCAGCGTTTCCCCATCTCAGCCCAGAAAGCAGATAGAACAACTTTTGTGGTGTCTTTCAGATGCCTACCAAGGTAGTGTAAAAACTACCAGGAGAACTCCTGTCTGGCACCTTCCCCGGTGGAGTTGTGCAGGGGGTGTGTTTGGAACATTTTGTCACCAGCCGACTCCAAAATTCAGCGTTTCCCCATCTCAGCCCAGAAAGCAGGTAGAACAACTTTTGTGGTGTCTTTTAGATGCCTACCAAGGTAGTGTAGAAACTACCAGGAGAACTCCTGTCTGGCACCTTCCCCGGTGGAGTTGTGCATGGGGTGTCTTTGGAACATTTTGTCACCGGCCGACTCCAAAATTCAGCGGTTCCCCATCTCAGCCCAGAAAGCAGGTAGAACAACTTTTGTGGTGTCTTTCAGATGCCTACCGGAGCAATGTAAAAACTACCAGGAGAACTCCTGTCTGGCACCTTCCCCGGTGGAGTTGTGCAGGGGGTGTGTTTGGAACATTTTGTCACCAGCCGAGTCCAAAATTCAGCGTTTCCCCATCTCAGCCCAGAAAGCAGGTAGAACAACTTTTGTGCTGCCTTTCAGCTGCCTACCAAGGTAGTGTAAAAACTACTAAGAGAATTCCTGTCTGGCACCTTCCCCGGTGGAGTTGTGCAGGGGGTGTCTTTGGAACATTTTGTCACCGGCCGAGTCCAAAATTCAGCGTTTCCCCATCTCAGCCCAGAAAGCAGGTAGAACAACTTTTGTGGTGTCTTTTAGATGCCTACCAAGGTAGTGTAAAAACTACCAAGAGAACTCCTGTCTGGCACCTTCCCCGGTGGAGTTGTGCAGGGGGTGTGTTTGGAACATTTTGTCACCGGCCGACTCCAAAATTCAGCGTTTCCCCATCTCAGCCCAGAAAGCAGGTAGAACAACTTTTGTGGTGTCTTTCAGATGCCTACCGGAGCAATGTAAAAACTACCAGGAGAACTCCTGTCTGGCACCTTCCCCGGTGGAGTTGTGCAGGGGGTGTTTTTGGAAACTTTTTGTCACCAGCCGACTCCAAAATTCAGCGGTTCCCCATCTCAGCCCAGAAAGCAGGTAGAACAACTTTTGTGGTGTCTTTCAGATGCCTACCGGAGCAATGTTAAAACTACCAGGAGAACTCCTGTCTGGCACCTTCCCCGGTGGAGTTGTGCAGGGGGTGTGTTTGGAACATTTTGTCACCAGCCGAGTCCAAAATTCAGCGTTTCCCCATCTCAGCCCAGAAAGCAGGTAGAACAACTTTTGTGGTGTCTTTTAGATGCCTACCAAGGTAGTGTAAAAACTATCAAGAGAACGCTTGTCTGGCACCTTCCCCGGTGGAGTTGTGCATGGGGTGTCTTTGGAACATTTTGTCACCGGCCGAGTCCAAAATTCAGCGTTTCCCCATCTCAGCCCAGAAAGCAGATAGAACAACTTTTGTGGTGTCTTTTAGATGCCTACCAAGGTAGTGTAAAAACTACCAGGAGAACTCCTGTCTGGCACCTTCCCCGGTGGAGTTGTGCATGGGGTGTGTTTGGAATTTTTCGTCACCAGCCGACTCCAAAATTCAGCGGTTCCCCATCTCAGCCCAGAAAGCAGGTAGAACAACTTTTGTGGTGTCTTTCAAATGCCTACCAAGGAAGTGTAAAAACTACCAGGAGAACTCCTGCCTGGCACCTTCCCCGGTGGAGTTGTGCATGGGGTGTGTTTGGAACATTTTGTCACCGGCCGACTCCAAAATTCAGCGGTTCCCCATCTCAGCCCAGAAAGCAGGTAGAACAACTTTTGTGGTGCCTTTCAGATGCCTACCAAGGTAGCGTAAAAACTACTAAGAGAATTCCTGTCTGGCACCTTCCCCGGTGGAGTTGTGCATGGGGTGTCTTTGGAACATTTTGTCACCGGCCGAGTCCAAAATTCAGCGATTCCCCATCTCAGCCCAGAAAGCAGATAGAACAACTTTTGTGGTGTCTTTCAGATGCCTACCGGAGCAATGTAAAAACTAACAGGAGAACTCCTGCCTGGCACCTTCCCCGGTGGAGTTGTGCAGGGGGTGTGTTTGGAACATTTTGTCACCAGCCGACTCCAAAATTCAGCGGTTCCCCATCTCAGCCCAGAAAGCAGGTGGAACAACTTTTGTGGTGTCTTTCAGATGCCTACCGGAGCAATGTAAAAACTACCAAGAGAACTCCTTTCTGGCACCTTCCCCGGTGGAGTTGTGCATGGGGTGTCTTTGGAACATTTTGTCACCGGCCGAGTCCAAAATTCAGCGTTTCCCCATCTCAGCCCAGAAAGCAGATAGAACAACTTTTGTGGTGTCTTTTAGATGCCTACCAAGGTAGTGTAAAAACTACCAGGAGAACTCCTGTCTGGCACCTTCCCCGGTGGAGTTGTGCATGGGGTGTGTTTGGAACATTTCGTCACCAGCCGACTCCAAAATTCAGCGGTTCCCCATCTCAGCCCAGAAAGCAGGTAGAACAACTTTTGTGGTGTCTTTCAAATGCCTACCAAGGAAGTGTAAAAACTACCAGGAGAACTCCTGCCTGGCACCTTCCCCGGTGGAGTTGTGCATGGGGTGTGTTTGGAACATTTTGTCACCGGCCGACTCCAAAATTCAGCGGTTCCCCATCTCAGCCCAGAAAGCAGGTAGAACAACTTTTGTGGTGCCTTTCAGCTGCCTACCAAGGTAGCGTAAAAACTACTAAGAGAATTCCTGTCTGGCACCTTCCCCGGTGGAGTTGTGCATGGGGTGTCTTTGGAACATTTTGTCACCGGCCGAGTCCAAAATTCAGCGATTCCCCATCTCAGCCCAGAAAGCAGATAGAACAACTTTTGTGGTGTCTTTCAGATGCCTACCGGAGCAATGTAAAAACTAACAGGAGAACTCCTGCCTGGCACCTTCCCCGGTGGAGTTGTGCAGGGGGTGTGTTTGGAACATTTTGTCACCGGCCGAGTCCAAAATTCAGCGGTTCCCCATCTCAGCCCAGAAAGCAGGTGGAACAACTTTTGTGGTGTCTTTCAGATGCCTACCGGAGCAATGTAAAAACTACCAAGAGAACTCCTTTCTGGCACCTTCCCCGGTGGAGTTGTGCAGGGGGTGTGTTTGGAACATTTTGTCACCGGCCGACTCCAAAATTCAGCGGTTCCCCATCTCAGCCCAGAAAGCAGGTAGAACAACTTTTGTGGTGTCTTTCAAATGCCTACCAAGGAAGTGTAAAACCTACCAGGAGAACTCCTGTCTGGCACCTTCCGTGGTGGAGTTGTGCATGGGGTGTGTTTGGAACATTTTGTCACCGGCCGACTCCAAAATTCAGCGGTTCCCCATCTCAGCCCAGAAAGCAGGTAGAACAACTTTTGTGGTGCCTTTCAGCTGCCTACCAAGGTAGTGTAAAAACTACTAAGAGAACTCCTGTCTGGCACCTTCCCCGGTGGAGTTGTGCAGGGGGTGTCTTTGGAACATTTTGTCACCGGCCGAGTCCAAAATTCAGCGTTTCCCCAACTCAGCCCAGAAAGCAGATAGAACAACTTTTGTGGTGTCTTTCAGATGCCTACCAAGGTAGTGTAAAAACTACCAGGAGAACTCCTGTCTGGCACCTTCCCCGGTGGAGTTGTGCAGGGGGTGTGTTTGGAACATTTTGTCACCAGCCGACTCCAAAATTCAGCGTTTCCCCATCTCAGCCCAGAAAGCAGGTAGAACAACTTTTGTGGTGTCTTTTAGATGCCTACCAAGGTAGTGTAGAAACTACCAGGAGAACTCCTGTCTGGCACCTTCCGTGGTGGAGTTGTGCATGGGGTGTGTTTGGAACATTTCGTCACCAGCCGAGTCCAAAATTCAGCGGTTCCCCATCTCAGCCCAGAAAGCAGGTAGAACAACTGTTGTGGTGCCTTTCAGATGCCTACCAAGGTAGTGTAGAAACTACCAAGAGAACTCCTGTCTGGCACCTTCCCCGGTGGAGTTGTGCATGGGGTGTGTTTGGAACATTTTGTCACCGGCCGAGTCCAAAATTCAGCGGTTCCCCATCTCAGCCCAGAAAGCAGGTAGAACAACTTTTGTGGTGTCTTTCAAATGCCTACCAAGGTAGTGTAAAAACTACCAAGAGAACTCCTGCCTGGCACCTTCCCCGGTGGAGTTGTGCATGGGGTGTGTTTGGAACATTTTGTCACCGGCCGACTCCAAAATTCAGCGGTTCCCCATCTCAGCCCAGAAAGCAGGTAGAACAACTTTTGTGGTGCCTTTCAAATGCCTACCAAGGTAGCGTAAAAACTACTAAGAGAACTCCTGCCTGGCACCTTCCCCGGTGGAGTTGTGCATGGGGTGTCTTTGGAACATTTTGTCACCGGCCGAGTCCAAAATTCAGCGATTCCCCATCTCAGCCCAGAAAGCAGGTAGAACAACTTTTGTGGTGTCTTTCAGATGCCTACCGGAGCAATGTAAAAACTACCAGGAGAACTCCTGCCTGGCACCTTCCCCGGTGGAGTTGTGCATGGGGTGTGTTTGGAACATTTTGTCACCAGCCGACTCCAAAATTCAGCGGTTCCCCATCTCAGCCCAGAAAGCAGGTGGAACAACTTTTGTGGTGTCTTTCAGATGCCTACCGGAGCAATGTAAAAACTACCAAGAGAACTCCTTTCTGGCACCTTCCCCGGTGGAGTTGTGCAGGGGGTGTGTTTGGAACATTTTGTCACCGGCCGACTCCAAAATTCAGCGGTTCCCCATCTCAGCCCAGAAAGCAGGTAGAACAACTTTTGTGGTGTCTTTCAGATGCCTACCGGAGCAATGTAAAAACTACCAGGAGAACTCCTGTCTGGCACCTTCCCCGGTGGAGTTGTGCAGGGGGTGTGTTTGGAACATTTTGTCACCAGCCGACTCCAAAATTCAGCGGTTCCCCATCTCAGCCCAGAAAGCAGGTAGAACAACTTTTGTGGTGTCTTTCAAATGCCTACCAAGGAAGTGTAAAACCTACCAGGAGAACTCCTGTCTGGCACCTTCCATGGTGGAGTTGTGCATGAGGTGTGTTTGGAACATTTTGTCACCGGCCGACTCCAAAATTCAGCGGTTCCCCATCTCAGCCCAGAAAGCAGGTAGAACAACTTTTGTGGTGCCTTTCAGCTGCCTACCAAGGTAGTGTAAAAACTACTAAGAGAACTCCTGTCTGGCACCTTCCCCGGTGGAGTTGTGCATGGGGTGTGTTTGGAACATTTTGTCACCGGCCGACTCCAAAATTCAGCGTTTCCCCATCTCAGCCCAGAAAGCAGGTAGAACAACTTTTGTGGTGTCTTTCAGATGCCTACCGGAGCAATGTAAAAACTAACAGGAGGACTCCTGCCTGGCACCTTCCCCGGTGGAGTTGTGCAGGGGGTGTGTTTGGAACATTTTGTCACCGGCCGACTCCAAAATTCAGCGGTTCCCCATCTCAGCCCAGAAAGCAGGTAGAACAACTTTTGTGGTGTCTTTCAGATGCCTACTGGAGCAATGTAAAAACTACCAGGAGAACTCCTGTCTGGCACCTTCCCCGGTGGAGTTGTGCAGGGGGTGTGTTTGGAACATTTTGTCACCAGCCGACTCCAAAATTCAGCGGTTCCCCATCTCAGCCCAGAAAGCAGGTAGAACAACTTTTGTGGTGCCTTTCAGCTGCCTACCAAGGTAGTGTAAAAACTACCAAGAGAACTCCTGTCTGGCACCTTCCCCGGTGGAGTTGTGCATGGGGTGTGTTTGGAACATTTTGTCACCAGCTGACTCCAAAATTCAGCGGTTCCCCATCTCAGCCCAGAAAGCAGGTAGAACAACTTTTGTGGTGCCTTTCAAATGCCTACCAAGGTAGTGTAGAAACTACCAAGAGAACTCCTGCCTGGCACCTTCCCCGGTGGAGTTGTGCAGGGGGTGTGTTTGGAACATTTTGTCACCGGCCGAGTCCAAAATTCAGCGTTTCCCCATCTCAGCCCAGAAAGCAGATAGAACAACTTTTGTGGTGTCTTTCAGATGCCTACCAAGGTAGTGTAAAAACTACCAGGAGAACTCCTGTCTGGCACCTTCCCCGGTGGAGTTGTGCAGGGGGTGTGTTTGGAACATTTTGTCACCAGCCGACTCCAAAATTCAGCGTTTCCCCATCTCAGCCCAGAAAGCAGGTAGAACAACTTTTGTGGTGTCTTTTAGATGCCTACCAAGGTAGTGTAGAAACTACCAGGAGAACTCCTGTCTGGCACCTTCCCCGGTGGAGTTGTGCATGGGGTGTCTTTGGAACATTTTGTCACCGGCCGACTCCAAAATTCAGCGGTTCCCCATCTCAGCCCAGAAAGCAGGTAGAACAACTTTTGTGGTGTCTTTCAGATGCCTACCGGAGCAATGTAAAAACTACCAGGAGAACTCCTGTCTGGCACCTTCCCCGGTGGAGTTGTGCAGGGGGTGTGTTTGGAACATTTTGTCACCAGCCGAGTCCAAAATTCAGCGTTTCCCCATCTCAGCCCAGAAAGCAGGTAGAACAACTTTTGTGCTGCCTTTCAGCTGCCTACCAAGGTAGTGTAAAAACTACTAAGAGAATTCCTGTCTGGCACCTTCCCCGGTGGAGTTGTGCAGGGGGTGTCTTTGGAACATTTTGTCACCGGCCGAGTCCAAAATTCAGCGTTTCCCCATCTCAGCCCAGAAAGCAGGTAGAACAACTTTTGTGGTGTCTTTTAGATGCCTACCAAGGTAGTGTAAAAACTACCAAGAGAACTCCTGTCTGGCACCTTCCCCGGTGGAGTTGTGCATGGGGTGTCTTTGGAACATTTTGTCACCGGCCGAGTCCAAAATTCAGCGATTCCCCATCTCAGCCCAGAAAGCAGATAGAACAACTTTTGTGGTGTCTTTCAGATGCCTACCGGAGCAATGTAAAAACTACCAGGAGAACTCCTGTCTGGCACCTTCCGTGGTGGAGTTGTGCAGGGGGTGTGTTTGGAACATTTTGTCACCAGCCGACTCCAAAATTCAGCTGTTCCCCATCTCAGCCCAGAAAGCAGGTAGAACAACTTTTGTG
This sequence comes from Falco cherrug, assembly GCF_023634085.1. Lineage (NCBI taxonomy): Eukaryota > Metazoa > Chordata > Aves > Falconiformes > Falconidae > Falco > Falco cherrug. Next base: position 149,713 of record NW_026599486.1, read on the forward strand.
CTGCCTTTCAGCTGCCTACCAAGGTAGTGTAAAAACTACCAAGAGAACTCCTGTCTGGCACCTTCCCCGGTGGAGTTGTGCATGGGGTGTTTTTGGAACATTTTGTCACCAGCTGACTCCAAAATTCAGCGGTTCCCCATCTCAGCCCAGAAAGCAGGTAGAACAACTTTTGTGGTGTCTTTCAGATGCCTACCGGAGCAATGTAAAAACTACCAGGAGAACTCCTGTCTGGCACCTTCCCCGGTGGAGTTGTGCAGGGGGTGTTTTTGGAAACTTTTTGTCACCAGCCGACTCCAAAATTCAGCGGTTCCCCATCTCAGCCCAGAAAGCAGGTAGAACAACTTTTGTGGTGTCTTTCAGATGCCTACCGGAGCAATGTAAAAACTACCAGGAGAACTCCTGTCTGGCACCTTCCCCGGTGGAGTTGTGCAGGGGGTGTGTTTGGAACATTTTGTCACCAGCCGAGTCCAAAATTCAGCGTTTCCCCATCTCAGCCCAGAAAGCAGGTAGAACAACTTTTGTGGTGTCTTTTAGATGCCTACCAAGGTAGTGTAAAAACTATCAAGAGAACGCTTGTCTGGCACCTTCCCCGGTGGAGTTGTGCATGGGGTGTCTTTGGAACATTTTGTCACCGGCCGAGTCCAAAATTCAGCGTTTCCCCATCTCAGCCCAGAAAGCAGATAGAACAACTTTTGTGGTGTCTTTTAGATGCCTACCAAGGTAGTGTAAAAACTACCAGGAGAACTCCTGTCTGGCACCTTCCCCGGTGGAGTTGTGCATGGGGTGTGTTTGGAACATTTCGTCACCAGCCGACTCCAAAATTCAGCGGTTCCCCATCTCAGCCCAGAAAGCAGGTAGAACAACTTTTGTGGTGTCTTTCAAATGCCTACCAAGGAAGTGTAAAAACTACCAGGAGAACTCCTGCCTGGCACCTTCCCCGGTGGAGTTGTGCATGGGGTGTGTTTGGAACATTTTGTCACCGGCCGACTCCAAAATTCAGCGGTTCCCCATCTCAGCCCAGAAAGCAGGTAGAACAACTTTTGTGGTGCCTTTCAGCTGCCTACCAAGGTAGCGTAAAAACTACTAAGAGAATTCCTGTCTGGCACCTTCCCCGGTGGAGTTGTGCATGGGGTGTCTTTGGAACATTTTGTCACCGGCCGAGTCCAAAATTCAGCGATTCCCCATCTCAGCCCAGAAAGCAGATAGAACAACTTTTGTGGTGTCTTTCAGATGCCTACCGGAGCAATGTAAAAACTAACAGGAGAACTCCTGCCTGGCACCTTCCCCGGTGGAGTTGTGCAGGGGGTGTGTTTGGAACATTTTGTCACCGGCCGAGTCCAAAATTCAGCGGTTCCCCATCTCAGCCCAGAAAGCAGGTGGAACAACTTTTGTGGTGTCTTTCAGATGCCTACCGGAGCAATGTAAAAACTACCAAGAGAACTCCTTTCTGGCACCTTCCCCGGTGGAGTTGTGCAGGGGGTGTGTTTGGAACATTTTGTCACCGGCCGACTCCAAAATTCAGCGGTTCCCCATCTCAGCCCAGAAAGCAGGTAGAACAACTTTTGTGGTGTCTTTCAGATGCCTACCGGAGCAATGTAAAAACTACCAGGAGAACTCCTGTCTGGCACCTTCCCCGGTGGAGTTGTGCAGGGGGTGTGTTTGGAACATTTTGTCACCAGCCGACTCCAAAATTCAGCGGTTCCCCATCTCAGCCCAGAAAGCAGGTAGAACAACTTTTGTGGTGTCTTTCAAATGCCTACCAAGGAAGTGTAAAACCTACCAGGAGAACTCCTGTCTGGCACCTTCCGTGGTGGAGTTGTGCATGGGGTGTGTTTGGAACATTTTGTCACCGGCCGACTCCAAAATTCAGCGGTTCCCCATCTCAGCCCAGAAAGCAGGTAGAACAACTTTTGTGGTGCCTTTCAGCTGCCTACCAAGGAAGCGTAAAAACTACTAAGAGAACTCCTGTCTGGCACCTTCCCCGGTGGAGTTGTGCAGGGGGTGTCTTTGGAACATTTTGTCACCGGCCGAGTCCAAAATTCAGCGTTTCCCCATCTCAGCCCAGAAAGCAGATAGAACAACTTTTGTGGTGTCTTTCAGATGCCTACCAAGGTAGTGTAAAAACTACCAGGAGAACTCCTGTCTGGCACCTTCCCCGGTGGAGTTGTGCAGGGGGTGTGTTTGGAACATTTTGTCACCAGCCGACTCCAAAATTCAGCGATTCCCCATCTCAGCCCAGAAAGCAGGTACAACAACTTTTGTGGTGTCTTTTAGATGCCTACCAAGGTAGTGTAGAAACTACCAGGAGAACTCCTGTCTGGCACCTTCCGTGGTGGAGTTGTGCATGGGGTGTGTTTGGAACATTTTGTCACCAGCCGAGTCCAAAATTCAGCGGTTCCCCATCTCAGCCCAGAAAGCAGGTAGAACAACTGTTGTGGTGCCTTTCAAATGCCTACCAAGGTAGTGTAGAAACTACCAAGAGAACTCCTGTCTGGCACCTTCCCCGGTGGAGTTGTGCATGGGGTGTGTTTGGAACATTTTGTCACCGGCCGAGTCCAAAATTCAGCGGTTCCCCATCTCAGCCCAGAAAGCAGGTAGAACAACTTTTGTGGTGTCTTTCAAATGCCTACCAAGGTAGTGTAAAAACTACCAAGAGAACTCCTGCCTGGCACCTTCCCCGGTGGAGTTGTGCATGGGGTGTGTTTGGAACATTTTGTCACCGGCCGACTCCAAAATTCAGCGGTTCCCCATCTCAGCCCAGAAAGCAGGTAGAACAACTTTTGTGGTGCCTTTCAAATGCCTACCAAGGTAGCGTAAAAACTACTAAGAGAACTCCTGCCTGGCACCTTCCCCGGTGGAGTTGTGCATGGGGTGTCTTTGGAACATTTTGTCACCGGCCGAGTCCAAAATTCAGCGATTCCCCATCTCAGCCCAGAAAGCAGGTAGAACAACTTTTGTGGTGTCTTTCAGATGCCTACCGGAGCAATGTAAAAACTACCAGGAGAACTCCTGCCTGGCACCTTCCCCGGTGGAGTTGTGCATGGGGTGTGTTTGGAACATTTTGTCACCAGCCGACTCCAAAATTCAGCGGTTCCCCATCTCAGCCCAGAAAGCAGGTGGAACAACTTTTGTGGTGTCTTTCAGATGCCTACCGGAGCAATGTAAAAACTACCAAGAGAACTCCTTTCTGGCACCTTCCCCGGTGGAGTTGTGCAGGGGGTGTGTTTGGAACATTTTGTCACCGGCCGACTCCAAAATTCAGCGGTTCCCCATCTCAGCCCAGAAAGCAGGTAGAACAACTTTTGTGGTGTCTTTCAGATGCCTACCGGAGCAATGTAAAAACTACCAGGAGAACTCCTGTCTGGCACCTTCCCCGGTGGAGTTGTGCAGGGGGTGTGTTTGGAACATTTTGTCACCAGCCGACTCCAAAATTCAGCGGTTCCCCATCTCAGCCCAGAAAGCAGGTAGAACAACTTTTGTGGTGTCTTTCAAATGCCTACCAAGGAAGTGTAAAACCTACCAGGAGAACTCCTGTCTGGCACCTTCCGTGGTGGAGTTGTGCATGGGGTGTGTTTGGAACATTTTGTCACCGGCCGACTCCAAAATTCAGCGGTTCCCCATCTCAGCCCAGAAAGCAGGTAGAACAACTTTTGTGGTGCCTTTCAGCTGCCTACCAAGGAAGCGTAAAAACCACTAAGAGAACTCCTGCCTGGCACCTTCCCCGGTGGAGTTGTGCAGGGGGTGTCTTTGGAACATTTTGTCACCGGCCGAGTCCAAAATTCAGCGTTTCCCCATCTCAGCCCAGAAAGCAGATAGAACAACTTTTGTGGTGTCTTTCAGATGCCTACCAAGGTAGTGTAAAAACTACCAGGAGAACTCCTGTCTGGCACCTTCCCCGGTGGAGTTGTGCAGGGGGTGTCTTTGGAACATTTTGTCACCAGCCGACTCCAAAATTCAGCGTTTCCCCATCTCAGCCCAGAAAGCAGGTAGAACAACTTTTGTGGTGTCTTTTAGATGCCTACCAAGGTAGTGTAGAAACTACCAGGAGAACTCCTGTCTGGCACCTTCCGTGGTGGAGTTGTGCATGGGGTGTGTTTGGAACATTTTGTCACCAGCCGAGTCCAAAATTCAGCGGTTCCCCATCTCAGCCCAGAAAGCAGGTAGAACAACTTTTGTGGTGCCTTTCAAATGCCTACCAAGGTAGTGTAGAAACTACCAAGAGAACTCCTGTCTGGCACCTTCCCCGGTGGAGTTGTGCATGGGGTGTGTTTGGAACATTTTGTCACCGGCCGAGTCCAAAATTCAGCGATTCCCCATCTCAGCCCAGAAAGCAGGTAGAACAACTTTTGTGGTGTCTTTCAAATGCCTACCAAGGTAGTGTAAAAACTACCAAGAGAACTCCTGCCTGGCACCTTCCCCGGTGGAGTTGGGCAGGGGGTGTGTTTGGAACATTTTGTCACCGGCCGACTCCAAAATTCAGCGGTTCCCCATCTCAGCCCAGAAAGCAGGTAGAACAACTTTTGTGGTGCCTTTCAAATGCCTACCAAGGTAGCGTAAAAACTACTAAGAGAACTCCTGCCTGGCACCTTCCCCGGTGGAGTTGTGCAGGGGGTGTCTTTGGAACATTTTGTCACCGGCCGAGTCCAAAATTCAGCGATTCCCCATCTCAGCCCAGAAAGCAGGTAGAACAACTTTTGTGGTGTCTTTCAGATGCCTACCGGAGCAATGTAAAAACTACCAGGAGAACTCCTGCCTGGCACCTTCCCCGGTGGAGTTGTGCATGGGGTGTGTTTGGAACATTTTGTCACCAGCCGACTCCAAAATTCAGCGGTTCCCCATCTCAGCCCAGAAAGCAGGTGGAACAACTTTTGTGGTGTCTTTCAAATGCCTACCAAGGTAGTGTAAAAACTACCAGGAGAACTTCTGCCTGGCACCTTCCCCGGTGGAGTTGTGCATGGGGTGTGTTTGGAACATTTTGTCACCGGCCGACTCCAAAATTCAGCGGTTCCCCATCTCAGCCCAGAAAGCAGGTAGAACAACTTTTGTGGTGTCTTTTAGATGCCTACCAAGGTAGTGTAAAAACTATCAAGAGAACGCTTGTCTGGCACCTTCCCCGGTGGAGTTGTGCATGGGGTGTCTTTGGAACATTTTGTCACCGGCCGAGTCCAAAATTCAGCGATTCCCCATCTCAGCCCAGAAAGCAGATAGAACAACTTTTGTGGTGTCTTTCAGATGCCTACCGGAGCAATGTAAAAACTACCAGGAGAACTCCTGTCTGGCACCTTCCGTGGTGGAGTTGTGCAGGGGGTGTGTTTGGAACATTTTGTCACCAGCCGACTCCAAAATTCAGCTGTTCCCCATCTCAGCCCAGAAAGCAGGTAGAACAACTTTTGTGCTGCCTTTCAGCTGCCTACCAAGGTAGTGTAAAAACTACCAAGAGAACTCCTGTCTGGCACCTTCCCCGGTGGAGTTGTGCATGGGGTGTTTTTGGAACATTTTGTCACCAGCTGACTCCAAAATTCAGCGGTTCCCCATCTCAGCCCAGAAAGCAGGTAGAACAACTTTTGTGGTGCCTTTCAGCTGCCTACCAAGGTAGCGTAAAAACTACTAAGAGAACTCCTGTCTGGCACCTTCCCCGGTGGAGTTGTGCAGGGGGTGTCTTTGGAACATTTTGTCACCGGCCGAGTCCAAAATTCAGCGATTCCCCATCTCAGCCCAGAAAGCAGATAGAACAACTTTTGTGGTGTCTTTCAGATGCCTACCGGAGCAATGTAAAAACTACCAGGAGAACTCCTGTCTGGCACCTTCCCCGGTGGAGTTGTGCAGGGGGTGTTTTTGGAAACTTTTTGTCACCAGCCGACTCCAAAATTCAGCGGTTCCCCATCTCAGCCCAGAAAGCAGGTAGAACAACTTTTGTGGTGTCTTTCAGATGCCTACCGGAGCAATGTAAAAACTACCAGGAGAACTCCTGTCTGGCACCTTCCCCGGTGGAGTTGTGCAGGGGGTGTGTTTGGAACATTTTGTCACCAGCCGAGTCCAAAATTCAGCGTTTCCCCATCTCAGCCCAGAAAGCAGGTAGAACAACTTTTGTGGTGTCTTTTAGATGCCTACCAAGGTAGTGTAAAAACTATCAAGAGAACGCTTGTCTGGCACCTTCCCCGGTGGAGTTGTGCATGGGGTGTCTTTGGAACATTTTGTCACCGGCCGACTCCAAAATTCAGCGTTTCCCCATCTCAGCCCAGAAAGCAGATAGAACAACTTTTGTGGTGTCTTTTAGATGCCTACCAAGGTAGTGTAAAAACTACCAGGAGAACTCCTGTCTGGCACCTTCCCCGGTGGAGTTGTGCATGGGGTGTGTTTGGAACATTTCGTCACCAGCCGACTCCAAAATTCAGCGGTTCCCCATCTCAGCCCAGAAAGCAGGTAGAACAACTTTTGTGGTGTCTTTCAAATGCCTACCAAGGAAGTGTAAAAACTACCAGGAGAACTCCTGCCTGGCACCTTCCCCGGTGGAGTTGTGCATGGGGTGTGTTTGGAACATTTTGTCACCGGCCGACTCCAAAATTCAGCGGTTCCCCATCTCAGCCCAGAAAGCAGGTAGAACAACTTTTGTGGTGCCTTTCAGCTGCCTACCAAGGTAGCGTAAAAACTACTAAGAGAACTCCTGTCTGGCACCTTCCCCGGTGGAGTTGTGCATGGGGTGTCTTTGGAACATTTTGTCACCGGCCGAGTCCAAAATTCAGCGATTCCCCATCTCAGCCCAGAAAGCAGATAGAACAACTTTTGTGGTGTCTTTCAGATGCCTACCGGAGCAATGTAAAAACTAACAGGAGAACTCCTGCCTGGCACCTTCCCCGGTGGAGTTGTGCAGGGGGTGTGTTTGGAACATTTTGTCACCGGCCGAGTCCAAAATTCAGCGGTTCCCCATCTCAGCCCAGAAAGCAGGTGGAACAACTTTTGTGGTGTCTTTCAGATGCCTACCGGAGCAATGTAAAAACTACCAAGAGAACTCCTTTCTGGCACCTTCCCCGGTGGAGTTGTGCAGGGGGTGTGTTTGGAACATTTTGTCACCGGCCGACTCCAAAATTCAGCGGTTCCCCATCTCAGCCCAGAAAGCAGGTAGAACAACTTTTGTGGTGTCTTTCAGATGCCTACCGGAGCAATGTAAAAACTACCAGGAGAACTCCTGTCTGGCACCTTCCCCGGTGGAGTTGTGCAGGGGGTGTGTTTGGAACATTTTGTCACCAGCCGACTCCAAAATTCAGCGGTTCCCCATCTCAGCCCAGAAAGCAGGTAGAACAACTTTTGTGGTGTCTTTCAAATGCCTACCAAGGAAGTGTAAAACCTACCAGGAGAACTCCTGTCTGGCACCTTCCGTGGTGGAGTTGTGCATGGGGTGTGTTTGGAACATTTTGTCACCGGCCGACTCCAAAATTCAGCGGTTCCCCATCTCAGCCCAGAAAGCAGGTAGAACAACTTTTGTGGTGCCTTTCAGCTGCCTACCAAGGAAGCGTAAAAACTACTAAGAGAACTCCTGTCTGGCACCTTCCCCGGTGGAGTTGTGCAGGGGGTGTCTTTGGAACATTTTGTCACCGGCCGAGTCCAAAATTCAGCGTTTCCCCATCTCAGCCCAGAAAGCAGATAGAACAACTTTTGTGGTGTCTTTCAGATGCCTACCAAGGTAGTGTAAAAACTACCAGGAGAACTCCTGTCTGGCACCTTCCCCGGCGGAGTTGTGCAGGGGGTGTGTTTGGAACATTTTGTCACCAGCCGACTCCAAAATTCAGCGTTTCCCCATCTCAGCCCAGAAAGCAGGTAGAACAACTTTTGTGGTGTCTTTTAGATGCCTACCAAGGTAGTGTAGAAACTACCAGGAGAACTCCTGTCTGGCACCTTCCCCGGTGGAGTTGTGCATGGGGTGTGTTTGGAACATTTTGTCACCAGCCGAGTCCAAAATTCAGCGGTTCCCCATCTCAGCCCAGAAAGCAGGTAGAACAACTGTTGTGGTGCCTTTCAAATGCCTACCAAGGTAGTGTAGAAACTACCAAGAGAACTCCTGTCTGGCACCTTCCCCGGTGGAGTTGTGCATGGGTTGTGTTTGGAACATTTTGTCACCGGCCGAGTCCAAAATTCAGCGGTTCCCCATCTCAGCCCAGAAAGCAGGTAGAACAACTTTTGTGGTGTCTTTCAAATGCCTACCAAGGTAGTGTAAAAACTACCAAGAGAACTCCTGCCTGGCACCTTCCCCGGTGGAGTTGTGCATGGGGTGTGTTTGGAACATTTTGTCACCGGCCGACTCCAAAATTCAGCGGTTCCCCATCTCAGCCCAGAAAGCAGGTAGAACAACTTTTGTGGTGCCTTTCAAATGCCTACCAAGGTAGCGTAAAAACTACTAAGAGAACTCCTGCCTGGCACCTTCCCCGGTGGAGTTGTGCAGGGGGTGTCTTTGGAACATTTTGTCACCGGCCGAGTCCAAAATTCAGCGATTCCCCATCTCAGCCCAGAAAGCAGGTAGAACAACTTTTGTGGTGTCCTTTTGATGCCTACCGGAGCAATGTAAAAACTACCAGGAGAACTCCTGTCTGGCACCTTCCCCGGTGGAGTTGTGCATGGGGTGTGTTTGGAACATTTTGTCACCGGCCGACTCCAAAATTCAGCGGTTCCCCATCTCAGCCCAGAAAGCAGGTAGAACAACTTTTGTGGTGTCTTTCAGATGCCTACTGGAGCAATGTAAAAACTACCAGGAGAACTCCTGTCTGGCACCTTCCCCGGTGGAGTTGTGCATGGGGTGTGTTTGGAACATTTTGTCACCAGCCGACTCCAAAATTCAGCGGTTCCCCATCTCAGCCCAGAAAGCAGGAAGAACAGCTTTTGTGGTGTCTTTCAGATGCCTACCGGAGCAATGTAAAAACTACCAGGAGAACTCCTGTCTGGCACCTTCCCCGGTGGAGTTGTGCATGGGGTGTGTTTGGAACATTTTGTCACCGGCCGACTCCAAAATTCAGTGGTTCCCCATCTCAGCCCAGAAAGCAGGTAGAACAACTTTTGTGGTGCCTTTCAGCTGCCTACCAAGGTAGCGTAAAAACTACTAAGAGAACTCCTGTCTGGCACCTTCCCCGGTGGAGTTGTGCAGGGGGTGTCTTTGGAACATTTTGTCACCGGCCGAGTCCAAAATTCAGCGATTCCCCATCTCAGCCCAGAAAGCAGATAGAACAACTTTTGTGGTGTCTTTCAGATGCCTACCGGAGCAATGTAAAAACTACCAGGAGAACTCCTGTCTGGCACCTTCCCCGGTGGAGTTGTGCAGGGGGTGTTTTTGGAAACTTTTTGTCACCAGCCGACTCCAAAATTCAGCGGTTCCCCATCTCAGCCCAGAAAGCAGGTAGAACAACTTTTGTGGTGTCTTTCAGATGCCTACCGGAGCAATGTAAAAACTACCAGGAGAACTCCTGTCTGGCACCTTCCCCGGTGGAGTTGTGCAGGGGGTGTGTTTGGAACATTTTGTCACCAGCCGAGTCCAAAATTCAGCGGTTCCCCATCTCAGCCCAGAAAGCAGGTAGAACAACTTTTGTGGTGCCTTTCAGCTGCCTACCAAGGTAGCGTAAAAACTACTAAGAGAACTCCTGTCTGGCACCTTCCCCGGTGGAGTTGTGCAGGGGGTGTCTTTGGAACATTTTGTCACCGGCCGAGTCCAAAATTCAGCGATTCCCCATCTCAGCCCAGAAAGCAGATAGAACAACTTTTGTGGTGTCTTTCAGATGCCTACCGGAGCAATGTAAAAACTACCAGGAGAACTCCTGTCTGGCACCTTCCCCGGTGGAGTTGTGCAGGGGGTGTTTTTGGAAACTTTTTGTCACCAGCCGACTCCAAAATTCAGCGGTTCCCCATCTCAGCCCAGAAAGCAGGTAGAACAACTTTTGTGGTGTCTTTCAGATGCCTACCGGAGCAATGTAAAAACTACCAGGAGAACTCCTGTCTGGCACCTTCCCCGGTGGAGTTGTGCAGGGGGTGTGTTTGGAACATTTTGTCACCAGCCGAGTCCAAAATTCAGCGTTTCCCCATCTCAGCCCAGAAAGCAGGTAGAACAACTTTTGTGGTGTCTTTTAGATGCCTACCAAGGTAGTGTAAAAACTATCAAGAGAACGCTTGTCTGGCACCTTCCCCGGTGGAGTTGTGCATGGGGTGTCTTTGGAACATTTTGTCACCGGCCGACTCCAAAATTCAGCGTTTCCCCATCTCAGCCCAGAAAGCAGATAGAACAACTTTTGTGGTGTCTTTTAGATGCCTACCAAGGTAGTGTAAAAACTACCAGGAGAACTCCTGTCTGGCACCTTCCCCGGTGGAGTTGTGCATGGGGTGTGTTTGGAACATTTCGTCACCAGCCGACTCCAAAATTCAGCGGTTCCCCATCTCAGCCCAGAAAGCAGGTAGAACAACTTTTGTGGTGTCTTTCAAATGCCTACCAAGGAAGTGTAAAAACTACCAGGAGAACTCCTGCCTGGCACCTTCCCCGGTGGAGTTGTGCATGGGGTGTGTTTGGAACATTTTGTCACCGGCCGACTCCAAAATTCAGCGGTTCCCCATCTCAGCCCAGAAAGCAGGTAGAACAACTTTTGTGGTGCCTTTCAGCTGCCTACCAAGGTAGCGTAAAAACTACTAAGAGAACTCCTGTCTGGCACCTTCCCCGGTGGAGTTGTGCATGGGGTGTCTTTGGAACATTTTGTCACCGGCCGAGTCCAAAATTCAGCGATTCCCCATCTCAGCCCAGAAAGCAGATAGAACAACTTTTGTGGTGTCTTTCAGATGCCTACCGGAGCAATGTAAAAACTAACAGGAGAACTCCTGCCTGGCACCTTCCCCGGTGGAGTTGTGCAGGGGGTGTGTTTGGAACATTTTGTCACCGGCCGAGTCCAAAATTCAGCGGTTCCCCATCTCAGCCCAGAAAGCAGGTGGAACAACTTTTGTGGTGTCTTTCAGATGCCTACCGGAGCAATGTAAAAACTACCAAGAGAACTCCTTTCTGGCACCTTCCCCGGTGGAGTTGTGCAGGGGGTGTGTTTGGAACATTTTGTCACCGGCCGACTCCAAAATTCAGCGGTTCCCCATCTCAGCCCAGAAAGCAGGTAGAACAACTTTTGTGGTGTCTTTCAGATGCCTACCGGAGCAATGTAAAAACTACCAGGAGAACTCCTGTCTGGCACCTTCCCCGGTGGAGTTGTGCAGGGGGTGTGTTTGGAACATTTTGTCACCAGCCGACTCCAAAATTCAGCGGTTCCCCATCTCAGCCCAGAAAGCAGGTAGAACAACTTTTGTGGTGTCTTTCAAATGCCTACCAAGGAAGTGTAAAACCTACCAGGAGAACTCCTGTCTGGCACCTTCCGTGGTGGAGTTGTGCATGGGGTGTGTTTGGAACATTTTGTCACCGGCCGACTCCAAAATTCAGCGGTTCCCCATCTCAGCCCAGAAAGCAGGTAGAACAACTTTTGTGGTGCCTTTCAGCTGCCTACCAAGGAAGCGTAAAAACTACTAAGAGAACTCCTGTCTGGCACCTTCCCCGGTGGAGTTGTGCAGGGGGTGTCTTTGGAACATTTTGTCACCGGCCGAGTCCAAAATTCAGCGTTTCCCCATCTCAGCCCAGAAAGCAGATAGAACAACTTTTGTGGTGTCTTTCAGATGCCTACCAAGGTAGTGTAAAAACTACCAGGAGAACTCCTGTCTGGCACCTTCCCCGGCGGAGTTGTGCAGGGGGTGTGTTTGGAACATTTTGTCACCAGCCGACTCCAAAATTCAGCGTTTCCCCATCTCAGCCCAGAAAGCAGGTAGAACAACTTTTGTGGTGTCTTTTAGATGCCTACCAAGGTAGTGTAGAAACTACCAGGAGAACTCCTGTCTGGCACCTTCCCCGGTGGAGTTGTGCATGGGGTGTGTTTGGAACATTTTGTCACCAGCCGAGTCCAAAATTCAGCGGTTCCCCATCTCAGCCCAGAAAGCAGGTAGAACAACTGTTGTGGTGCCTTTCAAATGCCTACCAAGGTAGTGTAGAAACTACCAAGAGAACTCCTGTCTGGCACCTTCCCCGGTGGAGTTGTGCATGGGTTGTGTTTGGAACATTTTGTCACCGGCCGAGTCCAAAATTCAGCTGTTCCCCATCTCAGCCCAGAAAGCAGGTAGAACAACTTTTGTGGTGTCTTTCAAATGCCTACCAAGGTAGTGTAAAAACTACCAAGAGAACTCCTGCCTGGCACCTTCCCCGGTGGAGTTGTGCATGGGGTGTGTTTGGAACATTTTGTCACCGGCCGACTCCAAAATTCAGCGGTTCCCCATCTCAGCCCAGAAAGCAGGTAGAACAACTTTTGTGGTGCCTTTCAAATGCCTACCAAGGTAGCGTAAAAACTACTAAGAGAACTCCTGCCTGGCACCTTCCCCGGTGGAGTTGTGCAGGGGGTGTCTTTGGAACATTTTGTCACCGGCCGAGTCCAAAATTCAGCGATTCCCCATCTCAGCCCAGAAAGCAGGTAGAACAACTTTTGTGGTGTCCTTTTGATGCCTACCGGAGCAATGTAAAAACTACCAGGAGAACTCCTGTCTGGCACCTTCCCCGGTGGAGTTGTGCATGGGGTGTGTTTGGAACATTTTGTCACCGGCCGACTCCAAAATTCAGCGGTTCCCCATCTCAGCCCAGAAAGCAGGTAGAACAACTTTTGTGGTGTCTTTCAGATGCCTACTGGAGCAATGTAAAAACTACCAGGAGAACTCCTGTCTGGCACCTTCCCCCGGTGGAGTTGTGCATGGGGTGTGTTTGGAACATTTTGTCACCAGCCGACTCCAAAATTCAGCGGTTCCCCATCTCAGCCCAGAAAGCAGGAAGAACAGCTTTTGTGGTGTCTTTCAGATGCCTACCGGAGCAATGTAAAAACTACCAGGAGAACTCCTGTCTGGCACCTTCCCCGGTGGAGTTGTGCATGGGGTGTGTTTGGAACATTTTGTCACCGGCCGACTCCAAAATTCAGTGGTTCCCCATCTCAGCCCAGAAAGCAGGTAGAACAACTTTTGTGGTGCCTTTCAGCTGCCTACCAAGGTAGCGTAAAAACTACTAAGAGAACTCCTGTCTGGCACCTTCCCCGGTGGAGTTGTGCAGGGGGTGTCTTTGGAACATTTTGTCACCGGCCGAGTCCAAAATTCAGCGATTCCCCATCTCAGCCCAGAAAGCAGATAGAACAACTTTTGTGGTGTCTTTCAGATGCCTACCGGAGCAATGTAAAAACTACCAGGAGAACTCCTGTCTGGCACCTTCCCCGGTGGAGTTGTGCAGGGGGTGTTTTTGGAAACTTTTTGTCACCAGCCGACTCCAAAATTCAGCGGTTCCCCATCTCAGCCCAGAAAGCAGGTAGAACAACTTTTGTGGTGTCTTTCAGATGCCTACCGGAGCAATGTAAAAACTACCAGGAGAACTCCTGTCTGGCACCTTCCCCGGTGGAGTTGTGCAGGGGGTGTGTTTGGAACATTTTGTCACCAGCCGAGTCCAAAATTCAGCGTTTCCCCATCTCAGCCCAGAAAGCAGGTAGAACAACTTTTGTGGTGTCTTTTAGATGCCTACCAAGGTAGTGTAAAAACTATCAAGAGAACGCTTGTCTGGCACCTTCCCCGGTGGAGTTGTGCATGGGGTGTCTTTGGAACATTTTGTCACCGGCCGACTCCAAAATTCAGCGTTTCCCCCATCTCAGCCCAGAAAGCAGGTAGAACAACTTTTGTGGTGTCTTTCAGATGCCTACCGGAGCAATGTAAAAACTACCAGGAGAACTCCTGTCTGGCACCTTCCCCGGTGGAGTTGTGCATGGGGTGTGTTTGGAACATTTCGTCACCAGCCGACTCCAAAATTCAGCGGTTCCCCATCTCAGCCCAGAAAGCAGGTAGAACAACTTTTGTGGTGTCTTTCAAATGCCTACCAAGGAAGTGTAAAAACTACCAGGAGAACTCCTGCCTGGCACCTTCCCCGGTGGAGTTGTGCATGGGGTGTGTTTGGAACATTTTGTCACCGGCCGACTCCAAAATTCAGCGGTTCCCCATCTCAGCCCAGAAAGCAGGTAGAACAACTTTTGTGGTGCCTTTCAGCTGCCTACCAAGGTAGCGTAAAAACTACTAAGAGAACTCCTGTCTGGCACCTTCCCCGGTGGAGTTGTGCATTGGAACATTTTGTCACCGGCCGAGTCCAAAATTCAGCGATTCCCCATCTCAGCCCAGAAAGCAGATAGAACAACTTTTGTGGTGTCTTTCAGATGCCTACCGGAGCAATGTAAAAAACTAACAGGAGAACTCCTGCCTGGCACCTTCCCCCGGTGGAGTTGTGCAGGGGGTGTGTTTGGAACATTTTGTCACCGGCCGAGTCCAAATTCAGCGGTTCCCCATCTCAGCCCAGAAAGCAGGTGGAACAACTTTTGTGGTGTCTTTCAGATGCCTACCGGAGCAATGTAAAAACTACCAAGAGAACTCCTTTCTGGCACCTTCCCCGGTGGAGTTGTGCAGGGGGTGTGTTTGGAACATTTTGTCACCGGCCGACTCCAAAATTCAGCGGTTCCCCATCTCAGCCCAGAAAGCAGGTAGAAACAACTTTTGTGGTGTCTTTCAGATGCCTACCGGAGCAATGTAAAAAACTACCAGGAGAACTCCTGTCTGGCACCTTCCCCGGTGGAGTTGTGCAGGGGGTGTGTTTGGAACATTTTGTCACCAGCCGACTCCAAAATTCAGCGGTTCCCCATCTCAGCCCAGAAAGCAGGTAGAACAACTTTTGTGTGTCTTTCAAATGCCTACCAAGGAAGTGTAAAACCTACCAGGAGAACTCCTGTCTGGCACCTTCCCCGGTGGAGTTGTGCATGGGGTGTGTTTGGAACATTTTGTCACCGGCCGACTCCAAAATTCAGCGGTTCCCATCTCAGCCCAGAAAGCAGGTAGAACAACTTTTGTGGTGTCTTTCAGATGCCTACCAAGGTAGCGTAAAAACTACTAAGAGAACTCCTGTCTGGCACCTTCCCCGGTGGAGTTGTGCATGGGGTGTCTTTGGAACATTTTGTCACCGGCCGAGTCCAAAATTCAGCGATTCCCCATCTCAGCCCAGAAAGCAGATAGAACAACTTTTGTGGTGTCTTTCAGATGCCTACCGGAGCAATGTAAAAACTAACAGGAGAACTCCTGCCTGGCACCTTCCCCGGTGGAGTTGTGCAGGGGGTGTGTTTGGAACATTTTGTCACTGGCCGAGTCCAAAATTCAGCGGTTCCCCATCTCAGCCCAGAAAGCAGGTGGAACAACTTTTGTGGTGTCTTTCAGATGCCTACCGGAGCAATGTAAAAACTACCAAGAGAACTCCTTTCTGGCACCTTCCCCGGTGGAGTTGTGCAGGGGGTGTGTTTGGAACATTTTGTCACCGGCCGACTCCAAAATTCAGCGGTTCCCCATCTCAGCCCAGAAAGCAGGTAGAACAACTTTTGTGGTGTCTTTCAGATGCCTACCGGAGCAATGTAAAAACTACCAGGAGAACTCCTGTCTGGCACCTTCCCCGGTGGAGTTGTGCAGGGGGTGTGTTTGGAAACATTTTGTCACCAGCCGACTCCAAAATTCAGCGGTTCCCCATCTCAGCCCAGAAAGCAGGTAGAACAACTTTTGTGGTGTCTTTCAAATGCCTACCAAGGAAGTGTAAAACCTACCAGGAGAACTCCTGTCTGGCACCTTCCGTGGTGGAGTTGTGCATGGGGTGTGTTTGGAACATTTTGTCACCGGCCGACTCCAAAATTCAGCGGTTCCCCATCTCAGCCCAGAAAGCAGGTAGAACAACTTTTGTGGTGCCTTTCAGCTGCCTACCAAGGAAGTGTAAAAACTACTAAGAGAACTCCTGTCTGGCACCTTCCCCGGCGGAGTTGTGCAGGGGGTGTGTTTGGAACATTTTGTCACCAGCCGACTCCAAAATTCAGCGTTTCCCCATCTCAGCCCAGAAAGCAGGTAGAACAACTTTTGTGGTGTCTTTTAGATGCCTACCAAGGTAGTGTAGAAACTACCAGGAGAACTCCTGTCTGGCACCTTCCCCGGTGGAGTTGTGCATGGGGTGTGTTTGGAACATTTTGTCACCAGCCGAGTCCAAAATTCAGCGGTTCCCCATCTCAGCCCAGAAAGCAGGTAGAACAACTGTTGTGGTGCCTTTCAAATGCCTACCAAGGTAGTGTAGAAACTACCAAGAGAACTCCTGTCTGGCACCTTCCCCGGTGGAGTTGTGCATGGGTTGTGTTTGGAACATTTTGTCACCGGCCGAGTCCAAAATTCAGCGGTTCCCCATCTCAGCCCAGAAAGCAGGTAGAACAACTTTTGTGGTGTCTTTCAAATGCCTACCAAGGTAGTGTAAAAACTACCAAGAGAACTCCTGCCTGGCACCTTCCCCGGTGGAGTTGTGCATGGGGTGTGTTTGGAACATTTTGTCACCGGCCGACTCCAAAATTCAGCGGTTCCCCATCTCAGCCCAGAAAGCAGGTAGAACAACTTTTGTGGTGCCTTTCAAATGCCTACCAAGGTAGCGTAAAAACTACTAAGAAGAACTCCTGCCTGGCACCTTCCCCGGTGGAGTTGTGCAGTGGGTGTCTTTGGAACATTTTGTCACCGGCCGAGTCCAAAATTCAGCGATTCCCCATCTCAGCCCAGAAAGCAGGTAGAACAACTTTTGTGGTGTCCTTTTGATGCCTACCGGAGCAATGTAAAAACTACCAGGAGAACTCCTGTCTGGCACCTTCCCCGGTGGAGTTGTGCATGGGGTGTGTTTGGAACATTTTTGTCACCGGCCGACTCCAAAATTCAGCGGTTCCCCATCTCAGCCCAGAAAGCAGGTAGAACAACTTTTGTGGTGTCTTTCAGATGCCTACTGGAGCAATGTAAAAACTACCAGGAGAACTCCTGTCTGGCACTTTCCCCGGTGGAGTTGTGCATGGGGTGTGTTGGAACATTTTGTCACCAGCCGACTCCAAAATTCAGCGGTTCCCCATCTCAGCCCAGAAAGCAGGAAGAACAGCTTTTGTGGTGTCTTTCAGATGCCTACCGGAGCAATGTAAAAACTACCAGGAGAACTCCTGTCTGGCACCTTCCCCGGTGGAGTTGTGCATGGGGTGTGTTTGGAACATTTTGTCACCGCCGACTCCAAAATTCAGTGGTTCCCCATCTCAGCCCAGAAAGCAGGTAGAACAACTTTTGTGGTGCCTTTCAGCTGCCTACCAAGGTAGCGTAAAAACTACTAAGAGAACTCCTGTCTGGCACCTTCCCCGGTGGAGTTGTGCAGGGGGTGGTCTTTGGAACATTTTGTCACCGGCACGAGTCCAAAATTCAGACGATTCCCCATCTCAGCCCAGAAAGCAGATAGAACAACTTTTGTGGTGTCTTTCAGATGCCTACCGGAGCAATGTAAAAACTACCAGGAGAACTCCTGTCTGGCACCTTCCCCGGTGGAGTTGTGCAGGGGGGTGTTTTTTGGAAACTTTTTGTCACCAGCCGACTCCAAAATTCAGCGGTTCCCCATCTCAGCCCAGAAAGCAGGTAGAACAACTTTTGTGGTGTCTTTCAGATGCCTACCGGAGCAATGTAAAAACTACCAGGAGAACTCCTGTCTGGCACCTTCCCCGGTGGAGTTGTGCAGGGGGTGTGTTTGGAACATTTTGTCACCAGCCGAGTCCAAAATTCAGCGTTTCCCCATCTCAGCCCAGAAAGCAGGTAGAACAACTTTTGTGGTGTCTTTTAGATGCCTACCAAGGTAGTGTAAAAACTATCAGAGAGACGCTTGTCTGGCACCTTCCCCGGTGGAGTTGTGCATGGGGTGTCTTTGGAACATTTTGTCACCGGGCCGAGTCCAAAATTCAGCGTTTCCCCATCTCAGCCCAGAAAGCAGATAGAACAACTTTTGTGGTGTCTTTTAGATGCCTACCAAGGTAGTGTAAAAACTACCAGGAGAACTCCTGTCTGGCACCTTCCCCGGTGGAGTTGTGCATGGGGTGTGTTTGGAACATTTCGTCACCAGCCGACTCCAAAATTCAGCGGTTCCCCATCTCAGCCCAGAAAGCAGGTAGAACAACTTTTGTGGTGTCTTTCAAATGCCTACCAAGGAAGTGTAAAAACTACCAGGAGAACTCCTGCCTGGCACCTTCCCCGGTGGAGTTGTGCATGGGGTGTGTTTGGAACATTTTGTCACCGGCCGACTCCAAAATTCAGCGGTTCCCCATCTCAGCCCAGAAAGCAGGTAGAACAACTTTTGTGGTGCCTTTCAGCTGCCTACCAAGGTAGCGTAAAAACTACTAAGAGAACTCCTGTCTGGCACCTTCCCCGGTGGAGTTGTGCATGGGGTTGTCTTTGGAACATTTTGTCAACCGGCCGAGTCCAAAATTCAGCGATTCCCCATCTCAGCCCAGAAAGCAGATAGAACAACTTTTGTGGTGTCTTTCAGATGCCTACCGGAGCAATGTAAAAACTAACAGGAGAACTCCTGCCTGGCACCTTCCCCGGTGGAGTTGTGCAGGGGGTGTGTTTGGAACATTTTGTCACCGGCCGAGTCCAAAATTCAGCGGTTCCCCATCTCAGCCCAGAAAGCAGGTGGAACAACTTTTGTGGTGTCTTTCAGATGCCTACCAGAGCAATGTAAAAACTACCAAGAGAACTCCTTTCTGGCACCTTCCCCGGTGGAGTTGTGCAGGGGGTGTGTTTGGAATATTTTGTCACCGGCCGACTCCAAAATTCAGCGGTTCCCCATCTCAGCCCAGAAAGCAGGTAGAACAACTTTTGTGGTGTCTTTCAGATGCCTACCGGAGCAATGTAAAAACTACCAGGAGAACTCCTGTCTGGCACCTTCCCCGGTGGAGTTGTGCAGGGGGTGTGTTTGGAACATTTTGTCACCAGCCGACTCCAAAATTCAGCGGTTCCCCATCTCAGCCCAGAAAGCAGGTAGAACAACTTTTGTGGTGTCTTTCAAATGCCTACCAAGGAAGTGTAAAACCTACCAGGAGAACTCCTGTCTGGCACCTTCCCCGGTGGAGTTGTGCATGGGGTGTGTTTGGAACATTTTGTCACCGGCCGACTCCAAAATTCAGCGGTTCCCCATCTCAGCCCAGAAAGCAGGTAGAACAACTTTTGTGGTGCCTTTCAAATGCCTACCAAGGTAGCGTAAAAACTACTAAGAGAACTCCTGCCTGGCACCTTCCCCGGTGGAGTTGTGCAGGGGGTGTCTTTGGAACATTTTGTCACCGGCCGAGTCCAAAATTCAGCGATTCCCCATCTCAGCCCAGAAAGCAGGTAGAACAACTTTTGTGGTGTCCTTTTGATGCCTACCGGAGCAATGTAAAAACTACCAGGAGAACTCCTGTCTGGCACCTTCCCCAGTGGAGTTGTGCAGGGGGTGTCTTTGGAACATTTTGTCACCGGCCGACTCCAAAATTCAGCGGTTCCCCATCTCAGCCCAGAAAGCAGGTAGAACAACTTTTGTGGTGTCTTTCAGATGCCTACTGGAGCAATGTAAAAACTACCAGGAGAACTCCTGTCTGGCACCTTCCCCGGTGGAGTTGTGCATGGGGTGTGTTTGGAACATTTTGTCACCAGCCGACTCCAAAATTCAGCGGTTCCCCATCTCAGCCCAGAAAGCAGGAAGAACAGCTTTTGTGGTGTCTTTCAGATGCCTACCGGAGCAATGTAAAAACTACCAGGAGAACTCCTGTCTGGCACCTTCCCCGGTGGAGTTGTGCATGGGGTGTGTTTGGAACATTTTGTCACCGGCCGACTCCAAAATTCAGTGGTTCCCCATCTCAGCCCAGAAAGCAGGTAGAACAACTTTTGTGGTGCCTTTCAGCTGCCTACCAAGGTAGCGTAAAAACTACTAAGAGAACTCCTGTCTGGCACCTTCCCCGGTGGAGTTGTGCAGGGGGTGTCTTTGGAACATTTTGTCACCGGCCGAGTCCAAAATTCAGCGATTCCCCATCTCAGCCCAGAAAGCAGATAGAACAACTTTTGTGGTGTCTTTCAGATGCCTACCGGAGCAATGTAAAAACTACCAGGAGAACTCCTGTCTGGCACCTTCCCCGGTGGAGTTGTGCAGGGGGTGTTTTTGGAAACTTTTTGTCACCAGCCGACTCCAAAATTCAGCGGTTCCCCATCTCAGCCCAGAAAGCAGGTAGAACAACTTTTGTGGTGTCTTTCAGATGCCTACCGGAGCAATGTAAAAACTACCAGGAGAACTCCTGTCTGGCACCTTCCCCGGTGGAGTTGTGCAGGGGGTGTGTTTGGAACATTTTGTCACCAGCCGAGTCCAAAATTCAGCGTTTCCCCATCTCAGCCCAGAAAGCAGGTAGAACAACTTTTGTGGTGTCTTTCAGATGCCTACCAAGGTAGTGTAAAAACTATCAAGAGAACGCTTGTCTGGCACCTTCCCCGGTGGAGTTGTGCATGGGGTGTCTTTGGAACATTTTGTCACCGGCCGAGTCCAAAATTCAGCGTTTCCCCATCTCAGCCCAGAAAGCAGATAGAACAACTTTTGTGGTGTCTTTTAGATGCCTACCAAGGTAGTGTAAAAACTACCAGGAGAACTCCTGTCTGGCACCTTCCCCGGTGGAGTTGTGCATGGGGTGTGTTTGGAACATTTCGTCACCAGCCGACTCCAAAATTCAGCGGTTCCCCATCTCAGCCCAGAAAGCAGGTAGAACAACTTTTGTGGTGTCTTTCAAATGCCTACCAAGGAAGTGTAAAAACTACCAGGAGAACTCCTGCCTGGCACCTTCCCCGGTGGAGTTGTGCATGGGGTGTGTTTGGAACATTTTGTCACCGGCCGACTCCAAAATTCAGCGGTTCCCCATCTCAGCCCAGAAAGCAGGTAGAACAACTTTTGTGGTGCCTTTCAGCTGCCTACCAAGGTAGCGTAAAAACTACTAAGAGAACTCCTGTCTGGCACCTTCCCCGGTGGAGTTGTGCATGGGGTGTGTTTGGAACATTTTGTCACCGGCCGACTCCAAAATTCAGCGATTCCCCATCTCAGCCCAGAAAGCAGATAGAACAACTTTTGTGGTGTCTTTCAGATGCCTACCGGAGCAATGTAAAAACTAACAGGAGAACTCCTGCCTGGCACCTTCCCCGGTGGAGTTGTGCAGGGGGTGTGTTTGGAACATTTTGTCACCGGCCGAGTCCAAAATTCAGCGGTTCCCCATCTCAGCCCAGAAAGCAGGTGGAACAACTTTTGTGGTGTCTTTCAGATGCCTACCGGAGCAATGTAAAAACTACCAAGAGAACTCCTTTCTGGCACCTTCCCCGGTGGAGTTGTGCAGGGGGTGTGTTTGGAACATTTTGTCACCGGCCGACTCCAAAATTCAGCGGTTCCCCATCTCAGCCCAGAAAGCAGGTAGAACAACTTTTGTGGTGTCTTTCAGATGCCTACCGGAGCAATGTAAAAACTACCAGGAGAACTCCTGTCTGGCACCTTCCCCGGTGGAGTTGTGCAGGGGGTGTGTTTGGAACATTTTGTCACCAGCCGACTCCAAAATTCAGCGGTTCCCCATCTCAGCCCAGAAAGCAGGTAGAACAACTTTTGTGGTGTCTTTCAAATGCCTACCAAGGAAGTGTAAAACCTACCAGGAGAACTCCTGTCTGGCACCTTCCGTGGTGGAGTTGTGCATGGGGTGTGTTTGGAACATTTTGTCACCGGCCGACTCCAAAATTCAGCGGTTCCCCATCTCAGCCCAGAAAGCAGGTAGAACAACTTTTGTGGTGCCTTTCAGCTGCCTACCAAGGAAGCGTAAAAACTACTAAGAGAACTCCTGTCTGGCACCTTCCCCGGTGGAGTTGTGCAGGGGGTGTCTTTGGAACATTTTGTCACCGGCCGAGTCCAAAATTCAGCGTTTCCCCATCTCAGCCCAGAAAGCAGATAGAACAACTTTTGTGGTGTCTTTCAGATGCCTACCAAGGTAGTGTAAAAACTACCAGGAGAACTCCTGTCTGGCACCTTCCCCGGTGGAGTTGTGCAGGGGGTGTGTTTGGAACATTTTGTCACCAGCCGACTCCAAAATTCAGCGATTCCCCATCTCAGCCCAGAAAGCAGGTAGAACAACTTTTGTGGTGTCTTTTAGATGCCTACCAAGGTAGTGTAGAAACTACCAGGAGAACTCCTGTCTGGCACCTTCCGTGGTGGAGTTGTGCATGGGGTGTGTTTGGAACATTTTGTCACCAGCCGAGTCCAAAATTCAGCGGTTCCCCATCTCAGCCCAGAAAGCAGGTAGAACAACTGTTGTGGTGCCTTTCAAATGCCTACCAAGGTAGTGTAGAAACTACCAAGAGAACTCCTGTCTGGCACCTTCCCCGGTGGAGTTGTGCATGGGGTGTGTTTGGAACATTTTGTCACCGGCCGAGTCCAAAATTCAGCGGTTCCCCATCTCAGCCCAGAAAGCAGGTAGAACAACTTTTGTGGTGTCTTTCAAATGCCTACCAAGGTAGTGTAAAAACTACCAAGAGAACTCCTGCCTGGCACCTTCCCCGGTGGAGTTGTGCATGGGGTGTGTTTGGAACATTTTGTCACCGGCCGACTCCAAAATTCAGCGGTTCCCCATCTCAGCCCAGAAAGCAGGTGGAACAACTTTTGTGGTGTCTTTCAGATGCCTACCGGAGCAATGTAAAAACTACCAAGAGAACTCCTTTCTGGCACCTTCCCCGGTGGAGTTGTGCAGGGGGTGTGTTTGGAACATTTTGTCACCGGCCGACTCCAAAATTCAGCGGTTCCCCATCTCAGCCCAGAAAGCAGGTAGAACAACTTTTGTGGTGTCTTTCAGATGCCTACCGGAGCAATGTAAAAACTACCAGGAGAACTCCTGTCTGGCACCTTCCCCGGTGGAGTTGTGCATGGGGTGTGTTTGGAACATTTTGTCACCAGCCGACTCCAAAATTCAGCGGTTCCCCATCTCAGCCCAGAAAGCAGGTAGAACAACTTTTGTGGTGTCTTTCAAATGCCTACCAAGGAAGTGTAAAACCTACCAGGAGAACTCCTGTCTGGCACCTTCCCCGGTGGAGTTGTGCATGGGTTGTGTTTGGAACATTTTGTCACCGGCCGAGTCCAAAATTCAGCGGTTCCCCATCTCAGCCCAGAAAGCAGGTAGAACAACTTTTGTGGTGTCTTTCAAATGCCTACCAAGGTAGTGTAAAAACTACCAAGAGAACTCCTGCCTGGCACCTTCCCCGGTGGAGTTGTGCATGGGGTGTGTTTGGAACATTTTGTCACCGGCCGACTCCAAAATTCAGCGGTTCCCCATCTCAGCCCAGAAAGCAGGTAGAACAACTTTTGTGGTGCCTTTCAAATGCCTACCAAGGTAGCGTAAAAACTACTAAGAGAACTCCTGCCTGGCACCTTCCCCGGTGGAGTTGTGCAGGGGGTGTCTTTGGAACATTTTGTCACCGGCCGAGTCCAAAATTCAGCGATTCCCCATCTCAGCCCAGAAAGCAGGTAGAACAACTTTTGTGGTGTCCTTTTGATGCCTACCGGAGCAATGTAAAAACTACCAGGAGAACTCCTGTCTGGCACCTTCCCCGGTGGAGTTGTGCATGGGGTGTGTTTGGAACATTTTGTCACCGGCCGACTCCAAAATTCAGCGGTTCCCCATCTCAGCCCAGAAAGCAGGTAGAACAACTTTTGTGGTGTCTTTCAGATGCCTACTGGAGCAATGTAAAAACTACCAGGAGAACTCCTGTCTGGCACCTTCCCCGGTGGAGTTGTGCATGGGGTGTGTTTGGAACATTTTGTCACCAGCCGACTCCAAAATTCAGCGGTTCCCCATCTCAGCCCAGAAAGCAGGAAGAACAGCTTTTGTGGTGTCTTTCAGATGCCTACCGGAGCAATGTAAAAACTACCAGGAGAACTCCTGTCTGGCACCTTCCCCGGTGGAGTTGTGCATGGGGTGTGTTTGGAACATTTTGTCACCGGCCGACTCCAAAATTCAGTGGTTCCCCATCTCAGCCCAGAAAGCAGGTAGAACAACTTTTGTGGTGCCTTTCAGCTGCCTACCAAGGTAGCGTAAAAACTACTAAGAGAACTCCTGTCTGGCACCTTCCCCGGTGGAGTTGTGCAGGGGGTGTCTTTGGAACATTTTGTCACCGGCCGAGTCCAAAATTCAGCGATTCCCCATCTCAGCCCAGAAAGCAGATAGAACAACTTTTGTGGTGTCTT
Organism: Falco cherrug; assembly: GCF_023634085.1. NCBI lineage: Eukaryota > Metazoa > Chordata > Aves > Falconiformes > Falconidae > Falco > Falco cherrug. The sequence continues at coordinate 173,915 of NW_026599486.1, forward strand.
TCAGATGCCTACCGGAGCAATGTAAAAACTACCAGGAGAACTCCTGTCTGGCACCTTCCCCGGTGGAGTTGTGCAGGGGGTGTGTTTGGAACATTTTGTCACCGGCCGAGTCCAAAATTCAGCGGTTCCCCATCTCAGCCCAGAAAGCAGGTAGAACAACTTTTGTGGTGTCTTTCAGATGCCTACCGGAGCAATGTAAAAACTACCAGGAGAACTCCTGTCTGGCACCTTCCCCGGTGGAGTTGTGCAGGGGGTGTGTTTGGAACATTTTGTCACCAGCCGACTCCAAAATTCAGCGGTTCCCCATCTCAGCCCAGAAAGCAGGTAGAACAACTTTTGTGGTGTCTTTCAAATGCCTACCAAGGAAGTGTAAAACCTACCAGGAGAACTCCTGTCTGGCACCTTCCCCGGTGGAGTTGTGCATGGGGTGTGTTTGGAACATTTTGTCACCGGCCGAGTCCAAAATTCAGCGGTTCCCCATCTCAGCCCAGAAAGCAGGTAGAACAACTTTTGTGGTGTCTTTCAAATGCCTACCAAGGTAGTGTAAAAACTACCAAGAGAACTCCTGCCTGGCACCTTCCCCGGTGGAGTTGTGCATGGGGTGTGTTTGGAACATTTTGTCACCGGCCGACTCCAAAATTCAGCGGTTCCCCATCTCAGCCCAGAAAGCAGGTAGAACAACTTTTGTGGTGCCTTTCAAATGCCTACCAAGGTAGCGTAAAAACTACTAAGAGAACTCCTGTCTGGCACCTTCCCCGGTGGAGTTGTGCAGGGGGTGTCTTTGGAACATTTTGTCACCGGCCGAGTCCAAAATTCAGCGATTCCCCATCTCAGCCCAGAAAGCAGGTAGAACAACTTTTGTGGTGTCCTTTTGATGCCTACCGGAGCAATGTAAAAACTACCAGGAGAACTCCTGTCTGGCACCTTCCCCGGTGGAGTTGTGCATGGGGTGTGTTTGGAACATTTTGTCACCGGCCGACTCCAAAATTCAGCGGTTCCCCATCTCAGCCCAGAAAGCAGGTAGAACAACTTTTGTGGTGTCTTTCAGATGCCTACTGGAGCAATGTAAAAACTACCAGGAGAACTCCTGTCTGGCACCTTCCCCGGTGGAGTTGTGCATGGGGTGTGTTTGGAACATTTTGTCACCAGCCGACTCCAAAATTCAGCGGTTCCCCATCTCAGCCCAGAAAGCAGGAAGAACAGCTTTTGTGGTGTCTTTCAGATGCCTACCGGAGCAATGTAAAAACTACCAGGAGAACTCCTGCCTGGCACCTTCCCCGGTGGAGTTGTGCAGGGGGTGTGTTTGGAACATTTTGTCACCGGCCGACTCCAAAATTCAGTGGTTCCCCATCTCAGCCCAGAAAGCAGGTAGAACAACTTTTGTGGTGCCTTTCAGCTGCCTACCAAGGTAGCGTAAAAACTACTAAGAGAACTCCTGTCTGGCACCTTCCCCGGTGGAGTTGTGCAGGGGGTGTCTTTGGAACATTTTGTCACCGGCCGAGTCCAAAATTCAGCGATTCCCCATCTCAGCCCAGAAAGCAGATAGAACAACTTTTGTGGTGTCTTTCAGATGCCTACCGGAGCAATGTAAAAACTACCAGGAGAACTCCTGTCTGGCACCTTCCCCGGTGGAGTTGTGCAGGGGGTGTTTTTGGAAACTTTTTGTCACCAGCCGACTCCAAAATTCAGCGGTTCCCCATCTCAGCCCAGAAAGCAGGTAGAACAACTTTTGTGGTGTCTTTCAGATGCCTACCGGAGCAATGTAAAAACTACCAGGAGAACTCCTGTCTGGCACCTTCCCCGGTGGAGTTGTGCAGGGGGTGTGTTTGGAACATTTTGTCACCAGCCGAGTCCAAAATTCAGCGTTTCCCCATCTCAGCCCAGAAAGCAGGTAGAACAACTTTTGTGGTGTCTTTTAGATGCCTACCAAGGTAGTGTAAAAACTATCAAGAGAACGCTTGTCTGGCACCTTCCCCGGTGGAGTTGTGCATGGGGTGTCTTTGGAACATTTTGTCACCGGCCGAGTCCAAAATTCAGCGATTCCCCATCTCAGCCCAGAAAGCAGATAGAACAACTTTTGTGGTGTCTTTTAGATGCCTACCAAGGTAGTGTAAAAACTACCAGGAGAACTCCTGTCTGGCACCTTCCCCGGTGGAGTTGTGCATGGGGTGTGTTTGGAACATTTCGTCACCAGCCGACTCCAAAATTCAGCGGTTCCCCATCTCAGCCCAGAAAGCAGGTAGAACAACTTTTGTGGTGTCTTTCAAATGCCTACCAAGGAAGTGTAAAAACTACCAGGAGAACTCCTGCCTGGCACCTTCCCCGGTGGAGTTGTGCATGGGGTGTGTTTGGAACATTTTGTCACCGGCCGAGTCCAAAATTCAGCGGTTCCCCATCTCAGCCCAGAAAGCAGGTAGAACAACTTTTGTGGTGCCTTTCAGCTGCCTACCAAGGTAGCGTAAAAACTACTAAGAGAACTCCTGTCTGGCACCTTCCCCGGTGGAGTTGTGCATGGGGTGTCTTTGGAACATTTTGTCACCAGCCGAGTCCAAAATTCAGCGATTCCCCATCTCAGCCCAGAAAGCAGATAGAACAACTTTTGTGGTGTCTTTCAGATGCCTACCGGAGCAATGTAAAAACTAACAGGAGAACTCCTGTCTGGCACCTTCCGTGGTGGAGTTGTGCATGGGGTGTGTTTGGAACATTTTGTCACCGGCCGACTCCAAAATTCAGCGGTTCCCCATCTCAGCCCAGAAAGCAGGTAGAACAACTTTTGTGGTGCCTTTCAGCTGCCTACCAAGGAAGCGTAAAAACTACTAAGAGAACTCCTGTCTGGCACCTTCCCCGGTGGAGTTGTGCATGGGGTGTCTTTGGAACATTTTGTCACCGGCCGAGTCCAAAATTCAGCGTTTCCCCATCTCAGCCCAGAAAGCAGATAGAACAACTTTTGTGGTGTCTTTCAGATGCCTACCAAGGTAGTGTAAAAACTACCAGGAGAACTCCTGTCTGGCACCTTCCCCGGTGGAGTTGTGCAGGGGGTGTGTTTGGAACATTTTGTCACCAGCCGACTCCAAAATTCAGCGTTTCCCCATCTCAGCCCAGAAAGCAGGTAGAACAACTTTTGTGGTGTCTTTTAGATGCCTACCAAGGTAGTGTAGAAACTACCAGGAGAACTCCTGTCTGGCACCTTCCGTGGTGGAGTTGTGCATGGGGTGTGTTTGGAACATTTTGTCACCAGCCGAGTCCAAAATTCAGCGGTTCCCCATCTCAGCCCAGAAAGCAGGTAGAACAACTGTTGTGGTGCCTTTCAAATGCCTACCAAGGTAGTGTAGAAACTACCAAGAGAACTCCTGTCTGGCACCTTCCCCGGTGGAGTTGTGCATGGGGTGTGTTTGGAACATTTTGTCACCGGCCGAGTCCAAAATTCAGCGGTTCCCCATCTCAGCCCAGAAAGCAGGTAGAACAACTTTTGTGGTGTCTTTCAAATGCCTACCAAGGTAGTGTAAAAACTACCAAGAGAACTCCTGCCTGGCACCTTCCCCGGTGGAGTTGTGCATGGGGTGTGTTTGGAACATTTTGTCACCGGCCGACTCCAAAATTCAGCGGTTCCCCATCTCAGCCCAGAAAGCAGGTAGAACAACTTTTGTGGTGCCTTTCAAATGCCTACCAAGGTAGCGTAAAAACTACTAAGAGAACTCCTGCCTGGCACCTTCCCCGGTGGAGTTGTGCAGGGGGTGTCTTTGGAACATTTTGTCACCGGCCGAGTCCAAAATTCAGCGATTCCCCATCTCAGCCCAGAAAGCAGGTAGAACAACTTTTGTGGTGTCTTTCAGATGCCTACCGGAGCAATGTAAAAACTACCAGGAGAACTCCTGCCTGGCACCTTCCCCGGTGGAGTTGTGCATGGGGTGTGTTTGGAACATTTTGTCACCAGCCGACTCCAAAATTCAGCGGTTCCCCATCTCAGCCCAGAAAGCAGGTGGAACAACTTTTGTGGTGTCTTTCAGATGCCTACCGGAGCAATGTAAAAACTACCAAGAGAACTCCTTTCTGGCACCTTCCCCGGTGGAGTTGTGCAGGGGGTGTGTTTGGAACATTTTGTCACCGGCCGACTCCAAAATTCAGCGGTTCCCCATCTCAGCCCAGAAAGCAGGTAGAACAACTTTTGTGGTGTCTTTCAGATGCCTACCGGAGCAATGTAAAAACTACCAGGAGAACTCCTGTCTGGCACCTTCCCCGGTGGAGTTGTGCAGGGGGTGTGTTTGGAACATTTTGTCACCAGCCGACTCCAAAATTCAGCGGTTCCCCATCTCAGCCCAGAAAGCAGGTAGAACAACTTTTGTGGTGTCTTTCAAATGCCTACCAAGGAAGTGTAAAACCTACCAGGAGAACTCCTGTCTGGCACCTTCCGTGGTGGAGTTGTGCATGGGGTGTGTTTGGAACATTTTGTCACCGGCCGACTCCAAAATTCAGCGGTTCCCCATCTCAGCCCAGAAAGCAGGTAGAACAACTTTTGTGGTGCCTTTCAGCTGCCTACCAAGGAAGCGTAAAAACCACTAAGAGAACTCCTGCCTGGCACCTTCCCCGGTGGAGTTGTGCAGGGGGTGTCTTTGGAACATTTTGTCACCGGCCGAGTCCAAAATTCAGCGTTTCCCCATCTCAGCCCAGAAAGCAGATAGAACAACTTTTGTGGTGTCTTTCAGATGCCTACCAAGGTAGTGTAAAAACTACCAGGAGAACTCCTGTCTGGCACCTTCCCCGGTGGAGTTGTGCAGGGGGTGTGTTTGGAACATTTTGTCACCAGCCGACTCCAAAATTCAGCGGTTCCCCATCTCAGCCCAGAAAGCAGGTAGAACAACTTTTGTGGTGTCTTTTAGATGCCTACCAAGGTAGTGTAGAAACTACCAGGAGAACTCCTGTCTGGCACCTTCCGTGGTGGAGTTGTGCATGGGGTGTGTTTGGAACATTTTGTCACCAGCCGAGTCCAAAATTCAGCGGTTCCCCATCTCAGCCCAGAAAGCAGGTAGAACAACTTTTGTGGTGCCTTTCAAATGCCTACCGGAGCAATGTAAAAACTACCAGGAGAACTCCTGTCTGGCACCTTCCCCGGTGGAGTTGTGCAGGGGGTGTCTTTGGAACATTTTGTCACCGGCCGAGTCCAAAATTCAGCGATTCCCCATCTCAGCCCAGAAAGCAGATAGAACAACTTTTGTGGTGTCTTTCAGATGCCTACCGGAGCAATGTAAAAACTACCAGGAGAACTCCTGTCTGGCACCTTCCCCGGTGGAGTTGTGCAGGGGGTGTGTTTGGAACATTTTGTCACCGGCCGACTCCAAAATTCAGCGGTTCCCCATCTCAGCCCAGAAAGCAGGTAGAACAACTTTTGTGGTGTCTTTCAGATGCCTACCGGAGCAATGTAAAAACTACCAGGAGAACTCCTGTCTGGCACCTTCCCCGGTGGAGTTGTGCAGGGGGTGTGTTTGGAACATTTTGTCACCAGCCGACTCCAAAATTCAGCGGTTCCCCATCTCAGCCCAGAAAGCAGGTAGAACAACTTTTGTGGTGTCTTTCAAATGCCTACCAAGGAAGTGTAAAACCTACCAGGAGAACTCCTGTCTGGCACCTTCCCCGGTGGAGTTGTGCATGGGTTGTGTTTGGAACATTTTGTCACCGGCCGAGTCCAAAATTCAGCGGTTCCCCATCTCAGCCCAGAAAGCAGGTAGAACAACTTTTGTGGTGTCTTTCAAATGCCTACCAAGGTAGTGTAAAAACTACCAAGAGAACTCCTGCCTGGCACCTTCCCCGGTGGAGTTGTGCATGGGGTGTGTTTGGAACATTTTGTCACCGGCCGACTCCAAAATTCAGCGGTTCCCCATCTCAGCCCAGAAAGCAGGTAGAACAACTTTTGTGGTGCCTTTCAAATGCCTACCAAGGTAGCGTAAAAACTACTAAGAGAACTCCTGTCTGGCACCTTCCCCGGTGGAGTTGTGCAGGGGGTGTCTTTGGAACATTTTGTCACCGGCCGAGTCCAAAATTCAGCGATTCCCCATCTCAGCCCAGAAAGCAGGTAGAACAACTTTTGTGGTGTCCTTTTGATGCCTACCGGAGCAATGTAAAAACTACCAGGAGAACTCCTGTCTGGCACCTTCCCCGGTGGAGTTGTGCATGGGGTGTGTTTGGAACATTTTGTCACCGGCCGACTCCAAAATTCAGCGGTTCCCCATCTCAGCCCAGAAAGCAGGTAGAACAACTTTTGTGGTGTCTTTCAGATGCCTACTGGAGCAATGTAAAAACTACCAGGAGAACTCCTGTCTGGCACCTTCCCCGGTGGAGTTGTGCATGGGGTGTGTTTGGAACATTTTGTCACCAGCCGACTCCAAAATTCAGCGGTTCCCCATCTCAGCCCAGAAAGCAGGAAGAACAGCTTTTGTGGTGTCTTTCAGATGCCTACCGGAGCAATGTAAAAACTACCAGGAGAACTCCTGCCTGGCACCTTCCCCGGTGGAGTTGTGCAGGGGGTGTGTTTGGAACATTTTGTCACCGGCCGACTCCAAAATTCAGTGGTTCCCCATCTCAGCCCAGAAAGCAGGTAGAACAACTTTTGTGGTGCCTTTCAGCTGCCTACCAAGGTAGCGTAAAAACTACTAAGAGAACTCCTGTCTGGCACCTTCCCCGGTGGAGTTGTGCAGGGGGTGTCTTTGGAACATTTTGTCACCGGCCGAGTCCAAAATTCAGCGATTCCCCATCTCAGCCCAGAAAGCAGATAGAACAACTTTTGTGGTGTCTTTCAGATGCCTACCGGAGCAATGTAAAAACTACCAGGAGAACTCCTGTCTGGCACCTTCCCCGGTGGAGTTGTGCAGGGGGTGTTTTTGGAAACTTTTTGTCACCAGCCGACTCCAAAATTCAGCGGTTCCCCATCTCAGCCCAGAAAGCAGGTAGAACAACTTTTGTGGTGTCTTTCAGATGCCTACCGGAGCAATGTAAAAACTACCAGGAGAACTCCTGTCTGGCACCTTCCCCGGTGGAGTTGTGCAGGGGGTGTGTTTGGAACATTTTGTCACCAGCCGAGTCCAAAATTCAGCGTTTCCCCATCTCAGCCCAGAAAGCAGGTAGAACAACTTTTGTGGTGTCTTTTAGATGCCTACCAAGGTAGTGTAAAAACTATCAAGAGAACGCTTGTCTGGCACCTTCCCCGGTGGAGTTGTGCATGGGGTGTCTTTGGAACATTTTGTCACCGGCCGAGTCCAAAATTCAGCGTTTCCCCATCTCAGCCCAGAAAGCAGATAGAACAACTTTTGTGGTGTCTTTTAGATGCCTACCAAGGTAGTGTAAAAACTACCAGGAGAACTCCTGTCTGGCACCTTCCCCGGTGGAGTTGTGCATGGGGTGTGTTTGGAACATTTCGTCACCAGCCGACTCCAAAATTCAGCGGTTCCCCATCTCAGCCCAGAAAGCAGGTAGAACAACTTTTGTGGTGTCTTTCAAATGCCTACCAAGGAAGTGTAAAAACTACCAGGAGAACTCCTGCCTGGCACCTTCCCCGGTGGAGTTGTGCATGGGGTGTGTTTGGAACATTTTGTCACCGGCCGACTCCAAAATTCAGCGGTTCCCCATCTCAGCCCAGAAAGCAGGTAGAACAACTTTTGTGGTGCCTTTCAGCTGCCTACCAAGGTAGCGTAAAAACTACTAAGAGAACTCCTGTCTGGCACCTTCCCCGGTGGAGTTGTGCATGGGGTGTCTTTGGAACATTTTGTCACCGGCCGAGTCCAAAATTCAGCGATTCCCCATCTCAGCCCAGAAAGCAGATAGAACAACTTTTGTGGTGTCTTTCAGATGCCTACCGGAGCAATGTAAAAACTAACAGGAGAACTCCTGTCTGGCACCTTCCGTGGTGGAGTTGTGCATGGGGTGTGTTTGGAACATTTTGTCACCGGCCGACTCCAAAATTCAGCGGTTCCCCATCTCAGCCCAGAAAGCAGGTAGAACAACTTTTGTGGTGCCTTTCAGCTGCCTACCAAGGAAGCGTAAAAACTACTAAGAGAACTCCTGTCTGGCACCTTCCCCGGTGGAGTTGTGCAGGGGGTGTCTTTGGAACATTTTGTCACCGGCCGAGTCCAAAATTCAGCGTTTCCCCATCTCAGCCCAGAAAGCAGATAGAACAACTTTTGTGGTGTCTTTCAGATGCCTACCAAGGTAGTGTAAAAACTACCAGGAGAACTCCTGTCTGGCACCTTCCCCGGTGGAGTTGTGCAGGGGGTGTGTTTGGAACATTTTGTCACCAGCCGACTCCAAAATTCAGCGTTTCCCCATCTCAGCCCAGAAAGCAGGTAGAACAACTTTTGTGGTGTCTTTTAGATGCCTACCAAGGTAGTGTAGAAACTACCAGGAGAACTCCTGTCTGGCACCTTCCGTGGTGGAGTTGTGCATGGGGTGTGTTTGGAACATTTTGTCACCAGCCGAGTCCAAAATTCAGCGGTTCCCCATCTCAGCCCAGAAAGCAGGTAGAACAACTGTTGTGGTGCCTTTCAAATGCCTACCAAGGTAGTGTAGAAACTACCAAGAGAACTCCTGTCTGGCACCTTCCCCGGTGGAGTTGTGCATGGGGTGTGTTTGGAACATTTTGTCACCGGCCGAGTCCAAAATTCAGCGGTTCCCCATCTCAGCCCAGAAAGCAGGTAGAACAACTTTTGTGGTGTCTTTCAAATGCCTACCAAGGTAGTGTAAAAACTACCAAGAGAACTCCTGCCTGGCACCTTCCCCGGTGGAGTTGTGCATGGGGTGTGTTTGGAACATTTTGTCACCGGCCGACTCCAAAATTCAGCGGTTCCCCATCTCAGCCCAGAAAGCAGGTAGAACAACTTTTGTGGTGCCTTTCAAATGCCTACCAAGGTAGCGTAAAAACTACTAAGAGAACTCCTGCCTGGCACCTTCCCCGGTGGAGTTGTGCAGGGGGTGTCTTTGGAACATTTTGTCACCGGCCGAGTCCAAAATTCAGCGATTCCCCATCTCAGCCCAGAAAGCAGGTAGAACAACTTTTGTGGTGTCTTTCAGATGCCTACCGGAGCAATGTAAAAACTACCAGGAGAACTCCTGCCTGGCACCTTCCCCGGTGGAGTTGTGCATGGGGTGTGTTTGGAACATTTTGTCACCAGCCGACTCCAAAATTCAGCGATTCCCCATCTCAGCCCAGAAAGCAGGTGGAACAACTTTTGTGGTGTCTTTCAGATGCCTACCGGAGCAATGTAAAAACTACCAAGAGAACTCCTTTCTGGCACCTTCCCCGGTGGAGTTGTGCAGGGGGTGTGTTTGGAACATTTTGTCACCGGCCGACTCCAAAATTCAGCGGTTCCCCATCTCAGCCCAGAAAGCAGGTAGAACAACTTTTGTGGTGTCTTTCAGATGCCTACCGGAGCAATGTAAAAACTACCAGGAGAACTCCTGTCTGGCACCTTCCCCGGTGGAGTTGTGCAGGGGGTGTGTTTGGAACATTTTGTCACCAGCCGACTCCAAAATTCAGCGGTTCCCCATCTCAGCCCAGAAAGCAGGTAGAACAACTTTTGTGGTGTCTTTCAAATGCCTACCAAGGAAGTGTAAAACCTACCAGGAGAACTCCTGTCTGGCACCTTCCGTGGTGGAGTTGTGCATGGGGTGTGTTTGGAACATTTTGTCACCGGCCGACTCCAAAATTCAGCGGTTCCCCATCTCAGCCCAGAAAGCAGGTAGAACAACTTTTGTGGTGCCTTTCAGCTGCCTACCAAGGAAGCGTAAAAACCACTAAGAGAACTCCTGCCTGGCACCTTCCCCGGTGGAGTTGTGCAGGGGGTGTCTTTGGAACATTTTGTCACCGGCCGAGTCCAAAATTCAGCGTTTCCCCATCTCAGCCCAGAAAGCAGATAGAACAACTTTTGTGGTGTCTTTCAGATGCCTACCAAGGTAGTGTAAAAACTACCAGGAGAACTCCTGTCTGGCACCTTCCCCGGTGGAGTTGTGCAGGGGGTGTGTTTGGAACATTTTGTCACCAGCCGACTCCAAAATTCAGCGGTTCCCCATCTCAGCCCAGAAAGCAGGTAGAACAACTTTTGTGGTGTCTTTTAGATGCCTACCAAGGTAGTGTAGAAACTACCAGGAGAACTCCTGTCTGGCACCTTCCGTGGTGGAGTTGTGCATGGGGTGTGTTTGGAACATTTTGTCACCAGCCGAGTCCAAAATTCAGCGGTTCCCCATCTCAGCCCAGAAAGCAGGTAGAACAACTTTTGTGGTGCCTTTCAAATGCCTACCAAGGTAGTGTAGAAACTACCAAGAGAACTCCTGTCTGGCACCTTCCCCGGTGGAGTTGTGCATGGGGTGTGTTTGGAACATTTTGTCACCGGCCGAGTCCAAAATTCAGCGTTTCCCCATCTCAGCCCAGAAAGCAGGTAGAACAACTTTTGTGGTGTCTTTCAAATGCCTACCAAGGTAGTGTAAAAACTACCAAGAGAACTCCTGCCTGGCACCTTCCCCGGTGGAGTTGGGCAGGGGGTGTGTTTGGAACATTTTGTCACCGGCCGACTCCAAAATTCAGCGGTTCCCCATCTCAGCCCAGAAAGCAGGTAGAACAACTTTTGTGGTGCCTTTCAAATGCCTACCAAGGTAGCGTAAAAACTACTAAGAGAACTCCTGCCTGGCACCTTCCCCGGTGGAGTTGTGCAGGGGGTGTCTTTGGAACATTTTGTCACCGGCCGAGTCCAAAATTCAGCGATTCCCCATCTCAGCCCAGAAAGCAGGTAGAACAACTTTTGTGGTGTCTTTCAGATGCCTACCGGAGCAATGTAAAAACTACCAGGAGAACTCCTGCCTGGCACCTTCCCCGGTGGAGTTGTGCATGGGGTGTGTTTGGAACATTTTGTCACCAGCCGACTCCAAAATTCAGCGGTTCCCCATCTCAGCCCAGAAAGCAGGTGGAACAACTTTTGTGGTGTCTTTCAAATGCCTACCAAGGTAGTGTAAAAACTACCAGGAGAACTTCTGCCTGGCACCTTCCCCGGTGGAGTTGTGCATGGGGTGTGTTTGGAACATTTTGTCACCGGCCGACTCCAAAATTCAGCGGTTCCCCATCTCAGCCCAGAAAGCAGGTAGAACAACTTTTGTGGTGTCTTTCAGATGCCTACCGGAGCAATGTAAAAACTAACAGGAGAACTCCTGTCTGGCACCTTCCCCGGTGGAGTTGTGCAGGGGGTGTGTTTGGAACATTTTGTCACCAGCCGAGTCCAAAATTCAGCGTTTCCCCATCTCAGCCCAGAAAGCAGGTAGAACAACTTTTGTGCTGCCTTTCAGCTGCCTACCAAGGTAGTGTAAAAACTACTAAGAGAACTCCTGCCTGGCACCTTCCCCGGTGGAGTTGTGCAGGGGGTGTGTTTGGAACATTTTGTCACCAGCCGACTCCAAAATTCAGTGGTTCCCCATCTCAGCCCAGAAAGCAGGTAGAACAACTTTTCTGCTGCCTTTCAGATGCCTACCAAGGTAGCGTAGAAACTACTAAGAGAACTCCTGTCTGGCACCTTCCCCGGTGGAGTTGTGCAGGGGGTGTCTTTGGAACATTTTGTCACCGGCCGAGTCCAAAATTCAGCGGTTCCCCATCTCAGCCCAGAAAGCAGGTAGAACAACTTTTGTGGTGTCTTTCAGATGCCTACCGGAGCAATGTAAAAACTAACAGGAGAACTCCTGTCTGGCACCTTCCGTGGTGGAGTTGTGCAGGGGGTGTGTTTGGAACATTTTGTCACCAGCCGACTCCAAAATTCAGCGTTTCCCCATCTAAGCCCAGAAAGCAGGTGGAACAACTTTTGTGGTGTCTTTCAAATGCCTACCAAGGTAGTGTAGAAACTACCAAGAGAACTCCTGTCTGGCACCTTCCCTGGTGGAGTTGTGCATGGGGTGTGTTTGGAACATTTTGTCACCGGCCGACTCCAAAATTCAGCGGTTCCCCATCTCAGCCCAGAAAGCAGGTAGAACAACTTTTGTGGTGTCTTTTAGATGCCTACCGGAGCAATGTAAAAACTACCAGGAGAACTCCTGTCTGGCACCTTCCCCGGTGGAGTTGTGCAGGGGGTGTGTTTGGAACATTTTGTCACCAGCCGACTCCAAAATTCAGCGTTTCCCCATCTCAGCCCAGAAAGCAGGTAGAACAACTTTTGTGGTGTCTTTCAGATGCCTACCGGAGCAATGTAAAAACTACCAGGAGAACTCCTGTCTGGCACCTTCCCCGGTGGAGTTGTGCAGGGGGTGTGTTTGGAACATTTTGTCACCGGCCGAGTCCAAAATTCAGCGATTCTCCATCTCAGCCCAGAAAGCAGGTAGAACAACTTTTGTGCTGCCTTTCAGCTGCCTACCAAGGTAGTGTAAAAACTACTAAGAGAATTCCTGTCTGGCACCTTCCGTGGTGGAGTTGTGCATGGGGTGTGTTTGGAACATTTTGTCACCAGCCGACTCCAAAATTCAGCGGTTCCCCATCTCAGCCCAGAAAGCAGGTAGAACAACTTTTGTGGTGCCTTTCAGCTGCCTACCAAGGTAGCGTAAAAACTACTAAGAGAACTCCTGTCTGGCACCTTCCCTGGTGGAGTTGTGCATGGGGTGTGTTTGGAACATTTTGTCACCGGCCGAGTCCAAAATTCAGCGGTTCCCCATCTCAGCCCAGAAAGCAGGTAGAACAACTTTTGTGGTGTCTTTCAGATGCCTACCGGAGCAATGTAAAAACTACCAGGAGAACTCCTGTCTGGCACCTTCCCCGGTGGAGTTGTGCAGGGGGTGTGTTTGGAACATTTTGTCACCAGCCGAGTCCAAAATTCAGCGTTTCCCCATCTCAGCCCAGAAAGCAGGTAGAACAACTTTTGTGCTGCCTTTCAGCTGCCTACCAAGGTAGTGTAAAAACTACTAAGAGAATTCCTGTCTGGCACCTTCCCCGGTGGAGTTGTGCAGGGGGTGTCTTTGGAACATTTTGTCACCGGCCGAGTCCAAAATTCAGCGTTTCCCCATCTCAGCCCAGAAAGCAGGTAGAACAACTTTTGTGGTGTCTTTTAGATGCCTACCAAGGTAGTGTGAAAACTACCAAGAGAACTCCTGTCTGGCACCTTCCCCGGTGGAGTTGTGCAGGGGGTGTGTTTGGAACATTTTGTCACCGGCCGACTCCAAAATTCAGCGTTTCCCCATCTCAGCCCAGAAAGCAGGTAGAACAACTTTTGTGGTGTCTTTCAGATGCCTACCGGAGCAATGTAAAAACTACCAGGAGAACTCCTGTCTGGCACCTTCCCCGGTGGAGTTGTGCAGGGGGTGTGTTTGGAACATTTTGTCACCGGCCGAGTCCAAAATTCAGCGATTCCCCATCTCAGCCCAGAAAGCAGGTAGAACAACTTTTGTGGTGTCTTTTAGATGCCTACCAAGGTAGTGTAAAAACTATCAAGAGAACGCTTGTCTGGCACCTTCCCCGGTGGAGTTGTGCATGGGGTGTGTTTGGAACATTTTGTCACCAGCCGACTCCAAAATTCAGCGTTTCCCCATCTCAGCCCAGAAAGCAGGTAGAACAACTTTTGTGGTGTCTTTTAGATGCCTACCAAGGTAGTGTAAAAACTACCAAGAGAACTCCTGTCTGGCACCTTCCCCGGTGGAGTTGTGCAGGGGGTGTGTTTGGAACATTTTGTCACCAGCCGCCTCCAAAATTCAGCGGTTCCCCATCTCAGCCCAGAAAGCAGGTAGAACAACTTTTGTGGTGCCTTTCAAATGCCTACCAAGGTAGTGTAAAAACTATTAAGAGAACTCCTGCCTGGCACCTTCCCCGGTGGAGTTGTGCAGGGGGTGTGTTTGGAACATTTTGTCACCAGCCGACTCCAAAATTCAGCGGTTCCCCATCTCAGCCCAGAAAGCAGGTAGAACAACTTTTGTGGTGTCTTTCAGATGCCTACCGGAGCAATGTAAAAACTACCAGGAGAACTCCTGTCTGGCACCTTCCCCGGTGGAGTTGTGCAGGGGGTGTGTTTGGAACATTTTGTCACCAGCCGAGTCCAAAATACAGCGGTTCCCCATCTCAGCCCAGAAAGCAGGTAGAACAACTTTTGTGGTGCCTTTCAGCTGCCTACCAAGGTAGCGTAAAAACTACTAAGAGAACTCCTGTCTGGCACCTTCCCCGGTGGAGTTGTGCAGGGGGTGTCTTTGGAACATTTTGTCACCGGCCGAGTCCAAAATTCAGCGATTCCCCATCTCAGCCCAGAAAGCAGATAGAACAACTTTTGTGGTGTCTTTCAGATGCCTACCGGAGCAATGTAAAAACTACCAGGAGAACTCCTGTCTGGCACCTTCCCCGGTGGAGTTGTGCAGGGGGTGTTTTTGGAAACTTTTTGTCACCAGCCGACTCCAAAATTCAGCGGTTCCCCATCTCAGCCCAGAAAGCAGGTGGAACAACTTTTGTGGTGTCTTTCAAATGCCTACCAAGGTAGTGTAAAAACTACCAGGAGAACTCCTGCCTGGCACCTTCCCCGGTGGAGTTGTGCATGGGGTGTGTTTGGAACATTTTGTCACCGGCCGACTCCAAAATTCAGCGGTTCCCCATCTCAGCCCAGAAAGCAGGTAGAACAACTTTTGTGATGTCTTTCAGATGCCTACCGGAGCAATGTAAAAACTACCAGGAGAACTCCTGTCTGGCACCTTCCCCGGTGGAGTTGTGCAGGGGGTGTGTTTGGAACATTTTGTCACCGGCCGACTCCAAAATTCAGCGTTTCCCCATCTCAGCCCAGAAAGCAGGTAGAACAACTTTTGTGGTGTCTTTTAGATGCCTACCAAGGTAGTGTAAAAACTACCAAGAGAACTCCTGTCTGGCACCTTCCCCGGTGGAGTTGTGCAGGGGGTGTGTTTGGAACATTTTGTCACCGGCCGACTCCAAAATTCAGCGTTTCCCCATCTCAGCCCAGAAAGCAGGTAGAACAACTTTTGTGGTGTCTTTCAGATGCCTACCGGAGCAATGTAAAAACTACCAGGAGAACTCCTGTCTGGCACCTTCCCCGGTGGAGTTGTGCAGGGGGTGTGTTTTGAACATTTTGTCACCGGCCGAGTCCAAAATTCAGCGGTTCCCCATCTCAGCCCAGAAAGCAGGTAGAACAACTTTTGTGGTGTCTTTTAGATGCATACCAAGGTAGTGTAAAAACTATCAAGAGAACGCTTGTCTGGCACCTTCCCCGATGGAGTTGTGCATGGGGTGTCTTTGGAACATTTTGTCACCGGCCGACTCCAAAATTCAGCGATTCCCCATCTCAGCCCAGAAAGCAGATAGAACAACTTTTGTGGTGTCTCTCAGATGCCTACCGGAGCAATGTAAAAACTACCAGGAGAACTCCTGTCTGGCACCTTCCCCGGTGGAGTTGTGCAGGGGGTGTGTTTGGAACATTTTGTCACCAGCCGACTCCAAAATTCAGCGTTTCCCCATCTCAGCCCAGAAAGCAGGTAGAACAACTTTTGTGGTGTCTTTTAGATGCCTACCAAGGTAGTGTAAAAACTACCAAGAGAACTCCTGTCTGGCACCTTCCCCGGTGGAGTTGTGCATGGGGTGTTTTTGGAACATTTTGTCACCAGCCGACTCCAAAATTCAGCGTTTCCCCATCTCAGCCCACAAAGCAGGTAGAACAACTTTTGTGGTGCCTTTCAGCTGCCTACCAAGGTAGCGTAAAAACTACTAAGAGAACTCCTGTCTGGCACCTTCCCCGGTGGAGTTGTGCAGGGGTTGTTTTTGGAAACTTTTTGTTACCAGCCGAGTCCAAAATTCAGCGGTTCCCCATCTCAGCCCAGAAAGCAGGTAGAACAACTTTTGTGGTGTCTTTTAGATGCCTACCAAGGTAGTGTAAAAACTATCAAGAGAACGCTTGTCTGGCACCTTCCCCGGTGGAGTTGTGCATGGGGTGTCTTTGGAACATTTTGTCACCGGCCGAGTCCAAAATTCAGCGTTTCCCCATCTCAGCCCAGAAAGCAGGTGGAACAACTTTTGTGGTGTCTTTCAAATGCCTACCAAGGTAGTGTAAAAACTACCAGGAGAACTCCTGCCTGGCACCTTCCCCGGTGCAGTTGTGCATGGGGTGTGTTTGGAACATTTTGTCACCGGCCGAGTCCAAAATTCAGCGGTTCCCCATCTCAGCCCAGAAAGCAGGTAGAACAACTTTTGTGGTGTCTTTCAGATGCCTACCGGAGCAATGTAAAAACTACCAGGAGAACTCCTGTCTGGCACCTTCCCCGGTGGAGTTGTGCAGGGGGTGTGTTTGGAACATTTTGTCACCGGCCGACTCCAAAATTCAGCGTTTCCCCATCTCAGCCCAGAAAGCAGGTAGAACAACTTTTGTGGTGTCTTTCAGATGCCTACCGGAGCAATGTAAAAACTACCAGGAGAACTCCTGTCTGGCACCTTCCCCGGTGGAGTTGTGCAGGGGGTGTGTTTGGAACATTTTGTCACCGGCCGACTCCAAAATTCAGCGGTTCCCCATCTCAGCCCAGAAAGCAGGTACAACAACTTTTGTGGTGTCTTTCAGATGCCTACCAAGGTAGTGTAAAAACTACCAGGAGAACTCCTGCCTGGCACCTTCCCCGGTGGAGTTGTGCAGGGGGTGTCTTTGGAACATTTTGTCACCGGCCGACTCCAAAATTCAGCGGTTCCCCATCTCAGCCCAGAAAGCAGGTAGAACAACTTTTGTGGTGTCTTTCAGATGCCTACCAGAGCAATGTAAAAACTACCAGGAGAACTCCTGTCTGGCACCTTCCCCGGTGGAGTTGTGCAGGGGGTGTGTTTGGAACATTTTGTCACCGGCCGAGTCCAAAATTCAGCGTTTCCCCATCTCAGCCCAGAAAGCAGGTAGAACAACTTTTGTGGTGTCTTTTAGATGCCTACCAAGGTAGTGTAAAAACTATCAAGAGAACGCTTGTCTGGCACCTTCCCCGGTGGAGTTGTGCATGGGGTGTCTTTGGAACATTTTGTCACCGGCCGAGTCCAAAATTCAGCGGTTCCCCATCTCAGCCCAGAAAGCAGGTAGAACAACTTTTGTGGTGTCCTTTTGATGCCTACCAGAGCAATGTAAAAACTACCAGGAGAACTCCTGTCTGGCACCTTCCCCGGTGGAGTTGTGCAGGGGGTGTGTTTGGAACATTTTGTCACCAGCCGACTCCAAAATTCAGCGGTTCCCCATCTCAGCCCAGAAAGCAGGTAGAACAACTTTTCTTGTGCCTTTCAGATGCCTACCGGAGCAATGTAAAAACTACCAGGAGAACTCCTGTCTGGCACCTTCCCCGGTGGAGTTGTGCAGGGGGTGTGTTTGGAACATTTTGTCACCAGCCGACTCCAAAATTCAGCGTTTCCCCATCTCAGCCCAGAAAGCAGGTAGAACAACTTTTGTGGTGTCTTTTAGATGCCTACCAAGGTAGTGTAAAAACTATCAAGAGAACGCTTGTCTGGCACCTTCCCCGGTGGAGTTGTGCATGGGGTGTCTTTGGAACATTTTGTCACCGGCCGAGTCCAAAATTCAGCGTTTCCCCATCTCAGCCCAGAAAGCAGGTAGAACAACTTTTGTGGTGTCTTTTAGATGCCTACCAAGGTAGTGTAAAAACTACCAGGAGAACTCCTGTCTGGCACCTTCCCCGGTGGAGTTGTGCATGGGGTGTGTTTGGAACATTTTGTCACCGGCCGACTCCAAAATTCAGCGGTTCCCCATCTCAGCCCAGAAAGCAGGTAGAACAACTTTTGTGGTGTCCTTTTGATGCCTACCGGAGCAATGTAAAAACTACCAGGAGAACTCCTGCCTGGCACCTTCCCCGGTGGAGTTGTGCAGGGGGTGTTTTTGGAACATTTTGTTACCAGCCGAGTCCAAAATTCAGCGTTTCCCCATCTCAGCCCAGAAAGCAGGTAGAACAACTTTTGTGGTGTCTTTCAGATGCCTACCGGAGCAATGTAAAAACTACCAGGAGAACTCCTGTCTGGCACCTTCCCCGGTGGAGTTGTGCAGGGGGTGTGTTTGGAACATTTTGTCACCGGCCGAGTCCAAAATTCAGCGATTCCCCATCTCAGCCCAGAAAGCAGATAGAACAACTTTTGTGGTGCCTTTCAGCTGCCTACCAAGGTAGTGTAAAAACTATCAAGAGAACGCTTGTCTGGCACCTTCCCCGGTGGAGTTGTGCAGGGGGTGTCTTTGGAACATTTTGTCACCGGCCGACTCCAAAATTCAGCGATTCCCCATCTCAGCCCAGAAAGGAGATAGAACAACTTTTGTGGTGTCTTTCAGATGCCTACCGGAGCAATGTAAAAACTACCAGGAGAACTCCTGTCTGGCACCTTCCCCGGTGGAGTTGTGCAGGGGGTGTCTTTGGAACATTTTGTCACCGGCCGACTCCAAAATTCAGCGATTCCCCATCTCAGCCCAGAAAGCAGGAAGAACAACTTTTGTGGTGCCTTTCAGCTGCCTACCAAGGTAGTGTAAAAACTATCAAGAGAACGCTTGTCTGGCACCTTCCCCGGTGGAGTTGTGCATGGGGTGTCTTTGGAACATTTTGTCACCGGCCGAGTCCAAAATTCAGCGGTTCCCCATCTCAGCCCAGAAAGCAGATAGAACAACTTTTGTGGTGTCTTTCAGATGCCTACCAAGGTAGTGTAAAAACTACCAGGAGAACTCCTGTCTGGCACCTTCCCCGGTGGAGTTGTGCATGGGGTGTGTTTGGAACATTTTGTCACCAGCCGAGTCCAAAATTCAGCGTTTCCCCATCTCAGCCCAGAAAGCAGGTAGAACAACTTTTGTGGTGTCTTTCAGATGCCTACCAAGGTAGTGTAAAAACTACCAAGAGAACTCCTGTCTGGCACCTTCCCCGGTGGAGTTGTGCAGGGGGTGTGTTTGGAACATTTTGTCACCGGCCGAGTCCAAAATTCAGCGGTTCCCCATCTCAGCCCAGAAAGCAGGTACAACAACTTTTGTGGTGTCTTTCAAATGCCTACCAAGGTAGTGTAAAAACTACCAGGAGAACTCCTGTCTGGCACCTTCCCCGGTGGAGTTGTGCAGGGGGTGTGTTTGGAACATTTTGTCAGCAGCCGACTCCAAAATTCAGCGGTTCCCCATCTCAGCCCAGAAAGCAGGTACAACAACTTTTGTGGTGTCTTTCAGATGCCTACCGGAGCAATGTAAAAACTACCAGGAGAACTCCTGTCTGGCACCTTCCCCGGTGGAGTAGTGCAGGGGGTGTGTTTGGAACATTTTGTCACCAGCCGAGTCCAAAATTCAGCGTTTCCCCATCTCAGCCCAGAAAGCAGGTAGAACAACTTTTGTGGTGTCTTTTAGATGCCTACCAAGGTAGTGTAAAAACTATCAAGAGAACGCTTGTCTGGCACCTTCCCCGGTGGAGTTGTGCATGGGGTGTCTTTGGAACATTTTGTCACCGGCCGAGTCCAAAATTCAGCGGTTCCCCATCTCAGCCCAGAAAGCAGGTAGAACAACTTTTGTGGTGCCTTTCAAATGCCTACCAAGGTAGTGTAGAAACTACCAAGAGAACTCCTGTCTGGCACCTTCCCCGGTGGAGTTGTGCAGGGGGTGTGTTTGGAACATTTTGTCACCGGCCGACTCCAAAATTCAGCGGTTCCCCATCTCAGCCCAGAAAGCAGGTAGAACAACTTTTGTGGTGTCCTTTTGATGCCTACCGGAGCAATGTAAAAACTACCAGGAGAACTCCTGTCTGGCACCTTCCCCGGTGGAGTTGTGCATGGGGTGTGTTTGGAACATTTTGTCACCAGCCGAGTCCAAAATTCAGCGATTCCCCATCTCAGCCCAGAAAGCAGGTAGAACAACTTTTGTGGTGTCTTTCAGATGCCTACCGGAGCAATGTAAAAACTACCAGGAGAACTCCTGTCTGGCACCTTCCCCGGTGGAGTTGTGCAGGGGGTGTGTTTGGAACATTTTGTCACCGGCCGAGTCCAAAATTCAGCGATTCCCCATCTCAGCCCAGAAAGCAGGTAGAACAACTTTTGTGCTGCCTTTCAGCTGCCTACCAAGGTAGTGTAAAAACTACTAAGAGAATTCCTGTCTGGCACCTTCCCCGGTGGAGTTGTGCAGGGGGTGTGTTTGGAACATTTTGTCACCGGCCGACTCCAAAATTCAGCGTTTCCCCATCTCAGCCCAGAAAGCAGGTAGAACAACTTTTGTGGTGTCTTTTAGATGCCTACCAAGGTAGTGTAAAAACTACCAAGAGAACTCCTGTCTGGCACCTTCCCCGGTGGAGTTGTGCAGGGGGTGTGTTTGGAACATTTTGTTACCGGCCGACTCCAAAATTCAGCGTTTCCCCATCTCAGCCCAGAAAGCAGGTAGAACAACTTTTGTGGTGTCTTTTAGATGCCTACCAAGGTAGTGTAAAAACTACCAAGAGAACTCCTGTCTGGCACCTTCCCCGGTGGAGTTGTGCAGGGGGTGTGTTTGGAACATTTTGTCACCAGCCGAGTCCAAAATTCAGCGTTTCCCCATCTCAGCCCAGAAAGCAGGTAGAACAACTTTTGTGGTGCCTTTCAAATGCCTACCAAGGTAGTGTAAAATCTACCAAGAGAACTCCTGTCTGGCACCTTCCCCGGTGGAGTTGTGCATGGGGTGTCTTTGGAACATTTTGTCACCAGCCGACTCCAAAATTCAGCGGTTCCCCATCTCAGCCCAGAAAGCAGGTAGAACAACTTTTGTGGTGTCTTTTAGATGCCTACCAAGGTAGTGTAAAAACTACCAGGAGAACTCCTGTCTGGCACCTTCCCCGGTGGAGTTGTGCAGGGGGTGTGTTTGGAACATTTTGTCACCAGCCGACTCCAAAATTCAGCGGTTCCCCATCTCAGCCCAGAAAGCAGGTAGAACAACTTTTGTGGTGTCTTTCAGATGCCTACCGGAGCAATGTAAAAACTACCAGGAGAACTCCTGTCTGGCACCTTCCCCGGTGGAGTTGTGCAGGGGGTGTCTTTGGAACATTTTGTCACCAGCCGAGTCCAAAATTCAGCGGTTCCCCATCTCAGCCCAGAAAGCAGGTAGAACAACTTTTGTGGTGCCTTTCAAATGCCTACCAAGGTAGTGTAGAAACTACCAAGAGAACTCCTGTCTGGCACCTTCCCCGGTGGAGTTGTGCAGGGGGTGTCTTTGGAACATTTTGTCACCGGCCGAGTCCAAAATTCAGCGATTCCCCATCTCAGCCCAGAAAGCAGATAGAACAACTTTTGTGGTGTCTTTCAGATGCCTACCGGAGCAATGTAAAAACTACCAGGAGAACTCCTGTCTGGCACCTTCCCCGGTGGAGTTGTGCAGGGGGTGTGTTTGGAACATTTTGTCACCAGCCAACTCCAAAATTCAGCGGTTCCCCATCTCAGCCCAGAAAGCAGGTGGAACAACTTTTGTGGTGTCTTTCAAATGCCTACCAAGGTAGTGTAAAAACTACCAGGAGAACTCCTGCCTGGCACCTTCCCCGGTGGAGTTGTGCATGGGGTGTGTTTGGAACATTTTGTCACCGGCCGACTCCAAAATTCAGCGGTTCCCCATCTCAGCCCAGAAAGCAGGTAGAACAACTTTTGTGATGTCTTTCAGATGCCTACCGGAGCAATGTAAAAACTACCAGGAGAACTCCTGTCTGGCACCTTCCCCGGTGGAGTTGTGCAGGGGGTGTGTTTTGAACATTTTGTCACCGGCCGACTCCAAAATTCAGCGGTTCCCCATCTCAGCCCAGAAAGCAGGTAGAACAACTTTTGTGGTGTCTTTTAGATGCCTACCAAGGTAGTGTAAAAACTACCAAGAGAACTCCTGTCTGGCACCTTCCCCGGTGGAGTTGTGCATGGGGTGTTTTTGGAACATTTTGTCACCAGCCGACTCCAAAATTCAGCGGTTCCCCATCTCAGCCCAGAAAGCAGGTAGAACAACTTTTGTGGTGCCTTTCAGCTGCCTACCAAGGTAGCGTAAAAACTACTAAGAGAACTCCTGTCTGGCACCTTCCCCGGTGGAGTTGTGCAGGGGGTGTGTTTGGAACATTTTGTCACCGGCCGAGTCCAAAATTCAGCGATTCCCCATCTCAGCCCAGAAAGCAGGTAGAACAACTTTTGTGGTGTCCTTTTGATGCCTACCGGAGCAATGTAAAAACTACCAGGAGAACTCCTGCCTGGCACCTTCCCCGGTGGAGTTGTGCAGGGGGTGTGTTTGGAACATTTTGTCACCAGCCGACTCCAAAATTCAGCGGTTCCCCATCTCAGCCCAGAAAGCAGGTGGAACAACTTTTGTGGTGTCTTTCAGATGCCTACCGGAGCAATGTAAAAACTACCAGGAGAACTCCTGTCTGGCACCTTCCCCGGTGGAGCTGTGCAGGGGGTGTGTTTGGAACATTTTGTCACCGGCCGACTCCAAAATTCAGCGATTCCCCATCTCAGCCCAGAAAGCAGGAAGAACAACTTTTGTGATGCCTTTCAGATGCCTACCAAGGTAGTGTAAAAACTATCAAGAGAACGCTTGTCTGGCACCTTCCCCGGTGGAGTTGTGCAGGGGGTGTGTTTGGAACATTTTGTCACCAGCCGAGTCCAAAATTCAGCGGTTCCCCATCTCAGCCCAGAAAGCAGGTAGAACAACTTTTGTGGTGCCTTTCAAATGCCTACAAAGTTAGTGTAGAAACTACCAAGAGAACTCCTGTCTGGCACCTTCCCCGGTGGAGTTGTGCATGGGGTGTGTTTGGAACATTTTGTCACCGGCCGACTCCAAAATTCAGCGGTTCCCCATCTCAGCCCAGAAAGCAGGTAGAACAACTTTTGTGGTGTCTTTCAAATGCCTACCAAGGTAGTGTAAAAACTATTAAGAGAACTCCTGCCTGGCACCTTCCCCGGTGGAGTTGTGCAGGGGGTGTGTTTGGAACATTTTGTCACCAGCCGACTCCAAAATTCAGCGGTTCCCCATCTCAGCCCAGAAAGCAGGTAGAACAACTTTTGTGGTGTCTTTCAGATGCCTACCGGAGCAATGTAAAAACTACCAGGAGAACTCCTGTCTGGCACCTTCCCCGGTGGAGTTGTGCAGGGGGTGTGTTTGGAACATTTTGTCACCGGCCGAGTCCAAAATTCAGCGATTCCCCATCTCAGCCCAGA
Source organism: Falco cherrug (assembly GCF_023634085.1). Taxonomy (NCBI): domain Eukaryota; kingdom Metazoa; phylum Chordata; class Aves; order Falconiformes; family Falconidae; genus Falco; species Falco cherrug. The sequence continues at coordinate 197,031 of NW_026599486.1, forward strand.
AAGCAGGAAGAACAACTTTTGTGGTGCCTTTCAGCTGCCTACCAAGGTAGTGTAAAAACTACTAAGAGAATTCCTGTCTGGCACCTTCCCCGGTGGAGTTGTGCAGGGGGTGTGTTTGGAACATTTTGTCACCGGCCGACTCCAAAATTCAGCGATTCCCCATCTCAGCCCAGAAAGCAGATAGAACAACTTTTGTGGTGTCTTTCAGATGCCTACCGGAGCAATGTAAAAACTACCAGGAGAACTCCTGTCTGGCACCTTCCCCGGTGGAGTTGTGCATGGGGTGTCTTTGAAACATTTTGTCACCGGCCGACTCCAAAATTCAGCGATTCCCCATCTCAGCCCAGAAAGCAGGTAGAACAACTTTTGTGGTGTCTTTTAGATGCCTACCAAGGTAGTGTAAAAACTACCAAGAGAACTCCTGTCTGGCACCTTCCCCGGTGGAGTTGTGCAGGGGGTGTGTTTGGAACATTTTGTCACCGGCCGACTCCAAAATTCAGCGTTTCCCCATCTCAGCCCAGAAAGCAGGTAGAACAACTTTTGTGGTGTCTTTTAGATGCCTACCAAGGTAGTGTAAAAACTACCAGGAGAACTCCTGTCTGGCACCTTCCGTGGTGGAGTTGTGCAGGGGGTGTGTTTGGAACATTTTGTCACCAGCCGACTCCAAAATTCAGCGGTTCCCCATCTCAGCCCAGAAAGCAGGTAGAACAACTTTTGTGGTGTCTTTCAGATGCCTACCGGAGCAATGTAAAAACTACCAGGAGAACTCCTGCCTGGCACCTTCCCCGGTGGAGTTGTGCAGGGGGTGTGTTTGGAACATTTTGTCACCGGCCGAGTCCAAAATTCAGCCATTCCCCATCTCAGCCCAGAAAGCAGGTAGAACAACTTTTGTGGTGCCTTTCAGCTGCCTACCAAGGTAGTGTAAAAACTACTAAGAGAACTCCTGTCTGGCACCTTCCCCGGTGGAGTTGTGCATGGGGTGTGTTTGGAACATTTTGTCACCAGCCGAGTCCAAAATTCAGCGGTTCCCCATCTCCATCCAGAAAGCAGGTAGAACAACTTTTGTGGTGCCTTTCTGATGTCTACCAAGGTAGTGTAAAATCTACCAGGAGAACTCCTGTCTGGCACCTTCCCCGGTGGAGTTGTGCATGGGGTGTTTTTGGAACATTTTGTCACCAGCCGACTCCAAAATTCAGCGGTTCCCCATTTCAGCCCAGAAAGCAGGTAGAACAACTTTTGTGGTGTCTTTCAAATGCCTACCAAGGTAGTGTAAAAACTACCAGGAGAACTCCTGCCTGGCACCTTCCCCGGTGGAGTTGTGCATGGGGTGTGTTTGGAACATTTTGTCACCAGCCGACTCCAAAATTCAGCGGTTCCCCATCTCAGCCCAGAAAGCAGGTACAACAACTTTTGTGGTGTCTTTCAGATGCCTACCGGAGCAATGTAAAAACTACCAGGAGAACTCCTGCCTGGCACCTTCCCCGGTGGAGTTGTGCAGGGGGTGTGTTTGGAACATTTTGTCACCAGCCGAGTCCAAAATTCAGCGGTTCCCCATCTCAGCCCAGAAAGCAGGTAGAACAACTTTTGTGGTGTCTTTCAGATGCCTACCGGAGCAATGTAAAAACTACCAGGAGAACTCCTGTCTGGCACCTTCCCCGGTGGAGTTGTGCAGGGGGTGTGTTTGGAACATTTTGTCACCAGCCGACTCCAAAATTCAGCGGTTCCCCATCTCAGCCCAGAAAGCAGGTAGAACAACTTTTGTGGTGTCTTTTAGATGCCTACCAAGGTAGTGTAAAAACTACCAGGAGAACTCCTGCCTGGCACCTTCCCCGGTGGAGTTGTGCATGGGGTGTGTTTGGAACATTTTGTCACCAGCCGAGTCCAAAATTCAGCGTTTCCCCATCTCAGCCCAGAAAGCAGGTAGAACAACTTTTGTGGTGCCTTTCAGCTGCCTACCAAGGTAGTGTAAAAACTACTAAGAGAACTCCTGTCTGGCACCTTCCCCGGTGGAGTTGTGCATGGGGTGTGTTTGGAACATTTTGTCACCAGCCGAGTCCAAAATTCAGCGGTTCCCCATCTCAGCCCAGAAAGCAGGTAGAACAACTTTTGTGGTGCCTTTCAGATGCCTACCGGAGCAATGTAAAAACTACCAGGAGAACTCCTGTCTGGCACCTTCCCCGGTGGAGTTGTGCAGGGGGTGTGTTTGGAACATTTTGTCACCAGCCGAGTCCAAAATTCAGCGTTTCCCCATCTCAGCCCAGAAAGCAGGTAGAACAACTTTTGTGGTGTCTTTTAGATGCCTACCAAGGTAGTGTAAAAACTATCAAGAGAACGCTTGTCTGGCACCTTCCCCGGTGGAGTTGTGCATGGGGTGTCTTTGGAACATTTTGTCACCGGCCGAGTCCAAAATTCAGCGTTTCCCCATCTCAGCCCAGAAAGCAGGTAGAACAACTTTTGTGGTGTCTTTTAGATGCCTACCAAGGTAGTGTAAAAACTACCAAGAGAACTCCTGTCTGGCACCTTCCCCGGTGGAGTTGTGCATGGGGTGTGTTTGGAACATTTTGTCACCGGCCGACTCCAAAATTCAGCGGTTCCCCATCTCAGCCCAGAAAGCAGGTAGAACAACTTTTGTGGTGTCCTTTTGATGCCTACCGGAGCAATGTAAAAACTACCAGGAGAACTCCTGCCTGGCACCTTCCCCGGTGGAGTTGTGCAGGGGGTGTTTTTGGAACATTTTGTTACCAGCCGAGTCCAAAATTCAGCGTTTCCCCATCTCAGCCCAGAAAGCAGGTAGAACAACTTTTGTGGTGTCTTTCAGATGCCTACCGGAGCAATGTAAAAACTACCAGGAGAACTCCTGTCTGGCACCTTCCCCGGTGGAGTTGTGCAGGGGGTGTGTTTGGAACATTTTGTCACCGGCCGACTCCAAAATTCAGCGATTCCCCATCTCAGCCCAGAAAGCAGACAGAACAACTTTTGTGGTGCCTTTCAGCTGCCTACCAAGGTAGTGTAAAAACTATCAAGAGAACGCTTGTCTGGCACCTTCCCCGGTGGAGTTGTGCAGGGGGTGTCTTTGGAACATTTTGTCACCGGCCGAGTCCAAAATTCAGCGATTCCCCATCTCAGCCCAGAAAGGAGATAGAACAACTTTTGTGGTGTCTTTCAGATGCCTACCGGAGCAATGTAAAAACTACCAGGAGAACTCCTGTCTGGCACCTTCCCCGGTGGAGTTGTGCAGGGGGTGTCTTTGGAACATTTTGTCACCGGCCGACTCCAAAATTCAGCGATTCCCCATCTCAGCCCAGAAAGCAGGAAGAACAACTTTTGTGGTGCCTTTCAGCTGCCTACCAAGGTAGTGTAAAAACTATCAAGAGAACGCTTGTCTGGCACCTTCCCCGGTGGAGTTGTGCATGGGGTGTCTTTGGAACATTTTGTCACCGGCCGAGTCCAAAATTCAGCGGTTCCCCATCTCAGCCCAGAAAGCAGATAGAACAACTTTTGTGGTGTCTTTCAGATGCCTACCAAGGTAGTGTAAAAACTACCAGGAGAACTCCTGTCTGGCACCTTCCCCGGTGGAGTTGTGCAGGGGGTGTGTTTGGAACATTTTGTCACCAGCCGACTCCAAAATTCAGCGTTTCCCCATCTCAGCCCAGAAAGCAGGTAGAACAACTTTTGTGGTGTCTTTCAGCTGCCTACCAAGGTAGTGTAAAAACTACCAAGAGAACTCCTGTCTGGCACCTTCCCCGGTGGAGTTGTGCAGGGGGTGTGTTTGGAACATTTTGTCACCGGCCGAGTCCAAAATTCAGCGGTTCCCCATCTCAGCCCAGAAAGCAGGTAGAACAACTTTTGTGGTGTCCTTTTGATGCCTACCGGAGCAATGTAAAAACTACCAGGAGAACTCCTGCCTGGCACCTTCCCCGGTGGAGTTGTGCAGGGGGTGTGTTTGGAACATTTTGTCACCAGCCGACTCCAAAATTCAGCGGTTCCCCATCTCAGCCCAGAAAGCAGGTAGAACAACTTTTGTGGTGTCTTTCAGATGCCTACCGGAGCAATGTAAAAACTACCAGGAGAACTCCTGTCTGGCACCTTCCCCGGTGGAGTTGTGCAGGGGGTGTGTTTGGAACATTTTGTCACCGGCCGAGTCCAAAATTCAGCGATTCCCCATCTCAGCCCAGAAAGCAGATAGAACAGCTTTTGTGGTGCCTTTCAGCTGCCTACCAAGGTAGTGTAAAAACTACCAGGAGAACTCCTGTCTGGCACCTTCCCCGGTGGAGTTGTGCATGGGGTGTGTTTGGAACATTTTGTCACCGGCCGAGTCCAAAATTCAGCGGTTCCCCATCTCAGCCCAGAAAGCAGGTACAACAACTTTTGTGGTGTCTTTTAGATGCCTACCAAGGTAGTGTAAAAACTATCAAGAGAACGCTTGTCTGGCACCTTCCCCGGTGGAGTTGTGCAGGGGGTGTCTTTGGAACATTTTGTCACCGGCCGACTCCAAAATTCAGCGATTCCCCATCTCAGCCCAGAAAGGAGATAGAACAACTTTTGTGGTGTCTTTCAGATGCCTACCGGAGCAATGTAAAAACTACCAGGAGAACTCCTGTCTGGCACCTTCCCCGGTGGAGCTGTGCAGGGGGTGTGTTTGGAACATTTTGTCACCGGCCGACTCCAAAATTCAGCGATTCCCCATCTCAGCCCAGAAAGCAGGAAGAACAACTTTTGTGATGCCTTTCAGATGCCTACCAAGGTAGTGTAAAAACTATCAAGAGAACGCTTGTCTGGCACCTTCCCCGGTGGAGTTGTGCAGGGGGTGTGTTTGGAACATTTTGTCACCAGCCGAGTCCAAAATTCAGCGGTTCCCCATCTCAGCCCAGAAAGCAGGTAGAACAACTTTTGTGGTGCCTTTCAAATGCCTACAAAGTTAGTGTAGAAACTACCAAGAGAACTCCTGTCTGGCACCTTCCCCGGTGGAGTTGTGCATGGGGTGTGTTTGGAACATTTTGTCACCGGCCGACTCCAAAATTCAGCGGTTCCCCATCTCAGCCCAGAAAGCAGGTACAACAACTTTTGTGGTGTCTTTCAAATGCCTACCAAGGTAGTGTAAAAACTACCAGGAGAACTCCTGCCTGGCACCTTCCCCGGTGGAGTTGTGCATGGGGTGTGTTTGGAACATTTTGTCAGCAGCCGACTCCAAAATTCAGCGGTTCCCCATCTCAGCCCAGAAAGCAGGTACAACAACTTTTGTGGTGTCTTTCAGATGCCTACCGGAGCAATGTAAAAACTACCAGGAGAACTCCTGTCTGGCACCTTCCCCGGTGGAGTTGTGCAGGGGGTGTGTTTGGAACATTTTGTCACCAGCCGACTCCAAAATTCAGCGTTTCCCCATCTCAGCCCAGAAAGCAGGTAGAACAACTTTTGTGGTGTCTTTTAGATGCCTACCAAGGTAGTGTAAAAACTATCAAGAGAACGCTTGTCTGGCACCTTCCCCGGTGGAGTTGTGCATGGGGTGTCTTTGGAACATTTTGTCACCGGCCGAGTCCAAAATTCAGCGATTCCCCATCTCAGCCCAGAAAGCAGATAGAACAACTTTTGTGGTGTCTTTTAGATGCCTACCAGAGCAATGTAAAAACTACCAGGAGAACTCCTGTCTGGCACCTTCCCCGGTGGAGTTGTGCAGGGGGTGTGTTTGGAACATTTTGTCACCAGCCGAGTCCAAAATTCAGCGTTTCCCCATCTCAGCCCAGAAAGGAGGTAGAACAACTTTTGTGGTGTCTTTTAGATGCCTACCAAGGTAGTGTAAAAACTACCAAGAGAACTCCTGTCTGGCACCTTCCCCGGTGGAGTTGTGCAGGGGGTGTGTTTGGAACATTTTGTCACCAGCCGACTCCAAAATTCAGCGGTTCCCCATCTCAGCCCAGAAAGCAGGTAGAACAACTTTTGTGGTGCCTTTCAAATGCCTACCAAGGTAGTGTAGAAACTACCAAGAGAACTCCTGTCTGGCACCTTCCCCGGTGGAGTTGTGCATGGGGTGTGTTTGGAACATTTTGTCACCGGCCGAGTCCAAAATTCAGCGGTTCCCCATCTCAGCCCAGAAAGCAGGTAGAACAACTTTTGTGGTGTCCTTCAGATGCCTACCGGAGCAATGTAAAAACTACCAGGAGAACTCCTGTCTGGCACCTTCCCCGGTGGAGTTGTGCATGGGGTGTGTTTGGAACATTTTGTCACCGGCCGACTCCAAAATTCAGCGGTTCCCCATCTCAGCCCAGAAAGCAGGTAGAACAACTTTTGTGGTGCCTTTCAGCTGCCTACCAAGGAAGCGTAAAAACCACTAAGAGAACTCCTGCCTGGCACCTTCCCCGGTGGAGTTGTGCAGGGGGTGTGTTTGGAACATTTTGTCACCGGCCGAGTCCAAAATTCAGCGATTCCCCATCTCAGCCCAGAAAGCAGGTAGAACAACTTTTGTGCTGCCTTTCAGCTGCCTACCAAGGTAGTGTAAAAACTACTAAGAGAATTCCTGTCTGGCACCTTCCCCGGTGGAGTTGTGCAGGGGGTGTGTTTGGAACATTTTGTCACCGGCCGACTCCAAAATTCAGCGTTTCCCCATCTCAGCCCAGAAAGCAGGTAGAACAACTTTTGTGGTGTCTTTTAGATGCCTACCAAGGTAGTGTAAAAACTACCAAGAGAACTCCTGTCTGGCACCTTCCCCGGTGGAGTTGTGCAGGGGGTGTGTTTGGAACATTTTGTCACCGGCCGAGTCCAAAATTCAGCGTTTCCCCATCTCAGCCCAGAAAGCAGGTAGAACAACTTTTGTGGTGTCTTTTAGATGCCTACCAAGGTAGTGTAAAAACTACCAAGAGAACTCCTGTCTGGCACCTTCCCCGGTGGAGTTGTGCAGGGGGTGTGTTTGGAACATTTTGTCACCAGCCGACTCCAAAATTCAGCGGTTCCCCATCTCAGCCCAGAAAGCAGGTAGAACAACTTTTGCGGTGTCTTTCAGATGCCTACCGGAGCAATGTAAAAACTACCAGGAGAACTCCTGTCTGGCACCTTCCCCGGTGGAGTTGTGCAGGGGGTGTGTTTGGAACATTTTGTCACCAGCCGAGTCCAAAATTCAGCGATTCCCCATCTCAGCCCAGAAAGCAGGTAGAACAACTTTTGTGGTGCCTTTCAGCTGCCTACCAAGGTAGTGTAAAAACTACTAAGAGAACTCCTGTCTGGCACCTTCCCCGGTGGAGTTGTGCATGGGGTGTGTTTGGAACATTTTGTCAACGGCCGACTCCAAAATTCAGCGGTTCCCCATCTCAGCCCAGAAAGCAGGTAGAACAACTTTTGTGGTGCCTTTCAAATGCCTACCAAGGTAGTGTAAAATCTACCAAGAGAACTCCTGTCTGGCACCTTCCCCGGTGGAGTTGTGCATGGGGTGTCTTTGGAACATTTTGTCACCAGCCGACTCCAAAATTCAGCGGTTCCCCATCTCAGCCCAGAAAGCAGGTAGAACAACTTTTGTGGTGCCTTTCAAATGCCTACCAAGGTAGTGTAAAAACTATTAAGAGAACTCCTGCCTGGCACCTTCCCCGGTGGAGTTGTGCAGGGGGTGTGTTTGGAACATTTTGTCACCAGCCGACTCCAAAATTCAGCGGTTCCCCATCTCAGCCCAGAAAGCAGGTAGAACAACTTTTGTGGTGTCTTTCAGATGCCTACCGGAGCAATGTAAAAACTACCAGGAGAACTCCTGTCTGGCACCTTCCCCGGTGGAGTTGTGCAGGGGGTGTCTTTGGAACATTTTGTCACCAGCCGAGTCCAAAATTCAGCGGTTCCCCATCTCAGCCCAGAAAGCAGGTAGAACAACTTTTGTGGTGCCTTTCAGCTGCCTACCAAGGCAGCGTAAAAATTACTAAGAGAACTCCTGTCTGGCACCTTCCCCGGTGGAGTTGTGCAGGGGGTGTCTTTGGAACATTTTGTCACCGGCCGAGTCCAAAATTCAGCGATTCCCCATCTCAGCCCAGAAAGCAGATAGAACAACTTTTGTGGTGTCTTTCAGATGCCTACCGGAGCAATGTAAAAACTACCAGGAGAACTCCTGTCTGGCACCTTCCCCGGTGGAGTTGTGCAGGGGGTGTTTTTGGAAACTTTTTGTCACCAGCCGACTCCAAAATTCAGCGGTTCCCCATCTCAGCCCAGAAAGCAGGTAGAACAACTTTTGTGGTGCCTTTCAGCTGCCTACCAAGGTAGTGTAGAAACTACTAAGAGAACTCCTGTCTGGCACCTTCCCCGGTGGAGTTGTGCAGGGGGTGTGTTTGGAACATTTTGTCACCAGCCGACTCCAAAATTCAGCGGTTCCCCATCTCAGCCCAGAAAACAGGTGGAACAACTTTTGTGGTGTCTTTCAAATGCCTACCAAGGTAGTGTAAAAACTACCAGGAGAACTCCTGCCTGGCACCTTCCCCGGTGGAGTTGTGCAGGGGGTGTGTTTGGAACATTTTGTCACCGGCCGAGTCCAAAATTCAGCGGTTCCCCATCTCAGCCCAGAAAGCAGGTAGAACAACTTTTGTGATGTCTTTCAGATGCCTACCGGAGCAATGTAAAAACTACCAGGAGAACTCCTGTCTGGCACCTTCCCCGGTGGAGTTGTGCAGGGGGTGTGTTTGGAACATTTTGTCACCAGCCGAGTCCAAAATTCAGCGCTTCCCCATCTCAGCCCAGAAAGCAGGTAGAACAACTTTTGTGGTGCCTTTCAAATGCCTACCAAGGTAGTGTAAAATCTACCAAGAGAACTCCTGTCTGGCACCTTCCCCGGTGGAGTTGTGCATGGGGTGTCTTTGGAACATTTTGTCACCAGCCGACTCCAAAATTCAGCGGTTCCCCATCTCAGCCCAGAAAGCAGGTAGAACAACTTTTGTGGTGCCTTTCAAATGCCTACCAAGGTAGTGTAAAAACTATTAAGAGAACTCCTGCCTGGCACCTTCCCCGGTGGAGTTGTGCAGGGGGTGTGTTTGGAACATTTTGTCACCAGCCGACTCCAAAATTCAGCGGTTCCCCATCTCAGCCCAGAAAGCAGGTAGAACAACTTTTGTGGTGTCTTTCAGATGCCTACCGGAGCAATGTAAAAACTACCAGGAGAACTCCTGTCTGGCACCTTCCCCGGTGGAGTTGTGCAGGGGGTGTCTTTGGAACATTTTGTCACCAGCCGAGTCCAAAATTCAGCGGTTCCCCATCTCAGCCCAGAAAGCAGGTAGAACAACTTTTGTGGTGCCTTTCAGCTGCCTACCAAGGCAGCGTAAAAATTACTAAGAGAACTCCTGTCTGGCACCTTCCCCGGTGGAGTTGTGCAGGGGGTGTCTTTGGAACATTTTGTCACCGGCCGAGTCCAAAATTCAGCGATTCCCCATCTCAGCCCAGAAAGCAGATAGAACAACTTTTGTGGTGTCTTTCAGATGCCTACCGGAGCAATGTAAAAACTACCAGGAGAACTCCTGTCTGGCACCTTCCCCGGTGGAGTTGTGCAGGGGGTGTTTTTGGAAACTTTTTGTCACCAGCCGACTCCAAAATTCAGCGGTTCCCCATCTCAGCCCAGAAAGCAGGTAGAACAACTTTTGTGGTGCCTTTCAGCTGCCTACCAAGGTAGTGTAGAAACTACTAAGAGAACTCCTGTCTGGCACCTTCCCCGGTGGAGTTGTGCAGGGGGTGTGTTTGGAACATTTTGTCACCAGCCGACTCCAAAATTCAGCGGTTCCCCATCTCAGCCCAGAAAACAGGTGGAACAACTTTTGTGGTGTCTTTCAAATGCCTACCAAGGTAGTGTAAAAACTACCAGGAGAACTCCTGCCTGGCACCTTCCCCGGTGGAGTTGTGCATGGGGTGTGTTTGGAACATTTTGTCACCAGCCGACTCCAAAATTCAGCGGTTCCCCATCTCAGCCCAGAAAGCAGGTAGAACAACTTTTGCGGTGTCTTTCAGATGCCTACCGGAGCAATGTAAAAACTACCAGGAGAACTCCTGTCTGGCACCTTCCCCGGTGGAGTTGTGCAGGGGGTGTGTTTGGAACATTTTGTCACCAGCCGAGTCCAAAATTCAGCGATTCCCCATCTCAGCCCAGAAAGCAGGTAGAACAACTTTTGTGGTGCCTTTCAGCTGCCTACCAAGGTAGTGTAAAAACTACTAAGAGAACTCCTGTCTGGCACCTTCCCCGGTGGAGTTGTGCATGGGGTGTGTTTGGAACATTTTGTCACCGGCCGACTCCAAAATTCAGCGGTTCCCCATCTCAGCCCAGAAAGCAGGTAGAACAACTTTTGTGGTGCCTTTCAAATGCCTACCAAGGTAGTGTAAAATCTACCAAGAGAACTCCTGTCTGGCACCTTCCCCGGTGGAGTTGTGCATGGGGTGTCTTTGGAACATTTTGTCACCAGCCGACTCCAAAATTCAGCGGTTCCCCATCTCAGCCCAGAAAGCAGGTAGAACAACTTTTGTGGTGCCTTTCAAATGCCTACCAAGGTAGTGTAAAAACTATTAAGAGAACTCCTGCCTGGCACCTTCCCCGGTGGAGTTGTGCAGGGGGTGTGTTTGGAACATTTTGTCACCAGCCGACTCCAAAATTCAGCGGTTCCCCATCTCAGCCCAGAAAGCAGGTAGAACAACTTTTGTGGTGTCTTTCAGATGCCTACCGGAGCAATGTAAAAACTACCAGGAGAACTCCTGTCTGGCACCTTCCCCGGTGGAGTTGTGCAGGGGGTGTCTTTGGAACATTTTGTCACCAGCCGAGTCCAAAATTCAGCGGTTCCCCATCTCAGCCCAGAAAGCAGGTAGAACAACTTTTGTGGTGCCTTTCAGCTGCCTACCAAGGCAGCGTAAAAATTACTAAGAGAACTCCTGTCTGGCACCTTCCCCGGTGGAGTTGTGCAGGGGGTGTCTTTGGAACATTTTGTCACCGGCCGAGTCCAAAATTCAGCGATTCCCCATCTCAGCCCAGAAAGCAGATAGAACAACTTTTGTGGTGTCTTTCAGATGCCTACCGGAGCAATGTAAAAACTACCAGGAGAACTCCTGTCTGGCACCTTCCCCGGTGGAGTTGTGCAGGGGGTGTTTTTGGAAACTTTTTGTCACCAGCCGACTCCAAAATTCAGCGGTTCCCCATCTCAGCCCAGAAAGCAGGTAGAACAACTTTTGTGGTGCCTTTCAGCTGCCTACCAAGGTAGTGTAGAAACTACTAAGAGAACTCCTGTCTGGCACCTTCCCCGGTGGAGTTGTGCAGGGGGTGTGTTTGGAACATTTTGTCACCAGCCGACTCCAAAATTCAGCGGTTCCCCATCTCAGCCCAGAAAACAGGTGGAACAACTTTTGTGGTGTCTTTCAAATGCCTACCAAGGTAGTGTAAAAACTACCAGGAGAACTCCTGCCTGGCACCTTCCCCGGTGGAGTTGTGCAGGGGGTGTGTTTGGAACATTTTGTCACCGGCCGAGTCCAAAATTCAGCGGTTCCCCATCTCAGCCCAGAAAGCAGGTAGAACAACTTTTGTGATGTCTTTCAGATGCCTACCGGAGCAATGTAAAAACTACCAGGAGAACTCCTGTCTGGCACCTTCCCCGGTGGAGTTGTGCAGGGGGTGTGTTTGGAACATTTTGTCACCAGCCGAGTCCAAAATTCAGCGCTTCCCCATCTCAGCCCAGAAAGCAGGTAGAACAACTTTTGTGGTGCCTTTCAAATGCCTACCAAGGTAGTGTAAAATCTACCAAGAGAACTCCTGTCTGGCACCTTCCCCGGTGGAGTTGTGCATGGGGTGTCTTTGGAACATTTTGTCACCAGCCGACTCCAAAATTCAGCGGTTCCCCATCTCAGCCCAGAAAGCAGGTAGAACAACTTTTGTGGTGCCTTTCAAATGCCTACCAAGGTAGTGTAAAAACTATTAAGAGAACTCCTGCCTGGCACCTTCCCCGGTGGAGTTGTGCAGGGGGTGTGTTTGGAACATTTTGTCACCAGCCGACTCCAAAATTCAGCGGTTCCCCATCTCAGCCCAGAAAGCAGGTAGAACAACTTTTGTGGTGTCTTTCAGATGCCTACCGGAGCAATGTAAAAACTACCAGGAGAACTCCTGTCTGGCACCTTCCCCGGTGGAGTTGTGCAGGGGGTGTCTTTGGAACATTTTGTCACCAGCCGAGTCCAAAATTCAGCGGTTCCCCATCTCAGCCCAGAAAGCAGGTAGAACAACTTTTGTGGTGCCTTTCAGCTGCCTACCAAGGCAGCGTAAAAATTACTAAGAGAACTCCTGTCTGGCACCTTCCCCGGTGGAGTTGTGCAGGGGGTGTCTTTGGAACATTTTGTCACCGGCCGAGTCCAAAATTCAGCGATTCCCCATCTCAGCCCAGAAAGCAGATAGAACAACTTTTGTGGTGTCTTTCAGATGCCTACCGGAGCAATGTAAAAACTACCAGGAGAACTCCTGTCTGGCACCTTCCCCGGTGGAGTTGTGCAGGGGGTGTTTTTGGAAACTTTTTGTCACCAGCCGACTCCAAAATTCAGCGGTTCCCCATCTCAGCCCAGAAAGCAGGTAGAACAACTTTTGTGGTGCCTTTCAGCTGCCTACCAAGGTAGTGTAGAAACTACTAAGAGAACTCCTGTCTGGCACCTTCCCCGGTGGAGTTGTGCAGGGGGTGTGTTTGGAACATTTTGTCACCAGCCGACTCCAAAATTCAGCGGTTCCCCATCTCAGCCCAGAAAACAGGTGGAACAACTTTTGTGGTGTCTTTCAAATGCCTACCAAGGTAGTGTAAAAACTACCAGGAGAACTCCTGCCTGGCACCTTCCCCGGTGGAGTTGTGCATGGGGTGTGTTTGGAACATTTTGTCACCGGCCGAGTCCAAAATTCAGCGGTTCCCCATCTCAGCCCAGAAAGCAGGTAGAACAACTTTTGTGATGTCTTTCAGATGCCTACCGGAGCAATGTAAAAACTACCAGGAGAACTCCTGTCTGGCACCTTCCCCGGTGGAGTTGTGCAGGGGGTGTGTTTGGAACATTTTGTCACCGGCCGACTCCAAAATTCAGCGTTTCCCCATCTCAGCCCAGAAAGCAGGTAGAACAACTTTTGTGGTGTCTTTTAGATGCCTACCAAGGTAGTGTAAAAACTACCAAGAGAACTCCTGTCTGGCACCTTCCCCGGTGGAGTTGTGCAGGGGGTGTGTTTGGAACATTTTGTCACCGGCCGACTCCAAAATTCAGCCTTTCCCCATCTCAGCCCAGAAAGCAGGTAGAACAACTTTTGTGGTGTCTTTCAGATGCCTACCGGAGCAATGTAAAAACTACCAGGAGAACTCCTGTCTGGCACCTTCCCCGGTGGAGTTGTGCAGGGGGTGTGTTTTGAACATTTTGTCACCGGCCGAGTCCAAAATTCAGCGGTTCCCCATCTCAGCCCAGAAAGCAGGTAGAACAACTTTTGTGGTGTCTTTTAGATGCCTACCAAGGTAGTGTAAAAACTATCAAGAGAACGCTTGTCTGGCACCTTCCCCGATGGAGTTGTGCATGGGGTGTCTTTGGAACATTTTGTCACCGGCCGAGTCCAAAATTCAGCGATTCCCCATCTCAGCCCAGAAAGCAGATAGAACAACTTTTGTGGTGTCTTTCAGATGCCTACCGGAGCAATGTAAAAACTACCAGGAGAACTCCTGTCTGGCACCTTCCCCGGTGGAGTTGTGCAGGGGGTGTGTTTGGAACATTTTGTCACCAGCCGACTCCAAAATTCAGCGTTTCCCCATCTCAGCCCAGAAAGCAGGTAGAACAACTTTTGTGGTGTCTTTTAGATGCCTACCAAGGTAGTGTAAAAACTACCAAGAGAACTCCTGTCTGGCACCTTCCGTGGTGGAGTTGTGCAGGGGGTGTGTTTGGAACATTTTGTCACCAGCCGACTCCAAAATTCAGCGGTTCCCCATCTCAGCCCAGAAAGCAGGTAGAACAACTTTTGTGGTGCCTTTCAGCTGCCTACCAAGGTAGCGTAAAAACTACTAAGAGAACTCCTGTCTGGCACCTTCCCCGGTGGAGTTGTGCATGGGGTGTGTTTGGAACATTTTGTCACCGGCCGAGTCCAAAATTCAGCGATTCCCCATCTCAGCCCAGAAAGCAGGTAGAACAACTTTTGTGGTGTCCTTTTGATGCCTACCGGAGCAATGTAAAAACTACCAGGAGAACTCCTGTCTGGCACCTTCCCCGGTGGAGTTGTGCAGGGGGTGTGTTTGGAACATTTTGTCACCAGCCGAGTCCAAAATTCAGCGTTTCCCCATCTCAGCCCAGAAAGCAGGTAGAACAACTTTTGTGGTGTCTTTTAGATGCCTACCAAGGTAGTGTAAAAACTATCAAGAGAACGCTTGTCTGGCACCTTCCCCGGTGGAGTTGTGCATGGGGTGTCTTTGGAACATTTTGTCACCAGCCGACTCCAAAATTCAGCGGTTCCCCATCTCAGCCCAGAAAGCAGGTAGAACAACTTTTGTGGTGTCCTTTTGATGCCTACCGGAGCAATGTAAAAACTACCAGGAGAACTCCTGCCTGGCACCTTCCCCGGTGGAGTTGTGCAGGGGGTGTGTTTGGAACATTTTGTCACCAGCCGACTCCAAAATTCAGCGGTTCCCCATCTCAGCCCAGAAAGCAGGTGGAACAACTTTTGTGGTGTCTTTCAAATGCCTACCAAGGTAGTGTAAAATCTACCAAGAGAACTCCTGTCTGGCACCTTCCCCGGTGGAGTTGTGCATGGGGTGTTTTTGGAACATTTTGTCACCAGCCGACTCCAAAATTCAGCGGTTCCCCATCTCAGCCCAGAAAGCAGGTAGAACAACTTTTGTGGTGTCTTTTAGATGCCTACCAAGGTAGTGTAAAAACTATCAAGAGAACGCTTGTCTGGCACCTTCCCCGGTGGAGTTGTGCATGGGGTGTCTTTGGAACATTTTGTCACCAGCCGACTCCAAAATTCAGCGGTTCCCCATCTCAGCCCAGAAAGCAGGTAGAACAACTTTTGTGGTGCCTTTCAAATGCCTACCAAGGTAGTGTAGAAACTACCAAGAGAACTCCTGTCTGGCACCTTCCCCGGTGGAGTTGTGCATGGGGTGTCTTTGGAACATTTTGTCACCGGCCGACTCCAAAATTCAGCGGTTCCCCATCTCAGCCCAGAAAGCAGGTAGAACAACTTTTGTGGTGTCTTTCAAATGCCTACCAAGGTAGTGTAAAAACTATTAAGAGAACTCCTGCCTGGCACCTTCCCCGGTGGAGTTGTGCAGGGGGTGTGTTTGGAACATTTTGTCACCAGCCGACTCCAAAATTCAGCGGTTCCCCATCTCAGCCCAGAAAGCAGGTAAAACAACTTTTGTGGTGTCTTTCAGATGCCTACCGGAGCAATGTAAAAACTACCAGGAGAACTCCTGTCTGGCACCTTCCCCGGTGGAGTTGTGCAGGGGGTGTGTTTGGAACATTTTGTCACCGGCCGAGTCCAAAATTCAGCGATTCCCCATCTCAGCCCAGAAAGCAGGAAGAACAACTTTTGTGGTGCCTTTCAGCTGCCTACCAAGGTAGTGTAAAAACTACTAAGAGAATTCCTGTCTGGCACCTTCCCCGGTGGAGTTGTGCAGGGGGTGTGTTTGGAACATTTTGTCACCGGCCGAGTCCAAAATTCAGCGATTCCCCATCTCAGCCCAGAAAGCAGATAGAACAACTTTTGTGGTGTCTTTCAGATGCCTACCAGAGCAATGTAAAAACTACCAGGAGAACTCCTGTCTGGCACCTTCCCCGGTGGAGTTGTGCAGGGGGTGTCTTTGAAACATTTTGTCACCGGCCGACTCCAAAATTCAGCGATTCCCCATCTCAGCCCAGAAAGCAGGTAGAACAACTTTTGTGGTGCCTTTCAGCTGCCTACCAAGGTAGTGTAGAAACTACTAAGAGAACTCCTGTCTGGCACCTTCCCCGGTGGAGTTGTGCAGGGGGTGTGTTTGGAACATTTTGTCACCAGCCGACTCCAAAATTCAGCGGTTCCCCATCTCAGCCCAGAAAACAGGTGGAACAACTTTTGTGGTGTCTTTCAGATGCCTACCAAGGTAGTGTAAAAACTACCAGGAGAACTCCTGCCTGGCACCTTCCCCGGTGGAGTTGTGCATGGGGTGTGTTTGGAACATTTTGTCACCGGCCGAGTCCAAAATTCAGCGGTTCCCCATCTCAGCCCAGAAAGCAGGTAGAACAACTTTTGTGATGTCTTTCAGATGCCTACCGGAGCAATGTAAAAACTACCAGGAGAACTCCTGTCTGGCACCTTCCCCGGTGGAGTTGTGCAGGGGGTGTGTTTGGAACATTTTGTCACCGGCCGACTCCAAAATTCAGCGTTTCCCCATCTCAGCCCAGAAAGCAGGTAGAACAACTTTTGTGGTGTCTTTTAGATGCCTACCAAGGTAGTGTAAAAACTACCAAGAGAACTCCTGTCTGGCACCTTCCCCGGTGGAGTTGTGCAGGGGGTGTGTTTGGAACATTTTGTCACCGGCCGACTCCAAAATTCAGCGTTTCCCCATCTCAGCCCAGAAAGCAGGTAGAACAACTTTTGTGGTGTCTTTCAGATGCCTACCGGAGCAATGTAAAAACTACCAGGAGAACTCCTGTCTGGCACCTTCCCCGGTGGAGTTGTGCAGGGGGTGTGTTTTGAACATTTTGTCACCGGCCGAGTCCAAAATTCAGCGGTTCCCCATCTCAGCCCAGAAAGCAGGTAGAACAACTTTTGTGGTGTCTTTTAGATGCCTACCAAGGTAGTGTAAAAACTATCAAGAGAACGCTTGTCTGGCACCTTCCCCGATGGAGTTGTGCATGGGGTGTGTTTGGAACATTTTGTCACCGGCCGACTCCAAAATTCAGCGATTCCCCATCTCAGCCCAGAAAGCAGATAGAACAACTTTTGTGGTGTCTTTCAGATGCCTACCGGAGCAATGTAAAAACTACCAGGAGAACTCCTGTCTGGCACCTTCCCCGGTGGAGTTGTGCAGGGGCTGTGTTTGGAACATTTTGTCACCAGCCGACTCCAAAATTCAGCGTTTCCCCATCTCAGCCCAGAAAGCAGGTAGAACAACTTTTGTGGTGTCTTTTAGATGCCTACCAAGGTAGTGTAAAAACTACCAAGAGAACTCCTGTCTGGCACCTTCCCCGGTGGAGTTGTGCATGGGGTGTTTTTGGAACATTTTGTCACCAGCCGACTCCAAAATTCAGCGGTTCCCCATCTCAGCCCAGAAAGCAGGTAGAACAACTTTTGTGGTGCCTTTCAGCTGCCTACCAAGGTAGCGTAAAAACTACTAAGAGAACTCCTGTCTGGCACCTTCCCCGGTGGAGTTGTGCATGGGGTGTGTTTGGAACATTTTGTCACCGGCCGAGTCCAAAATTCAGCGATTCCCCATCTCAGCCCAGAAAGCAGGTAGAACAACTTTTGTGGTGTCCTTTTGATGCCTACCGGAGCAATGTAAAAACTACCAGGAGAACTCCTGTCTGGCACCTTCCCCGGTGGAGTTGTGCAGGGGGTGTGTTTGGAACATTTTGTCACCAGCCGAGTCCAAAATTCAGCGTTTCCCCATCTCAGCCCAGAAAGCAGGTAGAACAACTTTTGTGGTGTCTTTTAGATGCCTACCAAGGTAGTGTAAAAACTATCAAGAGAACGCTTGTCTGGCACCTTCCCCGGTGGAGTTGTGCATGGGGTGTCTTTGGAACATTTTGTCACCAGCCGACTCCAAAATTCAGCGGTTCCCCATCTCAGCCCAGAAAGCAGGTAGAACAACTTTTGTGGTGTCCTTTTGATGCCTACTGGAGCAATGTAAAAACTACCAGGAGAACTCCTGCCTGGCACCTTCCCCGGTGGAGTTGTGCATGGGGTGTGTTTGGAACATTTTGTCACCAGCCGACTCCAAAATTCAGCGGTTCCCCATCTCAGCCCAGAAAGCAGGTGGAACAACTTTTGTGGTGTCTTTCAAATGCCTACCAAGGTAGTGTAAAATCTACCAAGAGAACTCCTGTCTGGCACCTTCCCCGGTGGAGTTGTGCATGGGGTGTTTTTGGAACATTTTGTCACCAGCCGACTCCAAAATTCAGCGGTTCCCCATCTCAGCCCAGAAAGCAGGTAGAACAACTTTTGTGGTGTCTTTTAGATGCCTACCAAGGTAGTGTAAAAACTATCAAGAGAACGCTTGTCTGGCACCTTCCCCGGTGGAGTTGTGCAGGGGGTGTCTTTGGAACATTTTGTCACCAGCCGACTCCAAAATTCAGCGGTTCCCCATCTCAGCCCAGAAAGCAGGTAGAACAACTTTTGTGGTGCCTTTCAAATGCCTACCAAGGTAGTGTAGAAACTACTAAGAGAACTCCTGTCTGGCACCTTCCCCGGTGGAGTTGTGCATGGGGTGTCTTTGGAACATTTTGTCACCAGCCGACTCCAAAATTCAGCGGTTCCCCATCTCAGCCCAGAAAGCAGGTAGAACAACTTTTGTGGTGCCTTTCAAATGCCTACCAAGGTAGTGTAGAAACTACTAAGAGAATTCCTGTCTGGCACCTTCCCCGGTGGAGTTGTGCAGGGGGTGTGTTTGGAACATTTTGTCACCGGCCGACTCCAAAATTCAGCGATTCCCCATCTCAGCCCAGAAAGCAGATAGAACAACTTTTGTGGTGTCTTTCAGATGCCTACCGGAGCAATGTAAAAACTACCAGGAGAACTCCTGTCTGGCACCTTCCCCGGTGGAGTTGTGCAGGGGGTGTCTTTGAAACATTTTGTCACCGGCCGACTCCAAAATTCAGCGATTCCCCATCTCAGCCCAGAAAGCAGGTAGAACAACTTTTGTGGTGTCTTTTAGATGCCTACCAAGGTAGTGTAAAAACTACCAAGAGAACTCCTGTCTGGCACCTTCCCCGGTGGAGTTGTGCAGGGGGTGTGTTTGGAACATTTTGTCACCGGCCGACTCCAAAATTCAGCGTTTCCCCATCTCAGCCCAGAAAGCAGGTAGAACAACTTTTGTGGTGTCTTTTAGATGCCTACCAAGGTAGTGTAAAAACTACCAGGAGAACTCCTGCCTGGCACCTTCCCCGGTGGAGTTGTGCAGGGGGTGTGTTTGGAACATTTTGTCACCAGCCGACTCCAAAATTCAGCGGTTCCCCATCTCAGCCCAGAAAGCAGGTAGAACAACTTTTGTGGTGTCTTTCAGATGCCTACCGGAGCAATGTAAAAACTACCAGGAGAACTCCTGTCTGGCACCTTCCCCGGTGGAGTTGTGCAGGGGGTGTGTTTGGAACATTTTGTCACCGGCCGAGTCCAAAATTCAGCGATTCCCCATCTCAGCCCAGAAAGCAGGTAGAACAACTTTTGTGGTGCCTTTCAGCTGCCTACCAAGGTAGTGTAAAAACTACTAAGAGAACTCCTGCCTGGCACCTTCCCCGGTGGAGTTGTGCATGGGGTGTGTTTGGAACATTTTGTCACCAGCCGAGTCCAAAATTCAGCGGTTCCCCATCTCAGCCCAGAAAGCAGGTAGAACAACTTTTGTGGTGCCTTTCTGATGTCTACCAAGGTAGTGTAAAATCTACTAGGAGAACTCCTGTCTGGCACCTTCCCTGGTGGAGTTGTGCAGGGGGTGTGTTTGGAACATTTTGCCACCAGCCGACTCCAAAATTCAGCGGTTCCCCATCTCAGCCCAGAAAGCAGGTAGAACAACTTTTGTGGTGTCTTTCAGATGCCTACCGGAGCAATGTAAAAACTACCAGGAGAACTCCTGTCTGGCACCTTCCCCGGTGGAGTTGTGCAGGGGGTGTTTTTGGAAACTTTTTGTCACCAGCCGACTCCAAAATTCAGCGGTTCCCCATCTCAGCCCAGAAAGCAGGTAGAACAACTTTTGTGGTGTCTTTCAGATGCCTACCGGAGCAATGTAAAAACTACCAGGAGAACTCCTGTCTGGCACCTTCCCCGGTGGAGTTGTGCAGGGGGTGTGTTTGGAACATTTTGTCACCGGCCGAGTCCAAAATTCAGCGATTCCCCATCTCAGCCCAGAAAGCAGGTAGAACAACTTTTGTGGTGCCTTTCAGCTGCCTACCAAGGTAGTGTAAAAACTACTAAGAGAACTCCTGTCTGGCACCTTCCCCGGTGGAGTTGTGCATGGGGTGTGTTTGGAACATTTTGTCACCAGCCGAGTCCAAAATTCAGCGGTTCCCCATCTCAGCCCAGAAAGCAGGTAGAACAACTTTTGTGGTGCCTTTCTGATGTCTACCAAGGTAGTGTAAAATCTACCAAGAGAACTCCTGTCTGGCACCTTCCCCGGTGGAGTTGTGCATGGGGTGTGTTTGGAACATTTTGTCACCAGCCGAGTCCAAAATTCAGCGGTTCCCCATCTCAGCCCAGAAAGCAGGTAGAACAACTTTTGTGGTGTCTTTCAAATGCCTACCAAGGTAGTGTAAAAACTACCAGGAGAACTCCTGCCTGGCACCTTCCCCGGTGGAGTTGTGCAGGGGGTGTGTTTGGAACATTTTGTCACCAGCCGACTCCAAAATTCAGCGGTTCCCCATCTCAGCCCAGAAAGCAGGTAGAACAACTTTTGTGGTGTCTTTCAGATGCCTACCGGAGCAATGTAAAAACTACCAGGAGAACTCCTGTCTGGCACCTTCCCCGGTGGAGTTGTGCAGGGGGTGTGTTTGGAACATTTTGTCACCAGCCGACTCCAAAATTCAGCGGTTCCCCATCTCAGCCCAGAAAGCAGGTAGAACAACTTCTGTGGTGTCTTTTAGATGCCTACCGGAGCAATGTAAAAACTACCAGGAGAACTCCTGTCTGGCACCTTCCCCGGTGGAGTTGTGCAGGGGGTGTGTTTGGAACATTTTGTCACCGGCCGAGTCCAAAATTCAGCGATTCCCCATCTCAGCCCAGAAAGCAGGTAGAACAACTTTTGTGGTGTCTTTCAGATGCCTACCGGAGCAATGTAAAAACTACCAGGAGAACTCCTGTCTGGCACCTTCCGTGGTGGAGTTGTGCATGGGGTGTGTTTGGAACATTTTGTCACCAGCCGACTCCAAAATTCAGCGTTTCCCCATCTCAGCCCAGAAAGCAGGTAGAACAACTTTTGTGGTGTCTTTTAGATGCCTACCAAGGTAGTGTAAAAACTATCAAGAGAACGCTTGTCTGGCACCTTCCCCGGTGGAGTTGTGCATGGGGTGTCTTTGGAACATTTTGTCACCGGCCGACTCCAAAATTCAGCGGTTCCCCATCTCAGCCCAGAAAGCAGGTAGAACAACTTTTGTGGTGTCTTTCAGATGCCTACCGGAGCAATGTAAAAACTACCAGGAGAACTCCTGTCTGGCACCTTCCCCGGTGGTGTTGTGCAGGGGGTGTCTTTGGAACATTTTGTCACCAGCCGACTCCAAAATTCAGCGTTTCCCCATCTCAGCCCAGAAAGCAGGTAGAACAACTTTTGTGGTGTCTTTTAGATGCCTACCAAGGTAGTGTAAAAACTATCAAGAGAACGCTTGTCTGGCACCTTCCCCGGTGGAGTTGTGCATGGGGTGTCTTTGGAACATTTTGTCACCGGCCGAGTCCAAAATTCAGTGGTTCCCCATCTCAGCCCAGAAAGCAGATAGAACAACTTTTGTGGTGTCTTTCAGATGCCTACCAAGGTAGTGTAAAAACTACCAGGAGAACTCCTGTCTGGCACCTTCCCCGGTGGAGTTGTGCAGGGGGTTTGTTTGGAACATTTTGTCACCAGCCGACTCCAAAATTCAGCGTTTCCCCATCTCAGCCCAGAAAGCAGGTAGAACAACTTTTGTGGTGTCTTTCAGCTGCCTACCAAGGTAGTGTAAAAACTACCAAGAGAACTCCTGTCTGGCACCTTCCCCGGTGGAGTTGTGCAGGGGGTGTGTTTGGAACATTTTGTCACCGGCCGACTCCAAAATTCAGCGTTTCCCCATCTCAGCCCAGAAAGCAGGTAGAACAACTTTTGTGGTGTCTTTTAGATGCCTACCAAGGTAGTGTAAAAACTACCAGGAGAACTCCTGCCTGGCACCTTCCCCGGTGGAGTTGTGCAGGGGGTGTGTTTGGAACATTTTGTCACCAGCCGACTCCAAAATTCAGCGGTTCCCCATCTCAGCCCAGAAAGCAGGTAGAACAACTTTTGTGGTGTCTTTCAGATGCCTACCGGAGCAATGTAAAAACTACCAGGAGAACTCCTGTCTGGCACCTTCCCCGGTGGAGTTGTGCAGGGGGTGTGTTTGGAACATTTTGTCACCGGCCGAGTCCAAAATTCAGCGATTCCCCATCTCAGCCCAGAAAGCAGATAGAACAACTTTTGTGGTGCCTTTCAGCTGCCTACCAAGGTAGTGTAAAAACTACTAAGAGAACTCCTGTCTGGCACCTTCCCCGGTGGAGTTGTGCATGGGGTGTGTTTGGAACATTTTGTCACCGGCCGAGTCCAAAATTCAGCGGTTCCCCATCTCAGCCCAGAAAGCAGGTACAACAACTTTTGTGGTGTCTTTTAGATGCCTACCAAGGTAGTGTAAAAACTATCAAGAGAACGCTTGTCTGGCACCTTCCCCGGTGGAGTTGTGCAGGGGGTGTCTTTGGAACATTTTGTCACCGGCCGACTCCAAAATTCAGCGATTCCCCATCTCAGCCCAGAAAGGAGATAGAACAACTTTTGTGGTGTCTTTCAGATGCCTACCGGAGCAATGTAAAAACTACCAGGAGAACTCCTGTCTGGCACCTTCCCCGGTGGAGTTGTGCAGGGGGTGTGTTTGGAACATTTTGTCACCGGCCGACTCCAAAATTCAGCGATTCCCCATCTCAGCCCAGAAAGCAGGAAGAACAACTTTTGTGATGCCTTTCAGATGCCTACCAAGGTAGTGTAAAAACTACCAAGAGAACTCCTGCCTGGCACCTTCCCCGGTGGAGTTGTGCATGGGGTGTCTTTGGAACATTTTGTCACCGGCCGACTCCAAAATTCAGCGGTTCCCCATCTCAGCCCAGAAAGCAGGTAGAACAACTTTTGTGGTGCCTTTCAAATGCCTACAAAGTTAGTGTAGAAACTACCAAGAGAACTCCTGTCTGGCACCTTCCCCGGTGGAGTTGTGCATGGGGTGTGTTTGGAACATTTTGTCACCGGCCGACTCCAAAATTCAGCGGTTCCCCATCTCAGCCCAGAAAGCAGGTACAACAACTTTTGTGGTGTCTTTCAAATGCCTACCAAGGTAGTGTAAAAAACTACCAGGAGAACTCCTGCCTGGCACCTTCCCCGGTGGAGTTGTGCATGGGGTGTGTTTGGAACATTTTGTCAGCAGCCGACTCCAAAATTCAGTGGTTCCCCATCTCAGCCCAGAAAGCAGGTAGAACAACTTTTGTGGTGTCTTTCAGATGCCTACCGGAGCAATGTAAAAACTACCAGGAGAACTCCTGTCTGGCACCTTCCCCGGTGGAGTTGTGCAGGGGGTGTGTTTGGAACATTTTGTCACCAGCCGACTCCAAAATTCAGCGTTTCCCCATCTCAGCCCAGAAAGCAGGTAGAACAACTTTTGTGGTGTCTTTTAGATGCCTACCAAGGTAGTGTAAAAACTATCAAGAGAACGCTTGTCTGGCACCTTCCCCGGTGGAGTTGTGCATGGGGTGTCTTTGGAACATTTTGTCACCGGCCGAGTCCAAAATTCAGCGATTCCCCATCTCAGCCCAGAAAGCAGATAGAACAACTTTTGTGGTGTCTTTTAGATGCCTACCAGAGCAATGTAAAAACTACCAGGAGAACTCCTGTCTGGCACCTTCCCCGGTGGAGTTGTGCAGGGGGTGTGTTTGGAACATTTTGTCACCAGCCGAGTCCAAAATTCAGCGTTTCCCCATCTCAGCCCAGAAAGCAGGTAGAACAACTTTTGTGGTGTCTTTTAGATGCCTACCAAGGTAGTGTAAAAACTACCAAGAGAACTCCTGTCTGGCACCTTCCCCGGTGGAGTTGTGCATGGGGTGTGTTTGGAACATTTTGTCACCAGCCGACTCCAAAATTCAGCGGTTCCCCATCTCAGCCCAGAAAGCAGGTAGAACAACTTTTGTGGTGCCTTTCAAATGCCTACCAAGGTAGTGTAGAAACTACCAAGAGAACTCCTGTCTGGCACCTTCCCCGGTGGAGTTGTGCATGGGGTGTGTTTGGAACATTTTGTCACCGGCCGACTCCAAAATTCAGCGGTTCCCCATCTCAGCCCAGAAAGCAGGTAGAACAACTTTTGTGGTGTCCTTTTGATGCCTACCGGAGCAATGTAAAAACTACCAGGAGAACTCCTGTCTGGCACCTTCCCCGGTGGAGTTGTGCATGGGGTGTGTTTGGAACATTTTGTCACCAGCCGAGTCCAAAATTCAGCGATTCCCCATCTCAGCCCAGAAAGCAGGTAGAACAACTTTTGTGGTGTCTTTCAGATGCCTACCGGAGCAATGTAAAAACTACCAGGAGAACTCCTGTCTGGCACCTTCCCCGGTGGAGTTGTGCAGGGGGTGTGTTTGGAACATTTTGTCACCGGCCGAGTCCAAAATTCAGCGTTTCCCCATCTCAGCCCAGAAAGCAGGTAGAACAACTTTTGTGGTGTCTTTTAGATGCCTACCAAGGTAGTGTAAAAACTACCAAGAGAACTCCTGTCTGGCACCTTCCCCGGTGGAGTTGTGCAGGGGGTGTGTTTGGAACATTTTGTCACCAGCCGACTCCAAAATTCAGCGGTTCCCCATCTCAGCCCAGAAAGCAGGTAGAACAACTTTTGTGGTGTCTTTCAGATGCCTACCGGAGCAATGTAAAAACTACCAGGAGAACTCCTGTCTGGCACCTTCCCCGGTGGAGTTGTGCAGGGGGTGTGTTTGGAACATTTTGTCACCAGCCGAGTCCAAAATTCAGCGATTCCCCATCTCAGCCCAGAAAGCAGGTAGAACAACTTTTGTGGTGCCTTTCAGCTGCCTACCAAGGTAGTGTAAAAACTACTAAGAGAACTCCTGTCTGGCACCTTCCCCGGTGGACTTGTGCATGGGGTGTGTTTGGAACATTTTGTCACCAGCCGAGTCCAAAATTCAGCGGTTCCCCATCTCAGCCCAGAAAGCAGGTAGAACAACTTTTGTGGTGCCTTTCAAATGCCTACCAAGGTAGTGTAAAATCTACCAAGAGAACTCCTGTCTGGCACCTTCCCCGGTGGAGTTGTGCATGGGGTGTCTTTGGAACATTTTGTCACCGGCCGACTCCAAAATTCAGCGGTTTCCCATCTCAGCCCAGAAAGCAGGTAGAACAACTTTTGTGGTGCCTTTCAAATGCCTACCAAGGTAGTGTAAAAACTATTAAGAGAACTCCTGCCTGGCACCTTCCCCGGTGGAGTTGTGCAGGGGGTGTGTTTGGAACATTTTGTCACCAGCCGACTCCAAAATTCAGCGGTTCCCCATCTCAGCCCAGAAAGCAGGTAGAACAACTTTTGTGGTGTCTTTCAGATGCCTACCGGAGCAATGTAAAAACTACCAGGAGAACTCCTGTCTGGCACCTTCCCCGGTGGAGTTGTGCAGGGGGTGTCTTTGGAACATTTTGTCACCAGCCGAGTCCAAAATTCAGCGGTTCCCCATCTCAGCCCAGAAAGCAGGTAGAACAACTTTTGTGGTGCCTTTCAGCTGCCTACCAAGGCAGCGTAAAAATTACTAAGAGAACTCCTGTCTGGCACCTTCCCCGGTGGAGTTGTGCAGGGGGTGTCTTTGGAACATTTTGTCACCCGGCCGAGTCCAAAATTCAGCGATTCCCCATCTCAGCCCAGAAAGCAGATAGAACAACTTTTGTGGTGTCTTTCAGATGCCTACCGGAGCAATGTAAAAACTACCAGGAGAACTCCTGTCTGGCACCTTCCCCGGTGGAGTTGTGCAGGGGGTGTTTTTGGAAACTTTTTGTCACCAGCCGACCTCCAAAATTCAGCGTTTCCCCATCTCAGCCCAGAAAGCAGGTAGAACAACTTTTGTGGTGCCTTTCAGCTGCCTACCAAGGTAGTGTAGAAACTACTAAGAGAACTCCTGTCTGGCACCTTCCCCGGTGGAGTTGTGCATGGGGTGTGTTTGGAACATTTTGTCACCGGCCGAGTCCAAAATTCAGCGGTTCCCCATCTCAGCCCAGAAAGCAGGTACAACAACTTTTGTGGTGTCTTTTAGATGCCTACCAAGGTAGTGTAAAAACTATCAAGAGAACGCTTGTCTGGCACCTTCCCCGGTGGAGTTGTGCAGGGGGTGTCTTTGGAACATTTTGTCACCGGCCGACTCCAAAATTCAGCGATTCCCCATCTCAGCCCAGAAAGGAGATAGAACAACTTTTGTGGTGTCTTCCAGATGCCTACCGGAGCAATGTAAAAACTACCAGGAGAACTCCTGTCTGGCACCTTCCCCGGTGGAGTTGTGCAGGGGGTGTGTTTGGAACATTTTGTCACCGGCCGACTCCAAAATTCAGCGATTCCCCATCTCAGCCCAGAAAGCAGGAAGAACAACTTTTGTGATGCCTTTCAGATGCCTACCAAGGTAGTGTAAAAACTACCAAGAGAACTCCTGCCTGGCACCTTCCCCGGTGGAGTTGTGCATGGGGTGTCTTTGGAACATTTTGTCACCGGCCGACTCCAAAATTCAGCGGTTCCCCATCTCAGCCCAGAAAGCAGGTAGAACAACTTTTGTGGTGCCTTTCAAATGCCTACAAAGTTAGTGTAGAAACTACCAAGAGAACTCCTGTCTGGCACCTTCCCCGGTGGAGTTGTGCATGGGGTGTGTTTGGAACATTTTGTCACCGGCCGACTCCAAAATTCAGCGGTTCCCCATCTCAGCCCAGAAAGCAGGTACAACAACTTTTGTGGTGTCTTTCAAATGCCTACCAAGGTAGTGTAAAAACTACCAGGAGAACTCCTGCCTGGCACCTTCCCCGGTGGAGTTGTGCATGGGGTGTGTTTGGAACATTTTGTCAGCAGCCGACTCCAAAATTCAGTGGTTCCCCATCTCAGCCCAGAAAGCAGGTAGAACAACTTTTGTGGTGTCTTTCAGATGCCTACCGGAGCAATGTAAAAACTACCAGGAGAACTCCTGTCTGGCACCTTCCCCGGTGGAGTTGTGCAGGGGGTGTGTTTGGAACATTTTGTCACCAGCCGACTCCAAAATTCAGCGTTTCCCCATCTCAGCCCAGAAAGCAGGTAGAACAACTTTTGTGGTGTCTTTTAGATGCCTACCAAGGTAGTGTAAAAACTATCAAGAGAACGCTTGTCTGGCACCCTTCCCCGGTGGAGTTGTGCATGGGGTGTCTTTGGAACATTTTGTCACCGGCCGAGTCCAAAATTCAGCGATTCCCCATCTCAGCCCAGAAAGCAGATAGAACAACTTTTGTGGTGTCTTTTAGATGCCTACCAGAGCAATGTAAAAACTACCAGGAGAACTCCTGTCTGGCACCTTCCCCGGTGGAGTTGTGCAGGGGGTGTGTTTGGAACATTTTGTCACCAGCCGAGTCCAAAATTCAGCGTTTCCCCCATCTCAGCCCAGAAAGCAGGTAGAACAACTTTTGTGGTGTCTTTTAGATGCCTACCAAGGTAGTGTAAAAACTACCAAGAGAACTCCTGTCTGGCACCTTCCCCGGTGGAGTTGTGCATGGGGTGTGTTTGGAACATTTTGTCACCAGCCGACTCCAAAATTCAGCGGTTCCCCATCTCAGCCCAGAAAGCAGGTAGAACAACTTTTGTGGTGCCTTTCAAATGCCTACCAAGGTAGTGTAGAAACTACCAAGAGAACTCCTGTCTGGCACCTTCCCCGGTGGAGTTGTGCATGGGGTGTGTTTGGAACATTTTGTCACCGGCCGACTCCAAAATTCAGCGGTTCCCCATCTCAGCCCAGAAAGCAGGTAGAACAACTTTTGTGGTGTCCTTTTGATGCCTACCGGAGCAATGTAAAAACTACCAGGAGAACTCCTGTCTGGCACCTTCCCCGGTGGAGTTGTGCATGGGGTGTGTTTGGAACATTTTGTCACCAGCCGAGTCCAAAATTCAGCGATTCCCCATCTCAGCCCAGAAAGCAGGTAGAACAACTTTTGTGGTGTCTTTCAGATGCCTACCGGAGCAATGTAAAAACTACCAGGAGAACTCCTGTCTGGCACCCTTCCCCGGTGGAGTTGTGCAGGGGGTGTGTTTGGAACATTTTGTCACCGGCCGAGTCCAAAATTCAGCGTTTCCCCATCTCAGCCCAGAAAGCAGGTAGAACAACTTTTGTGGTGTCTTTTAGATGCCTACCAAGGTAGTGTAAAAACTACCAAGAGAACTCCTGTCTGGCACCTTCCCCGGTGGAGTTGTGCAGGGGGTGTGTTTGGAACATTTTGTCACCAGCCGACTCCAAAATTCAGCGGTTCCCCATCTCAGCCCAGAAAGCAGGTAGAACAACTTTTGTGGTGTCTTTCAGATGCCTACCGGAGCAATGTAAAAACTACCAGGAGAACTCCTGTCTGGCACCTTCCCCGGTGGAGTTGTGCAGGGGGTGTGTTTGGAACATTTTGTCACCAGCCGAGTCCAAAATTCAGCGATTCCCCATCTCAGCCCAGAAAGCAGGTAGAACAACTTTTGTGGTGCCTTTCAGCTGCCTACCAAGGTAGTGTAAAAACTACTAAGAGAACTCCTGTCTGGCACCTTCCCCGGTGGACTTGTGCATGGGGTGTGTTTGGAACATTTTGTCACCAGCCGAGTCCAAAATTCAGCGGTTCCCCATCTCAGCCCAGAAAGCAGGTAGAACAACTTTTGTGGTGCCTTTCAAATGCCTACCAAGGTAGTGTAAAATCTACCAAGAGAACTCCTGTCTGGCACCTTCCCCGGTGGAGTTGTGCATGGGGTGTCTTTGGAACATTTTGTCACCGGCCGACTCCAAAATTCAGCGGTTTCCCATCTCAGCCCAGAAAGCAGGTAGAACAACTTTTGTGGTGCCTTTCAAATGCCTACCAAGGTAGTGTAAAAACTATTAAGAGAACTCCTGCCTGGCACCTTCCCCGGTGGAGTTGTGCAGGGGGTGTGTTTGGAACATTTTGTCACCAGCCGACTCCAAAATTCAGCGGTTCCCCATCTCAGCCCAGAAAGCAGGTAGAACAACTTTTGTGGTGTCTTTCAGATGCCTACCGGAGCAATGTAAAAACTACCAGGAGAACTCCTGTCTGGCACCTTCCCCGGTGGAGTTGTGCAGGGGGTGTCTTTGGAACATTTTGTCACCAGCCGAGTCCAAAATTCAGCGGTTCCCCATCTCAGCCCAGAAAGCAGGTAGAACAACTTTTGTGGTGCCTTTCAGCTGCCTACCAAGGCAGCGTAAAAATTACTAAGAGAACTCCTGTCTGGCACCTTCCCCGGTGGAGTTGTGCAGGGGGTGTCTTTGGAACATTTTGTCACCGGCCGAGTCCAAAATTCAGCGATTCCCCATCTCAGCCCAGAAAGCAGATAGAACAACTTTTGTGGTGTCTTTCAGATGCCTACCGGAGCAATGTAAAAACTACCAGGAGAACTCCTGTCTGGCACCTTCCCCGGTGGAGTTGTGCAGGGGGTGTTTTTGGAAACTTTTTGTCACCAGCCGACTCCAAAATTCAGCGTTTCCCCATCTCAGCCCAGAAAGCAGGTAGAACAACTTTTGTGGTGCCTTTCAGCTGCCTACCAAGGTAGTGTAGAAACTACTAAGAGAACTCCTGTCTGGCACCTTCCCCGGTGGAGTTGTGCAGGGGGTGTGTTTGGAACATTTTGTCACCAGCCGACTCCAAAATTCAGCGGTTCCCCATCTCAGCCCAGAAAACAGGTGGAACAACTTTTGTGGTGTCTTTCAAATGCCTACCAAGGTAGTGTAAAAACTACCAGGAGAACTCCTGCCTGGCACCTTCCCCGGTGGAGTTGTGCATGGGGTGTGTTTGGAACATTTTGTCACCGGCCGAGTCCAAAATTCAGCGGTTCCCCATCTCAGCCCAGAAAGCAGGTAGAACAACTTTTGTGGTGTCTTTCAGATGCCTACCGGAGCAATGTAAAAACTACCAGGAGAACTCCTGTCTGGCACCTTCCCCGGTGGAGTTGTGCAGGGGGTGTGTTTGGAACATTTTTTCACCGGCTGACTCCAAAATTCAGCGTTTCCCCATCTCAGCCCAGAAAGCAGGTAGAACAACTTTTGTGGTGTCTTTTAGATGCCTACCAAGGTAGTGTAAAAAACTATCAAGAGAACGCTTGTCTGGCACCTTCCCCGATGGAGTTGTGCATGGGGTGTCTTTGGAACATTTTGTCACCGGCCGACTCCAAAATTCAGCGATTCCCCATCTCAGCCCAGAAAGCAGATAGAACAACTTTTGTGGTGTCTTTCAGATGCCTACCGGAGCAATGTAAAAACTACCAGGAGAACTCCTGACTGGCACCTTCCCCGGTGGAGTTGTGCAGGGGGTGTCTTTGGAACATTTTGTCACCAGCCGACTCCAAAATTCAGCGTTTCCCCATCTCAGCCCAGAAAGCAGGTAGAACAACTTTTGTGGTGTCTTTTAGATGCCTACCAAGGTAGTGTAAAAACTACCAAGAGAACTCCTGTCTGGCACCTTCCCCGGTGGAGTTGTGCATGGGGTGTTTTTGGAACATTTTGTCACCAGCCGACTCCAAAATTCAGCGGTTCCCCCATCTCAGCCCAGAAAGCAGGTAGAACAACTTTTGTGGTGCCTTTCAGCTGCCTACCAAGGTAGCGTAAAAACTACTAAGAGAACTCCTGTCTGGCACCTTCCCCGGTGGAGTTGTGCATGGGGGTGTGTTTGGAACATTTTGTCACCGGCCGAGTCCAAAATTCAGCGATTCCCCATCTCAGCCCAGAAAGCAGGTAGAACAACTTTTGTGGTGTCCTTTTGATGCCTACCGGAGCAATGTAAAAACTACCAGGAGAACTCCTGTCTGGCACCTTCCCCGGTGGAGTTGTGCAGGGGGTGTGTTTGGAACATTTTGTCACCAGCCGAGTCCAAAATTCAGCGTTTCCCCATCTCAGCCCAGAAAGCAGGTAGAACAACTTTTGTGGTGTCTTTCAGATGCCTACCAAGGTAGTGTAAAAACTATCAAGAGAACGCTTGTCTGGCACCTTCCCCGGTGGAGTTGTGCATGGAGTGTCTTTGGAACATTTTGTCACCAGCCGACTCCAAAATTCAGCGGTTCCCCATCTCAGCCCAGAAAGCAGGTAGAACAACTTTTGTGGTGTCCTTTTTATGCCTACCGGAGCAATGTAAAAACTACCAGGAGAACTCCTGCCTGGCACCTTCCCCGGTGGAGTTGTGCAGGGGGTGTGTTTGGAACATTTTGTCACCAGCCGACTCCAAAATTCAGCGGTTCCCCATCTCAGCCCAGAAAGCAGGTGGAACAACTTTTGTGGTGTCTTTCAAATGCCTACCAAGGTAGTGTAAAATCTACCAAGAGAACTCCTGTCTGGCACCTTCCCCGGTGGAGTTGTGCATGGGGTGTTTTTGGAACATTTTGTCACCAGCCGACTCCAAAATTCAGCGGTTCCCCATCTCAGCCCAGAAAGCAGGTAGAACAACTTTTGTGGTGTCTTTTAGATGCCTACCAAGTAGTGTAAAAACTATCAAGAGAACGCTTGTCTGGCACCTTCCCCGGTGGAGTTGTGCATGGGGTGTCTTTGGAACATTTTGTCACCAGCCGACTCCAAAATTCAGCGGTTCCCCATCTCAGCCCAGAAAGCAGGTAGAACAACTTTTGTGGTGCCTTTCAAATGCCTACCAAGGTAGTGTAGAAACTACCAAGAGAACTCCTGTCTGGCACCTTCCCCGGTGGAGTTGTGCATGGGGTGTCTTTGGAACATTTTGTCACCGGCCGACTCCAAAATTCAGCGGTTCCCCATCTCAGCCCAGAAAGCAGGTAGAACAACTTTTGTGGTGTCTTTCAAATGCCTACCAAGGTAGTGTAAAAACTATTAAGAGAACTCCTGCCTGGCACCTTCCCCGGTGGAGTTGTGCAGGGGGTGTGTTTGGAACATTTTGTCACCAGCCGACTCCAAAATTCAGCGGTTCCCCATCTCAGCCCAGAAAGCAGGTAGAACAACTTTTGTGGTGTCTTTCAGATGCCTACCGGAGCAATGTAAAAACTACCAGGAGAACTCCTGTCTGGCACCTTCCCCGGTGGAGTTGTGCAGGGGGTGTGTTTGGAACATTTTGTCACCGGCCGACTCCAAAATTCAGCGATTCCCCATCTCAGCCCAGAAAGCAGGAAGAACAACTTTTGTGGTGTCTTTTAGATGCCTACCAAGGTAGTGTAAAAACTACCAAGAGAACTCCTGTCTGGCACCTTCCCCGGTGGAGTTGTGCATGGGGTGTTTTTGGAACATTTTGTCACCAGCCGACTCCAAAATTCAGCGGTTCCCCATCTCAGCCCAGAAAGCAGGTAGAACAACTTTTGTGGTGCCTTTCAGCTGCCTACCAAGGTAGCGTAAAAACTACTAAGAGAACTCCTGTCTGGCACCTTCCCCGGTGGAGTTGTGCATGGGGTGTGTTTGGAACATTTTGTCACCGGCCGAGTCCAAAATTCAGCGATTCCCCATCTCAGCCCAGAAAGCAGGTAGAACAACTTTTGTGGTGTCCTTTTGATGCCTACCGGAGCAATGTAAAAACTACCAGGAGAACTCCTGTCTGGCACCTTCCCCGGTGGAGTTGTGCAGGGGGTGTCTTTGGAACATTTTGTCACCAGCCGAGTCCAAAATTCAGCGTTTCCCCATCTCAGCCCAGAAAGCAGGTAGAACAACTTTTGTGGTGTCTTTTAGATGCCTACCAAGGTAGTGTAAAAACTATCAAGAGAACGCTTGTCTGGCACCTTCCCCGGTGGAGTTGTGCATGGAGTGTCTTTGGAACATTTTGTCACCAGCCGACTCCAAAATTCAGCGGTTCCCCATCTCAGCCCAGAAAGCAGGTAGAACAACTTTTGTGGTGTCCTTTTTATGCCTACCGGAGCAATGTAAAAACTACCAGGAGAACTCCTGCCTGGCACCTTCCCCGGTGGAGTTGTGCAGGGGGTGTGTTTGGAACATTTTGTCACCAGCCGACTCCAAAATTCAGCGGTTCCCCATCTCAGCCCAGAAAGCAGGTGGAACAACTTTTGTGGTGTTTTTCAAATGCCTACCAAGGTAGTGTAAAATCTACCAAGAGAACTCCTGTCTGGCACCTTCCCCGGTGGAGTTGTGCATGGGGTGTTTTTGGAACATTTTGTCACCAGCCGACTCCAAAATTCAGCGGTTCCCCATCTCAGCCCAGAAAGCAGGTAGAACAACTTTTGTGGTGTCTTTTAGATGCCTACCAAGGTAGTGTAAAAACTATCAAGAGAACGCTTGTCTGGCACCTTCCCCGGTGGAGTTGTGCATGGGGTGTCTTTGGAACATTTTGTCACCAGCCGACTCCAAAATTCAGCGGTTCCCCATCTCAGCCCAGAAAGCAGGTAGAACAACTTTTGTGGTGCCTTTCAAATGCCTACCAAGGTAGTGTAGAAACTACCAAGAGAACTCCTGTCTGGCACCTTCCCCGGTGGAGTTGTGCATGGGGTGTCTTTGGAACATTTTGTCACCGGCCGACTCCAAAATTCAGCGGTTCCCCATCTCAGCCCAGAAAGCAGGTAGAACAACTTTTGTGGTGTCTTTCAAATGCCTACCAAGGTAGTGTAAAAACTATTAAGAGAACTCCTGCCTGGCACCTTCCCCGGTGGAGTTGTGCAGGGGGTGTGTTTGGAACATTTTGTCACCAGCCGACTCCAAAATTCAGCGGTTCCCCATCTCAGCCCAGAAAGCAGGTAGAACAACTTTTGTGGTGTCTTTCAGATGCCTACCGGAGCAATGTAAAAACTACCAGGAGAACTCCTGTCTGGCACCTTCCCCGGTGGAGTTGTGCAGGGGGTGTGTTTGGAACATTTTGTCACCGGCCGACTCCAAAATTCAGCGATTCCCCATCTCAGCCCAGAAAGCAGGAAGAACAACTTTTGTGGTGCCTTTCAGCTGCCTACCAAGGTAGTGTAAAAACTACTAAGAAAATTCCTGTCTGGCACCTTCCCCGGTGGAGTTGTGCAGGGGGTGTGTTTGGAACATTTTGTCACCGGCCGAGTCCAAAATTCAGCGATTCCCCATCTCAGCCCAGAAAGCAGATAAAACAACTTTTGTGGTGTCTTTCAGATGCCTACCGGAGCAATGTAAAAACTACCAGGAGAACTCCTGTCTGGCACCTTCCCCGGTGGAGTTGTGCAGGGGGTGTCTTTGAAACATTTTGTCACCGGCCGACTCCAAAATTCAGCGATTCCCCATCTCAGCCCAGAAAGCAGGTAGAACAACTTTTGTGGTGTCTTTTAGATGCCTACCAAGGTAGTGTAAAAACTACCAAGAGAACTCCTGTCTGGCACCTTCCCCGGTGGAGTTGTGCAGGGGGTGTGTTTGGAACATTTTGTCACCGGCCGACTCCAAAATTCAGCGTTTCCCCATCTCAGCCCAGAAAGCAGGTAGAACAACTTTTGTGGTGTCTTTTAGATGCCTACCAAGGTAGTGTAAAAACTACCAAGAGAACTCCTGCCTGGCACCTTCCCCGGTGGAGTTGTGCAGGGGGTGTGTTTGGAACATTTTGTCACCAGCCGACTCCAAAATTCAGCGGTTCCCCATCTCAGCCCAGAAAGCAGGTAGAACAACTTTTGTGGTGTCTTTCAGATGCCTACCGGAGCAATGTAAAAACTACCAGGAGAACTCCTGTCTGGCACCTTCCCCGGTGGAGTTGTGCAGGGGGTGTCTTTGGAACATTTTGTCACCAGCCGAGTCCAAAATTCAGCGGTTCCCCATCTCAGCCCAGAAAGCAGGTAGAACAACTTTTGTGGTGCCTTTCAGCTGCCTACCAAGGCAGCGTAAAAATTACTAAGAGAACTCCTGTCTGGCACCTTCCCCGGTGGAGTTGTGCAGGGGGTGTCTTTGGAACATTTTGTCACCGGCCGAGTCCAAAATTCAGCGATTCCCCATCTCAGCCCAGAAAGCAGATAGAACAACTTTTGTGGTGTCTTTCAGATGCCTACCAGAGCAATGTAAAAACTACCAGGAGAACTCCTGTCTGGCACCTTCCCCGGTGGAGTTGTGCAGGGGGTGTTTTTGGAAACTTTTTGTCACCAGCCGACTCCAAAATTCAGCGGTTCCCCATCTCAGCCCAGAAAGCAGGTAGAACAACTTTTGTGGTGTCTTTCAGATGCCTACCAAGGTAGTGTAGAAACTACTAAGAGAACTCCTGTCTGGCACCTTCCCCGGTGGAGTTGTGCAGGGGGTGTGTTTGGAACATTTTGTCACCAGCCGACTCCAAAATTCAGCGGTTCCCCATCTCAGCCCAGAAAACAGGTGGAACAACTTTTGTGGTGTCTTTCAAATGCCTACCAAGGTAGTGTAAAAACTACCAGGAGAACTCCTGCCTGGCACCTTCCCCGGTGGAGTTGTGCATGGGGTGTGTTTGGAACATTTTGTCACCGGCCGAGTCCAAAATTCAGCGGTTCCCCATCTCAGCCCAGAAAGCAGGTAGAACAACTTTTGTGATGTCTTTCAGATGCCTACCGGAGCAATGTAAAAACTACCAGGAGAACTCCTGTCTGGCACCTTCCCCGGTGGAGTTGTGCATGGGGTGTCTTTGGAACATTTTGTCCCCGGCCGAGTCCAAAATTCAGCGTTTCCCCATCTCAGCCCAGAAAGGAGGTAGAACAACTTTTGTGGTGTCTTTCAGATGCCTACCGGAGCAATGTAAAAACTACCAGGAGAACTCCTGTCTGGCACCTTCCCCGGTGGAGTTGTGCAGGGGGTGTGTTTTGAACATTTTGTCACCGGCCGAGTCCAAAATTCAGCGGTTCCCCATCTCAGCCCAGAAAGCAGGTAGAACAACTTTTGTGGTGTCTTTTAGATGCCTACCAAGGTAGTGTAAAAACTATCAAGAGAACGCTTGTCTGGCACCTTCCCCGATGGAGTTGTGCATGGGGTGTCTTTGGAACATTTTGTCACCGGCCGACTCCAAAATTCAGCGATTCCCCATCTCAGCCCAGAAAGCAGATAGAACAACTTTTGTGGTGTCTTTCAGATGCCTACCGGAGCAATGTAAAAACTACCAGGAGAACTCCTGTCTGGCACCTTCCCCGGTGGAGTTGTGCAGGGGGTGTGTTTGGAACATTTTGTCACCAGCCGACTCCAAAATTCAGCGTTTCCCCATCTCAGCCCAGAAAGCAGGTAGAACAACTTTTGTGGTGTCTTTTAGATGCCTACCAAGGTAGTGTAAAAACTACCAAGAGAACTCCTGTCTGGCACCTTCCCCGGTGGAGTTGTGCATGGGGTGTTTTTGGAACATTTTGTCACCAGCCGAGTCCAAAATTCAGCGGTTCCCCATCTCAGCCCAGAAAGCAGGTAGAACAACTTTTGTGGTGCCTTTCAGCTGCCTACCAAGGTAGCGTAAAAACTACTAAGAGAACTCCTGTCTGGCACCTTCCCCGGTGGAGTTGTGCATGGGGTGTGTTTGGAACATTTTGTCACCGGCCGAGTCCAAAATTCAGCGATTCCCCATCTCAGCCCAGAAAGCAGGTAGAACAACTTTTGTGGTGTCCTTTTGATGCCTACCGGAGCAATGTAAAAACTACCAGGAGAACTCCTGTCTGGCACCTTCCCCGGTGGAGTTGTGCAGGGGGTGTGTTTGGAACATTTTGTCACCAGCCGAGTCCAAAATTCAGCGTTTCCCCATCTCAGCCCAGAAAGCAGGTAGAACAACTTTTGTGGTGTCTTTTAGATGCCTACCAAGGTAGTGTAAAAACTATCAAGAGAACGCTTGTCTGGCACCTTCCCCGGTGGAGTTGTGCATGGGGTGTCTTTGGAACATTTTGTCAGGAGCCGACTCCAAAATTCAGCGGTTCCCCATCTCAGCCCAGAAAGCAGGTAGAACAACTTTTGTGGTGTCCTTTTGATGCCTACCGGAGCAATGTAAAAACTACCAGGAGAACTCCTGCCTGGCACCTTCCCCGGTGGAGTTGTGCAGGGGGTGTGTTTGGAACATTTTGTCACCAGCCGACTCCAAAATTCAGCGGTTCCCCATCTCAGCCCAGAAAGCAGGTGGAACAACTTTTGTGGTGTCTTTCAAATGCCTACCAAGGTAGTGTAAAATCTACCAAGAGAACTCCTGTCTGGCACCTTCCCCGGTGGAGTTGTGCATGGGGTGTTTTTGGAACATTTTGTCACCAGCCGACTCCAAAATTCAGCTGTTCCCCATCTCAGCCCAGAAAGCAGGTAGAACAACTTTTGTGGTGTCTTTTAGATGCCTACCAAGGTAGTGTAAAAACTATCAAGAGAACTCCTGTCTGGCACCTTCCCCGGTGGAGTTGTGCAGGGGGTGTGTTTGGAACATTTTGTCACCGGCCGAGTCCAAAATTCAGCGATTCCCCATCTCAGCCCAGAAAGCAGGAAGAACAACTTTTGTGGTGCCTTTCAGCTGCCTACCAAGGTAGTGTAAAAACTACTAAGAGAATTCCTGTCTGGCACCTTCCCCGGTGGAGTTGTGCAGGGGGTGTGTTTGGAACATTTTGTCACCGGCCGACTCCAAAATTCAGCGATTCCCCATCTCAGCCCAGAAAGCAGATAGAACAACTTTTGTGGTGTCTTTCAGATGCCTACCGGAGCAATGTAAAAACTACCAGGAGAACTCCTGTCTGGCACCTTCCCCGGTGGAGTTGTGCAGGGGGTGTCTTTGAAACATTTTGTCACCGGCCGACTCCAAAATTCAGCGATTCCCCATCTCAGCCCAGAAAGCAGGTAGAACAACTTTTGTGGTGTCTTTTAGATGCCTACCAAGGTAGTGTAAAAACTACCAAGAGAACTCCTGTCTGGCACCTTCCCCGGTGGAGTTGTGCATGGGGTGTCTTTGGAACATTTTGTCACCGGCCGACTCCAAAATTCAGCGGTTCCCCATCTCAGCCCAGAAAGCAGGTAGAACAACTTTTGTGGTGTCTTTCAGATGCCTACCAAGGTAGTGTAGAAACTACTAAGAGAACTCCTGTCTGGCACCTTCCCCGGTGGAGTTGTGCAGGGGGTGTGTTTGGAACATTTTGTCACCAGCCGACTCCAAAATTCAGCGGTTCCCCATCTCAGCCCAGAAAACAGGTGGAACAACTTTTGTGGTGTCTTTCAAATGCCTACCAAGG
The DNA here is from genome assembly GCF_023634085.1 of Falco cherrug. Lineage (NCBI taxonomy): Eukaryota > Metazoa > Chordata > Aves > Falconiformes > Falconidae > Falco > Falco cherrug. Next base: position 235,200 of record NW_026599486.1, read on the forward strand.
TAGTGTAAAAACTACCAGGAGAACTCCTGCCTGGCACCTTCCCCGGTGGAGTTGTGCATGGGGTGTGTTTGGAACATTTTGTCACCGGCCGAGTCCAAAATTCAGCGGTTCCCCATCTCAGCCCAGAAAGCAGGTAGAACAACTTTTGTGATGTCTTTCAGATGCCTACCGGAGCAATGTAAAAACTACCAGGAGAACTCCTGTCTGGCACCTTCCCCGGTGGAGTTGTGCATGGGGTGTCTTTGGAACATTTTGTCACCGGCCGACTCCAAAATTCAGCGTTTCCCCATCTCAGCCCAGAAAGGAGGTAGAACAACTTTTGTGGTGTCTTTCAGATGCCTACCGGAGCAATGTAAAAACTACCAGGAGAACTCCTGTCTGGCACCTTCCCCGGTGGAGTTGTGCAGGGGGTGTGTTTTGAACATTTTGTCACCGGCCGAGTCCAAAATTCAGCGGTTCCCCATCTCAGCCCAGAAAGCAGGTAGAACAACTTTTGTGGTGTCTTTTAGATGCCTACCAAGGTAGTGTAAAAACTATCAAGAGAACGCTTGTCTGGCACCTTCCCCGATGGAGTTGTGCATGGGGTGTCTTTGGAACATTTTGTCACCGGCCGACTCCAAAATTCAGCGATTCCCCATCTCAGCCCAGAAAGCAGATAGAACAACTTTTGTGGTGTCTTTCAGATGCCTACCGGAGCAATGTAAAAACTACCAGGAGAACTCCTGTCTGGCACCTTCCCCGGTGGAGTTGTGCAGGGGGTGTGTTTGGAACATTTTGTCACCAGCCGACTCCAAAATTCAGCGTTTCCCCATCTCAGCCCAGAAAGCAGGTAGAACAACTTTTGTGGTGTCTTTTAGATGCCTACCAAGGTAGTGTAAAAACTACCAAGAGAACTCCTGTCTGGCACCTTCCCCGGTGGAGTTGTGCATGGGGTGTTTTTGGAACATTTTGTCACCAGCCGAGTCCAAAATTCAGCGGTTCCCCATCTCAGCCCAGAAAGCAGGTAGAACAACTTTTGTGGTGCCTTTCAGCTGCCTACCAAGGTAGCGTAAAAACTACTAAGAGAACTCCTGTCTGGCACCTTCCCCGGTGGAGTTGTGCATGGGGTGTGTTTGGAACATTTTGTCACCGGCCGAGTCCAAAATTCAGCGATTCCCCATCTCAGCCCAGAAAGCAGGTAGAACAACTTTTGTGGTGTCCTTTTGATGCCTACCGGAGCAATGTAAAAACTACCAGGAGAACTCCTGTCTGGCACCTTCCCCGGTGGAGTTGTGCAGGGGGTGTGTTTGGAACATTTTGTCACCAGCCGAGTCCAAAATTCAGCGTTTCCCCATCTCAGCCCAGAAAGCAGGTAGAACAACTTTTGTGGTGTCTTTTAGATGCCTACCAAGGTAGTGTAAAAACTATCAAGAGAACGCTTGTCTGGCACCTTCCCCGGTGGAGTTGTGCATGGGGTGTCTTTGGAACATTTTGTCACCGGCCGACTCCAAAATTCAGCGGTTCCCCATCTCAGCCCAGAAAGCAGGTAGAACAACTTTTGTGGTGTCCTTTTGATGCCTACCGGAGCAATGTAAAAACTACCAGGAGAACTCCTGCCTGGCACCTTCCCCGGTGGAGTTGTGCAGGGGGTGTGTTTGGAACATTTTGTCACCAGCCGACTCCAAAATTCAGCGGTTCCCCATCTCAGCCCAGAAAGCAGGTGGAACAACTTTTGTGGTGTCTTTCAAATGCCTACCAAGGTAGTGTAAAATCTACCAAGAGAACTCCTGTCTGGCACCTTCCCCGGTGGAGTTGTGCATGGGGTGTTTTTGGAACATTTTGTCACCAGCCGACTCCAAAATTCAGCTGTTCCCCATCTCAGCCCAGAAAGCAGGTAGAACAACTTTTGTGGTGTCTTTTAGATGCCTACCAAGGTAGTGTAAAAACTATCAAGAGAACTCCTGTCTGGCACCTTCCCCGGTGGAGTTGTGCAGGGGGTGTGTTTGGAACATTTTGTCACCGGCCGAGTCCAAAATTCAGCGATTCCCCATCTCAGCCCAGAAAGCAGGAAGAACAACTTTTGTGGTGCCTTTCAGCTGCCTACCAAGGTAGTGTAAAAACTACTAAGAGAATTCCTGTCTGGCACCTTCCCCGGTGGAGTTGTGCAGGGGGTGTGTTTGGAACATTTTGTCACCGGCCGACTCCAAAATTCAGCGATTCCCCATCTCAGCCCAGAAAGCAGATAGAACAACTTTTGTGGTGTCTTTCAGATGCCTACCGGAGCAATGTAAAAACTACCAGGAGAACTCCTGTCTGGCACCTTCCCCGGTGGAGTTGTGCAGGGGGTGTCTTTGAAACATTTTGTCACCGGCCGACTCCAAAATTCAGCGATTCCCCATCTCAGCCCAGAAAGCAGGTAGAACAACTTTTGTGGTGTCTTTTAGATGCCTACCAAGGTAGTGTAAAAACTACCAAGAGAACTCCTGTCTGGCACCTTCCCCGGTGGAGTTGTGCATGGGGTGTCTTTGGAACATTTTGTCACCGGCCGACTCCAAAATTCAGCGTTTCCCCATCTCAGCCCAGAAAGCAGGTACAACAACTTTTGTGGTGTCTTTTAGATGCCTACCAAGGTAGTGTAAAAACTACCAAGAGAACTCCTGTCTGGCACCTTCCCCGGTGGAGTTGTGCAGGGGGTGTGTTTGGAACATTTTGTCACCAGCCGACTCCAAAATTCAGCGGTTCCCCATCTCAGCCCAGAAAGCAGGTAGAACAACTTTTGTGGTGTCTTTCAGATGCCTACCGGAGCAATGTAAAAACTACCAGGAGAACTCCTGTCTGGCACCTTCCCCGGTGGAGTTGTGCATGGGGTGTGTTTGGAACATTTTGTCACTGGCCGAGTCCAAAATTCAGCGATTCCCCATCTCAGCCCAGAAAGCAGGAAGAACAACTTTTGTGGTGCCTTTCAGCTGCCTACCAAGGTAGTGTAAAAACTACTAAGAGAATTCCTGTCTGGCACCTTCCCCGGTGGAGTTGTGCAGGGGGTGTGTTTGGAACATTTTGTCACCGGCCGACTCCAAAATTCAGCGATTCCCCATCTCAGCCCAGAAAGCAGATAGAACAACTTTTGTGGTGTCTTTCAGATGCCTACCGGAGCAATGTAAAAACTACCAGGAGAACTCCTGTCTGGCACCTTCCCCGGTGGAGTTGTGCAGGGGGTGTCTTTGAAACATTTTGTCACCGGCCGACTCCAAAATTCAGCGATTCCCCATCTCAGCCCAGAAAGCAGGTAGAACAACTTTTGTGGTGTCTTTTAGATGCCTACCAAGGTAGTGTAAAAACTACCAAGAGAACTCCTGTCTGGCACCTTCCCCGGTGGAGTTGTGCAGGGGGTGTGTTTGGAACATTTTGTCACCGGCCGACTCCAAAATTCAGCGTTTCCCCATCTCAGCCCAGAAAGCAGGTAGAACAACTTTTGTGGTGTCTTTTAGATGCCTACCAAGGTAGTGTAAAAACTACCAAGAGAACTCCTGTCTGGCACCTTCCCCGGTGGAGTTGTGCAGGGGGTGTGTTTGGAACATTTTGTCACCAGCCGACTCCAAAATTCAGCGGTTCCCCATCTCAGCCCAGAAAGCAGGTAGAACAACTTTTGTGGTGTCTTTCAGATGCCTACCGGAGCAATGTAAAAACTACCAGGAGAACTCCTGTCTGGCACCTTCCCCGGTGGAGTTGTGCAGGGGGTGTGTTTGGAACATTTTGTCACCGGCCGAGTCCAAAATTCAGCGATTCCCCATCTCAGCCCAGAAAGCAGGTAGAACAACTTTTGTGGTGCCTTTCAGCTGCCTACCAAGGTAGTGTAAAAACTACTAAGAGAACTCCTGTCTGGCACCTTCCCCGGTGGAGTTGTGCATGGGGTGTGTTTGGAACATTTTGTCACCAGCCGAGTCCAAAATTCAGCGGTTCCCCATCTCCATCCAGAAAGCAGGTAGAACAACTTTTGTGGTGCCTTTCTGATGTCTACCAAGGTAGTGTAAAATCTACCAGGAGAACTCCTGTCTGGCACCTTCCCCGGTGGAGTTGTGCAGGGGGTGTGTTTGGAACATTTTGCCACCAGCCGACTCCAAAATTCAGCGGTTCCCCATCTCAGCCCAGAAAGCAGGTAGAACAACTTTTGTGGTGCCTTTCTGATGTCTACCAAGGTAGTGTAAAATCTACCAAGAGAACTCCTGTCTGGCACCTTCCCCGGTGGAGTTGTGCATGGGGTGTTTTTGGAACATTTTGTCACCAGCCGACTCCAAAATTCAGCGGTTCCCCATCTCAGCCCAGAAAGCAGGTAGAACAACTTTTGTGGTGTCTTTCAAATGCCTACCAAGGTAGTGTAAAAACTACCAGGAGAACTCCTGCCTGGCACCTTCCCCGGTGGAGTTGTGCAGGGGGTGTGTTTGGAACATTTTGTCACCAGCCGACTCCAAAATTCAGCGGTTCCCCATCTCAGCCCAGAAAGCAGGTAGAACAACTTTTGTGGTGTCTTTCAGATGCCTACCGGAGCAATGTAAAAACTACCAGGAGAACTCCTGTCTGGCACCTTCCCCGGTGGAGTTGTGCAGGGGGTGTGTTTGGAACATTTTGTCACCAGCCGACTCCAAAATTCAGCGGTTCCCCATCTCAGCCCAGAAAGCAGGTAGAACAACTTCTGTGGTGTCTTTTAGATGCCTACCAAGGTAGTGTAAAAACTATCAAGAGAATGCTTGTCTGGCACCTTCCCCGGTGGAGTTGTGCATGGGGTGTCTTTGGAACATTTTGTCACCGGCCGAGTCCAAAATTCAGCGATTCCCCATCTCAGCCCAGAAAGCAGATAGAACAACTTTTGTGGTGTCTTTTAGATGCCTACCGGAGCAATGTAAAAACTACCAGGAGAACTCCTGTCTGGCACCTTCCCCGGTGGAGTTGTGCAGGGGGTGTGTTTGGAACATTTTGTCACCGGCCGAGTCCAAAATTCAGCGATTCCCCATCTCAGCCCAGAAAGCAGGTAGAACAACTTTTGTGGTGTCTTTTAGATGCCTACCGGAGCAATGTAAAAACTACCAGGAGAACTCCTGTCTGGCACCTTCCGTGGTGGAGTTGTGCATGGGGTGTGTTTGGAACATTTTGTCACCAGCCGACTCCAAAATTCAGCGTTTCCCCATCTCAGCCCAGAAAGCAGGTAGAACAACTTTTGTGGTGTCTTTTAGATGCCTACCAAGGTAGTGTAAAAACTACCAGGAGAACTCCTGTCTGGCACCTTCCCCGGTGGAGTTGTGCATGGAGTGTCTTTGGAACATTTTGTCACCAGCCGACTCCAAAATTCAGCGGTTCCCCATCTCAGCCCAGAAAGCAGGTAGAACAACTTTTGTGGTGTCTTTTAGATGCCTACCGGAGCAATGTAAAAACTACCAGGAGAACTCCTGTCTGGCACCTTCCCCGGTGGAGTTGTGCAGGGGGTGTCTTTGGAACATTTTGTCACCAGCCGACTCCAAAATTCAGCGGTTCCCCATCTCAGCCCAGAAAGCAGGTGGAACAACTTTTGTGGTGTCTTTTAGATGCCTACCAAGGTAGTGTAAAAACTATCAAGAGAACGCTTGTCTGGCACCTTCCCCGGTGGAGTTGTGCATGGGGTGTCTTTGGAACATTTTGTCACCGGCCGACTCCAAAATTCAGCGATTCCCCATCTCAGCCCAGAAAGCAGATAGAACAACTTTTGTGGTGTCTTTTAGATGCCTACCAAGGTAGTGTAAAAACTACCAAGAGAACTCCTGTCTGGCACCTTCCCCGGTGGAGTTGTGCATGGGGTGTCTTTGGAACATTTTGTCACCGGCCGACTCCAAAATTCAGCGTTTCCCCATCTCAGCCCAGAAAGCAGGTACAACAACTTTTGTGGTGTCTTTTAGATGCCTACCAAGGTAGTGTAAAAACTACCAAGAGAACTCCTGTCTGGCACCTTCCCCGGTGGAGTTGTGCAGGGGGTGTGTTTGGAACATTTTGTCACCAGCCGACTCCAAAATTCAGCGGTTCCCCATCTCAGCCCAGAAAGCAGGTAGAACAACTTTTGTGGTGTCTTTCAGATGCCTACCGGAGCAATGTAAAAACTACCAGGAGAACTCCTGTCTGGCACCTTCCCCGGTGGAGTTGTGCATGGGGTGTGTTTGGAACATTTTGTCACCGGCCGAGTCCAAAATTCAGCGATTCCCCATCTCAGCCCAGAAAGCAGGAAGAACAACTTTTGTGGTGCCTTTCAGCTGCCTACCAAGGTAGTGTAAAAACTACTAAGAGAATTCCTGTCTGGCACCTTCCCCGGTGGAGTTGTGCAGGGGGTGTGTTTGGAACATTTTGTCACCGGCCGACTCCAAAATTCAGCGATTCCCCATCTCAGCCCAGAAAGCAGATAGAACAACTTTTGTGGTGTCTTTCAGATGCCTACCGGAGCAATGTAAAAACTACCAGGAGAACTCCTGTCTGGCACCTTCCCCGGTGGAGTTGTGCAGGGGGTGTCTTTGAAACATTTTGTCACCGGCCGACTCCAAAATTCAGCGATTCCCCATCTCAGCCCAGAAAGCAGGTAGAACAACTTTTGTGGTGTCTTTTAGATGCCTACCAAGGTAGTGTAAAAACTACCAAGAGAACTCCTGTCTGGCACCTTCCCCGGTGGAGTTGTGCAGGGGGTGTGTTTGGAACATTTTGTCACCGGCCGACTCCAAAATTCAGCGTTTCCCCATCTCAGCCCAGAAAGCAGGTAGAACAACTTTTGTGGTGTCTTTTAGATGCCTACCAAGGTAGTGTAAAAACTACCAAGAGAACTCCTGTCTGGCACCTTCCCCGGTGGAGTTGTGCAGGGGGTGTGTTTGGAACATTTTGTCACCAGCCGACTCCAAAATTCAGCGGTTCCCCATCTCAGCCCAGAAAGCAGGTAGAACAACTTTTGTGGTGTCTTTCAGATGCCTACCGGAGCAATGTAAAAACTACCAGGAGAACTCCTGTCTGGCACCTTCCCCGGTGGAGTTGTGCAGGGGGTGTGTTTGGAACATTTTGTCACCGGCCGAGTCCAAAATTCAGCGATTCCCCATCTCAGCCCAGAAAGCAGGTAGAACAACTTTTGTGGTGCCTTTCAGCTGCCTACCAAGGTAGTGTAAAAACTACTAAGAGAACTCCTGTCTGGCACCTTCCCCGGTGGAGTTGTGCATGGGGTGTGTTTGGAACATTTTGTCACCAGCCGAGTCCAAAATTCAGCGGTTCCCCATCTCCATCCAGAAAGCAGGTAGAACAACTTTTGTGGTGCCTTTCTGATGTCTACCAAGGTAGTGTAAAATCTACCAGGAGAACTCCTGTCTGGCACCTTCCCCGGTGGAGTTGTGCAGGGGGTGTGTTTGGAACATTTTGCCACCAGCCGACTCCAAAATTCAGCGGTTCCCCATCTCAGCCCAGAAAGCAGGTAGAACAACTTTTGTGGTGTCTTTCAGATGCCTACCGGAGCAATGTAAAAACTACCAGGAGAACTCCTGTCTGGCACCTTCCCCGGTGGAGTTGTGCAGGGGGTGTTTTTGGAAACTTTTTGTCACCAGCCGACTCCAAAATTCAGCGGTTCCCCATCTCAGCCCAGAAAGCAGGTAGAACAACTTTTGTGGTGTCTTTCAGATGCCTACCGGAGCAATGTAAAAACTACCAAGAGAACTCCTTTCTGGCACCTTCCCCGGTGGAGTTGTGCATGGGGTGTGTTTGGAACATTTTGTCACCAGCCGAGTCCAAAATTCAGCGGTTCCCCATCTCAGCCCAGAAAGCAGGTGGAACAACTTTTGTGGTGTCTTTTAGATGCCTACCAAGGTAGTGTAAAAACTACCAAGAGAACTCCTGTCTGGCACCTTCCCCGGTGGAGTTGTGCAGGGGGTGTGTTTGGAACATTTTGTCACCAGCCGAGTCCAAAATTCAGCGGTTCCCCATCTCAGCCCAGAAAGCAGGTAGAACAACTTTTGTGGTGTCTTTCAGATGCCTACCGGAGCAATGTAAAAACTACCAGGAGAACTCCTGTCTGGCACCTTCCCCGGTGGAGTTGTGCAGGGGGTGTGTTTGGAACATTTTGTCACCGGCCGAGTCCAAAATTCAGCGATTCCCCATCTCAGCCCAGAAAGCAGGTAGAACAACTTTTGTGGTGCCTTTCAGCTGCCTACCAAGGTAGTGTAAAAACTACTAAGAGAACTCCTGTCTGGCACCTTCCCCGGTGGAGTTGTGCATGGGGTGTGTTTGGAACATTTTGTCACCAGCCGAGTCCAAAATTCAGCGGTTCCCCATCTCAGCCCAGAAAGCAGGTAGAACAACTTTTGTGGTGCCTTTCTGATGTCTACCAAGGTAGTGTAAAATCTACCAAGAGAACTCCTGTCTGGCACCTTCCCCGGTGGAGTTGTGCATGGGGTGTTTTTGGAACATTTTGTCACCAGCCGACTCCAAAATTCAGCGGTTCCCCATCTCAGCCCAGAAAGCAGGTAGAACAACTTTTGTGGTGTCTTTCAAATGCCTACCAAGGTAGTGTAAAAACTACCAGGAGAACTCCTGCCTGGCACCTTCCCCGGTGGAGTTGTGCAGGGGGTGTGTTTGGAACATTTTGTCACCAGCCGACTCCAAAATTCAGCGGTTCCCCATCTCAGCCCAGAAAGCAGGTAGAACAACTTCTGTGGTGTCTTTTAGATGCCTACCAAGGTAGTGTAAAAACTATCAAGAGAATGCTTGTCTGGCACCTTCCCCGGTGGAGTTGTGCATGGGGTGTCTTTGGAACATTTTGTCACCGGCCGAGTCCAAAATTCAGCGATTCCCCATCTCAGCCCAGAAAGCAGATAGAACAACTTTTGTGGTGTCTTTTAGATGCCTACCGGAGCAATGTAAAAACTACCAGGAGAACTCCTGTCTGGCACCTTCCCCGGTGGAGTTGTGCAGGGGGTGTGTTTGGAACATTTTGTCACCGGCCGAGTCCAAAATTCAGCGATTCCCCATCTCAGCCCAGAAAGCAGGTAGAACAACTTTTGTGGTGTCTTTTAGATGCCTACCGGAGCAATGTAAAAACTACCAGGAGAACTCCTGTCTGGCACCTTCCCCGGTGGAGTTGTGCATGGGGTGTGTTTGGAACATTTTGTCACCAGCCGACTCCAAAATTCAGCGTTTCCCCATCTCAGCCCAGAAAGCAGGTAAAACAACTTTTGTGGTGTCTTTTAGATGCCTACCAAGGTAGTGTAAAAACTATCAAGAGAACGCTTGTCTGGCACCTTCCCCGGTGGAGTTGTGCAGGGGGTGTGTTTGGAACATTTTGTCACCGGCCGACTCCAAAATTCAGCGGTTCCCCATCTCAGCCCAGAAAGCAGGTAGAACAACTTTTGTGGTGTCTTTCAGATGCCTACCGGAGCAATGTAAAAACTACCAGGAGAACTCCTGTCTGGCACCTTCCCCGGTGGAGTTGTGCAGGGGGTGTCTTTGGAACATTTTGTCACCAGCCGACTCCAAAATTCAGCGGTTCCCCATCTCAGCCCAGAAAGCAGGTGGAACAACTTTTGTGGTGTCTTTTAGATGCCTACCAAGGTAGTGTAAAAACTATCAAGAGAACGCTTGTCTGGCACCTTCCCCGGTGGAGTTGTGCATGGGGTGTCTTTGGAACATTTTGTCACCGGCCGACTCCAAAATTCAGCGATTCCCCATCTCAGCCCAGAAAGCAGATAGAACAACTTTTGTGGTGTCTTTCAGATGCCTACCGGAGCAATGTAAAAACTACCAGGAGAACTCCTGTCTGGCACCTTCCCCGGTGGAGTTGTGCAGGGGGTGTGTTTGGAACATTTTGTCACCAGCCGACTCCAAAATTCAGCGTTTCCCCATCTCAGCCCAGAAAGCAGGTAGAACAACTTTTGTGGTGTCTTTTAGATGCCTACCAAGGTAGTGTAAAACTACCAGGAGAACTCCTGTCTGGCACCTTCCCCGGTGGAGTTGTGCATGGGGTGTTTTTGGAACATTTTGTCACCAGCCGACTCCAAAATTCAGCGGTTCCCCATCTCAGCCCAGAAAGCAGGTAGAACAACTTTTGTGGTGTCCTTTTGATGCCTACCGGAGCAATGTAAAAACTACCAGGAGAACTCCTGTCTGGCACCTTCCCCGGTGGAGTTGTGCAGGGGGTGTGTTTGGAACATTTTGTCACCAGCCGACTCCAAAATTCAGCGGTTCCCCATCTCAGCCCAGAAAGCAGGTAGAACAACTTTTGTGGTGTCTTTCAGATGCCTACCGGAGCAATGTAAAAACTACCAGGAGAACTCCTGTCTGGCACCTTCCCCGGTGGAGTTGTGCAGGGGGTGTGTTTGGAACATTTTGTCACCGGCCGAGTCCAAAATTCAGCGATTCCCCATCTCAGCCCAGAAAGCAGGTAGAACAACTTTTGTGGTGCCTTTCAGCTGCCTACCAAGGTAGTGTAAAAACTACTAAGAGAACTCCTGTCTGGCACCTTCCCCGGTGGAGTTGTGCAGGGGGTGTGTTTGGAACATTTTGTCACCGGCCGACTCCAAAATTCAGCGTTTCCCCATCTCAGCCCAGAAAGCAGGTAGAACAACTTTTGTGGTGCCTTTCAAATGCCTACCAAGGTAGTGTAAAAACTACCAAGAGAACTCCTGTCTGGCACCTTCCGTGGTGGAGTTGTGCAGGGGGTGTGTTTGGAACATTTTGTCACCAGCCGACTCCAAAATTCAGCGGTTCCCCATCTCAGCCCAGAAAGCAGGTAGAACAACTTTTGTGGTGTCTTTCAGATGCCTACCGGAGCAATGTAAAAACTACCAGGAGAACTCCTGTCTGGCACCTTCCCCGGTGGAGTTGTGCAGGGGGTGTGTTTGGAACATTTTGTCACCGGCCGAGTCCAAAATTCAGCGATTCCCCATCTCAGCCCAGAAAGCAGGTAGAACAACTTTTGTGGTGCCTTTCAGCTGCCTACCAAGGTAGTGTAAAAACTACTAAGAGAACTCCTGTCTGGCACCTTCCCCGGTGGAGTTGTGCATGGGGTGTGTTTGGAACATTTTGTCACCAGCCGAGTCCAAAATTCAGCGGTTCCCCATCTCAGCCCAGAAAGCAGGTAGAACAACTTTTGTGGTGCCTTTCTGATGTCTACCAAGGTAGTGTAAAATCTACCAGGAGAACTCCTGTCTGGCACCTTCCCCGGTGGAGTTGTGCATGGGGTGTGTTTGGAACATTTTGTCACCAGCCGACTCCAAAATTCAGCGGTTCCCCATCTCAGCCCAGAAAGCAGGTAGAACAACTTTTGTGGTGTCTTTCAAATGCCTACCAAGGTAGTGTAAAAACTACCAGGAGAACTCCTGCCTGGCACCTTCCCCGGTGGAGTTGTGCATGGGGTGTGTTTGGAACATTTTGTCACCAGCCGACTCCAAAATTCAGCGGTTCCCCATCTCAGCCCAGAAAGCAGGTAGAACAACTTTTGTGGTGTCTTTTAGATGCCTACCGGAGCAATGTAAAAACTACCAAGAGAACTCCTTTCTGGCACCTTCCCCGGTGGAGTTGTGCATGGGGTGTGTTTGGAACATTTTGTCACCAGCCGACTCCAAAATTCAGCGGTTCCCCATCTCAGCCCACAAAGCAGGTAGAACAACTTTTGTGGTGCCTTTCTGATGTCTACCAAGGTAGTGTAAAATCTACCAAGAGAACTCCTGTCTGGCACCTTCCCCGGTGGAGTTGTGCATGGGGTGTGTTTGGAACATTTTGTCACCAGCCGACTCCAAAATTCAGCGGTTCCCCATCTCAGCCCAGAAAGCAGGTAGAACAACTTTTGTGGTGTCTTTCAAATGCCTACCAAGGTAGTGTAAAAACTACCAGGAGAACTCCTGCCTGGCACCTTCCCCGGTGGAGTTGTGCATGGGGTGTCTTTGGAACATTTTGTCACCGGCCGAGTCCAAAATTCAGCGGTTCCCCATCTCAGCCCAGAAAGCAGGTAGAACAACTTTTGTGGTGTCTTTCAGATGCCTACCGGAGCAATGTAAAAACTACCAAGAGAACTCCTTTCTGGCACCTTCCCCGGTGGAGTTGTGCATGGGGTGTGTTTGGAACATTTTGTCACCAGCCGAGTCCAAAATTCAGCGGTTCCCCATCTCAGCCCAGAAAGCAGGTAGAACAACTTTTGTGGTGCCTTTCAGCTGCCTACCAAGGTAGTGTAAAAACTACCAAGAGAACTCCTGTCTGGCACCTTCCCCGGTGGAGTTGTGCAGGGGGTGTGTTTGGAACATTTTGTCACCAGCCGACTCCAAAATTCAGCGTTTCCCCATCTCAGCCCAGAAAGCAGGTAGAACAACTTCTGTGGTGTCTTTTAGATGCCTACCAAGGTAGTGTAAAAACTACCAAGAGAACTCCTGTCTGGCACCTTCCGTGGTGGAGTTGTGCAGGGGGTGTGTTTGGAACATTTTGTCACCAGCCGACTCCAAAATTCAGCGGTTCCCCATCTCAGCCCAGAAAGCAGGTAGAACAACTTTTGTGGTGTCTTTCAGATGCCTACCGGAGCAATGTAAAAACTACCAGGAGAACTCCTGTCTGGCACCTTCCCCGGTGGAGTTGTGCAGGGGGTGTGTTTGGAACATTTTGTCACCGGCCGAGTCCAAAATTCAGCGATTCCCCATCTCAGCCCAGAAAGCAGGTAGAACAACTTTTGTGGTGCCTTTCAGCTGCCTACCAAGGTAGTGTAAAAACTACTAAGAGAACTCCTGTCTGGCACCTTCCCCGGTGGAGTTGTGCATGGGGTGTGTTTGGAACATTTTGTCACCAGCCGAGTCCAAAATTCAGCGGTTCCCCATCTCAGCCCAGAAAGCAGGTAGAACAACTTTTGTGGTGCCTTTCTGATGTCTACCAAGGTAGTGTAAAATCTACCAGGAGAACTCCTGTCTGGCACCTTCCCCGGTGGAGTTGTGCATGGGGTGTGTTTGGAACATTTTGTCACCAGCCGACTCCAAAATTCAGCGGTTCCCCATCTCAGCCCAGAAAGCAGGTAGAACAACTTTTGTGGTGTCTTTCAAATGCCTACCAAGGTAGTGTAAAAACTACCAGGAGAACTCCTGCCTGGCACCTTCCCCGGTGGAGTTGTGCATGGGGTGTGTTTGGAACATTTTGTCACCAGCCGACTCCAAAATTCAGCGGTTCCCCATCTCAGCCCAGAAAGCAGGTAGAACAACTTTTGTGGTGTCTTTCAGATGCCTACCGGAGCAATGTAAAAACTACCAGGAGAACTCCTGCCTGGCACCTTCCCCGGTGGAGTTGTGCAGGGGGTGTGTTTGGAACATTTTGTCACCAGCCGAGTCCAAAATTCAGCGGTTCCCCATCTCAGCCCAGAAAGCAGGTAGAACAACTTTTGTGGTGTCTTTCAGATGCCTACCGGAGCAATGTAAAAACTACCAGGAGAACTCCTGTCTGGCACCTTCCCCGGTGGAGTTGTGCAGGGGGTGTGTTTGGAAACTTTTTGTCACCAGCCGACTCCAAAATTCAGCGGTTCCCCATCTCAGCCCAGAAAGCAGGTAGAACAACTTTTGTGGTGTCTTTTAGATGCCTACCGGAGCAATGTAAAAACTACCAAGAGAACTCCTTTCTGGCACCTTCCCCGGTGGAGTTGTGCATGGGGTGTGTTTGGAACATTTTGTCACCAGCCAACTCCAAAATTCAGCGGTTCCCCATCTCAGCCCAGAAAGCAGGTGGAACAACTTTTGTGGTGTCTTTCAGATGCCTACCGGAGCAATGTAAAAACTACCAGGAGAACTCCTGTCTGGCACCTTCCCCGGTGGAGTTGTGCAGGGGGTGTGTTTGGAACATTTTGTCACCGGCCGAGTCCAAAATTCAGCGATTCCCCATCTCAGCCCAGAAAGCAGGTAGAACAACTTTTGTGGTGCCTTTCAGCTGCCTACCAAGGTAGTGTAAAAACTACTAGGAGAACTCCTGTCTGGCACCTTCCCCGGTGGAGTTGTGCATGGGGTGTGTTTGGAACATTTTGTCACCAGCCGAGTCCAAAATTCAGCGGTTCCCCATCTCAGCCCAGAAAGCAGGTAGAACAACTTTTGTGGTGCCTTTCTGATGTCTACCAAGGTAGTGTAAAATCTACCAAGAGAACTCCTGTCTGGCACCTTCCCCGGTGGAGTTGTGCATGGGGTGTGTTTGGAACATTTTGTCACCAGCCGACTCCAAAATTCAGCGGTTCCCCATCTCAGCCCAGAAAGCAGGTAGAACAACTTTTGTGGTGTCTTTCAAATGCCTACCAAGGTAGTGTAAAAACTACCAGGAGAACTCCTGCCTGGCACCTTCCCCGGTGGAGTTGTGCATGGGGTGTCTTTGGAACATTTTGTCACCGGCCGAGTCCAAAATTCAGCGGTTCCCCATCTCAGCCCAGAAAGCAGATAGAACAACTTTTGTGGTGTCTTTCAGATGCCTACCGGAGCAATGTAAAAACTACCAGGAGAACTCCTGTCTGGCACCTTCCCCGGTGGAGTTGTGCATGGGGTGTGTTTGGAACATTTTGTCACCGGCCGAGTCCAAAATTCAGCGATTCCCCATCTCAGCCCAGAAAGCAGGTAGAACAACTTTTGTGGTGTCTTTTAGATGCCTACCAAGGTAGTGTAAAAACTACCAAGAGAACTCCTGTCTGGCACCTTCCCCGGTGGAGTTGTGCATGGGGTGTGTTTGGAACATTTTGTCACCAGCCGACTCCAAAATTCAGCGGTTCCCCATCTCAGCCCAGAAAGCAGGTAGAACAACTTTTGTGGTGCCTTTCAAATGCCTACCAAGGTAGTGTAGAAACTACCAAGAGAACTCCTGTCTGGCACCTTCCCCGGTGGAGTTGTGCATGGGGTGTGTTTGGAACATTTTGTCACCGGCCGACTCCAAAATTCAGCGGTTCCCCATCTCAGCCCAGAAAGCAGGTAGAACAACTTTTGTGGTGTCCTTTTGATGCCTACCGGAGCAATGTAAAAACTACCAGGAGAACTCCTGTCTGGCACCTTCCGTGGTGGAGTTGTGCATGGGGTGTGTTTGGAACATTTTGTCACCAGCCGACTCCAAAATTCAGCGTTTCCCCATCTCAGCCCAGAAAGCAGGTAGAACAACTTTTGTGGTGTCTTTTAGATGCCTACCAAGGTAGTGTAAAAACTATCAAGAGAACGCTTGTCTGGCACCTTCCCCGGTGGAGTTGTGCATGGGGTGTGTTTGGAACATTTTGTCACCGGCCGACTCCAAAATTCAGCGGTTCCCCATCTCAGCCCAGAAAGCAGGTAGAACAACTTTTGTGGTGTCTTTCAGATGCCTACCGGAGCAATGTAAAAACTACCAGGAGAACTCCTGTCTGGCACCTTCCCCGGTGGAGTTGTGCAGGGGGTGTGTTTGGAACATTTTGTCACCGGCCGAGTCCAAAATTCAGCGATTCCCCATCTCAGCCCAGAAAGCAGGTAGAACAACTTTTGTGCTGCCTTTCAGCTGCCTACCAAGGTAGTGTAAAAACTACTAAGAGAATTCCTGTCTGGCACCTTCCCCGGTGGAGTTGTGCAGGGGGTGTGTTTGGAACATTTTGTCACCGGCCGACTCCAAAATTCAGCGTTTCCCCATCTCAGCCCAGAAAGCAGGTAGAACAACTTTTGTGGTGTCTTTTAGATGCCTACCAAGGTAGTGTAAAAACTACCAAGAGAACTCCTGTCTGGCACCTTCCCCGGTGGAGTTGTGCAGGGGGTGTGTTTGGAACATTTTGTCACCGGCCGACTCCAAAATTCAGCGTTTCCCCATCTCAGCCCAGAAAGCAGGTAGAACAACTTTTGTGGTATCTTTTAGATGCCTACCAAGGTAGTGTAAAAACTACCAAGAGAACTCCTGTCTGGCACCTTCCCCGGTGGAGTTGTGCATGGGGTGTTTTTGGAACATTTTGTCACCAGCCGACTCCAAAATTCAGCGGTTCCCCATCTCAGCCCAGAAAGCAGGTAGAACAACTTTTGTGGTGCCTTTCAGCTGCCTACCAAGGTAGCGTAAAAACTACTAAGAGAACTCCTGTCTGGCACCTTCCCCGGTGGAGTTGTGCAGGAGGTGTCTTTGGAACATTTTGTCACCGGCCGAGTCCAAAATTCAGCGATTCCCCATCTCAGCCCAGAAAGCAGATAGAACAACTTTTGTGGTGTCTTTCAGATACCTACCGGAGCAATGTAAAAACTACCAGGAGAACTCCTGCCTGGCACCTTCCCCGGTGGAGTTGTGCATGGGGTGTGTTTGGAACATTTTGTCACCAGCCGACTCCAAAATTCAGCGGTTCCCCATCTCAGCCCAGAAAGCAGGTGGAACAACTTTTGTGGTGCCTTTCAAATGCCTACCAAGGTAGTGTAAAAACTACCAGGAGAACTCCTGCCTGGCACCTTCCCCGGTGGAGTTGTGCATGGGGTGTGTTTGGAACATTTTGTCACCGGCCGACTCCAAAATTCAGCGGTTCCCCATCTCAGCCCAGAAAGCAGGTAGAACAACTTTTGTGGTGTCTTTCAGATGCCTACCGGAGCAATGTAAAAACTACCAGGAGAACTCCTGTCTGGCACCTTCCCCGGTGGAGTTGTGCAGGGGGTGTGTTTGGAACATTTTGTCACCAGCCGACTCCAAAATTCAGCGTTTCCCCATCTCAGCCCAGAAAGCAGGTAGAACAACTTTTGTGGTGTCTTTTAGATGCCTACCAAGGTAGTGTAAAAACTACCAAGAGAACTCCTGCCTGGCACCTTCCCCGGTGGAGTTGTGCAGGGGGTGTGTTTGGAACATTTTGTCACCAGCCGACTCCAAAATTCAGCGGTTCCCCATCTCAGCCCAGAAAGCAGGTAGAACAACTTTTGTGGTGCCTTTCAGCTGCCTACCAAGGTAGCGTAAAAACTACTAAGAGAACTCCTGTCTGGCACCTTCCCCGGTGGAGTTGTGCATGGGGTGTGTTTGGAACATTTTGTCACCAGCCGACTCCAAAATTCAGCGGTTCCCCATCTCAGCCCAGAAAGCAGGTAGAACAACTTTTGTGGTGTCTTTCAGATGCCTACCGGAGCAATGTAAAAACTACCAGGAGAACTCCTGCCTGGCACCTTCCCCGGTGGAGTTGTGCAGGGGGTGTGTTTGGAACATTTTGTCACCAGCCGAGTCCAAAATTCAGCGGTTCCCCATCTCAGCCCAGAAAGCAGGTAGAACAACTTTTGTGGTGTCTTTCAGATGCCTACCGGAGCAATGTAAAAACTACCAGGAGAACTCCTGTCTGGCACCTTCCCCGGTGGAGTTGTGCATGGGGTGTTTTTGGAAACTTTTTGTCACCAGCCGACTCCAAAATTCAGCGGTTCCCCATCTCAGCCCAGAAAGCAGGTAGAACAACTTTTGTGGTGTCTTTTAGATGCCTACCGGAGCAATGTAAAAACTACCAAGAGAACTCCTTTCTGGCACCTTCCCCGGTGGAGTTGTGCATGGGGTGTGTTTGGAACATTTTGTCACCAGCCGACTCCAAAATTCAGCGGTTCCCCATCTCAGCCCACAAAGCAGGTAGAACAACTTTTGTGGTGCCTTTCTGATGTCTACCAAGGTAGTGTAAAATCTACCAAGAGAACTCCTGTCTGGCACCTTCCCCGGTGGAGTTGTGCATGGGGTGTGTTTGGAACATTTTGTCACCAGCCGACTCCAAAATTCAGCGGTTCCCCATCTCAGCCCAGAAAGCAGGTAGAACAACTTTTGTGGTGTCTTTCAAATGCCTACCAAGGTAGTGTAAAAACTACCAGGAGAACTCCTGCCTGGCACCTTCCCCGGTGGAGTTGTGCATGGGGTGTCTTTGGAACATTTTGTCACCGGCCGAGTCCAAAATTCAGCGGTTCCCCATCTCAGCCCAGAAAGCAGGTAGAACAACTTTTGTGGTGTCTTTCAGATGCCTACCGGAGCAATGTAAAAACTACCAAGAGAACTCCTTTCTGGCACCTTCCCCGGTGGAGTTGTGCATGGGGTGTGTTTGGAACATTTTGTCACCAGCCGAGTCCAAAATTCAGCGGTTCCCCATCTCAGCCCAGAAAGCAGGTAGAACAACTTTTGTGGTGCCTTTCAGCTGCCTACCAAGGTAGTGTAAAAACTACCAAGAGAACTCCTGTCTGGCACCTTCCCCGGTGGAGTTGTGCAGGGGGTGTGTTTGGAACATTTTGTCACCAGCCGACTCCAAAATTCAGCGTTTCCCCATCTCAGCCCAGAAAGCAGGTAGAACAACTTCTGTGGTGTCTTTTAGATGCCTACCAAGGTAGTGTAAAAACTACCAAGAGAACTCCTGTCTGGCACCTTCCGTGGTGGAGTTGTGCAGGGGGTGTGTTTGGAACATTTTGTCACCAGCCGACTCCAAAATTCAGCGGTTCCCCATCTCAGCCCAGAAAGCAGGTAGAACAACTTTTGTGGTGTCTTTCAGATGCCTACCGGAGCAATGTAAAAACTACCAGGAGAACTCCTGTCTGGCACCTTCCCCGGTGGAGTTGTGCAGGGGGTGTGTTTGGAACATTTTGTCACCGGCCGAGTCCAAAATTCAGCGATTCCCCATCTCAGCCCAGAAAGCAGGTAGAACAACTTTTGTGGTGCCTTTCAGCTGCCTACCAAGGTAGTGTAAAAACTACTAAGAGAACTCCTGTCTGGCACCTTCCCCGGTGGAGTTGTGCATGGGGTGTGTTTGGAACATTTTGTCACCAGCCGAGTCCAAAATTCAGCGGTTCCCCATCTCAGCCCAGAAAGCAGGTAGAACAACTTTTGTGGTGCCTTTCTGATGTCTACCAAGGTAGTGTAAAATCTACCAGGAGAACTCCTGTCTGGCACCTTCCCCGGTGGAGTTGTGCATGGGGTGTGTTTGGAACATTTTGTCACCAGCCGACTCCAAAATTCAGCGGTTCCCCATCTCAGCCCAGAAAGCAGGTAGAACAACTTTTGTGGTGTCTTTCAAATGCCTACCAAGGTAGTGTAAAAACTACCAGGAGAACTCCTGCCTGGCACCTTCCCCGGTGGAGTTGTGCATGGGGTGTGTTTGGAACATTTTGTCACCAGCCGACTCCAAAATTCAGCGGTTCCCCATCTCAGCCCAGAAAGCAGGTAGAACAACTTTTGTGGTGTCTTTCAGATGCCTACCGGAGCAATGTAAAAACTACCAGGAGAACTCCTGCCTGGCACCTTCCCCGGTGGAGTTGTGCAGGGGGTGTGTTTGGAACATTTTGTCACCAGCCGAGTCCAAAATTCAGCGGTTCCCCATCTCAGCCCAGAAAGCAGGTAGAACAACTTTTGTGGTGTCTTTCAGATGCCTACCGGAGCAATGTAAAAACTACCAGGAGAACTCCTGTCTGGCACCTTCCCCGGTGGAGTTGTGCAGGGGGTGTGTTTGGAAACTTTTTGTCACCAGCCGACTCCAAAATTCAGCGGTTCCCCATCTCAGCCCAGAAAGCAGGTAGAACAACTTTTGTGGTGTCTTTTAGATGCCTACCGGAGCAATGTAAAAACTACCAAGAGAACTCCTTTCTGGCACCTTCCCCGGTGGAGTTGTGCATGGGGTGTGTTTGGAACATTTTGTCACCAGCCAACTCCAAAATTCAGCGGTTCCCCATCTCAGCCCAGAAAGCAGGTGGAACAACTTTTGTGGTGTCTTTCAGATGCCTACCGGAGCAATGTAAAAACTACCAGGAGAACTCCTGTCTGGCACCTTCCCCGGTGGAGTTGTGCAGGGGGTGTGTTTGGAACATTTTGTCACCGGCCGAGTCCAAAATTCAGCGATTCCCCATCTCAGCCCAGAAAGCAGGTAGAACAACTTTTGTGGTGCCTTTCAGCTGCCTACCAAGGTAGTGTAAAAACTACTAAGAGAACTCCTGTCTGGCACCTTCCCCGGTGGAGTTGTGCATGGGGTGTGTTTGGAACATTTTGTCACCAGCCGAGTCCAAAATTCAGCGGTTCCCCATCTCAGCCCAGAAAGCAGGTAGAACAACTTTTGTGGTGCCTTTCTGATGTCTACCAAGGTAGTGTAAAATCTACCAAGAGAACTCCTGTCTGGCACCTTCCCCGGTGGAGTTGTGCATGGGGTGTGTTTGGAACATTTTGTCACCAGCCGACTCCAAAATTCAGCGGTTCCCCATCTCAGCCCAGAAAGCAGGTAGAACAACTTTTGTGGTGTCTTTCAAATGCCTACCAAGGTAGTGTAAAAACTACCAGGAGAACTCCTGCCTGGCACCTTCCCCGGTGGAGTTGTGCATGGGGTGTCTTTGGAACATTTTGTCACCGGCCGAGTCCAAAATTCAGCGGTTCCCCATCTCAGCCCAGAAAGCAGATAGAACAACTTTTGTGGTGTCTTTCAGATGCCTACCGGAGCAATGTAAAAACTACCAGGAGAACTCCTGTCTGGCACGTTCCCCGGTGGAGTTGTGCATGGGGTGTGTTTGGAACATTTTGTCACCGGCCGAGTCCAAAATTCAGCGATTCCCCATCTCAGCCCAGAAAGCAGGTAGAACAACTTTTGTGGTGTCTTTTAGATGCCTACCAAGGTAGTGTAAAAACTACCAAGAGAACTCCTGTCTGGCACCTTCCCCGGTGGAGTTGTGCATGGGGTGTGTTTGGAACATTTTGTCACCAGCCGACTCCAAAATTCAGCGGTTCCCCATCTCAGCCCAGAAAGCAGGTAGAACAACTTTTGTGGTGCCTTTCAAATGCCTACCAAGGTAGTGTAGAAACTACCAAGAGAACTCCTGTCTGGCACCTTCCCCGGTGGAGTTGTGCATGGGGTGTGTTTGGAACATTTTGTCACCGGCCGACTCCAAAATTCAGCGGTTCCCCATCTCAGCCCAGAAAGCAGGTAGAACAACTTTTGTGGTGTCCTTTTGATGCCTACCGGAGCAATGTAAAAACTACCAGGAGAACTCCTGTCTGGCACCTTCCGTGGTGGAGTTGTGCATGGGGTGTGTTTGGAACATTTTGTCACCAGCCGACTCCAAAATTCAGCGTTTCCCCATCTCAGCCCAGAAAGCAGGTAGAACAACTTTTGTGGTGTCTTTTAGATGCCTACCAAGGTAGTGTAAAAACTATCAAGAGAACGCTTGTCTGGCACCTTCCCCGGTGGAGTTGTGCATGGGGTGTGTTTGGAACATTTTGTCACCGGCCGACTCCAAAATTCAGCGGTTCCCCATCTCAGCCCAGAAAGCAGGTAGAACAACTTTTGTGGTGTCTTTCAGATGCCTACCGGAGCAATGTAAAAACTACCAGGAGAACTCCTGTCTGGCACCTTCCCCGGTGGAGTTGTGCAGGGGGTGTGTTTGGAACATTTTGTCACCGGCCGAGTCCAAAATTCAGCGATTCCCCATCTCAGCCCAGAAAGCAGGTAGAACAACTTTTGTGCTGCCTTTCAGCTGCCTACCAAGGTAGTGTAAAAACTACTAAGAGAATTCCTGTCTGGCACCTTCCCCGGTGGAGTTGTGCAGGGGGTGTGTTTGGAACATTTTGTCACCGGCCGACTCCAAAATTCAGCGTTTCCCCATCTCAGCCCAGAAAGCAGGTAGAACAACTTTTGTGGTGTCTTTTAGATGCCTACCAAGGTAGTGTAAAAACTACCAAGAGAACTCCTGTCTGGCACCTTCCCCGGTGGAGTTGTGCAGGGGGTGTGTTTGGAACATTTTGTCACCGGCCGACTCCAAAATTCAGCGTTTCCCCATCTCAGCCCAGAAAGCAGGTAGAACAACTTTTGTGGTATCTTTTAGATGCCTACCAAGGTAGTGTAAAAACTACCAAGAGAACTCCTGTCTGGCACCTTCCCCGGTGGAGTTGTGCATGGGGTGTTTTTGGAACATTTTGTCACCAGCCGACTCCAAAATTCAGCGGTTCCCCATCTCAGCCCAGAAAGCAGGTAGAACAACTTTTGTGGTGCCTTTCAGCTGCCTACCAAGGTAGCGTAAAAACTACTAAGAGAACTCCTGTCTGGCACCTTCCCCGGTGGAGTTGTGCAGGAGGTGTCTTTGGAACATTTTGTCACCGGCCGAGTCCAAAATTCAGCGATTCCCCATCTCAGCCCAGAAAGCAGATAGAACAACTTTTGTGGTGTCTTTCAGATACCTACCGGAGCAATGTAAAAACTACCAGGAGAACTCCTGCCTGGCACCTTCCCCGGTGGAGTTGTGCATGGGGTGTGTTTGGAACATTTTGTCACCAGCCGACTCCAAAATTCAGCGGTTCCCCATCTCAGCCCAGAAAGCAGGTGGAACAACTTTTGTGGTGCCTTTCAAATGCCTACCAAGGTAGTGTAAAAACTACCAGGAGAACTCCTGCCTGGCACCTTCCCCGGTGGAGTTGTGCATGGGGTGTGTTTGGAACATTTTGTCACCGGCCGACTCCAAAATTCAGCGGTTCCCCATCTCAGCCCAGAAAGCAGGTAGAACAACTTTTGTGGTGTCTTTCAGATGCCTACCGGAGCAATGTAAAAACTACCAGGAGAACTCCTGTCTGGCACCTTCCCCGGTGGAGTTGTGCATGGGGTGTGTTTGGAACATTTTGTCACCAGCCGACTCCAAAATTCAGCGTTTCCCCATCTCAGCCCAGAAAGCAGGTAGAACAACTTTTGTGGTGTCTTTTAGATGCCTACCAAGGTAGTGTAAAAACTACCAAGAGAACTCCTGCCTGGCACCTTCCCCGGTGGAGTTGTGCAGGGGGTGTGTTTGGAACATTTTGTCACCAGCCGACTCCAAAATTCAGCGGTTCCCCATCTCAGCCCAGAAAGCAGGTAGAACAACTTTTGTGGTGCCTTTCAGCTGCCTACCAAGGTAGCGTAAAAACTACTAAGAGAACTCCTGTCTGGCACCTTCCCCGGTGGAGTTGTGCAGGGGGTGTCTTTGGAACATTTTGTCACCAGCCGACTCCAAAATTCAGCGATTCCCCATCTCAGCCCAGAAAGCAGATAGAACAACTTTTGTGGTGTCTTTCAAATGCCTACCAAGGTAGTGTAAAAACTACCAGGAGAACTCCTGTCTGGCACCTTCCCCGGTGGAGTTGTGCAGGGGGTGTTTTTGGAAACTTTTTGTCACCAGCCGATTCCAAAATTCAGCGGTTCCCCATCTCAGCCCAGAAAGCAGGTAGAACAACTTTTGTGGTGCCTTTCAGCTGCCTACCAAGGTAGTGTAAAAACTACTAAGAGAACTCCTGCCTGGCACCTTCCCCGGTGGAGTTGTGCATGGGGTGTGTTTGGAACATTTTGTCACCAGCCGACTCCAAAATTCAGCGGTTCCCCATCTCAGCCCAGAAAGCAGGTGGAACAACTTTTGTGGTGTCTTTCAAATGCCTACCAAGGTAGTGTAAAAACTACCAGGAGAACTCCTGCCTGGCACCTTCCCCGGTGGAGTTGTGCAGGGGGTGTGTTTGGAACATTTTGTCACCAGCCGACTCCAAAATTCAGCGTTTCCCCATCTCAGCCCAGAAAGCAGGTACAACAACTTTTGTGGTGTCTTTTAGATGCCTACCAAGGTAGTGTAAAAACTACCAAGAGAACTCCTGTCTGGCTCCTTCCCCGGTGGAGTTGTGCAGGGGGTGTGTTTGGAACATTTTGTCACCAGCCAACTCCAAAATTCAGCGGTTCCCCATCTCAGCCCAGAAAGCAGGTAGAACAACTTTTGTGGTGCCTTTCAAATGCCTACCAAGGTAGTGTAGAAACTACCAAGAGAACTCCTGTCTGGCACCTTCCCCGGTGGAGTTGTGCATGGGGTGTGTTTGGAACATTTTGTCACCGGCCGACTCCAAAATTCAGCGGTTCCCCATCTCAGCCCAGAAAGCAGGTAGAACAACTTTTGTGGTGTCCTTTTGATGCCTACCGGAGCAATGTAAAAACTACCAGGAGAACTCCTGCCTGGCACCTTCCCCGGTGGAGTTGTGCAGGGGGTGTGTTTGGAACATTTTGTCACCAGCCGACTCCAAAATTCAGCGGTTCCCCATCTCAGCCCAGAAAGCAGGTACAACAACTTTTGTGGTGTCTTTTAGATGCCTACCAAGGTAGTGTAAAAACTACCAGGAGAACTCCTGTCTGGCACCTTCCCCGGTGGAGTTGTGCAGGGGGTGTGTTTGGAACATTTTGTCACCGGCCGACTCCAAAATTCAGCGTTTCCCCATCTCAGCCCAGAAAGCAGGTAGAACAACTTTTCTGGTGTCTTTTAGATGCCTACCAAGGTAGTGTAAAAACTACCAAGAGAACTCCTGTCTGGCACCTTCCCCGGTGGAGTTGTGCATGGGGTGTTTTTGGAACATTTTGTCACCAGCCGACTCCAAAATTCAGCGGTTCCCCATCTCAGCCCAGAAAGCAGGTAGAACAACTTTTGTGGTGCCTTTCAGCTGCCTACCAAGGTAGCGTAAAAACTACTAAGAGAACTCCTGTCTGGCACCTTCCCCGGTGGAGTTGTGCAGGGGGTGTCTTTGGAACATTTTGTCACCGGCCGAGTCCAAAATTCAGCGATTCCCCATCTCAGCCCAGAAAGCAGATAGAACAACTTTTGTGGTGTCTTTCAGATGCCTACCGGAGCAATGTAAAAACTACCAAGAGAACTCCTGCCTGGCACCTTCCCCGGTGGAGTTGTGCAGGGGGTGTGTTTGGAACATTTTGTCACCAGCCGACTCCAAAATTCAGCGGTTCCCCATCTCAGCCCAGATAGCAGGTGGAACAACTTTTGTGGTGCCTTTCAAATGCCTACCAAGGTAGTGTAAAAACTACCAGGAGAACTCCTGTCTGGCACCTTCCCCGGTGGAGTTGTGCATGGGGTGTGTTTGGAACATTTTGTCACCAGCCGACTCCAAAATTCAGCGGTTCCCCATCTCAGCCCAGAAAGCAGGTAGAACAACTTTTGTGGTGTCTTTCAGATGCCTACCAAGGTAGTGTAAAAACTACCAGGAGAACTCCTGTCTGGCACCTTCCCCGGTGGAGTTGTGCAGGGGGTGTGTTTGGAACATTTTGTCACCGGCCGACTCCAAAATTCAGCGTTTCCCCATCTCAGCCCAGAAAGCAGGTAGAACAACTTTTGTGGTGCCTTTCAGCTGCCTACCAAGGTAGCGTAAAAACTACCAAGAGAACTCCTGCCTGGCACCTTCCCCGGTGGAGTTGTGCATGGGGTGTCTTTGGAACATTTTGTCACCAGCCGACTCCAAAATTCAGCGGTTCCCCATCTCAGCCCAGAAAGCAGGTAGAACAACTTTTGTGGTGCCTTTCAAATGCCTACCAAGGTAGTGTAGAAACTACCAAGAGAACGCTTGTCTGGCACCTTCCCCGGTGGAGTTGTGCATGGGGTGTCTTTGGAACATTTTGTCACCGGCCGACTCCAAAATTCAGCGATTCCCCATCTCAGCCCAGAAAGCAGGAAGAACAACTTTTGTGGTGCCTTTCTGATGTCTACCAAGGTAGTGTAAAATCTACCAGGAGAACTCCTGTCTGGCACCTTCCCCGGTGGAGTTGTGCATGGGGTGTCTTTGGAACATTTTGTCACCAGCCGACTCCAAAATTCAGCGTTTCCCCATCTCAGCCCAGAAAGCAGGTACAACAACTTCTCTTGTGCCTTTCTGATGTCTACCAAGGTAGTGTAAAATCTACCAAGAGAACTCCTGTCTGGCACCTTCCCCGGTGGAGTTGTGCATGGGGTGTCTTTGGAACATTTTGTCACCGGCCGAGTCCAAAATTCAGCGGTTCCCCATCTCAGCCCAGAAAGCAGGTAGAACAACTTTTGTGGTGCCTTTCAAATGCCTACCAAGGTAGTGTAGAAACTACCAAGAGAACTCCTGTCTGGCACCTTCCCCGGTGAAGTTGTGCAGGGGGTGTCTTTGGAACATTTTTTCACCAGCCGACTCCAAAATTCAGCGGTTCCCCATCTCAGCCCAGAAAGCAGGTAGAACAACTTTTGTGGTGCCTTTCAGCTGCCTACCAAGGTAGTGTAAAAACTACCAAGAGAACGCTTATCTGGCACCTTCCCCGGTGGAGTTGTGCATGGGGTGTCTTTGGAACATTTTGTCACCGGCCGAGTCCAAAATTCAGCGATTCCCCATCTCAGCCCAGAAAGCAGGTACAACAACTTTTCTTGTGCCTTTCTGATGTCTACCAAGGTAGTGTAAAAACTACCAAGAGAACTCCTGTCTGGCACCTTCCGTGGTGGAGTTGTGCATGGGGTGTGTTTGGAACATTTTGTCACCAGCCGACTCCAAAATTCAGCGTTTCCCCATCTCAGCCCAGAAAGCAGGTAGAACAACTTTTGTGGTGCCTTTCAGCTGCCTACCAAGGTAGTGTAAAATCTACCAAGAGAACTCCTGTCTGGCACCTTCCCCGGTGGAGTTGTGCATTGGGTGTCTTTGGAACATTTTGTCACCGGCCGAGTCCAAAATTCAGCGATTCCCCATCTCAGCCCAGAAAGCAGATAGAACAACTTTTGTGGTGTCTTTTAGATGCCTACCGGAGCAATGTAAAAACTACCAGGAGAACTCCTGTCTGGCACCTTCCCCGGTGGAGTTGTGCATGGGGTGTGTTTGGAACATTTTGTCACCAGCCGAGTCCAAAATTCAGCGTTTCCCCATCTCAGCCCAGAAAGCAGGTAGAACAACTTTTGTGGTGTCTTTTAGATGCCTACCAAGGTAGTGTAAAAACTACCAGGAGAACTCCTGTCTGGCACCTTCCCCGGTGGAGTTGTGCATGGGGTGTGTTTGGAACATTTTGTCACCAGCCGAGTCCAAAATTCAGCGGTTCCCCATCTCAGCCCAGAAAGCAGGTAGAACAACTTTTGTGGTGTCTTTCAGATGCCTACCGGAGCAATGTAAAAACTACCAGGAGAACTCCTGTCTGGCACCTTCCCCGGTGGAGTTGTGCAGGGGGTGTGTTTGGAAACTTTTTGTCACCAGCCGACTCCAAAATTCAGCGGTTCCCCATCTCAGCCCAGAAAGCAGGTAGAACAACTTTTGTGGTGTCTTTTAGATGCCTACCGGAGCAATGTAAAAACTACCAAGAGAACTCCTTTCTGGCACCTTCCCCGGTGGAGTTGTGCATGGGGTGTGTTTGGAACATTTTGTCACCAGCCAACTCCAAAATTCAGCGGTTCCCCATCTCAGCCCAGAAAGCAGGTGGAACAACTTTTGTGGTGTCTTTCAGATGCCTACCGGAGCAATGTAAAAACTACCAGGAGAACTCCTGTCTGGCACCTTCCCCGGTGGAGTTGTGCAGGGGGTGTGTTTGGAACATTTTGTCACCGGCCGAGTCCAAAATTCAGCGATTCCCCATCTCAGCCCAGAAAGCAGGTAGAACAACTTTTGTGGTGCCTTTCAGCTGCCTACCAAGGTAGTGTAAAAACTACTAAGAGAACTCCTGTCTGGCACCTTCCCCGGTGGAGTTGTGCATGGGGTGTGTTTGGAACATTTTGTCACCAGCCGAGTCCAAAATTCAGCGTTTCCCCATCTCAGCCCAGAAAGCAGGTAGAACAACTTTTGTGGTGCCTTTCTGATGTCTACCAAGGTAGTGTAAAATCTACCAAGAGAACTCCTGTCTGGCACCTTCCCCGGTGGAGTTGTGCATGGGGTGTGTTTGGAACATTTTGTCACCAGCCGACTCCAAAATTCAGCGGTTCCCCATCTCAGCCCAGAAAGCAGGTAGAACAACTTTTGTGGTGTCTTTCAAATGCCTACCAAGGTAGTGTAAAAACTACCAGGAGAACTCCTGCCTGGCACCTTCCCCGGTGGAGTTGTGCATGGGGTGTCTTTGGAACATTTTGTCACCGGCCGAGTCCAAAATTCAGCGGTTCCCCATCTCAGCCCAGAAAGCAGATAGAACAACTTTTGTGGTGTCTTTCAGATGCCTACCGGAGCAATGTAAAAACTACCAGGAGAACTCCTGTCTGGCACCTTCCCCGGTGGAGTTGTGCATGGGGTGTGTTTGGAACATTTTGTCACCGGCCGAGTCCAAAATTCAGCGATTCCCCATCTCAGCCCAGAAAGCAGGTAGAACAACTTTTGTGGTGTCTTTTAGATGCCTACCAAGGTAGTGTAAAAACTACCAAGAGAACTCCTGTCTGGCACCTTCCCCGGTGGAGTTGTGCATGGGGTGTGTTTGGAACATTTTGTCACCAGCCGACTCCAAAATTCAGCGGTTCCCCATCTCAGCCCAGAAAGCAGGTAGAACAACTTTTGTGGTGCCTTTCAAATGCCTACCAAGGTAGTGTAGAAACTACCAAGAGAACTCCTGTCTGGCACCTTCCCCGGTGGAGTTGTGCATGGGGTGTGTTTGGAACATTTTGTCACCGGCCGACTCCAAAATTCAGCGGTTCCCCATCTCAGCCCAGAAAGCAGGTAGAACAACTTTTGTGGTGTCCTTTTGATGCCTACCGGAGCAATGTAAAAACTACCAGGAGAACTCCTGTCTGGCACCTTCCGTGGTGGAGTTGTGCATGGGGTGTGTTTGGAACATTTTGTCACCAGCCGACTCCAAAATTCAGCGTTTCCCCATCTCAGCCCAGAAAGCAGGTAGAACAACTTTTGTGGTGTCTTTTAGATGCCTACCAAGGTAGTGTAAAAACTATCAAGAGAACGCTTGTCTGGCACCTTCCCCGGTGGAGTTGTGCATGGGGTGTGTTTGGAACATTTTGTCACCGGCCGACTCCAAAATTCAGCGGTTCCCCATCTCAGCCCAGAAAGCAGGTAGAACAACTTTTGTGGTGTCTTTCAGATGCCTACCGGAGCAATGTAAAAACTACCAGGAGAACTCCTGTCTGGCACCTTCCCCGGTGGAGTTGTGCAGGGGGTGTGTTTGGAACATTTTGTCACCGGCCGAGTCCAAAATTCAGCGATTCCCCATCTCAGCCCAGAAAGCAGGTAGAACAACTTTTGTGCTGCCTTTCAGCTGCCTACCAAGGTAGTGTAAAAACTACTAAGAGAATTCCTGTCTGGCACCTTCCCCGGTGGAGTTGTGCAGGGGGTGTGTTTGGAACATTTTGTCACCGGCCGACTCCAAAATTCAGCGTTTCCCCATCTCAGCCCAGAAAGCAGGTAGAACAACTTTTGTGGTGTCTTTTAGATGCCTACCAAGGTAGTGTAAAAACTACCAAGAGAACTCCTGTCTGGCACCTTCCCCGGTGGAGTTGTGCAGGGGGTGTGTTTGGAACATTTTGTCACCGGCCGACTCCAAAATTCAGCGTTTCCCCATCTCAGCCCAGAAAGCAGGTAGAACAACTTTTGTGGTATCTTTTAGATGCCTACCAAGGTAGTGTAAAAACTACCAAGAGAACTCCTGTCTGGCACCTTCCCCGGTGGAGTTGTGCATGGGGTGTTTTTGGAACATTTTGTCACCAGCCGACTCCAAAATTCAGCGGTTCCCCATCTCAGCCCAGAAAGCAGGTAGAACAACTTTTGTGGTGCCTTTCAGCTGCCTACCAAGGTAGCGTAAAAACTACTAAGAGAACTCCTGTCTGGCACCTTCCCCGGTGGAGTTGTGCAGGAGGTGTCTTTGGAACATTTTGTCACCGGCCGAGTCCAAAATTCAGCGATTCCCCATCTCAGCCCAGAAAGCAGATAGAACAACTTTTGTGGTGTCTTTCAGATACCTACCGGAGCAATGTAAAAACTACCAGGAGAACTCCTGCCTGGCACCTTCCCCGGTGGAGTTGTGCATGGGGTGTGTTTGGAACATTTTGTCACCAGCCGACTCCAAAATTCAGCGGTTCCCCATCTCAGCCCAGAAAGCAGGTGGAACAACTTTTGTGGTGCCTTTCAAATGCCTACCAAGGTAGTGTAAAAACTACCAGGAGAACTCCTGCCTGGCACCTTCCCCGGTGGAGTTGTGCATGGGGTGTGTTTGGAACATTTTGTCACCGGCCGACTCCAAAATTCAGCGGTTCCCCATCTCAGCCCAGAAAGCAGGTAGAACAACTTTTGTGGTGTCTTTCAGATGCCTACCGGAGCAATGTAAAAACTACCAGGAGAACTCCTGTCTGGCACCTTCCCCGGTGGAGTTGTGCAGGGGGTGTGTTTGGAACATTTTGTCACCAGCCGACTCCAAAATTCAGTGTTTCCCCATCTCAGCCCAGAAAGCAGGTAGAACAACTTTTGTGGTGTCTTTTAGATGCCTACCAAGGTAGTGTAAAAACTACCAAGAGAACTCCTGCCTGGCACCTTCCCCGGTGGAGTTGTGCAGGGGGTGTGTTTGGAACATTTTGTCACCGGCCGACTCCAAAATTCAGCGGTTCCCCATCTCAGCCCAGAAAGCAGGTAGAACAACTTTTGTGGTGTCTTTCAGATGCCTACCGGAGCAATGTAAAAACTACCAGGAGAACTCCTGTCTGGCACCTTCCCCGGTGGAGTTGTGCAGGGGGTGTGTTTGGAACATTTTGTCACCGGCCGAGTCCAAAATTCAGCGATTCCCCATCTCAGCCCAGAAAGCAGGTAGAACAACTTTTGTGCTGCCTTTCAGCTGCCTACCAAGGTAGTGTAAAAACTACTAAGAGAATTCCTGTCTGGCACCTTCCCCGGTGGAGTTGTGCAGGGGGTGTGTTTGGAACATTTTGTCACCGGCCGACTCCAAAATTCAGCGTTTCCCCATCTCAGCCCAGAAAGCAGGTAGAACAACTTTTGTGGTGTCTTTTAGATGCCTACCAAGGTAGTGTAAAAACTACCAAGAGAACTCCTGTCTGGCACCTTCCCCGGTGGAGTTGTGCAGGGGGTGTGTTTGGAACATTTTGTCACCGGCCGACTCCAAAATTCAGCGTTTCCCCATCTCAGCCCAGAAAGCAGGTAGAACAACTTTTGTGGTATCTTTTAGATGCCTACCAAGGTAGTGTAAAAACTACCAAGAGAACTCCTGTCTGGCACCTTCCCCGGTGGAGTTGTGCATGGGGTGTTTTTGGAACATTTTGTCACCAGCCGACTCCAAAATTCAGCGGTTCCCCATCTCAGCCCAGAAAGCAGGTAGAACAACTTTTGTGGTGCCTTTCAGCTGCCTACCAAGGTAGCGTAAAAACTACTAAGAGAACTCCTGTCTGGCACCTTCCCCGGTGGAGTTGTGCAGGAGGTGTCTTTGGAACATTTTGTCACCGGCCGAGTCCAAAATTCAGCGATTCCCCATCTCAGCCCAGAAAGCAGATAGAACAACTTTTGTGGTGTCTTTCAGATACCTACCGGAGCAATGTAAAAACTACCAGGAGAACTCCTGCCTGGCACCTTCCCCGGTGGAGTTGTGCATGGGGTGTGTTTGGAACATTTTGTCACCAGCCGACTCCAAAATTCAGCGGTTCCCCATCTCAGCCCAGAAAGCAGGTGGAACAACTTTTGTGGTGCCTTTCAAATGCCTACCAAGGTAGTGTAAAAACTACCAGGAGAACTCCTGCCTGGCACCTTCCCCGGTGGAGTTGTGCATGGGGTGTGTTTGGAACATTTTGTCACCGGCCGACTCCAAAATTCAGCGGTTCCCCATCTCAGCCCAGAAAGCAGGTAGAACAACTTTTGTGGTGTCTTTCAGATGCCTACCGGAGCAATGTAAAAACTACCAGGAGAACTCCTGTCTGGCACCTTCCCCGGTGGAGTTGTGCAGGGGGTGTGTTTGGAACATTTTGTCACCAGCCGACTCCAAAATTCAGTGTTTCCCCATCTCAGCCCAGAAAGCAGGTAGAACAACTTTTGTGGTGTCTTTTAGATGCCTACCAAGGTAGTGTAAAAACTACCAAGAGAACTCCTGCCTGGCACCTTCCCCGGTGGAGTTGTGCAGGGGGTGTGTTTGGAACATTTTGTCACCAGCCGACTCCAAAATTCAGCGGTTCCCCATCTCAGCCCAGAAAGCAGGTAGAACAACTTTTGTGGTGCCTTTCAGCTGCCTACCAAGGTAGCGTAAAAACTACTAAGAGAACTCCTGTCTGGCACCTTCCCCGGTGGAGTTGTGCAGGGGGTGTCTTTGGAACATTTTGTCACCAGCCGACTCCAAAATTCAGCGATTCCCCATCTCAGCCCAGAAAGCAGATAGAACAACTTTTGTGGTGTCTTTCAAATGCCTACCAAGGTAGTGTAAAAACTACCAGGAGAACTCCTGTCTGGCACCTTCCCCGGTGGAGTTGTGCAGGGGGTGTTTTTGGAAACTTTTTGTCACCAGCCGATTCCAAAATTCAGCGGTTCCCCATCTCAGCCCAGAAAGCAGGTAGAACAACTTTTGTGGTGCCTTTCAGCTGCCTACCAAGGTAGTGTAAAAACTACTAAGAGAACTCCTGCCTGGCACCTTCCCCGGTGGAGTTGTGCATGGGGTGTGTTTGGAACATTTTGTCACCAGCCGACTCCAAAATTCAGCGGTTCCCCATCTCAGCCCAGAAAGCAGGTGGAACAACTTTTGTGGTGTCTTTCAAATGCCTACCAAGGTAGTGTAAAAACTACCAGGAGAACTCCTGCCTGGCACCTTCCCCGGTGGAGTTGTGCAGGGGGTGTGTTTGGAACATTTTGTCACCAGCCGACTCCAAAATTCAGCGTTTCCCCATCTCAGCCCAGAAAGCAGGTACAACAACTTTTGTGGTGTCTTTTAGATGCCTACCAAGGTAGTGTAAAAACTACCAAGAGAACTCCTGTCTGGCACCTTCCCCGGTGGAGTTGTGCAGGGGGTGTGTTTGGAACATTTTGTCACCAGCCAACTCCAAAATTCAGCGGTTCCCCATCTCAGCCCAGAAAGCAGGTAGAACAACTTTTGTGGTGCCTTTCAAATGCCTACCAAGGTAGTGTAGAAACTACCAAGAGAACTCCTGTCTGGCACCTTCCCCGGTGGAGTTGTGCATGGGGTGTGTTTGGAACATTTTGTCACCGGCCGACTCCAAAATTCAGCGGTTCCCCATCTCAGCCCAGAAAGCAGGTAGAACAACTTTTGTGGTGTCCTTTTGATGCCTACCGGAGCAATGTAAAAACTACCAGGAGAACTCCTGCCTGGCACCTTCCCCGGTGGAGTTGTGCAGGGGGTGTGTTTGGAACATTTTGTCACCAGCCGACTCCAAAATTCAGCGGTTCCCCATCTCAGCCCAGAAAGCAGGTACAACAACTTTTGTGGTGTCTTTTAGATGCCTACCAAGGTAGTGTAAAAACTACCAGGAGAACTCCTGTCTGGCACCTTCCCCGGTGGAGTTGTGCAGGGGGTGTGTTTGGAACATTTTGTCACCGGCCGACTCCAAAATTCAGCGTTTCCCCATCTCAGCCCAGAAAGCAGGTAGAACAACTTTTCTGGTGTCTTTTAGATGCCTACCAAGGTAGTGTAAAAACTACCAAGAGAACTCCTGTCTGGCACCTTCCCCGGTGGAGTTGTGCATGGGGTGTTTTTGGAACATTTTGTCACCAGCCGACTCCAAAATTCAGCGGTTCCCCATCTCAGCCCAGAAAGCAGGTAGAACAACTTTTGTGGTGCCTTTCAGCTGCCTACCAAGGTAGCGTAAAAACTACTAAGAGAACTCCTGTCTGGCACCTTCCCCGGTGGAGTTGTGCAGGGGGTGTCTTTGGAACATTTTGTCACCGGCCGAGTCCAAAATTCAGCGATTCCCCATCTCAGCCCAGAAAGCAGATAGAACAACTTTTGTGGTGTCTTTCAGATGCCTACCGGAGCAATGTAAAAACTACCAAGAGAACTCCTGCCTGGCACCTTCCCCGGTGGAGTTGTGCAGGGGGTGTGTTTGGAACATTTTGTCACCAGCCGACTCCAAAATTCAGCGGTTCCCCATCTCAGCCCAGATAGCAGGTGGAACAACTTTTGTGGTGCCTTTCAAATGCCTACCAAGGTAGTGTAAAAACTACCAGGAGAACTCCTGTCTGGCACCTTCCCCGGTGGAGTTGTGCATGGGGTGTGTTTGGAACATTTTGTCACCGGCCGACTCCAAAATTCAGCGGTTCCCCATCTCAGCCCAGAAAGCAGGTAGAACAACTTTTGTGGTGTCTTTCAGATGCCTACCAAGGTAGTGTAAAAACTACCAGGAGAACTCCTGTCTGGCACCTTCCCCGGTGGAGTTGTGCAGGGGGTGTGTTTGGAACATTTTGTCACCGGCCGACTCCAAAATTCAGCGTTTCCCCATCTCAGCCCAGAAAGCAGGTAGAACAACTTTTGTGGTGCCTTTCAGCTGCCTACCAAGGTAGCGTAAAAACTACCAAGAGAACTCCTGCCTGGCACCTTCCCCGGTGGAGTTGTGCATGGGGTGTCTTTGGAACATTTTGTCACCAGCCGACTCCAAAATTCAGCGGTTCCCCATCTCAGCCCAGAAAGCAGGTAGAACAACTTTTGTGGTGCCTTTCAAATGCCTACCAAGGTAGTGTAGAAACTACCAAGAGAACGCTTGTCTGGCACCTTCCCCGGTGGAGTTGTGCATGGGGTGTCTTTGGAACATTTTGTCACCGGCCGACTCCAAAATTCAGCGATTCCCCATCTCAGCCCAGAAAGCAGGAAGAACAACTTTTGTGGTGCCTTTCTGATGTCTACCAAGGTAGTGTAAAATCTACCAGGAGAACTCCTGTCTGGCACCTTCCCCGGTGGAGTTGTGCATGGGGTGTCTTTGGAACATTTTGTCACCAGCCGACTCCAAAATTCAGCGTTTCCCCATCTCAGCCCAGAAAGCAGGTACAACAACTTCTCTTGTGCCTTTCTGATGTCTACCAAGGTAGTGTAAAATCTACCAAGAGAACTCCTGTCTGGCACCTTCCCCGGTGGAGTTGTGCATGGGGTGTCTTTGGAACATTTTGTCACCGGCCGAGTCCAAAATTCAGCGGTTCCCCATCTCAGCCCAGAAAGCAGGTAGAACAACTTTTGTGGTGCCTTTCAAATGCCTACCAAGGTAGTGTAGAAACTACCAAGAGAACTCCTGTCTGGCACCTTCCCCGGTGAAGTTGTGCAGGGGGTGTCTTTGGAACATTTTTTCACCAGCCGACTCCAAAATTCAGCGGTTCCCCATCTCAGCCCAGAAAGCAGGTAGAACAACTTTTGTGGTGCCTTTCAGCTGCCTACCAAGGTAGTGTAAAAACTACCAAGAGAACGCTTATCTGGCACCTTCCCCGGTGGAGTTGTGCATGGGGTGTCTTTGGAACATTTTGTCACCGGCCGAGTCCAAAATTCAGCGATTCCCCATCTCAGCCCAGAAAGCAGGTACAACAACTTTTCTTGTGCCTTTCTGATGTCTACCAAGGTAGTGTAAAAACTACCAAGAGAACTCCTGTCTGGCACCTTCCGTGGTGGAGTTGTGCATGGGGTGTGTTTGGAACATTTTGTCACCAGCCGACTCCAAAATTCAGCGGTTCCCCATCTCAGCCCAGAAAGCAGGTAGAACAACTTTTGTGGTGCCTTTCAGCTGCCTACCAAGGTAGTGTAAAAACTACCAAGAGAACGCTTATCTGGCACCTTCCCCGGTGGAGTTGTGCATGGGGTGTCTTTGGAACATTTTGTCACCGGCCGAGTCCAAAATTCAGCGATTCCCCATCTCAGCCCAGAAAGCAGGTACAACAACTTTTCTTGTGCCTTTCTGATGTCTACCAAGGTAGTGTAAAAACTACCAAGAGAACTCCTGTCTGGCACCTTCCGTGGTGGAGTTGTGCAGGGGGTGTGTTTGGAACATTTTGTCACCAGCCGACTCCAAAATTCAGCGTTTCCCCATCTCAGCCCAGAAAGCAGGTAGAACAACTTTTGTGGTGCCTTTCAGCTGCCTACCAAGGTAGTGTAAAATCTACCAAGAGAACTCCTGTCTGGCACCTTCCCCGGTGGAGTTGTGCATTGGGTGTCTTTGGAACATTTTGTCACCGGCCGAGTCCAAAATTCAGCGATTCCCCATCTCAGCCCAGAAAGCAGATAGAACAACTTTTGTGGTGTCTTTTAGATGCCTACCGGAGCAATGTAAAAACTACCAGGAGAACTCCTGTCTGGCACCTTCCCCGGTGGAGTTGTGCAGGGGGTGTGTTTGGAACATTTTGTCACCAGCCGAGTCCAAAATTCAGCGTTTCCCCATCTCAGCCCAGAAAGCAGGTAGAACAACTTTTGTGGTGTCTTTTAGATGCCTACCAAGGTAGTGTAAAAACTACCAGGAGAACTCCTGTCTGGCACCTTCCCCGGTGGAGTTGTGCATGGGGTGTGTTTGGAACATTTTGTCACCAGCCGACTCCAAAATTCAGCGGTTCCCCATCTCAGCCCAGAAAGCAGGTAGAACAACTTTTGTGGTGCCTTTCAAATGCCTACCAAGGTAGTGTAGAAACTACCAAGAGAACTCCTGTCTGGCACCTTCCCCGGTGGAGTTGTGCATGGGGTGTGTTTGGAACATTTTGTCACCGGCCGACTCCAAAATTCAGCGGTTCCCCATCTCAGCCCAGAAAGCAGGTAGAACAACTTTTGTGGTGTCCTTTTGATGCCTAGCGGAGCAATGTAAAAACTACCAGGAGAACTCCTGTCTGGCACCTTCCCCGGTGGAGTTGTGCATGGGGTGTGTTTGGAACATTTTGTCACCGGCCGAGTCCAAAATTCAGCGGTTCCCCATCTCAGCCCAGAAAGCAGGTAGAACAACTTTTGTGGTGCCTTTCTGATGTCTACCAAGGTAGTGTAAAATCTACCAAGAGAACTCCTGTCTGGCACCTTCCCCGGTGGAGTTGTGCAGGGGGTGTGTTTGGAACATTTTGTCACCGGCCGACTCCAAAATTCAGCGTTTCCCCATCTCAGCCCAGAAAGCAGGTAGAACAACTTTTGTGGTGTCTTTTAGATGCCTACCAAGGTAGTGTAAAAACTACCAAGAGAACTCCTGTCTGGCACCTTCCCCGGTGGAGTTGTGCAGGGGGTGTGTTTGGAACATTTTGTCACCGGCCGACTCCAAAATTCAGCGTTTCCCCATCTCAGCCCAGAAAGCAGGTAGAACAACTTTTGTGGTGTCTTTCAGATGCCTACCAAGGTAGTGTAAAAACTACCAGGAGAACTCCTGTCTGGCACCTTCCGTGGTGGAGTTGTGCATGGGGTGTGTTTGGAACATTTTGTCACCAGCCGAGTCCAAAATTCAGCGTTTCCCCATCTCAGCCCAGAAAGCAGGTAGAACAACTTTTGTGGTGCCTTTCAGCTGCCTAACAAGGTAGTGTAAAAACTACCAAGAGAACTCCTGTCTGGCACCTTCCCCGGTGGAGTTGTGCATGGGGTGTGTTTGGAACATTTTGTCACCGGCCGAGTCCAAAATTCAGCGATTCCCCATCTCAGCCCAGAAAGCAGGTAGAACAACTTTTGTGGTGTCTTTCAGATGCCTACCGGAGCAATGTAAAAACTACCAGGAGAACTCCTGTCTGGCACCTTCCCCGGTGGAGTTGTGCATGGGGTGTGTTTGGAACATTTTGTCACCGGCCGAGTCCAAAATTCAGCGGTTCCCCATCTCAGCCCAGAAAGCAGGTAGAACAACTTTTGTGGTGCCTTTCAGCTGCCTACCGGAGCAATGTAAAAACTACCAGGAGAACTCCTGTCTGGCACCTTCCCCGGTGGAGTTGTGCAGGGGGTGTGTTTGTAACATTTTGTCACCAGCCGACTCCAAAATTCAGCGATTCCCCATCTCAGCCCACAAAGCAGGTACAACAACTTTTCTTGTGCCTTTCAGCTGCCTACCAAGGTAGTGTAA
Organism: Falco cherrug; assembly: GCF_023634085.1. NCBI lineage: Eukaryota > Metazoa > Chordata > Aves > Falconiformes > Falconidae > Falco > Falco cherrug. Next base: position 272,798 of record NW_026599486.1, read on the forward strand.
ATCTACCAACAGAATTCGTTCCTGGCACCTTCCCCGGTGGAGTTGTGCATGGGGTGTCTGTGGAACATTTTGTCACCGGCCGAGTCCAAAATTCAGCGTTTCCCCATCTCAGCCCAGAAAGCAGGTAGAACAACTTTTGTGGTGTCTTTCAGATGCCTACCGGAGCAATGTAAAAACTACCAGGAGAACTCCTGTCTGGCACCTTCCCCGGTGGAGTTGTGCATGGGGTGTGTTTGGAACATTTTGTCACCAGCCGAGTCCAAAATTCAGCTGTTCCCCATCTCAGCCCAGAAAGCAGGAAGAACAACTTTTGTGGTGCCTTTCAAATGCTTACCAAGGTAGTGTAAAAACTACCAGGAGAACTCCTGTCTGGCACCTTCCCCGGTGGAGTTGTGCATGGGGTGTGTTTGGAACATTTTGTCACCGGCCGAGTCCAAAATTCAGCGTTTCCCCATCTCAGCCCAGAAAGCAGGTAGAACAACTTTTGTGGTGTCTTTCAGATGCCTACCAAGGTAGTGTAAAAACTACCAGGAGAACTCCTGTCTGGCACCTTCCCCGGTGGAGTTGTGCATGGGGTGTGTTTGGAACATTTTGTCACCAGCCGACTCCAAAATTCAGCGTTTCCCCATCTCAGCCCAGAAAGCAGGTAGAACAACTTTTGTGGTGCCTTTCAGCTGCCTACCAAGGTAGTGTAAAAACTACCAAGAGAACTCCTTTCTGGCACCTTCCCCGGTGGAGTTGTGCATGGGGTGTGTTTGGAACATTTTGTCACCGGCCGACTCCAAAATTCAGCGGTTCCCCATCTCAGCCCACAAAGCAGGTACAACAACTTTTCTTGTGCCTTTCAGCTGCCTACCAAGGTAGTGTAAAAACTACCAAAAGAATTCGTTCCTGGCACCTTCCCCGGTGGAGTTGTGCATGGGGTGTGTTTGGAACATTTTGTCACCGGCCGAGTCCAAAATTCAGCGTTTCCCCATCTCAGCCCAGAAAGCAGGTAGAACAACTTTTGTGGTGTCTTTCAAATGCCTACCAAGGTAGTGTAAAAACTACCAAGAGAACTCCTGTCTGGCACCTTCCCCGGTGGAGTTGTGCATGGGGTGTGTTTGGAACATTTTGTCACCGGCCGAGTCCAAAATTCAGCGTTTCCCCATCTCAGCCCAGAAAGCAGGTAGAACAAGTTTTGTGGTGTCTTTCAGATGCCTACCAAGGTAGTGTAAAAACTACCAAGAGAACTCCTGTCTGGCACCTTCCCCGGTGGAGTTGTGCATGGGGTGTGTTTGGAACATTTTGTCACCGGCCGAGTCCAAAATTCAGCGGTTCCCCATCTCAGCCCAGAAAGCAGGTACAACAACTTTTCTTGTGCCTTTCAGCTGCCTACCAAGGTAGTGTAAAAACTACCAAAAGAATTCGTTCCTGGCACCTTCCCCGGTGGAGTTGTGCATGGGGTGTGTTTGGAACATTTTGTCACCGGCCGAGTCCAAAATTCAGCGGTTCCCCATCTCAGCCCAGAAAGCAGGTAGAACAAGTTTTGTCGTGTCTTTCAAATGCCTACCAAGGTAGTGTAAAAACTACCAGGAGAACTCCTGTCTGGCACCTTCCCCGGTGGAGTTGTGCAGGGGGTGTGTTTGGAACATTTTGTCAACGGCCGACTCCAAAATTCAGCGGTTCCCCATCTCAGCCCAGAAAGCAGGTACAACAACTTTTCTTGTGCCTTTCAGCTGCCTACCAAGGTAGTGTAAAAAGTACCAACAGAATTCGTTCCTGGCACCTTCCCCGGTGGAGTTGTGCATGGGGTGTCTGTGGAACATTTTGTCACCGGCCGAGTCCAAAATTCAGCGTTTCCCCATCTCAGCCCAGAAAGCAGGTAGAACAACTTTTGTGGTGTCTTTCAGATGCCTACCGGAGCAATGTAAAAACTACCAGGAGAACTCCTGTCTGGCACCTTCCCCGGTGGAGTTGTGCATGGGGTGTGTTTGGAACATTTTGTCACCAGCCGACTCCAAAATTCAGCGATTCCCCATCTCAGCCCAGAAAGCAGGTAGAACAACTTTTGTGGTGTCTTTCAGATGCCTACCAAGGTAGTGTAAAAACTATCAGGAGAACTCCTGCCTGGCACCTTCCCCGGTGGAGTTGTGCATGGGGTGTGTTTGGAACATTTTGTCACCGGCCGAGTCCAAAATTCAGCGATTCCCCATCTCAGCCCAGAAAGCAGGTAGAACAACTTTTCTGGTGTCTTTCAGATGCCTACCAAGGTAGTGTAAAAACTACCAGGAGAACTCCTGTCTGGCACCTTCCGTGGTGGAGTTGTGCATGGGGTGTGTTTGGAACATTTTGTCACCAGCCGACTCCAAAATTCAGCGGTTCCCCATCTCAGCCCACAAAGCAGGTAGAACAACTTTTGTGGTGCCTTTCAAATGCCTACCAAGGTAGTGTAGAAACTACCAGGAGAACTCCTGTCTGGCACCTTCCCCGGTGGAGTTGTGCATGGGGTGTGTTTGGAACATTTTGTCACCAGCCGACTCCAAAATTCAGCGTTTCCCCATCTCAGCCCAGAAAGCAGGTAGAACAACTTTTGTGGTGTCTTTCAGATGCCTACCAAGGTAGTGTAAAAACTACCAAGAGAACTCCTGTCTGGCACCTTCCCCGGTGGAGTTGTGCATGGGGTGTGTTTGGAACATTTTGTCACCGGCCGACTCCAAAATTCAGCGTTTCCCCATCTCAGCCCAGAAAGCAGGTAGAACAACTTTTGTGGTGTCTTTCAGATGCCTACCAAGGTAGTGTAAAAACTACCAGGAGAACTCCTGTCTGGCACCTTCCGTGGTGGAGTTGTGCATGGGGTGTCTTTGGAACATTTTGTCACCGGCCGAGTCCAAAATTCAGCGGTTCCCCATCTCAGCCCAGAAAGCAGGTACAACAACTTTTCTTGTGCCTTTCAGCTGCCTACCAAGGTAGTGTAAAAACTACCAGGAGAACTCCTGTCTGGCACCTTCCCCGGTGGAGTTGTGCATGGGGTGTCTTTGGAACATTTTGTCACCGGCCGACTCCAAAATTCAGCGATTCCCCATCTCAGCCCAGAAAGCAGGAAGAACAATTTTTGTGGTGCCTTTCTGATGTCTACCAAGGTAGTGTAGAAACTACCAAGAGAACTCCTGTCTGGCACCTTCCCCGGTGGAGTTGTGCAGGGGGTGTGTTTGGAACATTTTGTCACCGGCCGACTCCAAAATTCAGCGTTTCCCCATCTCAGCCCAGAAAGCAGGTAGAACAACTTTTGTGGTGTCTTTCAGATGCCTACCAAGGTAGTGTAAAAACTACCAGGAGAACTCCTGTCTGGCACCTTCCGTGGTGGAGTTGTGCATGGGGTGTGTTTGGAACATTTTGTCACCAGCCGAGTCCAAAATTCAGCGTTTCCCCATCTCAGCCCAGAAAGCAGGTAGAACAACTTTTGTGGTGCCTTTCAGCTGCCTACCAAGGTAGTGTAAAAACTACCAAGAGAACTCCTGTCTGGCACCTTCCCCGGTGGAGTTGTGCATGGGGTGTGTTTGGAACATTTTGTCACCGGCCGAGTCCAAAATTCAGCGATTCCCCATCTCAGCCCAGAAAGCAGGTAGAACAACTTTTGTGGTGTCTTTCAGATGCCTACCGGAGCAATGTAAAAACTACCAGGAGAACTCCTGTCTGGCACCTTCCCCGGTGGAGTTGTGCATGGGGTGTGTTTGGAACATTTTGTCACCGGCCGAGTCCAAAATTCAGCGGTTCCCCATCTCAGCCCAGAAAGCAGGTAGAACAACTTTTGTGGTGCCTTTCAGCTGCCTACCGGAGCAATGTAAAAACTACCAGGAGAACTCCTGTCTGGCACCTTCCCCGGTGGAGTTGTGCAGGGGGTGTGTTTGTAACATTTTGTCACCAGCCGACTCCAAAATTCAGCGATTCCCCATCTCAGCCCACAAAGCAGGTACAACAACTTTTCTTGTGCCTTTCAGCTGCCTACCAAGGTAGTGTAAATCTACCAACAGAATTCGTTCCTGGCACCTTCCCCGGTGGAGTTGTGCATGGGGTGTCTGTGGAACATTTTGTCACCGGCCGAGTCCAAAATTCAGCGTTTCCCCATCTCAGCCCAGAAAGCAGGTAGAACAACTTTTGTGGTGTCTTTCAGATGCCTACCGGAGCAATGTAAAAACTACCAGGAGAACTCCTGTCTGGCACCTTCCCCGGTGGAGTTGTGCATGGGGTGTGTTTGGAACATTTTGTCACCAGCCGAGTCCAAAATTCAGCTGTTCCCCATCTCAGCCCAGAAAGCAGGAAGAACAACTTTTGTGGTGCCTTTCAAATGCTTACCAAGGTAGTGTAAAAACTACCAGGAGAACTCCTGTCTGGCACCTTCCCCGGTGGAGTTGTGCATGGGGTGTGTTTGGAACATTTTGTCACCGGCCGAGTCCAAAATTCAGCGTTTCCCCATCTCAGCCCAGAAAGCAGGTAGAACAACTTTTGTGGTGTCTTTCAGATGCCTACCAAGGTAGTGTAAAAACTACCAGGAGAACTCCTGTCTGGCACCTTCCCCGGTGGAGTTGTGCATGGGGTGTGTTTGGAACATTTTGTCACCAGCCGACTCCAAAATTCAGCGTTTCCCCATCTCAGCCCAGAAAGCAGGTAGAACAACTTTTGTGGTGCCTTTCAGCTGCCTACCAAGGTAGTGTAAAAACTACCAAGAGAACTCCTTTCTGGCACCTTCCCCGGTGGAGTTGTGCATGGGGTGTGTTTGGAACATTTTGTCACCGGCCGACTCCAAAATTCAGCGGTTCCCCATCTCAGCCCACAAAGCAGGTACAACAACTTTTCTTGTGCCTTTCAGCTGCCTACCAAGGTAGTGTAAAAACTACCAAAAGAACGCTTGTCTGGCACCTTCCCCGGTGGAGTTGTGCATGGGGTGTGTTTGGAACATTTTGTCACCGGCCGAGTCCAAAATTCAGCGATTCCCCATCTCAGCCCAGAAAGCAGGTAGAACAACTTTTGTGGTGTCTTTCAAATGCCTACCAAGGTAGTGTAAAAACTACCAAGAGAACTCCTGTCTGGCACCTTCCCCGGTGGAGTTGTGCATGGGGTGTGTTTGGAACATTTTGTCACCGGCCGAGTCCAAAATTCAGCGTTTCCCCATCTCAGCCCAGAAAGCAGGTAGAACAAGTTTTGTGGTGTCTTTCAGATGCCTACCAAGGTAGTGTAAAAACTACCAAGAGAACTCCTGTCTGGCACCTTCCCCGGTGGAGTTGTGCATGGGGTGTGTTTGGAACATTTTGTCACCGGCCGAGTCCAAAATTCAGCGGTTCCCCATCTCAGCCCAGAAAGCAGGTACAACAACTTTTCTTGTGCCTTTCAGCTGCCTACCAAGGTAGTGTAAAAACTACCAAAAGAATTCGTTCCTGGCACCTTCCCCGGTGGAGTTGTGCATGGGGTGTGTTTGGAACATTTTGTCACCGGCCGAGTCCAAAATTCAGCGGTTCCCCATCTCAGCCCAGAAAGCAGGTAGAACAAGTTTTGTCGTGTCTTTCAAATGCCTACCAAGGTAGTGTAAAAACTACCAGGAGAACTCCTGTCTGGCACCTTCCCCGGTGGAGTTGTGCATGGGGTGTGTTTGGAACATTTTGTCAACGGCCGACTCCAAAATTCAGCGGTTCCCCATCTCAGCCCAGAAAGCAGGTACAACAACTTTTCTTGTGCCTTTCAGCTGCCTACCAAGGTAGTGTAAAAAGTACCAACAGAATTCGTTCCTGGCACCTTCCCCGGTGGAGTTGTGCATGGGGTGTCTGTGGAACATTTTGTCACCGGCCGAGTCCAAAATTCAGCGTTTCCCCATCTCAGCCCAGAAAGCAGGTAGAACAACTTTTGTGGTGTCTTTCAGATGCCTACCGGAGCAATGTAAAAACTACCAGGAGAACTCCTGTCTGGCACCTTCCCCGGTGGAGTTGTGCATGGGGTGTGTTTGGAACATTTTGTCACCAGCCGACTCCAAAATTCAGCGATTCCCCATCTCAGCCCAGAAAGCAGGTAGAACAACTTTTGTGGTGTCTTTCAGATGCCTACCAAGGTAGTGTAAAAACTATCAGGAGAACTCCTGCCTGGCACCTTCCCCGGTGGAGTTGTGCATGGGGTGTGTTTGGAACATTTTGTCACCGGCCGAGTCCAAAATTCAGCGATTCCCCATCTCAGCCCAGAAAGCAGGTAGAACAACTTTTCTGGTGTCTTTCAGATGCCTACCAAGGTAGTGTAAAAACTACCAGGAGAACTCCTGTCTGGCACCTTCCGTGGTGGAGTTGTGCATGGGGTGTGTTTGGAACATTTTGTCACCAGCCGACTCCAAAATTCAGCGGTTCCCCATCTCAGCCCACAAAGCAGGTAGAACAACTTTTGTGGTGCCTTTCAAATGCCTACCAAGGTAGTGTAGAAACTACCAGGAGAACTCCTGTCTGGCACCTTCCCCGGTGGAGTTGTGCATGGGGTGTGTTTGGAACATTTTGTCACCAGCCGACTCCAAAATTCAGCGTTTCCCCATCTCAGCCCAGAAAGCAGGTAGAACAACTTTTGTGGTGTCTTTCAGATGCCTACCAAGGTAGTGTAAAAACTACCAAGAGAACTCCTGTCTGGCACCTTCCCCGGTGGAGTTGTGCATGGGGTGTGTTTGGAACATTTTGTCACCGGCCGACTCCAAAATTCAGCGTTTCCCCATCTCAGCCCAGAAAGCAGGTAGAACAACTTTTGTGGTGTCTTTCAGATGCCTACCAAGGTAGTGTAAAAACTACCAGGAGAACTCCTGTCTGGCACCTTCCGTGGTGGAGTTGTGCATGGGGTGTCTTTGGAACATTTTGTCACCGGCCGAGTCCAAAATTCAGCGGTTCCCCATCTCAGCCCAGAAAGCAGGTACAACAACTTTTCTTGTGCCTTTCAGCTGCCTACCAAGGTAGTGTAAAAACTACCAGGAGAACTCCTGTCTGGCACCTTCCCCGGTGGAGTTGTGCATGGGGTGTCTTTGGAACATTTTGTCACCGGCCGACTCCAAAATTCAGCGATTCCCCATCTCAGCCCAGAAAGCAGGAAGAACAATTTTTGTGGTGCCTTTCTGATGTCTACCAAGGTAGTGTAGAAACTACCAAGAGAATTCCTGTCTGGCACCTTCCCCGGTGGAGTTGTGCAGGGGGTGTGTTTGGAACATTTTGTCACCGGCCGACTCCAAAATTCAGCGGTTCCCCATCTCAGCCCAGAAAGCAGGTAGAACAACTTTTGTGGTGTCCTTTTGATGCCTACCGGAGCAATGTAAAAACTACCAGGAGAACTCCTGTCTGGCACCTTCCCCGGTGGAGTTGTGCAGGGGGTGTGTTTGGAACATTTTGTCACCGGCCGACTCCAAAATTCAGCGATTCCCCATCTCAGCCCAGAAAGCAGGTAGAACAACTTTTGTGCTGCCTTTCAGCTTCCTACCAAGGTAGTGTAAAAACTACTAAGAGAATTCCTGTCTGGCACCTTCCCCGGTGGAGTTGTGCAGGGGGTGTGTTTGGAACATTTTGTCACCGGCCGACTCCAAAATTCAGCGGTTCCCCATCTCAGCCCAGAAAGCAGGTACAACAACTTTTGTGGTGTCTTTTAGATGCCTACCAAGGTAGTGTAAAAACTACCAGGAGAACTCCTGTCTGGCACCTTCCCCGGTGGAGTTGTGCAGGGGGTGTGTTTGGAACATTTTGTCACCGGCCGACTCCAAAATTCAGCGTTTCCCCATCTCAGCCCAGAAAGCAGGTAGAACAACTTTTGTGGTGTCTTTTAGATGCCTACCAAGGTAGTGTAAAAACTACCAAGAGAACTCCTGTCTGGCACCTTCCCCGGTGGAGTTGTGCATGGGGTGTTTTTGGAACATTTTGTCACCAGCCGACTCCAAAATTCAGCGGTTCCCCATCTCAGCCCAGAAAGCAGGTAGAACAACTTTTGTGGTGCCTTTCAGCTGCCTACCAAGGTAGCGTAAAAACTACTAAGAGAACTCCTGTCTGGCACCTTCCCCGGTGGAGTTGTGCAGGGGGTGTCTTTGGAACATTTTGTCACCAGCCGACTCCAAAATTCAGCCATTCCCCATCTCAGCCCAGAAAGCAGATAGAACAACTTTTGTGGTGTCTTTCAGATGCCTACCGGAGCAATGTAAAAACTACCAGGAGAACTCCTGCCTGGCACCTTCCCCGGTGGAGTTGTGCAGGGGGTGTCTTTGGAACATTTTGTCACCAGCCGACTCCAAAATTCAGCGGTTCCCCATCTCAGCCCAGATAGCAGGTGGAACAACTTTTGTGGTGTCTTTCAAATGCCTACCAAGGTAGTGTAAAAACTACCAGGAGAACTCCTGTCTGGCACCTTCCCCGGTGGAGTTGTGCATGGGGTGTCTTTGGAACATTTTGTCACCGGCCGACTCCAAAATTCAGCGTTTCCCCATCTCAGCCCAGAAAGCAGGTACAACAACTTCTCTTGTGCCTTTCTGATGTCTACCAAGGTAGTGTAAAATCTACCAAGAGAACTCCTGTCTGGCACCTTCCCCGGTGGAGTTGTGCAGGGGGTGTCTTTGGAACATTTTGTCACCGGCCGAGTCCAAAATTCAGCGATTCCCCATCTCAGCCCACAAAGCAGGTACAACAACTTTTCTTGTGCCTTTCAGCTGCCTACCAAGGTAGTGTAAATCTACCAACAGAATTCGTTCCTGGCACCTTCCCCGGTGGAGTTGTGCATGGGGTGTCTGTGGAACATTTTGTCACCGGCCGAGTCCAAAATTCAGCGTTTCCCCATCTCAGCCCAGAAAGCAGGTAGAACAACTTTTGTGGTGTCTTTCAGATGCCTACCGGAGCAATGTAAAAACTACCAGGAGAACTCCTGTCTGGCACCTTCCCCGGTGGAGTTGTGCATGGGGTGTGTTTGGAACATTTTGTCACCAGCCGAGTCCAAAATTCAGCTGTTCCCCATCTCAGCCCAGAAAGCAGGAAGAACAACTTTTGTGGTGCCTTTCAAATGCTTACCAAGGTAGTGTAAAAACTACCAGGAGAACTCCTGTCTGGCACCTTCCCCGGTGGAGTTGTGCATGGGGTGTGTTTGGAACATTTTGTCACCGGCCGAGTCCAAAATTCAGCGTTTCCCCATCTCAGCCCAGAAAGCAGGTAGAACAACTTTTGTGGTGTCTTTCAGATGCCTACCAAGGTAGTGTAAAAACTACCAGGAGAACTCCTGTCTGGCACCTTCCCCGGTGGAGTTGTGCATGGGGTGTGTTTGGAACATTTTGTCACCAGCCGACTCCAAAATTCAGCGTTTCCCCATCTCAGCCCAGAAAGCAGGTAGAACAACTTTTGTGGTGCCTTTCAGCTGCCTACCAAGGTAGTGTAAAAACTACCAAGAGAACTCCTTTCTGGCACCTTCCCCGGTGGAGTTGTGCATGGGGTGTGTTTGGAACATTTTGTCACCGGCCGACTCCAAAATTCAGCGGTTCCCCATCTCAGCCCACAAAGCAGGTACAACAACTTTTCTTGTGCCTTTCAGCTGCCTACCAAGGTAGTGTAAAAACTACCAAAAGAACGCTTGTCTGGCACCTTCCCCGGTGGAGTTGTGCATGGGGTGTGTTTGGAACATTTTGTCACCGGCCGAGTCCAAAATTCAGCGATTCCCCATCTCAGCCCAGAAAGCAGGTAGAACAACTTTTGTGGTGTCTTTCAAATGCCTACCAAGGTAGTGTAAAAACTACCAAGAGAACTCCTGTCTGGCACCTTCCCCGGTGGAGTTGTGCATGGGGTGTGTTTGGAACATTTTGTCACCGGCCGAGTCCAAAATTCAGCGTTTCCCCATCTCAGCCCAGAAAGCAGGTAGAACAAGTTTTGTGGTGTCTTTCAGATGCCTACCAAGGTAGTGTAAAAACTACCAAGAGAACTCCTGTCTGGCACCTTCCCCGGTGGAGTTGTGCATGGGGTGTGTTTGGAACATTTTGTCACCGGCCGAGTCCAAAATTCAGCGGTTCCCCATCTCAGCCCAGAAAGCAGGTACAACAACTTTTCTTGTGCCTTTCAGCTGCCTACCAAGGTAGTGTAAAAACTACCAAAAGAATTCGTTCCTGGCACCTTCCCCGGTGGAGTTGTGCATGGGGTGTGTTTGGAACATTTTGTCACCGGCCGAGTCCAAAATTCAGCGGTTCCCCATCTCAGCCCAGAAAGCAGGTAGAACAAGTTTTGTCGTGTCTTTCAAATGCCTACCAAGGTAGTGTAAAAACTACCAGGAGAACTCCTGTCTGGCACCTTCCCCGGTGGAGTTGTGCATGGGGTGTGTTTGGAACATTTTGTCAACGGCCGACTCCAAAATTCAGCGGTTCCCCATCTCAGCCCAGAAAGCAGGTACAACAACTTTTCTTGTGCCTTTCAGCTGCCTACCAAGGTAGTGTAAAAAGTACCAACAGAATTCGTTCCTGGCACCTTCCCCGGTGGAGTTGTGCATGGGGTGTCTGTGGAACATTTTGTCACCGGCCGAGTCCAAAATTCAGCGTTTCCCCATCTCAGCCCAGAAAGCAGGTAGAACAACTTTTGTGGTGTCTTTCAGATGCCTACCGGAGCAATGTAAAAACTACCAGGAGAACTCCTGTCTGGCACCTTCCCCGGTGGAGTTGTGCATGGGGTGTGTTTGGAACATTTTGTCACCAGCCGACTCCAAAATTCAGCGATTCCCCATCTCAGCCCAGAAAGCAGGTAGAACAACTTTTGTGGTGTCTTTCAGATGCCTACCAAGGTAGTGTAAAAACTATCAGGAGAACTCCTGCCTGGCACCTTCCCCGGTGGAGTTGTGCATGGGGTGTGTTTGGAACATTTTGTCACGGCCGAGTCCAAAATTCAGCGATTCCCCATCTCAGCCCAGAAAGCAGGTAGAACAACTTTTCTGGTGTCTTTCAGATGCCTACCAAGGGTAGTGTAAAAACTACCAGGAGAACTCCTGTCTGGCACCTTCCGTGGTGGAGTTGTGCATGGGGTGTGTTTGGAACATTTTGTCACCAGCCGACTCCAAAATTCAGCGGTTCCCCATCTCAGCCCACAAAGCAGGTAGAACAACTTTTGTGGTGCCTTTCAAATGCCTACCAAGGTAGTGTAGAAACTACCAGGAGAACTCCTGTCTGGCACCTTCCCGGTGGAGTTGTGCATGGGGTGTGTTTGGAACATTTTGTCACCAGCCGACTCCAAAATTCAGCGTTTCCCCATCTCAGCCCAGAAAGCAGGTAGAACAACTTTTGTGGTGTCTTTCAGATGCCTACCAAGGTAGTGTAAAAACTACCAAGAGAACTCCTGTCTGGCACCTTCCCCGGTGGAGTTGTGCATGGGGTGTGTTTGGAACATTTTGTCACCGGCCGACTCCAAAATTCAGCGTTTCCCCATCTCAGCCCAGAAAGCAGGTAGAACAACTTTTGTGGTGTCTTTCAGATGCCTACCAAGGTAGTGTAAAAACTACCAGGAGAACTCCTGTCTGGCACCTTCCGTGGTGGAGTTGTGCATGGGGTGTCTTTGGAACATTTTGTCACCGGCCGAGTCCAAAATTCAGCGGTTCCCCATCTCAGCCCAGAAAGCAGGTACAACAACTTTTCTTGTGCCTTTCAGCTGCCTACCAAGGTAGTGTAAAAACTACCAGGAGAACTCCTGTCTGGCACCTTCCCCGGTGGAGTTGTGCATGGGGTGTCTTTGGAACATTTTGTCACCGGCCGACTCCAAAATTCAGCGATTCCCCATCTCAGCCCAGAAAGCAGGAAGAACAATTTTTGTGGTGCCTTTCTGATGTCTACCAAGGTAGTGTAGAAACTACCAAGAGAATTCCTGTCTGGCACCTTCCCCGGTGGAGTTGTGCAGGGGGTGTGTTTGGAACATTTTGTCACCGGCCGACTCCAAAATTCAGCGGTTCCCCATCTCAGCCCAGAAAGCAGGTAGAACAACTTTTGTGGTGTCCTTTTGATGCCTACCGGAGCAATGTAAAAACTACCAGGAGAACTCCTGTCTGGCACCTTCCCCGGTGGAGTTGTGCAGGGGGTGTGTTTGGAACATTTTGTCACCGGCCGACTCCAAAATTCAGCGATTCCCCATCTCAGCCAGAAAGCAGGTAGAACAACTTTTGTGCTGCCTTTCAGCTTCCTACCAAGGTAGTGTAAAAACTACTAAGAGAATTCCTGTCTGGCACCTTCCCCGGTGGAGTTGTGCAGGGGGTGTGTTTGGAACATTTTGTCACCGGCCGACTCCAAAATTCAGCGGTTCCCCATCTCAGCCCAGAAAGCAGGTACAACAACTTTTGTGGTGTCTTTTAGATGCCTACCAAGGTAGTGTAAAAACTACCAGGAGAACTCCTGTCTGGCACCTTCCCCGGTGGAGTTGTGCAGGGGGTGTGTTTGGAACATTTTGTCACCGGCCGACTCCAAAATTCAGCGTTTCCCCATCTCAGCCCAGAAAGCAGGTAGAACAACTTTTGTGGTGTCTTTCAGATGCCTACCAAGGTAGTGTAAAAAACTACCAAGAGAACTCCTGTCTGGCACCTTCCGTGGTGGAGTTGTGCATGGGGTGTGTTTGGAACATTTTGTCACCAGCCGACTCCAAAATTCAGCGGTTCCCCATCTCAGCCCAGAAAGCAGGTAGAACAACTTTTGTGGTGCCTTTCAGCTGCCTACCAAGGTAGCGTAAAAACTACTAAGAGAACTCCTGTCTGGCACCTTCCCCGGTGGAGTTGTGCAGGGGGTGTCTTTGGAACATTTTGTCACCGGCCGACTCCAAAATTCAGCCATTCCCCATCTCAGCCCAGAAAGCAGATTAGAACAACTTTTGTGGTGTCTTTCAGATGCCTACCGGAGCAATGTAAAAACTACCAGGAGAACTCCTGCCTGGCACCTTCCCCGGTGGAGTTGTGCAGGGGGTGTCTTTGGAACATTTTGTCACCAGCCGACTCCAAAATTCAGCGGTTCCCCATCTCAGCCCAGATAGCAGGTGGAACAACTTTTGTGGTGTCTTTCAAATGCCTACCAAGGTAGTGTAAAAACTACCAGGAGAACTCCTGTCTGGCACCTTCCCCGGTGGAGTTGTGCATGGGGTGTCTTTGGAACATTTTGTCACCGGCCGACTCCAAAATTCAGCGTTTCCCCATCTCAGCCCAGAAAGCAGGTACAACAACTTCTCTTGTGCCTTTCTGATGTCTACCAAGGTAGTGTAAAATCTACCAAGAGAACTCCTGTCTGGCACCTTCCCCGGTGGAGTTGTGCAGGGGGTGTCTTTGGAACATTTTGTCACCGGCCGAGTCCAAAATTCAGCGGTTCCCCATCTCAGCCCAGAAAGCAGGTAGAACAACTTTTGTGGTGCCTTTCAAATGCCTACCAAGGTAGTGTAGAAACTACCAAGAGAACTCCTGTCTGGCACCTTCCCCGGTGAAGTTGTGCAGGGGGTGTCTTTGGAACATTTTTTCACCAGCCGACTCCAAAATTCAGCTGTTCCCCATCTCAGCCCAGAAAGCAGGTAGAACAACTTTTGTGGTGCCTTTCAGCTGCCTACCAAGGTAGTGTAAAAACTACCAAGAGAACGCTTATCTGGCACCTTCCCCGGTGGAGTTGTGCATGGGGTGTCTTTGGAACATTTTGTCACCAGCCGACTCCAAAATTCAGCGGTTCCCCATCTCAGCCCAGAAAGCAGGTAGAACAACTTTTGTGGTGCCTTTCAAATGCCTACCAAGGTAGTGTAGAAACTACCAAGAGAACTCCTGTCTGGCACCTTCCCCGGTGGAGTTGTGCATGGGGTGTGTTTGGAACATTTTGTCACCGGCCGACTCCAAAATTCAGCGTTTCCCCATCTCAGCCCAGAAAGCAGGTAGAACAACTTTTGTGGTGTCCTTTTGATGCCTACCGGAGCAATGTAAAAACTACCAGGAGAACTCCTGTCTGGCACCTTCCCCGGTGGAGTTGTGCAGGGGGTGTGTTTGGAACATTTTGTCACCAGCCGACTCCAAAATTCAGCGTTTCCCCATCTCAGCCCATAAAGCAGGTAGAACAACTTTTGTGGTGTCTTTTAGATGCCTACCAAGGTAGTGTAAAAACTATCAAGAGAACGCTTGTCTGGCACCTTCCCCGGTGGAGTTGTGCATGGGGTGTCTTTGGAACATTTTGTCACCGGCCGACTCCAAAATTCAGCGGTTCCCCATCTCAGCCCAGAAAGCAGGTACAACAACTTTTGTGGTGTCTTTCAGATGCCTACCGGAGCAATGTAAAAACTACCAGGAGAACTCCTGTCTGGCACCTTCCCCGGTGGAGTTGTGCAGGGGGTGTGTTTGGAACATTTTGTCCCCGGCCGAGTCCAAAATTCAGCGATTCCCCATCTCAGCCCAGAAAGCAGGTAGAACAACTTTTGTGCTGCCTTTCAGCTTCCTACCAAGGTAGTGTAAAAACTACTAAGAGAATTCCTGTCTGGCACCTTCCCCGGTGGAGTTGTGCAGGGGGTGTGTTTGGAACATTTTGTCACCGGCCGACTCCAAAATTCAGCGGTTCCCCATCTCAGCCCAGAAAGCAGGTACAACAACTTTTGTGGTGTCTTTTAGATGTCTACCATGGTAGTGTAAAAACTACCAGGAGAACTCCTGTCTGGCACCTTCCCCGGTGGAGTTGTGCAGGGGGTGTGTTTGGAACATTTTGTCACCGGCCGACTCCAAAATTCAGCGTTTCCCCATCTCAGCCCAGAAAGCAGGTAGAACAAGTTTTGTCGTGTCTTTTAGATGCCTACCAAGGTAGTGTAAAAAACTACCAAGAGAACTCCTGTCTGGCACCTTCCCCGGTGGAGTTGTGCATGGGGTGTTTTTGGAACATTTTGTCACCAGCCGACTCCAAAATTCAGCGGTTCCCCATCTCAGCCCAGAAAGCAGGTAGAACAACTTTTGTGGTGCCTTTCAGCTGCCTACCAAGGTAGCGTAAAAACTACTAAGAGAACTCCTGTCTGGCACCTTCCCCGGTGGAGTTGTGCAGGGGGTGTCTTTGGAACATTTTGTCACCGGCCGACTCCAAAATTCAGCCATTCCCCATCTCAGCCCAGAAAGCAGATAGAACAACTTTTGTGGTGTCTTTCAGATGCCTACCGGAGCAATGTAAAAACTACCAAGAGAACTCCTGCCTGGCACCTTCCCCGGTGGAGTTGTGCAGGGGGTGTGTTTGGAACATTTTGTCACCAGCCGACTCCAAAATTCAGCGGTTCCCCATCTCAGCCCAGATAGCAGGTGGAACAACTTTTGTGGTGTCTTTCAAATGCCTACCAAGGTAGTGTAAAAACTACCAGGAGAACTCCTGTCTGGCACCTTCCCCGGTGGAGTTGTGCATGGGGTGTTTTTGGAACATTTTGTCACCGGCCGACTCCAAAATTCAGCGGTTCCCCATCTCAGCCCAGAAAGCAGGTAGAACAACTTTTGTGGTGTCTTTCAGATGCCTACCAAGGTAGTGTAAAAACTACCAGGAGAACTCCTGTCTGGCACCTTCCCCGGTGGAGTTGTGCAGGGGGTGTGTTTGGAACATTTTGTCACCAGCCGACTCCAAAATTCAGCGTTTCCCCATCTCAGCCCAGAAAGCAGGTAGAACAACTTTTGTGGTGCCTTTCAGCTGCCTACCAAGGTAGCGTAAAAACTACCAAGAGAACTCCTGCCTGGCACCTTCCCCGGTGGAGTTGTGCATGGGGTGTCTTTGGAACATTTTGTCACCAGCCGACTCCAAAATTCAGCGGTTCCCCATCTCAGCCCAGAAAGCAGGTAGAACAACTTTTGTGGTGCCTTTCAAATGCCTACCAAGGTAGTGTAGAAACTACCAAGAGAACGCTTGTCTGGCACCTTCCCCGGTGGAGTTGTGCATGGGGTGTCTTTGGAACATTTTGTCACCGGCCGACTCCAAAATTCAGCGATTCCCCATCTCAGCCCAGAAAGCAGGAAGAACAACTTTTGTGGTGCCTTTCTGATGTCTACCAAGGTAGTGTAAAATCTACCAGGAGAACTCCTGTCTGGCACCTTCCCCGGTGGAGTTGTGCATGGGGTGTCTTTGGAACATTTTGTCACCAGCCGACTCCAAAATTCAGCGTTTCCCCATCTCAGCCCAGAAAGCAGGTACAACAACTTCTCTTGTGCCTTTCTGATGTCTACCAAGGTAGTGTAAAATCTACCAAGAGAACTCCTGTCTGGCACCTTCCCCGGTGGAGTTGTGCATGGGGTGTCTTTGGAACATTTTGTCACCGGCCGACTCCAAAATTCAGCGGTTCCCCATCTCAGCCCAGAAAGCAGGTAGAACAACTTTTGTGGTGCCTTTCAAATGCCTACCAAGGTAGTGTAGAAACTACCAAGAGAACTCCTGTCTGGCACCTTCCCCGGTGAAGTTGTGCAGGGGGTGTCTTTGGAACATTTTTTCACCAGCCGACTCCAAAATTCAGCGGTTCCCCATCTCAGCCCAGAAAGCAGGTAGAACAACTTTTGTGGTGCCTTTCAGCTGCCTACCAAGGTAGTGTAAAAACTACCAAGAGAACGCTTATCTGGCACCTTCCCCGGTGGAGTTGTGCATGGGGTGTCTTTGGAACATTTTGTCACCGGCCGAGTCCAAAATTCAGCGATTCCCCATCTCAGCCCAGAAAGCAGGTACAACAACTTTTCTTGTGCCTTTCTGATGTCTACCAAGGTAGTGTAAAAACTACCAAGAGAACTCCTGTCTGGCACCTTCCGTGGTGGAGTTGTGCATGGGGTGTGTTTGGAACATTTTGTCACCAGCCGACTCCAAAATTCAGCGTTTCCCCATCTCAGCCCAGAAAGCAGGTAGAACAACTTTTGTGGTGCCTTTCAGCTGCCTACCAAGGTAGTGTAAAAACTACCAAGAGAACGCTTATCTGGCACCTTCCCCGGTGGAGTTGTGCATGGGGTGTCTTTGGAACATTTTGTCACCGGCCGAGTCCAAAATTCAGCGATTCCCCATCTCAGCCCAGAAAGCAGGTACAACAACTTTTCTTGTGCCTTTCTGATGTCTACCAAGGTAGTGTAAAAACTACCAAGAGAACTCCTGTCTGGCACCTTCCGTGGTGGAGTTGTGCATGGGGTGTGTTTGGAACATTTTGTCACCAGCCGACTCCAAAATTCAGCGTTTCCCCATCTCAGCCCAGAAAGCAGGTAGAACAACTTTTGTGGTGCCTTTCAGCTGCCTACCAAGGTAGTGTAAAAACTACCAAGAGAACTCCTGTCTGGCACCTTCCCCGGTGGAGTTGTGCATTGGGTGTCTTTGGAACATTTTGTCACCGGCCGAGTCCAAAATTCAGCGATTCCCCATCTCAGCCCAGAAAGCAGATAGAACAACTTTTGTGGTGTCTTTTAGATGCCTACTGGAGCAATGTAAAAACTACCAGGAGAACTCCTGTCTGGCACCTTCCCCGGTGGAGTTGTGCAGGGGGTGTGTTTGGAACATTTTGTCACCAGCCGAGTCCAAAATTCAGCGTTTCCCCATCTCAGCCCAGAAAGCAGGTAGAACAACTTTTGTGGTGTCTTTTAGATGCCTACCAAGGTAGTGTAAAAACTACCAGGAGAACTCCTGTCTGGCACCTTCCCCGGTGGAGTTGTGCATGGGGTGTGTTTGGAACATTTTGTCACCAGCCGACTCCAAAATTCAGCGGTTCCCCATCTCAGCCCAGAAAGCAGGTAGAACAACTTTTGTGGTGCCTTTCAAATGCCTACCAAGGTAGTGTAGAAACTACCAAGAGAACTCCTGTCTGGCACCTTCCCCGGTGGAGTTGTGCATGGGGTGTGTTTGGAACATTTTGTCACCGGCCGACTCCAAAATTCAGCGGTTCCCCATCTCAGCCCAGAAAGCAGGTAGAACAACTTTTGTGGTGTCCTTTTGATGCCTAGCGGAGCAATGTAAAAACTACCAGGAGAACTCCTGTCTGGCACCTTCCCCGGTGGAGTTGTGCATGGGGTGTGTTTGGAACATTTTGTCACCGGCCGAGTCCAAAATTCAGCGGTTCCCCATCTCAGCCCAGAAAGCAGGTAGAACAACTTTTGTGGTGCCTTTCTGATGTCTACCAAGGTAGTGTAAAATCTACCAAGAGAACTCCTGTCTGGCACCTTCCCCGGTGGAGTTGTGCAGGGGGTGTGTTTGGAACATTTTGTCACCGGCCGACTCCAAAATTCAGCGTTTCCCCATCTCAGCCCAGAAAGCAGGTAGAACAACTTTTGTTGGTGTCTTTTAGATGCCTACCAAGGTAGTGTAAAAAACTACCAAGAGAACTCCTGTCTGGCACCTTCCCCGGTGGAGTTGTGCATGGGGTGTTTTTGGAACATTTTGTCACCAGCCGACTCCAAAATTCAGCGGTTCCCCATCTCAGCCCAGAAAGCAGGTAGAACAACTTTTGTGGTGTCTTTCAGATGCCTACCAAGGTAGTGTAAAAACTACCAGGAGAACTCCTGTCTGGCACCTTCCGTGGTGGAGTTGTGCATGGGGTGTGTTTGGAACATTTTGTCACCAGCCGAGTCCAAAATTCAGCGTTTCCCCATCTCAGCCCAGAAAGCAGGTAGAACAACTTTTGTGGTGCCTTTCAGCTGCCTACCAAGGTAGTGTAAAAACTACCAAGAGAACTCCTGTCTGGCACCTTCCCCGGTGGAGTTGTGCATGGGGTGTGTTTGGAACATTTTGTCACCGGCCGAGTCCAAAATTCAGCGATTCCCCATCTCAGCCCAGAAAGCAGGTAGAACAACTTTTGTGGTGTCTTTCAGATGCCTACCGGAGCAATGTAAAAACTACCAGGAGAACTCCTGTCTGGCACCTTCCCGGTGGAGTTGTGCATGGGGTGTGTTTGGAACATTTTGTCACCGGCCGAGTCCAAAATTCAGCGGTTCCCCATCTCAGCCCAGAAAGCAGGTAGAACAACTTTTGTGGTGCCTTTCAGCTGCCTACCGGAGCAATGTAAAAACTACCAGGAGACTCCTGTCTGGCACCTTCCCCGGTGGAGTTGTGCAGGGGGTGTGTTTGTAACATTTTGTCACCAGCCGACTCCAAAATTCAGCGATTCCCCATCTCAGCCCACAAAGCAGGTACAACAACTTTTCTTGTGCCTTTCAGCTGCCTACCAAGGTAGTGTAAAAACTACCAAGAGAACTCCTGTCTGGCACCTTCCCCGGTGGAGTTGTGCATGGGGTGTGTTTGGAACATTTTGTCACCGGCCGAGTCCAAAATTCAGCGGTTCCCCATCTCAGCCCAGAAAGCAGGTAGAACAAGTTTTGTCGTGTCTTTCAAATGCCTACCAAGGTAGTGTAAAAACTACCAGGAGAACTCCTGTCTGGCACCTTCCCCGGTGGAGTTGTGCAGGGGGTGTGTTTGGAACATTTTGTCAACGGCCGACTCCAAAATTCAGCGGTTCCCCATCTCAGCCCAGAAAGCAGGTACAACAACTTTTCTTGTGCCTTTCAGCTGCCTACCAAGGTAGTGTAAAAACTACCAACAGAATTCGTTCCTGGCACCTTCCCCGGTGGAGTTGTGCATGGGGTGTCTGTGGAACATTTTGTCACCGGCCGAGTCCAAAATTCAGCGTTTCCCCATCTCAGCCCAGAAAGCAGGTAGAACAACTTTTGTGGTGTCTTTCAGATGCCTACCGGAGCAATGTAAAAACTACCAGGAGAACTCCTGTCTGGCACCTTCCCCGGTGGAGTTGTGCATGGGGTGTGTTTGGAACATTTTGTCACCAGCCGACTCCAAAATTCAGCGATTCCCCATCTCAGCCCAGAAAGCAGGTAGAACAACTTTTGTGGTGTCTTTCAGATGCCTACCAAGGTAGTGTAAAAACTATCAGGAGAACTCCTGCCTGGCACCTTCCCCGGTGGAGTTGTGCATGGGGTGTGTTTGGAACATTTTGTCACCGGCCGAGTCCAAAATTCAGCGATTCCCCATCTCAGCCCAGAAAGCAGGTAGAACAACTTTTCTGGTGTCTTTCAGATGCCTACCAAGGTAGTGTAAAAACTACCAGGAGAACTCCTGTCTGGCACCTTCCCCGGTGGAGTTGTGCATGGGGTGTGTTTGGAACATTTTGTCACCAGCCGACTCCAAAATTCAGCGGTTCCCCATCTCAGCCCACAAAGCAGGTAGAACAACTTTTGTGGTGCCTTTCAAATGCCTACCAAGGTAGTGTAGAAACTACCAGGAGAACTCCTGTCTGGCACCTTCCCCGGTGGAGTTGTGCATGGGGTGTGTTTGGAACATTTTGTCACCAGCCGACTCCAAAATTCAGCGTTTCCCCATCTCAGCCCAGAAAGCAGGTAGAACAACTTTTGTGGTGTCTTTCAGATGCCTACCAAGGTAGTGTAAAAACTACCAAGAGAACTCCTGTCTGGCACCTTCCCCGGTGGAGTTGTGCATGGGGTGTGTTTGGAACATTTTGTCACCGGCCGACTCCAAAATTCAGCGTTTCCCCATCTCAGCCCAGAAAGCAGGTAGAACAACTTTTGTGGTGTCTTTCAGATGCCTACCAAGGTAGTGTAAAAACTACCAGGAGAACTCCTGTCTGGCACCTTCCGTGGTGGAGTTGTGCATGGGGTGTGTTTGGAACATTTTGTCACCGGCCGAGTCCAAAATTCAGCGGTTCCCCATCTCAGCCCAGAAAGCAGGTACAACAACTTTTCTTGTGCCTTTCAGCTGCCTACCAAGGTAGTGTAAAAACTACCAGGAGAACTCCTGTCTGGCACCTTCCCCGGTGGAGTTGTGCATGGGGTGTCTTTGGAACATTTTGTCACCGGCCGACTCCAAAATTCAGCGATTCCCCATCTCAGCCCAGAAAGCAGGAAGAACAATTTTTGTGGTGCCTTTCTGATGTCTACCAAGGTAGTGTAGAAACTACCAAGAGAATTCCTGTCTGGCACCTTCCCCGGTGGAGTTGTGCAGGGGGTGTGTTTGGAACATTTTGTCACCGGCCGACTCCAAAATTCAGCGGTTCCCCATCTCAGCCCAGAAAGCAGGTAGAACAACTTTTGTGGTGTCCTTTTGATGCCTACCGGAGCAATGTAAAAACTACCAGGAGAACTCCTGTCTGGCACCTTCCCCGGTGGAGTTGTGCAGGGGGTGTGTTTGGAACATTTTGTCACCAGCCGAGTCCAAAATTCAGCGTTTCCCCATCTCAGCCCAGAAAGCAGGTAGAACAACTTTTGTGGTGTCTTTTAGATGCCTACCAAGGTAGTGTAAAAACTATCAAGAGAACGCTTGTCTGGCACCTTCCCCGGTGGAGTTGTGCATGGGGTGTCTTTGGAACATTTTGTCACCGGCCGACTCCAAAATTCAGCGGTTCCCCATCTCAGCCCAGAAAGCAGGTACAACAACTTTTGTGGTGTCTTTCAGATGCCTACCGGAGCAATGTAAAAACTACCAGGAGAACTCCTGTCTGGCACCTTCCCCGGTGGAGTTGTGCAGGGGGTGTGTTTGGAACATTTTGTCACCGGCCGAGTCCAAAATTCAGCGATTCCCCATCTCAGCCCAGAAAGCAGGTAGAACAACTTTTGTGCTGCCTTTCAGCTTCCTACCAAGGTAGTGTAAAAACTACTAAGAGAATTCCTGTCTGGCACCTTCCCCGGTGGAGTTGTGCAGGGGGTGTGTTTGGAACATTTTGTCACCGGCCGACTCCAAAATTCAGCGGTTCCCCATCTCAGCCCAGAAAGCAGGTACAACAACTTTTGTGGTGTCTTTTAGATGCCTACCAAGGTAGTGTAAAAACTACCAGGAGAACTCCTGTCTGGCACCTTCCCCGGTGGAGTTGTGCAGGGGGTGTGTTTGGAACATTTTGTCACCGGCCGACTCCAAAATTCAGCGTTTCCCCATCTCAGCCCAGAAAGCAGGTAGAACAACTTTTGTGGTGTCTTTTAGATGCCTACCAAGGTAGTGTAAAAACTACCAAGAGAACTCCTGTCTGGCACCTTCCCCGGTGGAGTTGTGCATGGGGTGTTTTTGGAACATTTTGTCACCGGCCGAGTCCAAAATTCAGCGGTTCCCCATCTCAGCCCAGAAAGCAGGTAGAACAACTTTTGTGGTGCCTTTCAGCTGCCTACCGGAGCAATGTAAAAACTACCAGGAGAACTCCTGTCTGGCACCTTCCCCGGTGGAGTTGTGCAGGGGGTGTGTTTGTAACATTTTGTCACCAGCCGACTCCAAAATTCAGCGATTCCCCATCTCAGCCCACAAAGCAGGTACAACAACTTTTCTTGTGCCTTTCAGCTGCCTACCAAGGTAGTGTAAAAACTACCAGGAGAACTCCTGTCTGGCACCTTCCCCGGTGGAGTTGTGCATGGGGTGTCTGTGGAACATTTTGTCACCGGCCGAGTCCAAAATTCAGCGTTTCCCCATCTCAGCCCAGAAAGCAGGTAGAACAACTTTTGTGGTGTCTTTCAGATGCCTACCGGAGCAATGTAAAAACTACCAGGAGAACTCCTGTCTGGCACCTTCCCCGGTGGAGTTGTGCATGGGGTGTGTTTGGAACATTTTGTCACCAGCCGAGTCCAAAATTCAGCTGTTCCCCATCTCAGCCCAGAAAGCAGGAAGAACAACTTTTGTGGTGCCTTTCAAATGCTTACCAAGGTAGTGTAAAAACTACCAGGAGAACTCCTGTCTGGCACCTTCCCCGGTGGAGTTGTGCATGGGGTGTGTTTGGAACATTTTGTCACCGGCCGAGTCCAAAATTCAGCGGTTCCCCATCTCAGCCCAGAAAGCAGGTAGAACAAGTTTTGTCGTGTCTTTCAAATGCCTACCAAGGTAGTGTAAAAACTACCAAGAGAACTCCTGTCTGGCACCTTCCCCGGTGGAGTTGTGCATGGGGTGTGTTTGGAACATTTTGTCACCGGCCGAGTCCAAAATTCAGCGTTTCCCCATCTCAGCCCAGAAAGCAGGTAGAACAAGTTTTGTGGTGTCTTTCAGATGCCTACCAAGGTAGTGTAAAAACTACCAAGAGAACTCCTGTCTGGCACCTTCCCCGGTGGAGTTGTGCATGGGGTGTGTTTGGAACATTTTGTCACCGGCCGAGTCCAAAATTCATCGGTTCCCCATCTCAGCCCAGAAAGCAGGTACAACAACTTTTCTTGTGCCTTTCAGCTGCCTACCAAGGTAGTGTAAAAACTACCAAAAGAATTCGTTCCTGGCACCTTCCCCGGTGGAGTTGTGCATGGGGTGTGTTTGGAACATTTTGTCACCGGCCGAGTCCAAAATTCAGCGGTTCCCCATCTCAGCCCAGAAAGCAGGTAGAACAAGTTTTGTCGTGTCTTTCAAATGCCTACCAAGGTAGTGTAAAAACTACCAGGAGAACTCCTGTCTGGCACCTTCCCCGGTGGAGTTGTGCAGGGGGTGTGTTTGGAACATTTTGTCAACGGCCGACTCCAAAATTCAGCGGTTCCCCATCTCAGCCCAGAAAGCAGGTACAACAACTTTTCTTGTGCCTTTCAGCTGCCTACCAAGGTAGTGTAAAAACTACCAACAGAATTCGTTCCTGGCACCTTCCCCGGTGGAGTTGTGCATGGGGTGTCTGTGGAACATTTTGTCACCGGCCGAGTCCAAAATTCAGCGTTTCCCCATCTCAGCCCAGAAAGCAGGTAGAACAACTTTTGTGGTGTCTTTCAGATGCCTACCGGAGCAATGTAAAAACTACCAGGAGAACTCCTGTCTGGCACCTTCCCCGGTGGAGTTGTGCATGGGGTGTGTTTGGAACATTTTGTCACCAGCCGACTCCAAAATTCAGCGATTCCCCATCTCAGCCCAGAAAGCAGGTAGAACAACTTTTGTGGTGTCTTTCAGATGCCTACCAAGGTAGTGTAAAAACTATCAGGAGAACTCCTGCCTGGCACCTTCCCCGGTGGAGTTGTGCATGGGGTGTGTTTGGAACATTTTGTCACCGGCCGAGTCCAAAATTCAGCGATTCCCCATCTCAGCCCAGAAAGCAGGTAGAACAACTTTTCTGGTGTCTTTCAGATGCCTACCAAGGTAGTGTAAAAACTACCAGGAGAACTCCTGTCTGGCACCTTCCCCGGTGGAGTTGTGCATGGGGTGTGTTTGGAACATTTTGTCACCAGCCGACTCCAAAATTCAGCGGTTCCCCATCTCAGCCCACAAAGCAGGTAGAACAACTTTTGTGGTGCCTTTCAAATGCCTACCAAGGTAGTGTAGAAACTACCAGGAGAACTCCTGTCTGGCACCTTCCCCGGTGGAGTTGTGCATGGGGTGTGTTTGGAACATTTTGTCACCAGCCGACTCCAAAATTCAGCGTTTCCCCATCTCAGCCCAGAAAGCAGGTAGAACAACTTTTGTGGTGTCTTTCAGATGCCTACCAAGGTAGTGTAAAAACTACCAAGAGAACTCCTGTCTGGCACCTTCCCCGGTGGAGTTGTGCATGGGGTGTGTTTGGAACATTTTGTCACCGGCCGACTCCAAAATTCAGCGTTTCCCCATCTCAGCCCAGAAAGCAGGTAGAACAACTTTTGTGGTGTCTTTCAGATGCCTACCAAGGTAGTGTAAAAACTACCAGGAGAACTCCTGTCTGGCACCTTCCGTGGTGGAGTTGTGCATGGGGTGTGTTTGGAACATTTTGTCACCGGCCGAGTCCAAAATTCAGCGGTTCCCCATCTCAGCCCAGAAAGCAGGTACAACAACTTTTCTTGTGCCTTTCAGCTGCCTACCAAGGTAGTGTAAAAACTACCAGGAGAACTCCTGTCTGGCACCTTCCCCGGTGGAGTTGTGCATGGGGTGTCTTTGGAACATTTTGTCACCGGCCGACTCCAAAATTCAGCGATTCCCCATCTCAGCCCAGAAAGCAGGAAGAACAATTTTTGTGGTGCCTTTCTGATGTCTACCAAGGTAGTGTAGAAACTACCAAGAGAATTCCTGTCTGGCACCTTCCCCGGTGGAGTTGTGCAGGGGGTGTGTTTGGAACATTTTGTCACCGGCCGACTCCAAAATTCAGCGGTTCCCCATCTCAGCCCAGAAAGCAGGTAGAACAACTTTTGTGGTGTCTTTCAGATGCCTACCAAGGTAGTGTAAAAACTACCAGGAGAACTCCTGTCTGGCACCTTCCGTGGTGGAGTTGTGCATGGGGTGTGTTTGGAACATTTTGTCACCGGCCGAGTCCAAAATTCAGCGGTTCCCCATCTCAGCCCAGAAAGCAGGTACAACAACTTTTCTTGTGCCTTTCAGCTGCCTACCAAGGTAGTGTAAAAACTACCAGGAGAACTCCTGTCTGGCACCTTCCCCGGTGGAGTTGTGCATGGGGTGTCTTTGGAACATTTTGTCACCGGCCGACTCCAAAATTCAGCGATTCCCCATCTCAGCCCAGAAAGCAGGAAGAACAATTTTTGTGGTGCCTTTCTGATGTCTACCAAGGTAGTGTAGAAACTACCAAGAGAATTCCTGTCTGGCACCTTCCCCGGTGGAGTTGTGCAGGGGGTGTGTTTGGAACATTTTGTCACCGGCCGACTCCAAAATTCAGCGGTTCCCCATCTCAGCCCAGAAAGCAGGTAGAACAACTTTTGTGGTGTCCTTTTGATGCCTACCGGAGCAATGTAAAAACTACCAGGAGAACTCCTGTCTGGCACCTTCCCCGGTGGAGTTGTGCAGGGGGTGTGTTTGGAACATTTTGTCACCAGCCGACTCCAAAATTCAGCGTTTCCCCATCTCAGCCCATAAAGCAGGTAGAACAACTTTTGTGGTGTCTTTTAGATGCCTACCAAGGTAGTGTAAAAACTATCAAGAGAACGCTTGTCTGGCACCTTCCCCGGTGGAGTTGTGCATGGGGTGTCTTTGGAACATTTTGTCACCGGCCGACTCCAAAATTCAGCGGTTCCCCATCTCAGCCCAGAAAGCAGGTACAACAACTTTTGTGGTGTCTTTCAGATGCCTACCGGAGCAATGTAAAAACTACCAGGAGAACTCCTGTCTGGCACCTTCCCCGGTGGAGTTGTGCAGGGGGTGTGTTTGGAACATTTTGTCACCGGCCGAGTCCAAAATTCAGCGATTCCCCATCTCAGCCCAGAAAGCAGGTAGAACAACTTTTGTGCTGCCTTTCAGCTTCCTACCAAGGTAGTGTAAAAACTACTAAGAGAATTCCTGTCTGGCACCTTCCCCGGTGGAGTTGTGCAGGGGGTGTGTTTGGAAACTTTTTGTCACCAGCCGACTCCAAAATTCAGCGGTTCCCCATCTCAGCCCAGAAAGCAGGTACAACAACTTTTGTGGTGTCTTTTAGATGCCTACCAAGGTAGTGTAAAAACTACCAGGAGAACTCCTGTCTGGCACCTTCCCCGGTGGAGTTGTGCAGGGGGTGTGTTTGGAACATTTTGTCACCGGCCGACTCCAAAATTCAGCGTTTCCCCATCTCAGCCCAGAAAGCAGGTAGAACAACTTTTGTGGTGTCTTTTAGATGCCTACCAAGGTAGTGTAAAAACTACCAAGAGAACTCCTGTCTGGCACCTTCCCCGGTGGAGTTGTGCATGGGGTGTTTTTGGAACATTTTGTCACCGGCCGAGTCCAAAATTCAGCGGTTCCCCATCTCAGCCCAGAAAGCAGGTAGAACAACTTTTGTGGTGCCTTTCAGCTGCCTACCAAGGTAGCGTAAAAACTACTAAGAGAACTCCTGTCTGGCACCTTCCGTGGTGGAGTTGTGCATGGGGTGTCTTTGGAACATTTTGTCACCGGCCGACTCCAAAATTCAGCCATTCCCCATCTCAGCCCAGAAAGCAGATAGAACAACTTTTGTGGTGTCTTTCAGATGCCTACCGGAGCAATGTAAAAACTACCAGGAGAACTCCTGCCTGGCACCTTCCCCGGTGGAGTTGTGCATGGGGTGTGTTTGGAACATTTTGTCACCAGCCGACTCCAAAATTCAGCGGTTCCCCATCTCAGCCCAGATAGCAGGTGGAACAACTTTTGTGGTGTCTTTCAAATGCCTACCAAGGTAGTGTAAAAACTACCAGGAGAACTCCTGTCTGGCACCTTCCCCGGTGGAGTTGTGCATGGGGTGTGTTTGGAACATTTTGTCACCGGCCGACTCCAAAATTCAGCGTTTCCCCATCTCAGCCCAGAAAGCAGGTAGAACAACTTTTGTGGTGTCTTTCAGATGCCTACCAAGGTAGTGTAAAAACTACCAGGAGAACTCCTGTCTGGCACCTTCCGTGGTGGAGTTGTGCAGGGGGTGTGTTTGGAACATTTTGTCACCGGCCGAGTCCAAAATTCAGCGGTTCCCCATCTCAGCCCAGAAAGCAGGTAGAACAACTTTTGTGGTGCCTTTCAGCTGCCTACCAAGGTAGCGTAAAAACTACCAAGAGAACTCCTGCCTGGCACCTTCCCCGGTGGAGTTGTGCATGGGGTGTCTTTGGAACATTTTGTCACCAGCCGACTCCAAAATTCAGCGGTTCCCCATCTCAGCCCAGAAAGCAGGTAGAACAACTTTTGTGGTGCCTTTCAAATGCCTACCAAGGTAGTGTAGAAACTACCAAGAGAACGCTTGTCTGGCACCTTCCCCGGTGGAGTTGTGCATGGGGTGTCTTTGGAACATTTTGTCACCGGCCGACTCCAAAATTCAGCGATTCCCCATCTCAGCCCAGAAAGCAGGAAGAACAACTTCTCTTGTGCCTTTCTGATGTCTACCAAGGTAGTGTAAAATCTACCAAGAGAACTCCTGTCTGGCACCTTCCCCGGTGGAGTTGTGCAGGGGGTGTCTTTGGAACATTTTGTCACCGGCCGAGTCCAAAATTCAGCGGTTCCCCATCTCAGCCCAGAAAGCAGGTAGAACAACTTTTGTGGTGCCTTTCAAATGCCTACCAAGGTAGTGTAAAAACTACCAAGAGAACGCTTATCTGGCACCTTCCCCGGTGGAGTTGTGCATGGGGTGTCTTTGGAACATTTTGTCACCGGCCGACTCCAAAATTCAGCGATTCCCCATCTCAGCCCAGAAAGCAGGTACAACAACTTTTCTTGTGCCTTTCTGATGTCTACCAAGGTAGTGTAAAAACTACCAAGAGAACTCCTGTCTGGCACCTTCCGTGGTGGAGTTGTGCATGGGGTGTGTTTGGAACATTTTGTCACCAGCCGACTCCAAAATTCAGCGTTTCCCCATCTCAGCCCAGAAAGCAGGTAGAACAACTTTTGTGGTGTCTTTCAGATGCCTATCGGAGCAATGTAAAAACTACCAGGAGAACTCCTGTCTGGCACCTTCCCCGGTGGAGTTGTGCATTGGGTGTCTTTGGAACATTTTTTCACCGGCCGACTCCAAAATTCAGCGGTTCCCCATCTCAGCCCAGAAAGCAGGTACAACAACTTTTGTGGTGTCTTTCAGATGCCTACCGGAGCAATGTAAAAACTACCAGGAGAACTCCTGTCTGGCACCTTCCCCGGTGGAGTTGTGCAGGGGGTGTGTTTGGAACATTTTGTCACCAGCCGAGTCCAAAATTCAGCGTTTCCCCATCTCAGCCCAGAAAGCAGGTAGAACAACTTTTGTGGTGCCTTTCAGCTGCCTACCAAGGTAGTGTAAAAACTATCAAGAGAACGCTTGTCTGGCACCTTCCCCGGTGGAGTTGTGCATGGGGTGTCTTTGGAACATTTTGTCACCGGCCGAGTCCAAAATTCAGCGATTCCCCATCTCAGCCCAGAAAGCAGATAGAACAACTTTTGTGGTGTCTTTTAGATGCCTACCGGAGCAATGTAAAAACTACCAGGAGAACTCCTGTCTGGCACCTTCCCCGGTGGAGTTGTGCAGGGGGTGTGTTTGGAACATTTTGTCACCAGCCGAGTCCAAAATTCAGCGTTTCCCCATCTCAGCCCAGAAAGCAGGTAGAACAACTTTTGTGGTGTCTTTTAGATGCCTACCAAGGTAGTGTAAAAACTACCAGGAGAACTCCTGTCTGGCACCTTCCCCGGTGGAGTTGTGCATGGGGTGTGTTTGGAACATTTTGTCACCAGCCGACTCCAAAATTCAGCGGTTCCCCATCTCAGCCCAGAAAGCAGGTAGAACAACTTTTGTGGTGCCTTTCAAATGCCTACCAAGGTAGTGTAGAAACTACCAAGAGAACTCCTGTCTGGCACCTTCCCCGGTGGAGTTGTGCATGGGGTGTGTTTGGAACATTTTGTCACCGGCCGACTCCAAAATTCAGCGGTTCCCCATCTCAGCCCAGAAAGCAGGTAGAACAACTTTTGTGGTGTCCTTTTGATGCCTAGCGGAGCAATGTAAAAACTACCAGGAGAACTCCTGTCTGGCACCTTCCGTGGTGGAGTTGTGCATGGGGTGTGTTTGGAACATTTTGTCACCGGCCGACTCCAAAATTCAGCGATTCCCCATCTCAGCCCAGAAAGCAGGTAGAACAACTTTTGTGGTGCCTTTCTGATGTCTACCAAGGTAGTGTAAAATCTACCAAGAGAACTCCTGTCTGGCACCTTCCCCGGTGGAGTTGTGCAGGGGGTGTGTTTGGAACATTTTGTCACCGGCCGACTCCAAAATTCAGCGTTTCCCCATCTCAGCCCAGAAAGCAGGTAGAACAACTTTTGTGGTGTCTTTTAGATGCCTACCAAGGTAGTGTAAAAACTACCAAGAGAACTCCTGTCTGGCACCTTCCCCGGTGGAGTTGTGCAGGGGGTGTGTTTGGAACATTTTGTCACCGGCCGACTCCAAAATTCAGCGTTTCCCCATCTCAGCCCAGAAAGCAGGTAGAACAACTTTTGTGGTGTCTTTTAGATGCCTACCAAGGTAGTGTAAAAACTACCAAGAGAACTCCTGTCTGGCACCTTCCCCGGTGGAGTTGTGCATGGGGTGTTTTTGGAACATTTTGTCACCAGCCGACTCCAAAATTCAGCGGTTCCCCATCTCAGCCCAGAAAGCAGGTAGAACGACTTTTGTGGTGTCTTTCAGATGCCTACCAAGGTAGTGTAAAAACTACCAGGAGAACTCCTGTCTGGCACCTTCCGTGGTGGAGTTGTGCATGGGGTGTGTTTGGAACATTTTGTCACCAGCCGAGTCCAAAATTCAGCGTTTCCCCATCTCAGCCCAGAAAGCAGGTAGAACAACTTTTGTGGTGCCTTTCAGCTGCCTACCAAGGTAGTGTAAAAACTACCAGGAGAACTCCTGCCTGGCACCTTCCCCGGTGGAGTTGTGCATGGGGTGTGTTTGGAACATTTTGTCACCGGCCGAGTCCAAAATTCAGCGGTTCCCCATCTCAGCCCAGAAAGCAGGTAGAACAACTTTTGTGGTGTCTTTCAGATGCCTACCGGAGCAATGTAAAAACTACCAGGAGAACTCCTGTCTGGCACCTTCCCCGGTGGAGTTGTGCATGGGGTGTGTTTGGAACATTTTGTCACCGGCCGAGTCCAAAATTCAGCGGTTCCCCATCTCAGCCCAGAAAGCAGGTAGAACAACTTTTGTGGTGCCTTTCAGCTGCCTACCGGAGCAATGTAAAAACTACCAGGAGAACTCCTGTCTGGCACCTTCCCCGGTGGAGTTGTGCAGGGGGTGTGTTTGTAACATTTTGTCACCAGCCGACTCCAAAATTCAGCGATTCCCCATCTCAGCCCACAAAGCAGGTACAACAACTTTTCTTGTGCCTTTCAGCTGCCTACCAAGGTAGTGTAGAAACTACCAAGAGAACTCCTGTCTGGCACCTTCCGTGGTGGAGTTGTGCATGGGGTGTGTTTGGAACATTTTGTCACCAGCCGACTCCAAAATTCAGCGTTTCCCCATCTCAGCCCAGAAAGCAGGTAGAACAACTTTTGTGGTGTCTTTCAGATGCCTACCAAGGTAGTGTAAAAACTACCAGGAGAACTCCTGTCTGGCACCTTCCCCGGTGGAGTTGTGCATGGGGTGTGTTTGGAACATTTTGTCACCGGCCGAGTCCAAAATTCAGCGATTCCCCATCTCAGCCCAGAAAGCAGGTAGAACAACTTTTGTGGTGTCTTTCAGATGCCTACCAAGGTAGTGTAAAAACTACCAGGAGAACTCCTGTCTGGCACCTTCCGTGGTGGAGTTGTGCATGGGGTGTGTTTGGAACATTTTGTCACCAGCCGAGTCCAAAATTCAGCGGTTCCCCATCTCAGCCCAGAAAGCAGGTAGAACAACTTTTGTGGTGCCTTTCAGCTGCCTACCAAGGTAGTGTAAAAACTACCAAGAGAACTCCTGTCTGGCACCTTCCGTGGTGGAGTTGTGCATGGGGTGTGTTTGGAACATTTTGTCACCAGCCGACTCCAAAATTCAGCGGTTCCCCATCTCAGCCCAGAAAGCAGGTACAACAACTTTTGTGGTGCCTTTCAGCTGCCTACCAAGGTAGTGTAAAAACTACCAACAGAATTCGTTCCTGGCACCTTCCCCGGTGGAGTTGTGCATGGGATGTGTTTGGAACATTTTGTCACCAGCCGACTCCAAAATTCAGCGTTTCCCCATCTCAGCCCAGAAAGCAGGTAGAACAACTTTTGTGGTGTCTTTCAGATGCCTACCAAGGTAGTGTAAAAACTACTAAGAGAACTCCTGTCTGGCACCTTCCCCGGTGGAGTTTTGCATGGGGTGTGTTTGGAACATTTTGTCGACCGGCCGACTCCAAAATTCAGCGATTCCCCATCTCAGCCCAGAAAGCAGGTAGAACAACTTCTGTGGTGTCTTTCAGATGCCTACCAAGGTAGTGTAAAAACTACCAGGAGAACTCCTGTCTGGCACCTTCCCCGGTGGAGTTGTGCATGGGGTGTGTTTGGAACATTTTGTCACTGGCCGACTCCAAAATTCAGCGTTTCCCCATCTCAGCCCAGAAAGCAGGAAGAACAACTTTTGTGGTGCCTTTCAAATGCTTACCAAGGTAGTGTAAAAACTACCAGGAGAACTCCTGTCTGGCACCTTCCCCGGTGGAGTTGTGCATGGGGTGTGTTTGGAACATTTTGTCACCGGCCGAGTCCAAAATTCAGCGTTTCCCCATCTCAGCCCAGAAAGCAGGTAGAACAACTTTTGTGGTGTCTTTCAGATGCCTACCAAGGTAGTGTAAAAACTACCAGGAGAACTCCTGTCTGGCACCTTCCCCGGTGGAGTTGTGCATGGGGTGTGTTTGGAACATTTTGTCACCAGCCGACTCCAAAATTCAGCGTTTCCCCATCTCAGCCCAGAAAGCAGGTAGAACAACTTTTGTGGTGCCTTTCAGCTGCCTACCAAGGTAGTGTAAAAACTACCAAGAGAACTCCTTTCTGGCACCTTCCCCGGTGGAGTTGTGCAGGGGGTGTCTTTGGAACATTTTGTCACCGGCCGAGTCCAAAATTCAGCGGTTCCCCATCTCAGCCCACAAAGCAGGTACAACAACTTTTCTTGTGCCTTTCAGCTGCCTACCAAGGTAGTGTAAAAACTACCAAAAGAATTCGTTCCTGGCACCTTCCCCGGTGGAGTTGTGCATGGGGTGTGTTTGGAACATTTTGTCACCGGCCGAGTCCAAAATTCAGCGTTTCCCCATCTCAGCCCAGAAAGCAGGTAGAACAACTTTTGTGGTGTCTTTCAAATGCCTACCAAGGTAGTGTAAAAACTACCAAGAGAACTCCTGTCTGGCACCTTCCCCGGTGGTGTTGTGCATGGGGTGTGTTTGGAACATTTTGTCACCGGCCGAGTCCAAAATTCAGCGTTTCCCCATCTCAGCCCAGAAAGCAGGTAGAACAAGTTTTGTGGTGTCTTTCAGATGCCTACCAAGGTAGAGTAAAAACTACCAAGAGAACTCCTGTCTGGCACCTTCCCCGGTGGAGTTGTGCATGGGGTGTGTTTGGAACATTTTGTCACCGGCCGAGTCCAAAATTCAGCGGTTCCCCATCTCAGCCCAGGAAGCAGGTACAACAACTTTTCTTGTGCCTTTCAGCTGCCTACCAAGGTAGTGTAAAAACTACCAAAAGAATTCGTTCCTGGCACCTTCCCCGGTGGAGTTGTGCATGGGGTGTGTTTGGAACATTTTGTCACCGGCCGAGTCCAAAATTCAGCGGTTCCCCATCTCAGCCCAGAAAGCAGGTAGAACAAGTTTTGTCGTGTCTTTCAAATGCCTACCAAGGTAGTGTAAAAACTACCAGGAGAACTCCTGTCTGGCACCTTCCCCGGTGGAGTTGTGCATGGGGTGTGTTTGGAACATTTTGTCACCGGCCGAGTCCAAAATTCAGCGGTTCCCCATCTCAGCCCAGAAAGCAGGTACAACAACTTTTGTGGTGCCTTTCAGCTGCCTACCGGAGCAATGTAAAAACTACCAGGAGAACTCCTGTCTGGCACCTTCCCCGGTGGAGTTGTGCAGGGGGTGTGTTTGTAACATTTTGTCACCAGCCGACTCCAAAATTCAGCGATTCCCCATCTCAGCCCACAAAGCAGGTACAACAACTTTTCTTGTGCCTTTCAGCTGCCTACCAAGGTAGTGTAGAAACTACCAAGAGAACTCCTGTCTGGCACCTTCCGTGGTGGAGTTGTGCATGGGGTGTGTTTGGAACATTTTGTCACCAGCCGAGTCCAAAATTCAGCTGTTCCCCATCTCAGCCCAGAAAGCAGGTAGAACAACTTTTGTGGTGTCTTTCAGATGCCTACCAAGGTAGTGTAAAAACTACCAGGAGAACTCCTGTCTGGCACCTTCCCCGGTGGAGTTGTGCATGGGGTGTGTTTGGAACATTTTGTCACCAGCCGACTCCAAAATTCAGCGTTTCCCCATCTCAGCCCAGAAAGCAGGTAGAACAACTTTTGTGGTGTCTTTCAGATGCCTACCAAGGTAGTGTAAAAACTACCAGGAGAACTCCTGTCTGGCACCTTCCCCGGTGGAGTTGTGCATGGGGTGTGTTTGGAACATTTTGTCACCGGCCGAGTCCAAAATTCAGCGATTCCCCATCTCAGCCCAGAAAGCAGGTAGAACAACTTTTGTGGTGTCTTTCAGATGCCTACCAAGGTAGTGTAAAAACTACCAGGAGAACTCCTGTCTGGCACCTTCCGTGGTGGAGTTGTGCATGGGGTGTGTTTGGAACATTTTGTCACCAGCCGAGTCCAAAATTCAGCGGTTCCCCATCTCAGCCCAGAAAGCAGGTAGAACAACTTTTGTGGTGTCTTTCAGATGCCTACCAAGGTAGTGTAAAAACTACCAAGAGAACTCCTGTCTGGCACCTTCCCCGGTGGAGTTGTGCATGGGGTGTGTTTGGAACATTTTGTCACTGGCCGAGTCCAAAATTCAGCGGTTCCCCATCTCAGCCCAGAAAGCAGGTACAACAACTTTTGTGGTGCCTTTCAGCTGCCTACCAAGGTAGTGTAAAAACTACCAACAGAATTCGTTCCTGGCACCTTCCCCGGTGGAGTTGTGCATGGGATGTGTTTGGAACATTTTGTCACCAGCCGACTCCAAAATTCAGCGTTTCCCCATCTCAGCCCAGAAAGCAGGTAGAACAACTTTTGTGGTGTCTTTCAGATGCCTACCAAGGTAGTGTAAAAACTACTAAGAGAACTCCTGTCTGGCACCTTCCCCGGTGGAGTTTTGCATGGGGTGTGTTTGGAACATTTTGTCGACCGGCCGACTCCAAAATTCAGCGATTCCCCATCTCAGCCCAGAAAGCAGGTAGAACAACTTCTGTGGTGTCTTTCAGATGCCTACCAAGGTAGTGTAAAAACTACCAGGAGAACTCCTGTCTGGCACCTTCCGTGGTGGAGTTGTGCATGGGGTGTGTTTGGAACATTTTGTCACCGGCCGACTCCAAAATTCAGCGTTTCCCCATCTCAGCCCAGAAAGCAGGAAGAACAACTTTTGTGGTGCCTTTCAAATGCTTACCAAGGTAGTGTAAAAACTACCAGGAGAACTCCTGTCTGGCACCTTCCCCGGTGGAGTTGTGCATGGGGTGTGTTTGGAACATTTTGTCACCGGCCGAGTCCAAAATTCAGCGTTTCCCCATCTCAGCCCAGAAAGCAGGTAGAACAACTTTTGTGGTGCCTTTCAGCTGCCTGCCAAGGTAGTGTAAAAACTACCAAGAGAACTCCTTTCTGGCACCTTCCCCGGTGGAGTTGTGCAGGGGGTGTGTTTGGAACATTTTGTCACCGGCCGACTCCAAAATTCAGCGGTTCCCCATCTCAGCCCACAAAGCAGGTACAACAACTTTTCTTGTGCCTTTCAGCTGCCTACCAAGGTAGTGTAAAAACTACCAAAAGAATTCGTTCCTGGCACCTTCCCCGGTGGAGTTGTGCATGGGGTGTCTTTGGAACATTTTGTCACCGGCCGAGTCCAAAATTCAGCGGTTCCCCATCTCAGCCCAGAAAGCAGGTAGAACAAGTTTTGTCGTGTCTTTCAAATGCCTACCAAGGTAGTGTAAAAACTACCAAGAGAACTCCTGTCTGGCACCTTCCCCGGTGGTGTTGTGCATGGGGTGTGTTTGGAACATTTTGTCACCGGCCGAGTCCAAAATTCAGCGTTTCCCCATCTCAGCCCAGAAAGCAGGTAGAACAAGTTTTGTGGTGTCTTTCAGATGCCTACCAAGGTAGTGTAAAAACTACCAAGAGAACTCCTGTCTGGCACCTTCCCCGGTGGAGTTGTGCATGGGGTGTGTTTGGAACATTTTGTCACCGGCCGAGTCCAAAATTCAGCGGTTCCCCATCTCAGCCCACAAAGCAGGTACAACAACTTTTCTTGTGCCTTTCAGCTGCCTACCAAGGTAGTGTAAAAACTACCAAAAGAATTCGTTCCTGGCACCTTCCCCGGTGGAGTTGTGCATGGGGTGTGTTTGGAACATTTTGTCACCGGCCGAGTCCAAAATTCAGCGGTTCCCCATCTCAGCCCAGAAAGCAGGTAGAACAACTTT
Source organism: Falco cherrug (assembly GCF_023634085.1). Lineage (NCBI taxonomy): Eukaryota > Metazoa > Chordata > Aves > Falconiformes > Falconidae > Falco > Falco cherrug. Next base: position 308,607 of record NW_026599486.1, read on the forward strand.
TGTCGTGTCTTTCAAATGCCTACCAAGGTAGTGTAAAAACTACCAGGAGAACTCCTGTCTGGCACCTTCCCCGGTGGAGTTGTGCATGGGGTGTGTTTGGAACATTTTGTCAACGGCCGACTCCAAAATTCAGCGGTTCCCCATCTCAGCCCAGAAAGCAGGTACAACAACTTTTCTTGTGCCTTTCAGCTGCCTACCAAGGTAGTGTAAAAACTACCAACAGAATTCGTTCCTGGCACCTTCCCCGGTGGAGTTGTGCATGGGGTGTCTGTGGAACATTTTGTCACCGGCCGAGTCCAAAATTCAGCGGTTCCCCATCTCAGCCCAGAAAGCAGGTAGAACAACTTTTGTGGTGTCTTTCAGATGCCTACCGGAGCAATGTAAAAACTACCAGGAGAACTCCTGTCTGGCACCTTCCGTGGTGGAGTTGTGCATGGGGTGTGTTTGGAACATTTTGTCACCAGCCGACTCCAAAATTCAGCGATTCCCCATCTCAGCCCAGAAAGCAGGTAGAACAACTTTTGTGGTGTCTTTCAGATGCCTACCAAGGTAGTGTAAAAACTATCAGGAGAACTCCTGCCTGGCACCTTCCCCGGTGGAGTTGTGCATGGGGTGTGTTTGGAACATTTTGTCACCGGCCGAGTCCAAAATTCAGCGATTCCCCATCTCAGCCCAGAAAGCAGGTAGAACAACTTTTCTGGTGTCTTTCAGATGCCTACCAAGGTAGTGTAAAAACTACCAGGAGAACTCCTGTCTGGCACCTTCCCCGGTGGAGTTGTGCATGGGGTGTGTTTGGAACATTTTGTCACCAGCCGACTCCAAAATTCAGCGGTTCCCCATCTCAGCCCACAAAGCAGGTAGAACAACTTTTGTGGTGCCTTTCAGCTGCCTACCAAGGTAGTGTAAAAACTACCAAGAGAACTCCTGTCTGGCACCTTCCGTGGTGGAGTTGTGCATGGGGTGTGTTTGGAACATTTTGTCACCAGCCGAGTCCAAAATTCAGCGGTTCCCCATCTCAGCCCAGAAAGCAGGTAGAACAACTTTTGTGGTGCCTTTCAAATGCCTACCAAGGTAGTGTAGAAACTACCAGGAGAACTCCTGTCTGGCACCTTCCCCGGTGGAGTTGTGCATGGGGTGTGTTTGGAACATTTTGTCACCAGCCGACTCCAAAATTCAGCGTTTCCCCATCTCAGCCCAGAAAGCAGGTAGAACAACTTTTGTGGTGTCTTTCAGATGCCTACCAAGGTAGTGTAAAAACTACCAAGAGAACTCCTGTCTGGCACCTTCCCCGGTGGAGTTGTGCATGGGGTGTGTTTGGAACATTTTGTCACCGGCCGACTCCAAAATTCAGCGTTTCCCCATCTCAGCCCAGAAAGCAGGTAGAACAACTTTTGTGGTGTCTTTCAGATGCCTACCAAGGTAGTGTAAAAACTACCAGGAGAACTCCTGTCTGGCACCTTCCGTGGTGGAGTTGTGCATGGGGTGTGTTTGGAACATTTTGTCACCGGCCGAGTCCAAAATTCAGCGGTTCCCCATCTCAGCCCAGAAAGCAGGTACAACAACTTTTCTTGTGCCTTTCAGCTGCCTACCAAGGTAGTGTAAAAACTACCAAAAGAATTCGTTCCTGGCACCTTCCCCGGTGGAGTTGTGCATGGGGTGTGTTTGGAAGATTTTGTCACCGGCCGAGTCCAAAATTCAGCGGTTCCCCATCTCAGCCCAGAAAGCAGGTAGAACAACTTTTGTGGTGTCTTTCAGATGCCTACCAAGGTAGTGTAAAAACTACTAAGAGAACTCCTGTCTGGCACCTTCCCCGGTGGAGTTGTGCATGGGGTGTGTTTGGAACATTTTGTCACCAGCCGAGTCCAAAATTCAGCGATTCCCCATCTCAGCCCAGAAAGCAGGTAGAACAACTTCTGTGGTGTCTTTCAGATGCCTACCAAGGTAGTGTAAAAACTACCAGGAGAACTCCTGTCTGGCACCTTCCCCGGTGGAGTTGTGCATGGGGTGTGTTTGGAACATTTTGTCACCGGCCGAGTCCAAAATTCAGCGGTTCCCCATCTCAGCCCAGAAAGCAGGTAGAACAACTTTTCTGGTGTCTTTCAGATGCCTACCAAGGTAGTGTAAAAACTACCAGGAGAACTCCTGTCTGGCACCTTCCCCGGTGGAGTTGTGCATGGGGTGTGTTTGGAACATTTTGTCACCGGCCGACTCCAAAATTCAGCGGTTCCCCATCTCAGCCCAGAAAGCAGGTACAACAACTTTTCTTGTGCCTTTCAGCTGCCTACCAAGGTAGTGTAAAAACTACCAACAGAATTCGTTCCTGGCACCTTCCCCGGTGGAGTTGTGCATGGGGTGTCTGTGGAACATTTTGTCACCGGCCGAGTCCAAAATTCAGCGGTTCCCCATCTCAGCCCAGAAAGCAGGTAGAACAACTTTTGTGGTGCCTTTCAGATGCCTACCGGAGCAATGTAAAAACTACCAGGAGAACTCCTGCCTGGCACCTTCCCCGGTGGAGTTGTGCATGGGGTGTGTTTGGAACATTTTGTCACCGGCCGAGTCCAAAATTCAGCCGTTCCCCATCTCAGCCCAGAAAGCAGGTACAACAACTTTTCTTGTGCCTTTCAGCTGCCTACCAAGGTAGTGTAAAAACTACCAGGAGAACTCCTGTCTGGCACCTTCCGTGGTGGAGTTGTGCATGGGGTGTGTTTGGAACATTTTGTCACCAGCCGACTCCAAAATTCAGCGATTCCCCATCTCAGCCCAGAAAGCAGGTAGAACAACTTTTGTGGTGCCTTTCAGCTGCCTACCAAGGTAGTGTAAAAACTACCAAGAGAACGCTTATCTGGCACCTTCCCCGGTGGAGTTGTGCATGGGGTGTGTTTGGAACATTTTGTCACCAGCCGAGTCCAAAATTCAGCGGTTCCCCATCTCAGCCCAGAAAGCAGGTAGAACAACTTTTGTGGTGTCTTTCAGATGCCTACCGGAGCAATGTAAAAACTACCAGGAGAACTCCTGTCTGGCACCTTCCCCGGTGGAGTTGTGCATGGGGTGTGTTTGGAACATTTTGTCACCGGCCGAGTCCAAAATTCAGCCGTTCCCCATCTCAGCCCAGAAAGCAGGTAGAACAACTTTTGTGGTGTCTTTCAGATGCCTACCAAGGTAGTGTAAAAACTATCAGGAGAACTCCTGCCTGGCACCTTCCCCGGTGGAGTTGTGCATGGGGTGTGTTTGGAACATTTTGTCACCGGCCGAGTCCAAAATTCAGCGATTCCCCATCTCAGCCCAGAAAGCAGGTAGAACAACTTTTCTGGTGTCTTTCAGATGCCTACCAAGGTAGTGTAAAAACTACCAGGAGAACTCCTGTCTGGCACCTTCCGTGGTGGAGTTGTGCATGGGGTGTGTTTGGAACATTTTGTCACCAGCCGACTCCAAAATTCAGCGGTTCCCCATCTCAGCCCAGAAAGCAGGTAGAACAACTTTTCTTGTGCCTTTCAGCTGCCTACCAAGGTAGTGTAAAAACTACCAAGAGAACTCCTGTCTGGCACCTTCCGTGGTGGAGTTGTGCATGGGGTGTGTTTGGAACATTTTGTCACCAGCCGAGTCCAAAATTCAGCGGTTCCCCATCTCAGCCCAGAAAGCAGGTAGAACAACTTTTGTGGTGCCTTTCAAATGCCTACCAAGGTAGTGTAGAAACTACCAGGAGAACTCCTGTCTGGCACCTTCCCCGGTGGAGTTGTGCATGGGGTGTGTTTGGAACATTTTGTCACCAGCCGAGTCCAAAATTCAGCGTTTCCCCATCTCAGCCCAGAAAGCAGGTAGAACAACTTTTGTGGTGTCTTTCAGATGCCTACCAAGGTAGTGTAAAAACTACCAAGAGAACTCCTGTCTGGCACCTTCCGTGGTGGAGTTGTGCATGGGGTGTGTTTGGAACATTTTGTCACCGGCCGAGTCCAAAATTCAGCCGTTCCCCATCTCAGCCCAGAAAGCAGGTACAACAACTTTTCTTGTGCCTTTCAGCTGCCTACCAAGGTAGTGTAAAAACTACCAAGAGAACTCCTGTCTGGCACCTTCCGTGGTGGAGTTGTGCATGGGGTGTGTTTGGAACATTTTGTCACCAGCCGACTCCAAAATTCAGCGGTTCCCCATCTCAGCCCAGAAAGCAGGTAGAACAACTTTTGTGGTGTCTTTCAGATGCCTACCAAGGTAGTGTAAAAACTACTAAGAGAACTCCTGTCTGGCACCTTCCCCGGTGGAGTTGTGCATGGGGTGTGTTTGGAACATTTTGTCACCAGCCGAGTCCAAAATTCAGCGATTCCCCATCTCAGCCCAGAAAGCAGGTAGAACAACTTCTGTGGTGTCTTTCAGATGCCTACCAAGGTAGTGTAAAAACTACCAGGAGAACTCCTGTCTGGCACCTTCCCCGGTGGAGTTGTGCATGGGGTGTGTTTGGAACATTTTGTCACCGGCCGACTCCAAAATTCAGCGGTTCCCCATGTCAGCCCAGAAAGCAGGTAGAACAACTTTTGTGGTGTCTTTCAGATGCCTACCGGAGCAATGTAAAAACTACCAAGAGAACTCCTGTCTGGCACCTTCCCCGGTGGAGTTGTGCATGGGGTGTCTGTGGAACATTTTGTCACCGGCCGACTCCAAAATTCAGCGTTTCCCCATCTCAGCCCAGAAAGCAGGTAGAACAACTTTTGTGGTGTCTTTCAGATGCCTACCGGAGCAATGTAAAAACTACCAGGAGAACTCCTGTCTGGCACCTTCCCCGGTGGAGTTGTGCATGGGGTGTGTTTGGAACATTTTGTCACCAGCCGACTCCAAAATTCAGCGATTCCCCATCTCAGCCCAGAAAGCAGGTAGAACAACTTTTGTGGTGTCTTTCAGATGCCTACCAAGGTAGTGTAAAAACTATCAGGAGAACTCCTGCCTGGCACCTTCCCCGGTGGAGTTGTGCATGGGGTGTGTTTGGAACATTTTGTCACCGGCCGAGTCCAAAATTCAGCGATTCCCCATCTCAGCCCAGAAAGCAGGTAGAACAACTTTTCTGGTGTCTTTCAGATGCCTACCAAGGTAGTGTAAAAACTACCAGGAGAACTCCTGTCTGGCACCTTCCCCGGTGGAGTTGTGCATGGGGTGTGTTTGGAACATTTTGTCACCAGCCGACTCCAAAATTCAGCGGTTCCCCATCTCAGCCCACAAAGCAGGTAGAACAACTTTTGTGGTGCCTTTCAAATGCCTACCAAGGTAGTGTAGAAACTACCAGGAGAACTCCTGTCTGGCACCTTCCCCGGTGGAGTTGTGCATGGGGTGTGTTTGGAACATTTTGTCACCAGCCGACTCCAAAATTCAGCGTTTCCCCATCTCAGCCCAGAAAGCAGGTAGAACAACTTTTGTGGTGTCTTTCAGATGCCTACCAAGGTAGTGTAAAAACTACCAAGAGAACTCCTGTCTGGCACCTTCCCCGGTGGAGTTGTGCATGGGGTGTGTTTGGAACATTTTGTCACCGGCCGACTCCAAAATTCAGCGTTTCCCCATCTCAGCCCAGAAAGCAGGTAGAACAACTTTTGTGGTGTCTTTCAGATGCCTACCAAGGTAGTGTAAAAACTACCAGGAGAACTCCTGTCTGGCACCTTCCCCGGTGGAGTTGTGCATGGGGTGTGTTTGGAACATTTTGTCACCGGCCGAGTCCAAAATTCAGCGGTTCCCCATCTCAGCCCAGAAAGCAGGTACAACAACTTTTCTTGTGCCTTTCAGCTGCCTACCAAGGTAGTGTAAAAACTACCAGGAGAACTCCTGTCTGGCACCTTCCCCGGTGGAGTTGTGCATGGGGTGTCTTTGGAACATTTTGTCACCGGCCGACTCCAAAATTCAGCGATTCCCCATCTCAGCCCAGAAAGCAGGAAGAACAATTTTTGTGGTGCCTTTCTGATGTCTACCAAGGTAGTGTAGAAACTACCAAGAGAATTCCTGTCTGGCACCTTCCCCGGTGGAGTTGTGCAGGGGGTGTGTTTGGAACATTTTGTCACCGGCCGACTCCAAAATTCAGCGGTTCCCCATCTCAGCCCAGAAAGCAGGTAGAACAACTTTTGTGGTGTCTTTCAGATGCCTACCAAGGTAGTGTAAAAACTACCAGGAGAACTCCTGTCTGGCACCTTCCGTGGTGGAGTTGTGCATGGGGTGTGTTTGGAACATTTTGTCACCGGCCGAGTCCAAAATTCAGCGGTTCCCCATCTCAGCCCAGAAAGCAGGTACAACAACTTTTCTTGTGCCTTTCAGCTGCCTACCAAGGTAGTGTAAAAACTACCAGGAGAACTCCTGTCTGGCACCTTCCCCGGTGGAGTTGTGCATGGGGTGTCTTTGGAACATTTTGTCACCGGCCGACTCCAAAATTCAGCGATTCCCCATCTCAGCCCAGAAAGCAGGAAGAACAATTTTTGTGGTGCCTTTCTGATGTCTACCAAGGTAGTGTAGAAACTACCAAGAGAATTCCTGTCTGGCACCTTCCCCGGTGGAGTTGTGCAGGGGGTGTGTTTGGAACATTTTGTCACCGGCCGACTCCAAAATTCAGCGGTTCCCCATCTCAGCCCAGAAAGCAGGTAGAACAACTTTTGTGGTGTCCTTTTGATGCCTACCGGAGCAATGTAAAAACTACCAGGAGAACTCCTGTCTGGCACCTTCCCCGGTGGAGTTGTGCAGGGGGTGTGTTTGGAACATTTTGTCACCAGCCGACTCCAAAATTCAGCGTTTCCCCATCTCAGCCCATAAAGCAGGTAGAACAACTTTTGTGGTGTCTTTTAGATGCCTACCAAGGTAGTGTAAAAACTATCAAGAGAACGCTTGTCTGGCACCTTCCCCGGTGGAGTTGTGCATGGGGTGTCTTTGGAACATTTTGTCACCGGCCGACTCCAAAATTCAGCGGTTCCCCATCTCAGCCCAGAAAGCAGGTACAACAACTTTTGTGGTGTCTTTCAGATGCCTACCGGAGCAATGTAAAAACTACCAGGAGAACTCCTGTCTGGCACCTTCCCCGGTGGAGTTGTGCAGGGGGTGTGTTTGGAACATTTTGTCACCGGCCGAGTCCAAAATTCAGCGATTCCCCATCTCAGCCCAGAAAGCAGGTAGAACAACTTTTGTGCTGCCTTTCAGCTTCCTACCAAGGTAGTGTAAAAACTACTAAGAGAATTCCTGTCTGGCACCTTCCCCGGTGGAGTTGTGCAGGGGGTGTGTTTGGAAACTTTTTGTCACCAGCCGACTCCAAAATTCAGCGGTTCCCCATCTCAGCCCAGAAAGCAGGTACAACAACTTTTGTGGTGTCTTTTAGATGCCTACCAAGGTAGTGTAAAAACTACCAGGAGAACTCCTGTCTGGCACCTTCCCCGGTGGAGTTGTGCAGGGGGTGTGTTTGGAACATTTTGTCACCGGCCGACTCCAAAATTCAGCGTTTCCCCATCTCAGCCCAGAAAGCAGGTAGAACAACTTTTGTGGTGTCTTTTAGATGCCTACCAAGGTAGTGTAAAAACTACCAAGAGAACTCCTGTCTGGCACCTTCCCCGGTGGAGTTGTGCATGGGGTGTTTTTGGAACATTTTGTCACCGGCCGAGTCCAAAATTCAGCGGTTCCCCATCTCAGCCCAGAAAGCAGGTAGAACAACTTTTGTGGTGCCTTTCAGCTGCCTACCAAGGTAGCGTAAAAACTACTAAGAGAACTCCTGTCTGGCACCTTCCGTGGTGGAGTTGTGCATGGGGTGTCTTTGGAACATTTTGTCACCGGCCGACTCCAAAATTCAGCCATTCCCCATCTCAGCCCAGAAAGCAGATAGAACAACTTTTGTGGTGTCTTTCAGATGCCTACCGGAGCAATGTAAAAACTACCAGGAGAACTCCTGCCTGGCACCTTCCCCGGTGGAGTTGTGCATGGGGTGTGTTTGGAACATTTTGTCACCAGCCGACTCCAAAATTCAGCGGTTCCCCATCTCAGCCCAGATAGCAGGTGGAACAACTTTTGTGGTGTCTTTCAAATGCCTACCAAGGTAGTGTAAAAACTACCAGGAGAACTCCTGTCTGGCACCTTCCCCGGTGGAGTTGTGCATGGGGTGTGTTTGGAACATTTTGTCACCGGCCGACTCCAAAATTCAGCGTTTCCCCATCTCAGCCCAGAAAGCAGGTAGAACAACTTTTGTGGTGTCTTTCAGATGCCTACCAAGGTAGTGTAAAAACTACCAGGAGAACTCCTGTCTGGCACCTTCCGTGGTGGAGTTGTGCAGGGGGTGTGTTTGGAACATTTTGTCACCGGCCGAGTCCAAAATTCAGCGGTTCCCCATCTCAGCCCAGAAAGCAGGTAGAACAACTTTTGTGGTGCCTTTCAGCTGCCTACCAAGGTAGCGTAAAAACTACCAAGAGAACTCCTGCCTGGCACCTTCCCCGGTGGAGTTGTGCATGGGGTGTCTTTGGAACATTTTGTCACCAGCCGACTCCAAAATTCAGCGGTTCCCCATCTCAGCCCAGAAAGCAGGTAGAACAACTTTTGTGGTGCCTTTCAAATGCCTACCAAGGTAGTGTAGAAACTACCAAGAGAACGCTTGTCTGGCACCTTCCCCGGTGGAGTTGTGCATGGGGTGTCTTTGGAACATTTTGTCACCGGCCGACTCCAAAATTCAGCGATTCCCCATCTCAGCCCAGAAAGCAGGAAGAACAACTTCTCTTGTGCCTTTCTGATGTCTACCAAGGTAGTGTAAAATCTACCAAGAGAACTCCTGTCTGGCACCTTCCCCGGTGGAGTTGTGCAGGGGGTGTCTTTGGAACATTTTGTCACCGGCCGAGTCCAAAATTCAGCGGTTCCCCATCTCAGCCCAGAAAGCAGGTAGAACAACTTTTGTGGTGCCTTTCAAATGCCTACCAAGGTAGTGTAGAAACTACCAAGAGAACTCCTGTCTGGCACCTTCCCCGGTGAAGTTGTGCAGGGGGTGTCTTTGGAACATTTTTTCACCAGCCGACTCCAAAATTCAGCGTTTCCCCATCTCAGCCCAGAAAGCAGGTAGAACAACTTTTGTGGTGCCTTTCAGCTGCCTACCAAGGTAGTGTAAAAACTACCAAGAGAACGCTTATCTGGCACCTTCCCCGGTGGAGTTGTGCATGGGGTGTGTTTGGAACATTTTGTCACCGGCCGACTCCAAAATTCAGCGATTCCCCATCTCAGCCCAGAAAGCAGGTACAACAACTTTTCTTGTGCCTTTCTGATGTCTACCAAGGTAGTGTAAAAACTACCAAGAGAACTCCTGTCTGGCACCTTCCGTGGTGGAGTTGTGCATGGGGTGTGTTTGGAACATTTTGTCACCAGCCGACTCCAAAATTCAGCGTTTCCCCATCTCAGCCCAGAAAGCAGGTAGAACAACTTTTGTGGTGTCTTTCAGATGCCTATCGGAGCAATGTAAAAACTACCAGGAGAACTCCTGTCTGGCACCTTCCCCGGTGGAGTTGTGCATTGGGTGTCTTTGGAACATTTTTTCACCGGCCGACTCCAAAATTCAGCGGTTCCCCATCTCAGCCCAGAAAGCAGGTACAACAACTTTTGTGGTGTCTTTCAGATGCCTACCGGAGCAATGTAAAAACTACCAGGAGAACTCCTGTCTGGCACCTTCCCCGGTGGAGTTGTGCAGGGGGTGTGTTTGGAACATTTTGTCACCAGCCGAGTCCAAAATTCAGCGTTTCCCCATCTCAGCCCAGAAAGCAGGTAGAACAACTTTTGTGGTGCCTTTCAGCTGCCTACCAAGGTAGTGTAAAAACTATCAAGAGAACGCTTGTCTGGCACCTTCCCCGGTGGAGTTGTGCATGGGGTGTCTTTGGAACATTTTGTCACCGGCCGAGTCCAAAATTCAGCGATTCCCCATCTCAGCCCAGAAAGCAGATAGAACAACTTTTGTGGTGTCTTTTAGATGCCTACCGGAGCAATGTAAAAACTACCAGGAGAACTCCTGTCTGGCACCTTCCCCGGTGGAGTTGTGCAGGGGGTGTGTTTGGAACATTTTGTCACCAGCCGAGTCCAAAATTCAGCGTTTCCCCATCTCAGCCCAGAAAGCAGGTAGAACAACTTTTGTGGTGTCTTTTAGATGCCTACCAAGGTAGTGTAAAAACTACCAGGAGAACTCCTGTCTGGCACCTTCCCCGGTGGAGTTGTGCATGGGGTGTGTTTGGAACATTTTGTCACCAGCCGACTCCAAAATTCAGCGGTTCCCCATCTCAGCCCAGAAAGCAGGTAGAACAACTTTTGTGGTGCCTTTCAAATGCCTACCAAGGTAGTGTAGAAACTACCAAGAGAACTCCTGTCTGGCACCTTCCCCGGTGGAGTTGTGCATGGGGTGTGTTTGGAACATTTTGTCACCGGCCGACTCCAAAATTCAGCGGTTCCCCATCTCAGCCCAGAAAGCAGGTAGAACAACTTTTGTGGTGTCCTTTTGATGCCTAGCGGAGCAATGTAAAAACTACCAGGAGAACTCCTGTCTGGCACCTTCCGTGGTGGAGTTGTGCATGGGGTGTGTTTGGAACATTTTGTCACCGGCCGACTCCAAAATTCAGCGATTCCCCATCTCAGCCCAGAAAGCAGGTAGAACAACTTTTGTGGTGCCTTTCTGATGTCTACCAAGGTAGTGTAAAATCTACCAAGAGAACTCCTGTCTGGCACCTTCCCCGGTGGAGTTGTGCAGGGGGTGTGTTTGGAACATTTTGTCACCGGCCGACTCCAAAATTCAGCGTTTCCCCATCTCAGCCCAGAAAGCAGGTAGAACAAGTTTTGTGGTGTCTTTTAGATGCCTACCAAGGTAGTGTAAAAACTACCAAGAGAACTCCTGTCTGGCACCTTCCCCGGTGGAGTTGTGCAGGGGGTGTGTTTGGAACATTTTGTCACCAGCCGACTCCAAAATTCAGCGTTTCCCCATCTCAGCCCAGAAAGCAGGTAGAACAACTTTTGTGGTGTCTTTTAGATGCCTACCAAGGTAGTGTAAAAACTACCAAGAGAACTCCTGTCTGGCACCTTCCCCGGTGGAGTTGTGCATGGGGTGTTTTTGGAACATTTTGTCACCAGCCGACTCCAAAATTCAGCGGTTCCCCATCTCAGCCCAGAAAGCAGGTAGAACGACTTTTGTGGTGTCTTTCAGATGCCTACCAAGGTAGTGTAAAAACTACCAGGAGAACTCCTGTCTGGCACCTTCCGTGGTGGAGTTGTGCATGGGGTGTGTTTGGAACATTTTGTCACCAGCCGAGTCCAAAATTCAGCGTTTCCCCATCTCAGCCCAGAAAGCAGGTAGAACAACTTTTGTGGTGCCTTTCAGCTGCCTACCAAGGTAGTGTAAAAACTACCAGGAGAACTCCTGCCTGGCACCTTCCCCGGTGGAGTTGTGCATGGGGTGTGTTTGGAACATTTTGTCACCGGCCGAGTCCAAAATTCAGCGGTTCCCCATCTCAGCCCAGAAAGCAGGTAGAACAACTTTTGTGGTGTCTTTCAGATGCCTACCGGAGCAATGTAAAAACTACCAGGAGAACTCCTGTCTGGCACCTTCCCCGGTGGAGTTGTGCATGGGGTGTGTTTGGAACATTTTGTCACCGGCCGACTCCAAAATTCAGCGGTTCCCCATCTCAGCCCACAAAGCAGGTACAACAACTTTTCTTGTGCCTTTCAGCTGCCTACCAAGGTAGTGTAGAAACTACCAAGAGAACTCCTGTCTGGCACCTTCCGTGGTGGAGTTGTGCATGGGGTGTGTTTGGAACATTTTGTCACCAGCCGACTCCAAAATTCAGCGTTTCCCCATCTCAGCCCAGAAAGCAGGTAGAACAACTTTTGTGGTGTCTTTCAGATGCCTACCAAGGTAGTGTAAAAACTACCAGGAGAACTCCTGTCTGGCACCTTCCCCGGTGGAGTTGTGCATGGGGTGTCTGTGGAACATTTTGTCACCGGGCCGAGTCCAAAATTCAGCGATTCCCCATCTCAGCCCAGAAAGCAGGTAGAACAACTTTTGTGGTGTCTTTCAGATGCCTACCAAGGTAGTGTAAAAACTACCAGGAGAACTCCTGTCTGGCACCTTCCGTGGTGGAGTTGTGCATGGGGTGTGTTTGGAACATTTTGTCACCAGCCGAGTCCAAAATTCAGCGGTTCCCCATCTCAGCCCAGAAAGCAGGTAGAACAACTTTTGTGGTGCCTTTCAGCTGCCTACCAAGGTAGTGTAAAAACTACCAAGAGAACTCCTGTCTGGCACCTTCCGTGGTGGAGTTGTGCATGGGGTGTGTTTGGAACATTTTGTCACCAGCCGACTCCAAAATTCAGCGGTTCCCCATCTCAGCCCAGAAAGCAGGTACAACAACTTTTGTGGTGCCCTTTCAGCTGCCTACCAAGGTAGTGTAAAAACTACCAACAGAATTCGTTCCTGGCACCTTCCCCGGTGGAGTTGTGCATGGGATGTGTTTGGAACATTTTGTCACCAGCCGACTCCAAAATTCAGCGATTCCCCATCTCAGCCCAGAAAGCAGGTAGAACAACTTTTGTGGTGTCTTTCAGATGCCTACCAAGGTAGTGTAAAAACTACTAAGAGAACTCCTGTCTGGCACCTTCCCCGGTGGAGTTTTGCATGGGGTGTGTTTGGAACATTTTGTCGACCGGCCGACTCCAAAATTCAGCGATTCCCCATCTCAGCCCAGAAAGCAGGTAGAACAACTTCTGTGGTGTCTTTCAGATGCCTACCAAGGTAGTGTAAAAACTACCAGGAGAACTCCTGTCTGGCACCTTCCCCGGTGGAGTTGTGCATGGGGTGTGTTTGGAACATTTTGTCACTGGCCGACTCCAAAATTCAGCGTTTCCCCATCTCAGCCCAGAAAGCAGGAAGAACAACTTTTGTGGTGCCTTTCAAATGCTTACCAAGGTAGTGTAAAAACTACCAGGAGAACTCCTGTCTGGCACCTTCCCCGGTGGAGTTGTGCATGGGGTGTGTTTGGAACATTTTGTCACCGGCCGAGTCCAAAATTCAGCGTTTCCCCATCTCAGCCCCAGAAAGCAGGTAGAACAACTTTTGTGGTGTCTTTCAGATGCCTACCAAGGTAGTGTAAAAACTACCAGGAGAACTCCTGTCTGGCACCTTCCCCGGTGGAGTTGTGCATGGGGTGTGTTTGGAACATTTTGTCACCAGCCGACTCCAAAATTCAGCGTTTTCCCCATCTCAGCCCAGAAAGCAGGTAGAACAACTTTTGTGGTGCCTTTCAGCTGCCTACCAAGGTAGTGTAAAAACTACCAAGAGAACTCCTTTCTGGCACCTTCCCCGGTGGAGTTGTGCAGGGGGTGTCTTTGGAACATTTTGTCACCGGCCGACTCCAAAATTCAGCGGTTCCCCATCTCAGCCCACAAAGCAGGTACAACAACTTTTCTTGTGCCTTTCAGCTGCCTACCAAGGTAGTGTAAAAACTACCAAAAGAATTCGTTCCTGGCACCTTCCCCGGTGGAGTTGTGCATGGGGTGTGTTTGGAACATTTTGTCACCGGCCGAGTCCAAAATTCAGCGTTTCCCCATCTCAGCCCAGAAAGCAGGTAGAACAACTTTTGTGGTGTCTTTCAAATGCCTACCAAGGTAGTGTAAAAACTACCAAGAGAACTCCTGTCTGGCACCTTCCCCGGTGGTGTTGTGCATGGGGTGTGTTTGGAACATTTTGTCACCGGGCCGAGTCCAAAATTCAGCGTTTCCCCATCTCAGCCCAGAAAGCAGGTAGAACAAGTTTTGTGGTGTCTTTCAGATGCCTACCAAGGTAGTGTAAAAACTACCAAGAGAACTCCTGTCTGGCACCTTCCCCGGTGGAGTTGTGCATGGGGTGTGTGTTTGGAACATTTTGTCACCGGCCGAGTCCAAAATTCAGCGGTTCCCCATCTCAGCCCAGGAAGCAGGTACAACAACTTTTCTTGTGCCTTTCAGCTGCCTACCAAGGTAGTGTAAAAAACTACCAAAAGAATTCGTTCCTGGCACCTTCCCCGGTGGAGTTGTGCATGGGGTGTGTTTGGAACATTTTGTCACGGCCGAGTCCAAAATTCAGCGGTTCCCCATCTCAGCCCAGAAAGCAGGTAGAACAAGTTTTGTCGTGTCTTTCAAATGCCTACCAAGGTAGTGTAAAAACTACCAGGAGAACTCCTGTCTGGCACCTTCCCCGGTGGAGTTGTGCATGGGGTGTGTTTGGAACATTTTGTCACCGGCCGAGTCCAAAATTCAGCGGTTCCCCATCTCAGCCCAGAAAGCAGGTACAACAACTTTTGTGGTGCCTTTCAGCTGCCTACCGGAGCAATGTAAAAACTACCAGGAGAACTCCTGTCTGGCACCTTCCCCGGTGGAGTTGTGCAGGGGGTGTGTTTGTAACATTTTGTCACCAGCCGACTCCAAAATTCAGCGATTCCCCATCTCAGCCCACAAAGCAGGTACAACAACTTTTCTTGTGCCTTTCAGCTGCCTACCAAGGTAGTGTAGAAACTACCAAGAGAACTCCTGTCTGGCACCTTCCGTGGTGGAGTTGTGCATGGGGTGTGTTTGGAACATTTTGTCACCAGCCGAGTCCAAATTCAGCTGTTCCCCATCTCAGCCCAGAAAGCAGGTAGAACAACTTTTGTGGTGTCTTTCAGATGCCTACCAAGGTAGTGTAAAAACTACCAGGAGAACTCCTGTCTGGCACCTTCCCCGGTGGAGTTGTGCATGGGGTGTGTTTGGAACATTTTGTCACCAGCCGACTCCAAAATTCAGCGTTTCCCCATCTCAGCCCAGAAAGCAGGTAGAACAACTTTTGTGGTGTCTTTCAGATGCCTACCAAGGTAGTGTAAAAACTACCAGGAGAACTCCTGTCTGGCACCTTCCCCGGTGGAGTTGTGCATGGGGTGTGTTTGGAACATTTTTGTCACCGGCCGAGTCCAAAATTCAGCGATTCCCCATCTCAGCCCAGAAAGCAGGTTAGAACAACTTTTGTGGTGTCTTTCAGATGCCTACCAAGGTAGTGTAAAAACTACCAGGAGAACTCCTGTCTGGCACCTTCCGTGGTGGAGTTGTGCATGGGGTGTGTTTGGAACATTTTGTCACCAGCCGAGTCCAAAATTCAGCGGTTCCCCATCTCAGCCCAGAAAGCAGGTAGAACAACTTTTGTGGTGCCTTTCAGCTGCCTACCAAGGTAGTGTAAAAACTACCAAGAGAACTCCTGTCTGGCACCTTCCCCGGTGGAGTTGTGCATGGGGTGTGTTTGGAACATTTTGTCACTGGCCGAGTCCAAAATTCAGCGGTTCCCCATCTCAGCCCAGAAAGCAGGTACAACAACTTTTGTGGTGCCTTTCAGCTGCCTACCAAGGTAGTGTAAAAACTACCAACAGAATTCGTTCCTGGCACCTTCCCCGGTGGAGTTGTGCATGGGATGTGTTTGGAACATTTTGTCACCAGCCGACTCCAAAATTCAGCGTTTCCCCATCTCAGCCCAGAAAGCAGGTAGAACAACTTTTGTGGTGTCTTTCAGATGCCTACCAAGGTAGTGTAAAAACTACTAAGAGAACTCCTGTCTGGCACCTTCCCCGGTGGAGTTTTGCATGGGGTGTGTTTGGAACATTTTGTCGACCGGCCGACTCCAAAATTCAGCGATTCCCCATCTCAGCCCAGAAAGCAGGTAGAACAACTTCTGTGGTGTCTTTCAGATGCCTACCAAGGTAGTGTAAAAACTACCAGGAGAACTCCTGTCTGGCACCTTCCGTGGTGGAGTTGTGCATGGGGGTGTGTTTGGAACATTTTGTCACCGGCCGACTCCAAAATTCAGCGTTTCCCCATCTCAGCCCAGAAAGCAGGAAGAACAACTTTTGTGGTGCCTTTCAAATGCTTACCAAGGTAGTGTAAAAACTACCAGGAGAACTCCTGTCTGGCACCTTCCCCCGGTGGAGTTGTGCATGGGGTGTGTTTGGAACATTTTGTCACCGGCCGAGTCCAAAATTCAGCGTTTCCCCATCTCAGCCCAGAAAGCAGGTAGAACAACTTTTGTGGTGCCTTTCAGCTGCCTGCCAAGGTAGTGTAAAAACTACCAAGAGAACTCCTTTCTGGCACCTTCCCCGGTGGAGTTGTGCAGGGGGTGTGTTTGGAACATTTTGTCACCGGCCGACTCCAAAATTCAGCGGTTCCCCATCTCAGCCACAAAGCAGGTACAACAACTTTTCTTGTGCCTTTCAGCTGCCTACCAAGGTAGTGTAAAAACTACCAAAAGAATTCGTTCCTGGCACCTTCCCCGGTGGAGTTGTGCATGGGGTGTCTTTGGAACATTTTGTCACCGGCCGAGTCCAAAATTCAGCGGTTCCCCATCTCAGCCCAGAAAGCAGGTAGAACAAGTTTTGTCGTGTCTTTCAAATGCCTACCAAGGTAGTGTAAAAACTACCAAGAGAACTCCTGTCTGGCACCTTCCCCGGGTGGTGTTGTGCATGGGGTGTGTTTGGAACATTTTGTCACCGGGCCGAGTCCAAAATTCAGCGTTTCCCCATCTCAGCCCAGAAAGCAGGTAGAACAAGTTTTGTGGTGTCTTTCAGATGCCTACCAAGGTAGTGTAAAAACTACCAAGAGAACTCCTGTCTGGCACCTTCCCCGGTGGAGTTGTGCATGGGGTGTGTTTGGAACATTTTGTCACCGGCCGAGTCCAAAATTCAGCGGTTCCCCATCTCAGCCCACAAAGCAGGTACAACAACTTTTCTTGTGCCTTTCAGCTGCCTACCAAGGTAGTGTAAAAACTACCAAAAGAATTCGTTCCTGGCACCTTCCCCGGTGGAGTTGTGCATGGGGTGTGTTTGGAACATTTTGTCACCGGCCGAGTCCAAAATTCAGCGGTTCCCCATCTCAGCCCAGAAAGCAGGTAGAACAACTTTTGTCGTGTCTTTCAAATGCCTACCAAGGTAGTGTAAAAACTACCAGGAGAACTCCTGTCTGGCACCTTCCCCGGTGGAGTTGTGCATGGGGTGTGTTTGGAACATTTTGTCAACGGCCGACTCCAAAATTCAGCGGTTCCCCATCTCAGCCCAGAAAGCAGGTACAACAACTTTTCTTGTGCCTTTCAGCTGCCTACCAAGGTAGTGTAAAAACTACCAACAGAATTCGTTCCTGGCACCTTCCCCGGTGGAGTTGTGCATGGGGTGTCTGTGGAACATTTTGTCACCGGCCGAGTCCAAAATTCAGCGGTTCCCCATCTCAGCCCAGAAAGCAGGTAGAACAACTTTTGTGGTGTCTTTCAGATGCCTACCGGAGCAATGTAAAAACTACCAGGAGAACTCCTGTCTGGCACCTTCCGTGGTGGAGTTGTGCATGGGGTGTGTTTGGAACATTTTGTCACCAGCCGACTCCAAAATTCAGCGATTCCCCATCTCAGCCCAGAAAGCAGGTAGAACAACTTTTGTGGTGTCTTTCAGATGCCTACCAAGGTAGTGTAAAAACTATCAGGAGAACTCCTGCCTGGCACCTTCCCCGGTGGAGTTGTGCATGGGGTGTGTTTGGAACATTTTGTCACCGGCCGAGTCCAAAATTCAGCGATTCCCCATCTCAGCCCAGAAAGCAGGTAGAACAACTTTTCTGGTGTCTTTCAGATGCCTACCAAGGTAGTGTAAAAACTACCAGGAGAACTCCTGTCTGGCACCTTCCCCGGTGGAGTTGTGCATGGGGTGTGTTTGGAACATTTTGTCACCAGCCGACTCCAAAATTCAGCGGTTCCCCATCTCAGCCCACAAAGCAGGTAGAACAACTTTTGTGGTGCCTTTCAGCTGCCTACCAAGGTAGTGTAAAAACTACCAAGAGAACTCCTGTCTGGCACCTTCCGTGGTGGAGTTGTGCATGGGGTGTGTTTGGAACATTTTGTCACCAGCCGAGTCCAAAATTCAGCGGTTCCCCATCTCAGCCCAGAAAGCAGGTAGAACAACTTTTGTGGTGCCTTTCAAATGCCTACCAAGGTAGTGTAGAAACTACCAGGAGAACTCCTGTCTGGCACCTTCCCCGGTGGAGTTGTGCATGGGGTGTGTTTGGAACATTTTGTCACCAGCCGACTCCAAAATTCAGCGTTTCCCCATCTCAGCCCAGAAAGCAGGTAGAACAACTTTTGTGGTGTCTTTCAGATGCCTACCAAGGTAGTGTAAAAACTACCAAGAGAACTCCTGTCTGGCACCTTCCCCGGTGGAGTTGTGCATGGGGTGTGTTTGGAACATTTTGTCACCGGCCGACTCCAAAATTCAGCGTTTCCCCATCTCAGCCCAGAAAGCAGGTAGAACAACTTTTGTGGTGTCTTTCAGATGCCTACCAAGGTAGTGTAAAAACTACCAGGAGAACTCCTGTCTGGCACCTTCCGTGGTGGAGTTGTGCATGGGGTGTGTTTGGAACATTTTGTCACCGGCCGAGTCCAAAATTCAGCGGTTCCCCATCTCAGCCCAGAAAGCAGGTACAACAACTTTTCTTGTGCCTTTCAGCTGCCTACCAAGGTAGTGTAAAAACTACCAAAAGAATTCGTTCCTGGCACCTTCCCCGGTGGAGTTGTGCATGGGGTGTGTTTGGAAGATTTTGTCACCGGCCGAGTCCAAAATTCAGCGGTTCCCCATCTCAGCCCAGAAAGCAGGTAGAACAACTTTTGTGGTGTCTTTCAGATGCCTACCAAGGTAGTGTAAAAACTACTAAGAGAACTCCTGTCTGGCACCTTCCCCGGTGGAGTTGTGCATGGGGTGTGTTTGGAACATTTTGTCACCAGCCGAGTCCAAAATTCAGCGATTCCCCATCTCAGCCCAGAAAGCAGGTAGAACAACTTCTGTGGTGTCTTTCAGATGCCTACCAAGGTAGTGTAAAAACTACCAGGAGAACTCCTGTCTGGCACCTTCCCCGGTGGAGTTGTGCATGGGGTGTGTTTGGAACATTTTGTCACCGGCCGAGTCCAAAATTCAGCGGTTCCCCATCTCAGCCCAGAAAGCAGGTAGAACAACTTTTCTGGTGTCTTTCAGATGCCTACCAAGGTAGTGTAAAAACTACCAGGAGAACTCCTGTCTGGCACCTTCCCCGGTGGAGTTGTGCATGGGGTGTGTTTGGAACATTTTGTCACCGGCCGACTCCAAAATTCAGCGGTTCCCCATCTCAGCCCAGAAAGCAGGTACAACAACTTTTCTTGTGCCTTTCAGCTGCCTACCAAGGTAGTGTAAAAACTACCAACAGAATTCGTTCCTGGCACCTTCCCCGGTGGAGTTGTGCATGGGGTGTCTGTGGAACATTTTGTCACCGGCCGAGTCCAAAATTCAGCGGTTCCCCATCTCAGCCCAGAAAGCAGGTAGAACAACTTTTGTGGTGTCTTTCAGATGCCTACCGGAGCAATGTAAAAACTACCAGGAGAACTCCTGCCTGGCACCTTCCCCGGTGGAGTTGTGCATGGGGTGTGTTTGGAACATTTTGTCACCGGCCGAGTCCAAAATTCAGCCGTTCCCCATCTCAGCCCAGAAAGCAGGTACAACAACTTTTCTTGTGCCTTTCAGCTGCCTACCAAGGTAGTGTAAAAACTACCAGGAGAACTCCTGTCTGGCACCTTCCGTGGTGGAGTTGTGCATGGGGTGTGTTTGGAACATTTTGTCACCAGCCGACTCCAAAATTCAGCGATTCCCCATCTCAGCCCACAAAGCAGGTAGAACAACTTTTGTGGTGCCTTTCAGCTGCCTACCAAGGTAGTGTAAAAACTACCAAGAGAACTCCTGTCTGGCACCTTCCGTGGTGGAGTTGTGCATGGGGTGTGTTTGGAACATTTTGTCACCAGCCGAGTCCAAAATTCAGCGGTTCCCCATCTCAGCCCAGAAAGCAGGTAGAACAACTTTTGTGGTGTCTTTCAGATGCCTACCGGAGCAATGTAAAAACTACCAGGAGAACTCCTGTCTGGCACCTTCCCCGGTGGAGTTGTGCATGGGGTGTGTTTGGAACATTTTGTCACCGGCCGAGTCCAAAATTCAGCCGTTCCCCATCTCAGCCCAGAAAGCAGGTAGAACAACTTTTGTGGTGTCTTTCAGATGCCTACCAAGGTAGTGTAAAAACTATCAGGAGAACTCCTGCCTGGCACCTTCCCCGGTGGAGTTGTGCATGGGGTGTGTTTGGAACATTTTGTCACCGGCCGAGTCCAAAATTCAGCGATTCCCCATCTCAGCCCAGAAAGCAGGTAGAACAACTTTTCTGGTGTCTTTCAGATGCCTACCAAGGTAGTGTAAAAACTACCAGGAGAACTCCTGTCTGGCACCTTCCGTGGTGGAGTTGTGCATGGGGTGTGTTTGGAACATTTTGTCACCAGCCGACTCCAAAATTCAGCGGTTCCCCATCTCAGCCCAGAAAGCAGGTAGAACAACTTTTCTTGTGCCTTTCAGCTGCCTACCAAGGTAGTGTAAAAACTACCAAGAGAACTCCTGTCTGGCACCTTCCGTGGTGGAGTTGTGCATGGGGTGTGTTTGGAACATTTTGTCACCAGCCGAGTCCAAAATTCAGCGGTTCCCCATCTCAGCCCAGAAAGCAGGTAGAACAACTTTTGTGGTGCCTTTCAAATGCCTACCAAGGTAGTGTAGAAACTACCAGGAGAACTCCTGTCTGGCACCTTCCCCGGTGGAGTTGTGCATGGGGTGTGTTTGGAACATTTTGTCACCAGCCGACTCCAAAATTCAGCGTTTCCCCATCTCAGCCCAGAAAGCAGGTAGAACAACTTTTGTGGTGTCTTTCAGATGCCTACCAAGGTAGTGTAAAAACTACCAAGAGAACTCCTGTCTGGCACCTTCCGTGGTGGAGTTGTGCATGGGGTGTGTTTGGAACATTTTGTCACCGGCCGAGTCCAAAATTCAGCCGTTCCCCATCTCAGCCCAGAAAGCAGGTACAACAACTTTTCTTGTGCCTTTCAGCTGCCTACCAAGGTAGTGTAAAAACTACCAAGAGAACTCCTGTCTGGCACCTTCCGTGGTGGAGTTGTGCATGGGGTGTGTTTGGAACATTTTGTCACCAGCCGACTCCAAAATTCAGCGGTTCCCCATCTCAGCCCAGAAAGCAGGTAGAACAACTTTTGTGGTGTCTTTCAGATGCCTACCAAGGTAGTGTAAAAACTACTAAGAGAACTCCTGTCTGGCACCTTCCCCGGTGGAGTTGTGCATGGGGTGTGTTTGGAACATTTTGTCACCAGCCGAGTCCAAAATTCAGCGATTCCCCATCTCAGCCCAGAAAGCAGGTAGAACAACTTCTGTGGTGTCTTTCAGATGCCTACCAAGGTAGTGTAAAAACTACCAGGAGAACTCCTGTCTGGCACCTTCCCCGGTGGAGTTGTGCATGGGGTGTGTTTGGAACATTTTGTCACCGGCCGACTCCAAAATTCAGCGGTTCCCCATGTCAGCCCAGAAAGCAGGTAGAACAACTTTTGTGGTGTCTTTCAGATGCCTACCGGAGCAATGTAAAAACTACCAAGAGAACTCCTGTCTGGCACCTTCCCCGGTGGAGTTGTGCATGGGGTGTGTTTGGAACATTTTGTCACCGGCCGAGTCCAAAATTCAGCGGTTCCCCATCTCAGCCCAGAAAGCAGGTAGAACAACTTTTGTGGTGCCTTTCAAATGCCTACCAAGGTAGTGTAGAAACTACCAGGAGAACTCCTGTCTGGCACCTTCCCCGGTGGAGTTGTGCATGGGGTGTGTTTGGAACATTTTGTCACCAGCCGACTCCAAAATTCAGCGTTTCCCCATCTCAGCCCAGAAAGCAGGTAGAACAACTTTTGTGGTGTCTTTCAGATGCCTACCAAGGTAGTGTAAAAACTACCAAGAGAACTCCTGTCTGGCACCTTCCGTGGTGGAGTTGTGCATGGGGTGTGTTTGGAACATTTTGTCACCGGCCGACTCCAAAATTCAGCGTTTCCCCATCTCAGCCCAGAAAGCAGGTAGAACAACTTTTGTGGTGTCTTTCAGATGCCTAACAAAGGTAGTGTAAAAACTACCAGGAGAACTCCTGTCTGGCACCTTCCGTGGTGGAGTTGTGCATGGGGTGTGTTTGGAACATTTTGTCACCGGCCGAGTCCAAAATTCAGCGGTTCCCCATCTCAGCCCACAAAGCAGGTACAACAACTTTTCTTGTGCCTTTCAGCTGCCTACCAAGGTAGTGTAAAAACTACCAAAAGAATTCGTTCCTGGCACCTTCCCCGGTGGAGTTGTGCATGGGGTGTCTGTGGAACATTTTGTCACCGGCCGAGTCCAAAATTCAGCGGTTCCCCATCTCAGCCCAGAAAGCAGGTAGAACAAGTTTTGTCGTGTCTTTCAAATGCCTACCAAGGTAGTGTAAAAACTACCAAGAGAACTCCTGTCTGGCACCTTCCCCGGTGGTGTTGTGCATGGGGTGTGTTTGGAACATTTTGTCACCGGCCGAGTCCAAAATTCAGCGTTTCCCCATCTCAGCCCAGAAAGCAGGTAGAACAAGTTTTGTGGTGTCTTTCAGATGCCTACCAAGGTAGTGTAAAAACTACCAAGAGAACTCCTGTCTGGCACCTTCCCCGGTGGAGTTGTGCATGGGGTGTGTTTGGAACATTTTGTCACCGGCCGAGTCCAAAATTCAGCGGTTCCCCATCTCAGCCCACAAAGCAGGTACAACAACTTTTCTTGTGCCTTTCAGCTGCCTACCAAGGTAGTGTAAAAACTACCAAAAGAATTCGTTCCTGGCACCTTCCCCGGTGGAGTTGTGCATGGGGTGTGTTTGGAACATTTTGTCACCGGCCGAGTCCAAAATTCAGCGGTTCCCCATCTCAGCCCAGAAAGCAGGTAGAACAACTTTTGTCGTGTCTTTCAAATGCCTACCAAGGTAGTGTAAAAACTACCAGGAGAACTCCTGTCTGGCACCTTCCCCGGTGGAGTTGTGCATGGGGTGTGTTTGGAACATTTTGTCAACGGCCGACTCCAAAATTCAGCGGTTCCCCATCTCAGCCCAGAAAGCAGGTACAACAACTTTTCTTGTGCCTTTCAGCTGCCTACCAAGGTAGTGTAAAAACTACCAACAGAATTCGTTCCTGGCACCTTCCCCGGTGGAGTTGTGCATGGGGTGTCTGTGGAACATTTTGTCACCGGCCGAGTCCAAAATTCAGCGGTTCCCCATCTCAGCCCAGAAAGCAGGTAGAACAACTTTTGTGGTGTCTTTCAGATGCCTACCGGAGCAATGTAAAAACTACCAGGAGAACTCCTGTCTGGCACCTTCCGTGGTGGAGTTGTGCATGGGGTGTGTTTGGAACATTTTGTCACCAGCCGACTCCAAAATTCAGCGATTCCCCATCTCAGCCCAGAAAGCAGGTAGAACAACTTTTGTGGTGTCTTTCAGATGCCTACCAAGGTAGTGTAAAAACTATCAGGAGAACTCCTGCCTGGCACCTTCCCCGGTGGAGTTGTGCATGGGGTGTGTTTGGAACATTTTGTCACCGGCCGAGTCCAAAATTCAGCGATTCCCCATCTCAGCCCAGAAAGCAGGTAGAACAACTTTTCTGGTGTCTTTCAGATGCCTACCAAGGTAGTGTAAAAACTACCAGGAGAACTCCTGTCTGGCACCTTCCCCGGTGGAGTTGTGCATGGGGTGTGTTTGGAACATTTTGTCACCAGCCGACTCCAAAATTCAGCGGTTCCCCATCTCAGCCCACAAAGCAGGTAGAACAACTTTTGTGGTGCCTTTCAGCTGCCTACCAAGGTAGTGTAAAAACTACCAAGAGAACTCCTGTCTGGCACCTTCCGTGGTGGAGTTGTGCATGGGGTGTGTTTGGAACATTTTGTCACCAGCCGAGTCCAAAATTCAGCGGTTCCCCATCTCAGCCCAGAAAGCAGGTAGAACAACTTTTGTGGTGCCTTTCAAATGCCTACCAAGGTAGTGTAGAAACTACCAGGAGAACTCCTGTCTGGCACCTTCCCCGGTGGAGTTGTGCATGGGGTGTGTTTGGAACATTTTGTCACCAGCCGACTCCAAAATTCAGCGTTTCCCCATCTCAGCCCAGAAAGCAGGTAGAACAACTTTTGTGGTGTCTTTCAGATGCCTACCAAGGTAGTGTAAAAACTACCAAGAGAACTCCTGTCTGGCACCTTCCCCGGTGGAGTTGTGCATGGGGTGTGTTTGGAACATTTTGTCACCGGCCGACTCCAAAATTCAGCGTTTCCCCATCTCAGCCCAGAAAGCAGGTAGAACAACTTTTGTGGTGTCTTTCAGATGCCTACCAAGGTAGTGTAAAAACTACCAGGAGAACTCCTGTCTGGCACCTTCCGTGGTGGAGTTGTGCATGGGGTGTGTTTGGAACATTTTGTCACCGGCCGAGTCCAAAATTCAGCGGTTCCCCATCTCAGCCCAGAAAGCAGGTACAACAACTTTTCTTGTGCCTTTCAGCTGCCTACCAAGGTAGTGTAAAAACTACCAAAAGAATTCGTTCCTGGCACCTTCCCCGGTGGAGTTGTGCATGGGGTGTGTTTGGAAGATTTTGTCACCGGCCGAGTCCAAAATTCAGCGGTTCCCCATCTCAGCCCAGAAAGCAGGTAGAACAACTTTTGTGGTGTCTTTCAGATGCCTACCAAGGTAGTGTAAAAACTACTAAGAGAACTCCTGTCTGGCACCTTCCCCGGTGGAGTTGTGCATGGGGTGTGTTTGGAACATTTTGTCACCAGCCGAGTCCAAAATTCAGCGATTCCCCATCTCAGCCCAGAAAGCAGGTAGAACAACTTCTGTGGTGTCTTTCAGATGCCTACCAAGGTAGTGTAAAAACTACCAGGAGAACTCCTGTCTGGCACCTTCCCCGGTGGAGTTGTGCATGGGGTGTGTTTGGAACATTTTGTCACCGGCCGAGTCCAAAATTCAGCGGTTCCCCATCTCAGCCCAGAAAGCAGGTAGAACAACTTTTCTGGTGTCTTTCAGATGCCTACCAAGGTAGTGTAAAAACTACCAGGAGAACTCCTGTCTGGCACCTTCCCCGGTGGAGTTGTGCATGGGGTGTGTTTGGAACATTTTGTCACCGGCCGACTCCAAAATTCAGCGGTTCCCCATCTCAGCCCAGAAAGCAGGTACAACAACTTTTCTTGTGCCTTTCAGCTGCCTACCAAGGTAGTGTAAAAACTACCAACAGAATTCGTTCCTGGCACCTTCCCCGGTGGAGTTGTGCATGGGGTGTCTGTGGAACATTTTGTCACCGGCCGAGTCCAAAATTCAGCGGTTCCCCATCTCAGCCCAGAAAGCAGGTAGAACAACTTTTGTGGTGTCTTTCAGATGCCTACCGGAGCAATGTAAAAACTACCAGGAGAACTCCTGTCTGGCACCTTCCCCGGTGGAGTTGTGCATGGGGTGTGTTTGGAACATTTTGTCACCGGCCGAGTCCAAAATTCAGCCGTTCCCCATCTCAGCCCAGAAAGCAGGTAGAACAACTTTTGTGGTGTCTTTCAGATGCCTACCAAGGTAGTGTAAAAACTATCAGGAGAACTCCTGCCTGGCACCTTCCCCGGTGGAGTTGTGCATGGGGTGTGTTTGGAACATTTTGTCACCGGCCGAGTCCAAAATTCAGCGATTCCCCATCTCAGCCCAGAAAGCAGGTAGAACAACTTTTCTGGTGTCTTTCAGATGCCTACCAAGGTAGTGTAAAAACTACCAGGAGAACTCCTGTCTGGCACCTTCCGTGGTGGAGTTGTGCATGGGGTGTGTTTGGAACATTTTGTCACCAGCCGACTCCAAAATTCAGCGGTTCCCCATCTCAGCCCAGAAAGCAGGTAGAACAACTTTTCTTGTGCCTTTCAGCTGCCTACCAAGGTAGTGTAAAAACTACCAAGAGAACTCCTGTCTGGCACCTTCCGTGGTGGAGTTGTGCATGGGGTGTGTTTGGAACATTTTGTCACCAGCCGAGTCCAAAATTCAGCGGTTCCCCATCTCAGCCCAGAAAGCAGGTAGAACAACTTTTGTGGTGCCTTTCAAATGCCTACCAAGGTAGTGTAGAAACTACCAGGAGAACTCCTGTCTGGCACCTTCCCCGGTGGAGTTGTGCATGGGGTGTGTTTGGAACATTTTGTCACCAGCCGAGTCCAAAATTCAGCGTTTCCCCATCTCAGCCCAGAAAGCAGGTAGAACAACTTTTGTGGTGTCTTTCAGATGCCTACCAAGGTAGTGTAAAAACTACCAAGAGAACTCCTGTCTGGCACCTTCCGTGGTGGAGTTGTGCATGGGGTGTGTTTGGAACATTTTGTCACCGGCCGAGTCCAAAATTCAGCCGTTCCCCATCTCAGCCCAGAAAGCAGGTACAACAACTTTTCTTGTGCCTTTCAGCTGCCTACCAAGGTAGTGTAAAAACTACCAAGAGAACTCCTGTCTGGCACCTTCCGTGGTGGAGTTGTGCATGGGGTGTGTTTGGAACATTTTGTCACCAGCCGACTCCAAAATTCAGCGGTTCCCCATCTCAGCCCACAAAGCAGGTAGAACAACTTTTGTGGTGTCTTTCAGCTGCCTACCAAGGTAGTGTAAAAACTACTAAGAGAACTCCTGTCTGGCACCTTCCCCGGTGGAGTTGTGCATGGGGTGTGTTTGGAACATTTTGTCACCAGCCGAGTCCAAAATTCAGCGATTCCCCATCTCAGCCCAGAAAGCAGGTAGAACAACTTCTGTGGTGTCTTTCAGATGCCTACCAAGGTAGTGTAAAAACTACCAGGAGAACTCCTGTCTGGCACCTTCCCCGGTGGAGTTGTGCATGGGGTGTGTTTGGAACATTTTGTCACCGGCCGACTCCAAAATTCAGCGGTTCCCCATGTCAGCCCAGAAAGCAGGTAGAACAACTTTTGTGGTGTCTTTCAGATGCCTACCGGAGCAATGTAAAAACTACCAAGAGAACTCCTGTCTGGCACCTTCCCCGGTGGAGTTGTGCATGGGGTGTGTTTGGAACATTTTGTCACCGGCCGAGTCCAAAATTCAGCGGTTCCCCATCTCAGCCCAGAAAGCAGGTAGAACAACTTTTGTGGTGCCTTTCAAATGCCTACCAAGGTAGTGTAGAAACTACCAGGAGAACTCCTGTCTGGCACCTTCCCCGGTGGAGTTGTGCATGGGGTGTGTTTGGAACATTTTGTCACCAGCCGACTCCAAAATTCAGCGTTTCCCCATCTCAGCCCAGAAAGCAGGTAGAACAACTTTTGTGGTGTCTTTCAGATGCCTACCAAGGTAGTGTAAAAACTACCAAGAGAACTCCTGTCTGGCACCTTCCGTGGTGGAGTTGTGCATGGGGTGTGTTTGGAACATTTTGTCACCGGCCGACTCCAAAATTCAGCGTTTCCCCATCTCAGCCCAGAAAGCAGGTAGAACAACTTTTGTGGTGTCTTTCAGATGCCTACCAAGGTAGTGTAAAAACTACCAGGAGAACTCCTGTCTGGCACCTTCCGTGGTGGAGTTGTGCATGGGGTGTGTTTGGAACATTTTGTCACCGGCCGAGTCCAAAATTCAGCCGTTCCCCATCTCAGCCCAGAAAGCAGGTACAACAACTTTTCTTGTGCCTTTCAGCTGCCTACCAAGGTAGTGTAAAAACTACCAAAAGAATTCGTTCCTGGCACCTTCCCCGGTGGAGTTGTGCATGGGGTGTGTTTGGAACATTTTGTCACCAGCCGACTCCAAAATTCAGCGGTTCCCCATCTCAGCCCAGAAAGCAGGTAGAACAACTTTTGTGGTGTCTTTCAGATGCCTACCAAGGTAGTGTAAAAACTACTAAGAGAACTCCTGTCTGGCACCTTCCCCGGTGGAGTTGTGCATGGGGTGTGTTTGGAACATTTTGTCACTGGCCGACTCCAAAATTCAGCGTTTCCCCATCTCAGCCCAGAAAGCAGGAAGAACAACTTTTGTGGTGCCTTTCAAATGCTTACCAAGGTAGTGTAAAAACTACCAGGAGAACTCCTGTCTGGCACCTTCCCCGGTGGAGTTGTGCATGGGGTGTGTTTGGAACATTTTGTCACCGGCCGAGTCCAAAATTCAGCGTTTCCCCATCTCAGCCCAGAAAGCAGGTAGAACAACTTTTGTGGTGTCTTTCAGATGCCTACCAAGGTAGTGTAAAAACTACCAGGAGAACTCCTGTCTGGCACCTTCCCCGGTGGAGTTGTGCATGGGGTGTGTTTGGAACATTTTGTCACCAGCCGACTCCAAAATTCAGCGTTTCCCCATCTCAGCCCAGAAAGCAGGTAGAACAACTTTTGTGGTGCCTTTCAGCTGCCTACCAAGGTAGTGTAAAAACTACCAAGAGAACTCCTTTCTGGCACCTTCCCCGGTGGAGTTGTGCAGGGGGTGTGTTTGGAACATTTTGTCACCGGCCGACTCCAAAATTCAGCGGTTCCCCATCTCAGCCCAGAAAGCAGGTACAACAACTTTTCTTGTGCCTTTCAGCTGCCTACCAAGGTAGTGTAAAAACTACCAAAAGAATTCGTTCCTGGCACCTTCCCCGGTGGAGTTGTGCATGGGGTGTGTTTGGAACATTTTGTCACCGGCCGAGTCCAAAATTCAGCGTTTCCCCATCTCAGCCCAGAAAGGAGGTAGAACAACTTTTGTGGTGTCTTTCAAATGCCTACCAAGGTAGTGTAAAAACTACCAAGAGAACTCCTGTCTGGCACCTTCCCCGGTGGTGTTGTGCATGGGGTGTGTTTGGAACATTTTGTCACCGGCCGAGTCCAAAATTCAGCGTTTCCCCATCTCAGCCCAGAAAGCAGGTAGAACAAGTTTTGTGGTGTCTTTCAGATGCCTACCAAGGTAGTGTAAAAACTACCAAGAGAACTCCTGTCTGGCACCTTCCCCGGTGGAGTTGTGCATGGGGTGTGTTTGGAACATTTTGTCACCGGCCGAGTCCAAAATTCAGCGGTTCCCCATCTCAGCCCAGAAAGCAGGTACAACAACTTTTCTTGTGCCTTTCAGCTGCCTACCAAGGTAGTGTAAAAACTACCAAAAGAATTCGTTCCTGGCACCTTCCCCGGTGGAGTTGTGCATGGGGTGTGTTTGGAACATTTTGTCACCGGCCGAGTCCAAAATTCAGCGGTTCCCCATCTCAGCCCAGAAAGCAGGTAGAACAAGTTTTGTCGTGTCTTTCAAATGCCTACCAAGGTAGTGTAAAAACTACCAGGAGAACTCCTGTCTGGCACCTTCCCCGGTGGAGTTGTGCATGGGGTGTGTTTGGAACATTTTGTCAACGGCCGACTCCAAAATTCAGCGGTTCCCCATCTCAGCCCAGAAAGCAGGTACAACAACTTTTCTTGTGCCTTTCAGCTGCCTACCAAGGTAGTGTAAAAACTACCAACAGAATTCGTTCCTGGCACCTTCCCCGGTGGAGTTGTGCATGGGGTGTCTGTGGAACATTTTGTCACCGGCCGAGTCCAAAATTCAGCGTTTCCCCATCTCAGCCCAGAAAGCAGGTAGAACAACTTTTGTGGTGTCTTTCAGATGCCTACCGGAGCAATGTAAAAACTACCAGGAGAACTCCTGTCTGGCACCTTCCCCGGTGGAGTTGTGCATGGGGTGTGTTTGGAACATTTTGTCACCAGCCGACTCCAAAATTCAGCGATTCCCCATCTCAGCCCAGAAAGCAGGTAGAACAACTTTTGTGGTGTCTTTCAGATGCCTACCAAGGTAGTGTAAAAACTATCAGGAGAACTCCTGCCTGGCACCTTCCCCGGTGGAGTTGTGCATGGGGTGTGTTTGGAACATTTTGTCACCGGCCGAGTCCAAAATTCAGCGGTTCCCCATCTCAGCCCAGAAAGCAGGTACAACAACTTTTCTTGTGCCTTTCAGCTGCCTACCAAGGTAGTGTAAAAACTACCAAAAGAATTCGTTCCTGGCACCTTCCCCGGTGGAGTTGTGCATGGGGTGTGTTTGGAAGATTTTGTCACCGGCCGAGTCCAAAATTCAGCGGTTCCCCATCTCAGCCCAGAAAGCAGGTAGAACAACTTTTGTGGTGTCTTTCAGATGCCTACCAAGGTAGTGTAAAAACTACTAAGAGAATTCCTGTCTGGCACCTTCCCCGGTGGAGTTGTGCATGGGGTGTGTTTGGAACATTTTGTCACCAGCCGAGTCCAAAATTCAGCGATTCCCCATCTCAGCCCAGAAAGCAGGTAGAACAACTTCTGTGGTGTCTTTCAGATGCCTACCAAGGTAGTGTAAAAACTACCAGGAGAACTCCTGTCTGGCACCTTCCCCGGTGGAGTTGTGCATGGGGTGTGTTTGGAACATTTTGTCAACGGCCGAGTCCAAAATTCAGCGTTTCCCCATCTCAGCCCAGAAAGCAGGTAGAACAACTTTTCTGGTGTCTTTCAGATGCCTACCAAGGTAGTGTAAAAACTACCAGGAGAACTCCTGTCTGGCACCTTCCCCGGTGGAGTTGTGCATGGGGTGTGTTTGGAACATTTTGTCACCGGCCGACTCCAAAATTCAGCGGTTCCCCATCTCAGCCCAGAAAGCAGGTACAACAACTTTTCTTGTGCCTTTCAGCTGCCTACCAAGGTAGTGTAAAAACTACCAACAGAATTCGTTCCTGGCACCTTCCCCGGTGGAGTTGTGCATGGGGTGTCTGTGGAACATTTTGTCACCGGCCGAGTCCAAAATTCAGCGGTTCCCCATCTCAGCCCAGAAAGCAGGTAGAACAACTTTTGTGGTGTCTTTCAGATGCCTACCGGAGCAATGTAAAAACTACCAGGAGAACTCCTGCCTGGCACCTTCCCCGGTGGAGTTGTGCATGGGGTGTGTTTGGAACATTTTGTCACCGGCCGAGTCCAAAATTCAGCGGTTCCCCATCTCAGCCCAGAAAGCAGGTAGAACAACTTTTCTGGTGTCTTTCAGATGCCTACCAAGGTAGTGTAAAAACTATCAGGAGAACTCCTGTCTGGCACCTTCCGTGGTGGAGTTGTGCATGGGGTGTGTTTGGAACATTTTGTCACCGGCCGAGTCCAAAATTCAGCGATTCCCCATCTCAGCCCAGAAAGCAGGTAGAACAACTTTTCTGGTGTCTTTCAGATGCCTACCAAGGTAGTGTAAAAACTACCAGGAGAACTCCTGTCTGGCACCTTCCGTGGTGGAGTTGTGCATGGGGTGTGTTTGGAACATTTTGTCACCGGCCGACTCCAAAATTCAGCGGTTCCCCATCTCAGCCCAGAAAGCAGGTAGAACAACTTTTGTGGTGCCTTTCAGCTGCCTACCAAGGTAGTGTAAAAACTGCCAAGAGAACTCCTGTCTGGCACCTTCCGTGGTGGAGTTGTGCATGGGGTGTGTTTGGAACATTTTGTCACCAGCCGAGTCCAAAATTCAGCGGTTCCCCATCTCAGCCCAGAAAGCAGGTAGAACAACTTTTGTGGTGCCTTTCAAATGCCTACCAAGGTAGTGTAGAAACTACCAGGAGAACTCCTGTCTGGCACCTTCCCCGGTGGAGTTGTGCATGGGGTGTGTTTGGAACATTTTGTCACCAGCCGACTCCAAAATTCAGCGTTTCCCCATCTCAGCCCAGAAAGCAGGTAGAACAACTTTTGTGGTGTCTTTCAGATGCCTACCAAGGTAGTGTAAAAACTACCAAGAGAACTCCTGTCTGGCACCTTCCCCGGTGGAGTTGTGCATGGGGTGTGTTTGGAACATTTTGTCACCGGCCGAGTCCAAAATTCAGCCGTTCCCCATCTCAGCCCAGAAAGCAGGTACAACAACTTTTCTTGTGCCTTTCAGCTGCCTACCAAGGTAGTGTAAAAACTACCAAGAGAACTCCTGTCTGGCACCTTCCGTGGTGGAGTTGTGCATGGGGTGTGTTTGGAACATTTTGTCACCAGCCGACTCCAAAATTCAGCGGTTCCCCATCTCAGCCCAGAAAGCAGGTAGAACAACTTTTGTGGTGTCTTTCAGATGCCTACCAAGGTAGTGTAAAAACTACTAAGAGAACTCCTGTCTGGCACCTTCCCCGGTGGAGTTGTGCATGGGGTGTGTTTGGAACATTTTGTCACCAGCCGAGTCCAAAATTCAGCGATTCCCCATCTCAGCCCAGAAAGCAGGTAGAACAACTTCTGTGGTGTCTTTCAGATGCCTACCAAGGTAGTGTAAAAACTACCAGGAGAACTCCTGTCTGGCACCTTCCCCGGTGGAGTTGTGCATGGGGTGTGTTTGGAACATTTTGTCACCGGCCGACTCCAAAATTCAGCGGTTCCCCATGTCAGCCCAGAAAGCAGGTAGAACAACTTTTGTGGTGTCTTTCAGATGCCTACCGGAGCAATGTAAAAACTACCAAGAGAACTCCTGCCTGGCACCTTCCCCGGTGGAGTTGTGCATGGGGTGTGTTTGGAACATTTTGTCACCGGCCGAGTCCAAAATTCAGCGGTTCCCCATCTCAGCCCAGAAAGCAGGTAGAACAACTTTTGTGGTGCCTTTCAAATGCCTACCAAGGTAGTGTAGAAACTACCAGGAGAACTCCTGTCTGGCACCTTCCCCGGTGGAGTTGTGCATGGGGTGTGTTTGGAACATTTTGTCACCAGCCGACTCCAAAATTCAGCGTTTCCCAATCTCAGCCCAGAAAGCAGGTAGAACAACTTTTGTGGTGTCTTTCAGATGCCTACCAAGGTAGTGTAAAAACTACCAAGAGAACTCCTGTCTGGCACCTTCCGTGGTGGAGTTGTGCATGGGGTGTGTTTGGAACATTTTGTCACCGGCCGACTCCAAAATTCAGCGTTTCCCCATCTCAGCCCAGAAAGCAGGTAGAACAACTTTTGTGGTGTCTTTCAGATGCCTACCAAGGTAGTGTAAAAACTACCAGGAGAACTCCTGTCTGGCACCTTCCGTGGTGGAGTTGTGCATGGGGTGTGTTTGGAACATTTTGTCACCGGCCGAGTCCAAAATTCAGCCGTTCCCCATCTCAGCCCAGAAAGCAGGTACAACAACTTTTCTTGTGCCTTTCAGCTGCCTACCAAGGTAGTGTAAAAACTACCAAAAGAATTCGTTCCTGGCACCTTCCCCGGTGGAGTTGTGCATGGGGTGTGTTTGGAACATTTTGTCACCAGCCGACTCCAAAATTCAGCGGTTCCCCATCTCAGCCCAGAAAGCAGGTAGAACAACTTTTGTGGTGTCTTTCAGATGCCTACCAAGGTAGTGTAAAAACTACTAAGAGAACTCCTGTCTGGCACCTTCCCCGGTGGAGTTGTGCATGGGGTGTGTTTGGAACATTTTGTCACTGGCCGACTCCAAAATTCAGCGTTTCCCCATCTCAGCCCAGAAAGCAGGAAGAACAACTTTTGTGGTGCCTTTCAAATGCTTACCAAGGTAGTGTAAAAACTACCAGGAGAACTCCTGTCTGGCACCTTCCCCGGTGGAGTTGTGCATGGGGTGTGTTTGGAACATTTTGTCACCGGCCGAGTCCAAAATTCAGCGTTTCCCCATCTCAGCCCAGAAAGCAGGTAGAACAACTTTTGTGGTGTCTTTCAGATGCCTACCAAGGTAGTGTAAAAACTACCAGGAGAACTCCTGTCTGGCACCTTCCCCGGTGGAGTTGTGCATGGGGTGTGTTTGGAACATTTTGTCACCAGCCGACTCCAAAATTCAGCGTTTCCCCATCTCAGCCCAGAAAGCAGGTAGAACAACTTTTGTGGTGCCTTTCAGCTGCCTACCAAGGTAGTGTAAAAACTACCAAGAGAACTCCTTTCTGGCACCTTCCCCGGTGGAGTTGTGCAGGGGGTGTGTTTGGAACATTTTGTCACCGGCCGACTCCAAAATTCAGCGGTTCCCCATCTCAGCCCAGAAAGCAGGTACAACAACTTTTCTTGTGCCTTTCAGCTGCCTACCAAGGTAGTGTAAAAACTACCAAAAGAATTCGTTCCTGGCACCTTCCCCGGTGGAGTTGTGCATGGGGTGTGTTTGGAACATTTTGTCACCGGCCGAGTCCAAAATTCAGCGTTTCCCCATCTCAGCCCAGAAAGGAGGTAGAACAACTTTTGTGGTGTCTTTCAAATGCCTACCAAGGTAGTGTAAAAACTACCAAGAGAACTCCTGTCTGGCACCTTCCCCGGTGGTGTTGTGCATGGGGTGTGTTTGGAACATTTTGTCACCGGCCGAGTCCAAAATTCAGCGTTTCCCCATCTCAGCCCAGAAAGCAGGTAGAACAAGTTTTGTGGTGTCTTTCAGATGCCTACCAAGGTAGTGTAAAAACTACCAAGAGAACTCCTGTCTGGCACCTTCCCCGGTGGAGTTGTGCATGGGGTGTGTTTGGAACATTTTGTCACCGGCCGAGTCCAAAATTCAGCGGTTCCCCATCTCAGCCCAGAAAGCAGGTACAACAACTTTTCTTGTGCCTTTCAGCTGCCTACCAAGGTAGTGTAAAAACTACCAAAAGAATTCGTTCCTGGCACCTTCCCCGGTGGAGTTGTGCATGGGGTGTGTTTGGAACATTTTGTCACCGGCCGAGTCCAAAATTCAGCGGTTCCCCATCTCAGCCCAGAAAGCAGGTAGAACAAGTTTTGTCGTGTCTTTCAAATGCCTACCAAGGTAGTGTAAAAACTACCAGGAGAACTCCTGTCTGGCACCTTCCCCGGTGGAGTTGTGCATGGGGTGTGTTTGGAACATTTTGTCACCGGCCGAGTCCAAAATTCAGCGGTTCCCCATCTCAGCCCAGAAAGCAGGTACAACAACTTTTCTTGTGCCTTTCAGCTGCCTACCAAGGTAGTGTAAAAACTACGAAAAGAATTCGTTCCTGGCACCTTCCCCGGTGGAGTTGTGCATGGGGTGTGTTTGGAAGATTTTGTCACCGGCCGAGTCCAAAATTCAGCGGTTCCCCATCTCAGCCCAGAAAGCAGGTAGAACAACTTTTGTGGTGTCTTTCAGATGCCTACCAAGGTAGTGTAAAAACTACTAAGAGAACTCCTGTCTGGCACCTTCCCCGGTGGAGTTGTGCATGGGGTGTGTTTGGAACATTTTGTCACCAGCCGAGTCCAAAATTCAGCGATTCCCCATCTCAGCCCAGAAAGCAGGTAGAACAACTTCTGTGGTGTCTTTCAGATGCCTACCAAGGTAGTGTAAAAACTACCAGGAGAACTCCTGTCTGGCACCTTCCCCGGTGGAGTTGTGCATGGGGTGTGTTTGGAACATTTTGTCACCGGCCGAGTCCAAAATTCAGCGGTTCCCCATCTCAGCCCAGAAAGCAGGTAGAACAACTTTTGTGGTGTCTTTCAGATGCCTACCAAGGTAGTGTAAAAACTACCAGGAGAACTCCTGTCTGGCACCTTCCCCGGTGGAGTTGTGCATGGGGTGTGTTTGGAACATTTTGTCACCGGCCGACTCCAAAATTCAGCGGTTCCCCATCTCAGCCCAGAAAGCAGGTACAACAACTTTTCTTGTGCCTTTCAGCTGCCTACCAAGGTAGTGTAAAAACTACCAACAGAATTCGTTCCTGGCACCTTCCCCGGTGGAGTTGTGCATGGGGTGTCTGTGGAACATTTTGTCACCGGCCGAGTCCAAAATTCAGCGGTTCCCCATCTCAGCCCAGAAAGCAGGTAGAACAACTTTTGTGGTGTCTTTCAGATGCCTACCGGAGCAATGTAAAAACTACCAGGAGAACTCCTGCCTGGCACCTTCCCCGGTGGAGTTGTGCATGGGGTGTGTTTGGAACATTTTGTCACCGGCCGAGTCCAAAATTCAGCGATTCCCCATCTCAGCCCAGAAAGCAGGTAGAACAACTTTTCTGGTGTCTTTCAGATGCCTACCAAGGTAGTGTAAAAACTACCAGGAGAACTCCTGTCTGGCACCTTCCGTGGTGGAGTTGTGCATGGGGTGTGTTTGGAACATTTTGTCACCAGCCGACTCCAAAATTCAGCGATTCCCCATCTCAGCCCACAAAGCAGGTAGAACAACTTTTGTGGTGCCTTTCAGCTGCCTACCAAGGTAGTGTAAAAACTACCAAGAGAACTCCTGTCTGGCACCTTCCGTGGTGGAGTTGTGCATGGGGTGTGTTTGGAACATTTTGTCACCAGCCGAGTCCAAAATTCAGCGGTTCCCCATCTCAGCCCAGAAAGCAGGTAGAACAACTTTTGTGGTGTCTTTCAGATGCCTACCGGAGCAATGTAAAAACTACCAGGAGAACTCCTGTCTGGCACCTTCCCCGGTGGAGTTGTGCATGGGGTGTGTTTGGAACATTTTGTCACCGGCCGACTCCAAAATTCAGCCGTTCCCCATCTCAGCCCAGAAAGCAGGTAGAACAACTTTTGTGGTGTCTTTCAGATGCCTACCAAGGTAGTGTAAAAACTATCAGGAGAACTCCTGCCTGGCACCTTCCCCGGTGGAGTTGTGCATGGGGTGTGTTTGGAACATTTTGTCACCGGCCGAGTCCAAAATTCAGCGATTCCCCATCTCAGCCCAGAAAGCAGGTAGAACAACTTTTCTGGTGTCTTTCAGATGCCTACCAAGGTAGTGTAAAAACTACCAGGAGAACTCCTGTCTGGCACCTTCCGTGGTGGAGTTGTGCATGGGGTGTGTTTGGAACATTTTGTCACCAGCCGACTCCAAAATTCAGCGGTTCCCCATCTCAGCCCGGAAAGCAGGTAGAACAACTTTTGTGGTGCCTTTCAGCTGCCTACCAAGGTAGTGTAAAAACTACCAAGAGAACTCCTGTCTGGCACCTTCCGTGGTGGAGTTGTGCATGGGGTGTGTTTGGAACATTTTGTCACCAGCCGACTCCAAAATTCAGCGGTTCCCCATCTCAGCCCAGAAAGCAGGTAGAACAACTTTTCTGGTGTCTTTCAGATGCCTACCAAGGTAGTGTAAAAACTACCAGGAGAACTCCTGTCTGGCACCTTCCCCGGTGGAGTTGTGCATGGGGTGTGTTTGGAACATTTTGTCACCGGCCGACTCCAAAATTCAGCGGTTCCCCATCTCAGCCCAGAAAGCAGGTACAACAACTTTTCTTGTGCCTTTCAGCTGCCTACCAAGGTAGTGTAAAAACTACCAACAGAATTCGTTCCTGGCACCTTCCCCGGTGGAGTTGTGCATGGGGTGTCTGTGGAACATTTTGTCACCGGCCGAGTCCAAAATTCAGCGGTTCCCCATCTCAGCCCAGAAAGCAGGTAGAACAACTTTTGTGGTGTCTTTCAGATGCCTACCGGAGCAATGTAAAAACTACCAGGAGAACTCCTGCCTGGCACCTTCCCCGGTGGAGTTGTGCATGGGGTGTGTTTGGAACATTTTGTCACCGGCCGAGTCCAAAATTCAGCGATTCCCCATCTCAGCCCAGAAAGCAGGTAGAACAACTTTTCTGGTGTCTTTCAGATGCCTACCAAGGTAGTGTAAAAACTACCAGGAGAACTCCTGTCTGGCACCTTCCGTGGTGGAGTTGTGCATGGGGTGTGTTTGGAACATTTTGTCACCAGCCGACTCCAAAATTCAGCGATTCCCCATCTCAGCCCACAAAGCAGGTAGAACAACTTTTGTGGTGCCTTTCAGCTGCCTACCAAGGTAGTGTAAAAACTACCAAGAGAACTCCTGTCTGGCACCTTCCGTGGTGGAGTTGTGCATGGGGTGTGTTTGGAACATTTTGTCACCAGCCGAGTCCAAAATTCAGCGGTTCCCCATCTCAGCCCAGAAAGCAGGTAGAACAACTTTTCTTGTGCCTTTCAGCTGCCTACCAAGGTAGTGTAAAAACTACCAAAAGAATTCGTTCCTGGCACCTTCCCCGGTGGAGTTGTGCATGGGGTGTGTTTGGAAGATTTTGTCACCGGCCGAGTCCAAAATTCAGCCGTTCCCCATCTCAGCCCAGAAAGCAGGTAGAACAACTTTTGTGGTGTCTTTCAGATGCCTACCAAGGTAGTGTAAAAACTACTAAGAGAACTCCTGTCTGGCACCTTCCCCGGTGGAGTTGTGCATGGGGTGTGTTTGGAACATTTTGTCACCAGCCGAGTCCAAAATTCAGCGATTCCCCATCTCAGCCCAGAAAGCAGGTAGAACAACTTCTGTGGTGTCTTTCAGATGCCTACCAAGGTAGTGTAAAAACTACCAGGAGAACTCCTGTCTGGCACCTTCCCCGGTGGAGTTGTGCATGGGGTGTGTTTGGAACATTTTGTCAACGGCCGAGTCCAAAATTCAGCGGTTCCCCATCTCAGCCCAGAAAGCAGGTAGAACAACTTTTCTGGTGTCTTTCAGATGCCTACCAAGGTAGTGTAAAAACTACCAGGAGAACTCCTGTCTGGCACCTTCCCCGGTGGAGTTGTGCATGGGGTGTGTTTGGAACATTTTGTCACCGGCCGAGTCCAAAATTCAGCGATTCCCCATCTCAGCCCAGAAAGCAGGTAGAACAACTTTTCTGGTGTCTTTCAGATGCCTACCAAGGTAGTGTAAAAACTACCAGGAGAACTCCTGTCTGGCACCTTCCCCGGTGGAGTTGTGCATGGGGTGTGTTTGGAACATTTTGTCACCAGCCGAGTCCAAAATTCAGCGGTTCCCCATCTCAGCCCAGAAAGCAGGTAGAACAACTTTTCTGGTGTCTTTCAGATGCCTACCAAGGTAGTGTAAAAACTACCAGGAGAACTCCTGTCTGGCACCTTCCCCGGTGGAGTTGTGCATGGGGTGTGTTTGGAACATTTTGTCACCGGCCGACTCCAAAATTCAGCGGTTCCCCATCTCAGCCCAGAAAGCAGGTACAACAACTTTTCTTGTGCCTTTCAGCTGCCTACCAAGGTAGTGTAAAAACTACCAACAGAATTCGTTCCTGGCACCTTCCCCGGTGGAGTTGTGCATGGGGTGTCTGTGGAACATTTTGTCACCGGCCGAGTCCAAAATTCAGCGGTTCCCCATCTCAGCCCAGAAAGCAGGTAGAACAACTTTTGTGGTGTCTTTCAGATGCCTACCGGAGCAATGTAAAAACTACCAGGAGAACTCCTGCCTGGCACCTTCCCCGGTGGAGTTGTGCATGGGGTGTGTTTGGAACATTTTGTCACCGGCCGAGTCCAAAATTCAGCGATTCCCCATCTCAGCCCAGAAAGCAGGTAGAACAACTTTTCTGGTGTCTTTCAGATGCCTACCAAGGTAGTGTAAAAACTACCAGGAGAACTCCTGTCTGGCACCTTCCGTGGTGGAGTTGTGCATGGGGTGTGTTTGGAACATTTTGTCACCAGCCGACTCCAAAATTCAGCGATTCCCCATCTCAGCCCACAAAGCAGGTAGAACAACTTTTGTGGTGCCTTTCAGCTGCCTACCAAGGTAGTGTAAAAACTACCAAGAGAACTCCTGTCTGGCACCTTCCGTGGTGGAGTTGTGCATGGGGTGTGTTTGGAACATTTTGTCACCAGCCGAGTCCAAAATTCAGCGGTTCCCCATCTCAGCCCAGAAAGCAGGTAGAACAACTTTTGTGGTGTCTTTCAGATGCCTACCGGAGCAATGTAAAAACTACCAGGAGAACTCCTGTCTGGCACCTTCCCCGGTGGAGTTGTGCATGGGGTGTGTTTGGAACATTTTGTCACCGGCCGAGTCCAAAATTCAGCCGTTCCCCATCTCAGCCCAGAAAGCAGGTAGAACAACTTTTGTGGTGTCTTTCAGATGCCTACCAAGGTAGTGTAAAAACTATCAGGAGAACTCCTGCCTGGCACCTTCCCCGGTGGAGTTGTGCATGGGGTGTGTTTGGAACATTTTGTCACCGGCCGAGTCCAAAATTCAGCGATTCCCCATCTCAGCCCAGAAAGCAGGTAGAACAACTTTTCTGGTGTCTTTCAGATGCCTACCAAGGTAGTGTAAAAACTACCAGGAGAACTCCTGTCTGGCACCTTCCGTGGTGGAGTTGTGCATGGGGTGTGTTTGGAACATTTTGTCACCAGCCGACTCCAAAATTCAGCGGTTCCCCATCTCAGCCCAGAAAGCAGGTAGAACAACTTTTGTGGTGCCTTTCAGCTGCCTACCAAGGTAGTGTAAAAACTACCAAGAGAACTCCTGTCTGGCACCTTCCCCGGTGGAGTTGTGCATGGGGTGTGTTTGGAACATTTTGTCACCGGCCGACTCCAAAATTCAGCGGTTCCCCATCTCAGCCCAGAAAGCAGGTAGAACAACTTTTGTGGTGCCTTTCAAATGCCTACCAAGGTAGTGTAGAAACTACCAGGAGAACTCCTGTCTGGCACCTTCCCCGGTGGAGTTGTGCATGGGGTGTGTTTGGAACATTTTGTCACCAGCCGACTCCAAAATTCAGCGTTTCCCCATCTCAGCCCAGAAAGCAGGTAGAACAACTTTTGTGGTGTCTTTCAGATGCCTACCAAGGTAGTGTAAAAACTACCAAGAGAACTCCTGTCTGGCACCTTCCCCGGTGGAGTTGTGCATGGGGTGTGTTTGGAACATTTTGTCACCGGCCGAGTCCAAAATTCAGCCGTTCCCCATCTCAGCCCAGAAAGCAGGTACAACAACTTTTCTTGTGCCTTTCAGCTGCCTACCAAGGTAGTGTAAAAACTACCAAGAGAACTCCTGTCTGGCACCTTCCGTGGTGGAGTTGTGCATGGGGTGTGTTTGGAACATTTTGTCACCAGCCGACTCCAAAATTCAGCGGTTCCCCATCTCAGCCCAGAAAGCAGGTAGAACAACTTTTGTGGTGTCTTTCAGATGCCTACCAAGGTAGTGTAAAAACTACCAGGAGAACTCCTGTCTGGCACCTTCCCCGGTGGAGTTGTGCATGGGGTGTGTTTGGAACATTTTGTCACCGGCCGACTCCAAAATTCAGCGGTTCCCCATGTCAGCCCAGAAAGCAGGTAGAACAACTTTTGTGGTGTCTTTCAGATGCCTACCGGAGCAATGTAAAAACTACCAAGAGAACTCCTGTCTGGCACCTTCCCCGGTGGAGTTGTGCATGGGGTGTGTTTGGAACATTTTGTCACCGGCCGAGTCCAAAATTCAGCGGTTCCCCATCTCAGCCCAGAAAGCAGGTAGAACAACTTTTGTGGTGCCTTTCAAATGCCTACCAAGGTAGTGTAGAAACTACCAGGAGAACTCCTGTCTGGCACCTTCCCCGGTGGAGTTGTGCATGGGGTGTGTTTGGAACATTTTGTCACCAGCCGACTCCAAAATTCAGCGTTTCCCCATCTCAGCCCAGAAAGCAGGTAGAACAACTTTTGTGGTGTCTTTCAGATGCCTACCAAGGTAGTGTAAAAACTACCAAGAGAACTCCTGTCTGGCACCTTCCGTGGTGGAGTTGTGCATGGGGTGTGTTTGGAACATTTTGTCACCAGCCGACTCCAAAATTCATCGGTTCCCCATCTCAGCCCAGAAAGCAGGTAGAACAACTTTTGTGGTGTCTTTCAGATGCCTAC
The DNA here is from genome assembly GCF_023634085.1 of Falco cherrug. Taxonomy (NCBI): domain Eukaryota; kingdom Metazoa; phylum Chordata; class Aves; order Falconiformes; family Falconidae; genus Falco; species Falco cherrug. The sequence goes on from NW_026599486.1 coordinate 349,883, forward strand.
CAAGGTAGTGTAAAAACTACTAAGAGAACTCCTGTCTGGCACCTTCCCCGGTGGAGTTGTGCATGGGGTGTGTTTGGAACATTTTGTCACTGGCCGACTCCAAAATTCAGCGTTTCCCCATCTCAGCCCAGAAAGCAGGAAGAACAACTTTTGTGGTGCCTTTCAAATGCTTACCAAGGTAGTGTAAAAACTACCAGGAGAACTCCTGTCTGGCACCTTCCCCGGTGGAGTTGTGCATGGGGTGTGTTTGGAACATTTTGTCACCGGCCGAGTCCAAAATTCAGCGTTTCCCCATCTCAGCCCAGAAAGCAGGTAGAACAACTTTTGTGGTGTCTTTCAGATGCCTACCAAGGTAGTGTAAAAACTACCAGGAGAACTCCTGTCTGGCACCTTCCCCGGTGGAGTTGTGCATGGGGTGTGTTTGGAACATTTTGTCACCAGCCGAGTCCAAAATTCAGCGTTTCCCCATCTCAGCCCAGAAAGCAGGTAGAACAACTTTTGTGGTGCCTTTCAGCTGCCTACCAAGGTAGTGTAAAAACTACCAAGAGAACTCCTTTCTGGCACCTTCCCCGGTGGAGTTGTGCAGGGGGTGTGTTTGGAACATTTTGTCACCGGCCGACTCCAAAATTCAGCGGTTCCCCATCTCAGCCCAGAAAGCAGGTACAACAACTTTTCTTGTGCCTTTCAGCTGCCTACCAAGGTAGTGTAAAAACTACCAAAAGAATTCGTTCCTGGCACCTTCCCCGGTGGAGTTGTGCATGGGGTGTGTTTGGAACATTTTGTCACCGGCCGAGTCCAAAATTCAGCGTTTCCCCATCTCAGCCCAGAAAGGAGGTAGAACAACTTTTGTGGTGTCTTTCAAATGCCTACCAAGGTAGTGTAAAAACTACCAAGAGAACTCCTGTCTGGCACCTTCCCCGGTGGTGTTGTGCATGGGGTGTGTTTGGAACATTTTGTCACCGGCCGAGTCCAAAATTCAGCGTTTCCCCATCTCAGCCCAGAAAGCAGGTAGAACAAGTTTTGTGGTGTCTTTCAGATGCCTACCAAGGTAGTGTAAAAACTACCAAGAGAACTCCTGTCTGGCACCTTCCCCGGTGGAGTTGTGCATGGGGTGTGTTTGGAACATTTTGTCACCGGCCGAGTCCAAAATTCAGCGGTTCCCCATCTCAGCCCAGAAAGCAGGTACAACAACTTTTCTTGTGCCTTTCAGCTGCCTACCAAGGTAGTGTAAAAACTACCAAAAGAATTCGTTCCTGGCACCTTCCCCGGTGGAGTTGTGCATGGGGTGTGTTTGGAACATTTTGTCACCGGCCGAGTCCAAAATTCAGCGGTTCCCCATCTCAGCCCAGAAAGCAGGTAGAACAAGTTTTGTCGTGTCTTTCAAATGCCTACCAAGGTAGTGTAAAAACTACCAGGAGAACTCCTGTCTGGCACCTTCCCCGGTGGAGTTGTGCATGGGGTGTGTTTGGAACATTTTGTCAACGGCCGACTCCAAAATTCAGCGGTTCCCCATCTCAGCCCAGAAAGCAGGTACAACAACTTTTCTTGTGCCTTTCAGCTGCCTACCAAGGTAGTGTAAAAACTACCAACAGAATTCGTTCCTGGCACCTTCCCCGGTGGAGTTGTGCATGGGGTGTCTGTGGAACATTTTGTCACCGGCCGAGTCCAAAATTCAGCGGTTCCCCATCTCAGCCCAGAAAGCAGGTAGAACAACTTTTGTGGTGTCTTTCAGATGCCTACCGGAGCAATGTAAAAACTACCAGGAGAACTCCTGCCTGGCACCTTCCCCGGTGGAGTTGTGCATGGGGTGTGTTTGGAACATTTTGTCACCGGCCGAGTCCAAAATTCAGCGATTCCCCATCTCAGCCCAGAAAGCAGGTAGAACAACTTTTCTGGTGTCTTTCAGATGCCTACCAAGGTAGTGTAAAAACTACCAGGAGAACTCCTGTCTGGCACCTTCCGTGGTGGAGTTGTGCATGGGGTGTGTTTGGAACATTTTGTCACCAGCCGACTCCAAAATTCAGCGATTCCCCATCTCAGCCCACAAAGCAGGTAGAACAACTTTTGTGGTGCCTTTCAGCTGCCTACCAAGGTAGTGTAAAAACTACCAAGAGAACTCCTGTCTGGCACCTTCCGTGGTGGAGTTGTGCATGGGGTGTGTTTGGAACATTTTGTCACCAGCCGAGTCCAAAATTCAGCGGTTCCCCATCTCAGCCCAGAAAGCAGGTAGAACAACTTTTGTGGTGTCTTTCAGATGCCTACCGGAGCAATGTAAAAACTACCAGGAGAACTCCTGTCTGGCACCTTCCCCGGTGGAGTTGTGCATGGGGTGTGTTTGGAACATTTTGTCACCGGCCGAGTCCAAAATTCAGCCGTTCCCCATCTCAGCCCAGAAAGCAGGTAGAACAACTTTTGTGGTGTCTTTCAGATGCCTACCAAGGTAGTGTAAAAACTATCAGGAGAACTCCTGCCTGGCACCTTCCCCGGTGGAGTTGTGCATGGGGTGTGTTTGGAACATTTTGTCACCGGCCGAGTCCAAAATTCAGCGATTCCCCATCTCAGCCCAGAAAGCAGGTAGAACAACTTTTCTGGTGTCTTTCAGATGCCTACCAAGGTAGTGTAAAAACTACCAGGAGAACTCCTGTCTGGCACCTTCCGTGGTGGAGTTGTGCATGGGGTGTGTTTGGAACATTTTGTCACCAGCCGACTCCAAAATTCAGCGGTTCCCCATCTCAGCCCAGAAAGCAGGTAGAACAACTTTTGTGGTGCCTTTCAGCTGCCTACCAAGGTAGTGTAAAAACTACCAAGAGAACTCCTGTCTGGCACCTTCCGTGGTGGAGTTGTGCATGGGGTGTGTTTGGAACATTTTGTCACCAGCCGAGTCCAAAATTCAGCGGTTCCCCATCTCAGCCCAGAAAGCAGGTAGAACAACTTTTGTGGTGCCTTTCAAATGCCTACCAAGGTAGTGTAGAAACTACCAGGAGAACTCCTGTCTGGCACCTTCCCCGGTGGAGTTGTGCATGGGGTGTGTTTGGAACATTTTGTCACCAGCCGACTCCAAAATTCAGCGTTTCCCCATCTCAGCCCAGAAAGCAGGTAGAACAACTTTTGTGGTGTCTTTCAGATGCCTACCAAGGTAGTGTAAAAACTACCAAGAGAACTCCTGTCTGGCACCTTCCCCGGTGGAGTTGTGCATGGGGTGTGTTTGGAACATTTTGTCACCGGCCGAGTCCAAAATTCAGCCGTTCCCCATCTCAGCCCAGAAAGCAGGTACAACAACTTTTCTTGTGCCTTTCAGCTGCCTACCAAGGTAGTGTAAAAACTACCAAGAGAACTCCTGTCTGGCACCTTCCGTGGTGGAGTTGTGCATGGGGTGTGTTTGGAACATTTTGTCACCAGCCGACTCCAAAATTCAGCGGTTCCCCATCTCAGCCCAGAAAGCAGGTAGAACAACTTTTGTGGTGTCTTTCAGATGCCTACCAAGGTAGTGTAAAAACTACTAAGAGAACTCCTGTCTGGCACCTTCCCCGGTGGAGTTGTGCATGGGGTGTGTTTGGAACATTTTGTCACCAGCCGAGTCCAAAATTCAGCGATTCCCCATCTCAGCCCAGAAAGCAGGTAGAACAACTTCTGTGGTGTCTTTCAGATGCCTACCAAGGTAGTGTAAAAACTACCAGGAGAACTCCTGTCTGGCACCTTCCCCGGTGGAGTTGTGCATGGGGTGTGTTTGGAACATTTTGTCACCGGCCGACTCCAAAATTCAGCGGTTCCCCATGTCAGCCCAGAAAGCAGGTAGAACAACTTTTGTGGTGTCTTTCAGATGCCTACCGGAGCAATGTAAAAACTACCAAGAGAACTCCTGTCTGGCACCTTCCCCGGTGGAGTTGTGCATGGGGTGTGTTTGGAACATTTTGTCACCGGCCGAGTCCAAAATTCAGCGGTTCCCCATCTCAGCCCAGAAAGCAGGTAGAACAACTTTTGTGGTGCCTTTCAAATGCCTACCAAGGTAGTGTAGAAACTACCAGGAGAACTCCTGTCTGGCACCTTCCCCGGTGGAGTTGTGCATGGGGTGTGTTTGGAACATTTTGTCACCAGCCGACTCCAAAATTCAGCGTTTCCCCATCTCAGCCCAGAAAGCAGGTAGAACAACTTTTGTGGTGTCTTTCAGATGCCTACCAAGGTAGTGTAAAAACTACCAAGAGAACTCCTGTCTGGCACCTTCCGTGGTGGAGTTGTGCATGGGGTGTGTTTGGAACATTTTGTCACCGGCCGACTCCAAAATTCAGCGTTTCCCCATCTCAGCCCAGAAAGCAGGTAGAACAACTTTTGTGGTGTCTTTCAGATGCCTACCAAGGTAGTGTAAAAACTACCAGGAGAACTCCTGTCTGGCACCTTCCGTGGTGGAGTTGTGCATGGGGTGTGTTTGGAACATTTTGTCACCGGCCGAGTCCAAAATTCAGCCGTTCCCCATCTCAGCCCAGAAAGCAGGTACAACAACTTTTCTTGTGCCTTTCAGCTGCCTACCAAGGTAGTGTAAAAACTACCAAAAGAATTCGTTCCTGGCACCTTCCCCGGTGGAGTTGTGCATGGGGTGTGTTTGGAACATTTTGTCACCAGCCGACTCCAAAATTCAGCGGTTCCCCATCTCAGCCCAGAAAGCAGGTAGAACAACTTTTGTGGTGTCTTTCAGATGCCTACCAAGGTAGTGTAAAAACTACTAAGAGAACTCCTGTCTGGCACCTTCCCCGGTGGAGTTGTGCATGGGGTGTGTTTGGAACATTTTGTCACTGGCCGACTCCAAAATTCAGCGTTTCCCCATCTCAGCCCAGAAAGCAGGAAGAACAACTTTTGTGGTGCCTTTCAAATGCTTACCAAGGTAGTGTAAAAACTACCAGGAGAACTCCTGTCTGGCACCTTCCCCGGTGGAGTTGTGCATGGGGTGTGTTTGGAACATTTTGTCACCGGCCGAGTCCAAAATTCAGCGTTTCCCCATCTCAGCCCAGAAAGCAGGTAGAACAACTTTTGTGGTGTCTTTCAGATGCCTACCAAGGTAGTGTAAAAACTACCAGGAGAACTCCTGTCTGGCACCTTCCCCGGTGGAGTTGTGCATGGGGTGTGTTTGGAACATTTTGTCACCAGCCGACTCCAAAATTCAGCGTTTCCCCATCTCAGCCCAGAAAGCAGGTAGAACAACTTTTGTGGTGCCTTTCAGCTGCCTACCAAGGTAGTGTAAAAACTACCAAGAGAACTCCTTTCTGGCACCTTCCCCGGTGGAGTTGTGCAGGGGGTGTGTTTGGAACATTTTGTCACCGGCCGACTCCAAAATTCAGCGGTTCCCCATCTCAGCCCAGAAAGCAGGTACAACAACTTTTCTTGTGCCTTTCAGCTGCCTACCAAGGTAGTGTAAAAACTACCAAAAGAATTCGTTCCTGGCACCTTCCCCGGTGGAGTTGTGCATGGGGTGTGTTTGGAACATTTTGTCACCGGCCGAGTCCAAAATTCAGCGTTTCCCCATCTCAGCCCAGAAAGGAGGTAGAACAACTTTTGTGGTGTCTTTCAAATGCCTACCAAGGTAGTGTAAAAACTACCAAGAGAACTCCTGTCTGGCACCTTCCCCGGTGGTGTTGTGCATGGGGTGTGTTTGGAACATTTTGTCACCGGCCGAGTCCAAAATTCAGCGTTTCCCCATCTCAGCCCAGAAAGCAGGTAGAACAAGTTTTGTGGTGTCTTTCAGATGCCTACCAAGGTAGTGTAAAAACTACCAAGAGAACTCCTGTCTGGCACCTTCCCCGGTGGAGTTGTGCATGGGGTGTGTTTGGAACATTTTGTCACCGGCCGAGTCCAAAATTCAGCGGTTCCCCATCTCAGCCCAGAAAGCAGGTACAACAACTTTTCTTGTGCCTTTCAGCTGCCTACCAAGGTAGTGTAAAAACTACCAAAAGAATTCGTTCCTGGCACCTTCCCCGGTGGAGTTGTGCATGGGGTGTGTTTGGAACATTTTGTCACCGGCCGAGTCCAAAATTCAGCGGTTCCCCATCTCAGCCCAGAAAGCAGGTAGAACAAGTTTTGTCGTGTCTTTCAAATGCCTACCAAGGTAGTGTAAAAACTACCAGGAGAACTCCTGTCTGGCACCTTCCCCGGTGGAGTTGTGCATGGGGTGTGTTTGGAACATTTTGTCAACGGCCGACTCCAAAATTCAGCGGTTCCCCATCTCAGCCCAGAAAGCAGGTACAACAACTTTTCTTGTGCCTTTCAGCTGCCTACCAAGGTAGTGTAAAAACTACCAACAGAATTCGTTCCTGGCACCTTCCCCGGTGGAGTTGTGCATGGGGTGTCTGTGGAACATTTTGTCACCGGCCGAGTCCAAAATTCAGCGTTTCCCCATCTCAGCCCAGAAAGCAGGTAGAACAACTTTTGTGGTGTCTTTCAGATGCCTACCGGAGCAATGTAAAAACTACCAGGAGAACTCCTGTCTGGCACCTTCCCCGGTGGAGTTGTGCATGGGGTGTGTTTGGAACATTTTGTCACCAGCCGACTCCAAAATTCAGCGATTCCCCATCTCAGCCCAGAAAGCAGGTAGAACAACTTTTGTGGTGTCTTTCAGATGCCTACCAAGGTAGTGTAAAAACTATCAGGAGAACTCCTGCCTGGCACCTTCCCCGGTGGAGTTGTGCATGGGGTGTGTTTGGAACATTTTGTCACCGGCCGAGTCCAAAATTCAGCGATTCCCCATCTCAGCCCAGAAAGCAGGTAGAACAACTTTTCTGGTGTCTTTCAGATGCCTACCAAGGTAGTGTAAAAACTACCAGGAGAACTCCTGTCTGGCACCTTCCGTGGTGGAGTTGTGCATGGGGTGTGTTTGGAACATTTTGTCACCAGCCGACTCCAAAATTCAGCGGTTCCCCATCTCAGCCCACAAAGCAGGTAGAACAACTTTTGTGGTGCCTTTCAGCTGCCTACCAAGGTAGTGTAAAAACTACCAAGAGAACTCCTGTCTGGCACCTTCCGTGGTGGAGTTGTGCATGGGGTGTGTTTGGAACATTTTGTCACCAGCCGAGTCCAAAATTCAGCGGTTCCCCATCTCAGCCCAGAAAGCAGGTAGAACAACTTTTGTGGTGCCTTTCAAATGCCTACCAAGGTAGTGTAGAAACTACCAGGAGAACTCCTGTCTGGCACCTTCCCCGGTGGAGTTGTGCATGGGGTGTGTTTGGAACATTTTGTCACCGGCCGACTCCAAAATTCAGCGTTTCCCCATCTCAGCCCAGAAAGCAGGTAGAACAACTTTTGTGGTGTCTTTCAGATGCCTACCAAGGTAGTGTAAAAACTACCAAGAGAACTCCTGTCTGGCACCTTCCCCGGTGGAGTTGTGCATGGGGTGTGTTTGGAACATTTTGTCACCGGCCGACTCCAAAATTCAGCGTTTCCCCATCTCAGCCCAGAAAGCAGGTAGAACAACTTTTGTGGTGTCTTTCAGATGCCTACCAAGGTAGTGTAAAAACTACCAGGAGAACTCCTGTCTGGCACCTTCCGTGGTGGAGTTGTGCATGGGGTGTGTTTGGAACATTTTGTCACCGGCCGAGTCCAAAATTCAGCGGTTCCCCATCTCAGCCCAGAAAGCAGGTACAACAACTTTTCTTGTGCCTTTCAGCTGCCTACCAAGGTAGTGTAAAAACTACCAAAAGAATTCGTTCCTGGCACCTTCCCCGGTGGAGTTGTGCATGGGGTGTGTTTGGAAGATTTTGTCACCGGCCGAGTCCAAAATTCAGCGGTTCCCCATCTCAGCCCAGAAAGCAGGTAGAACAACTTTTGTGGTGTCTTTCAGATGCCTACCAAGGTAGTGTAAAAACTACTAAGAGAACTCCTGTCTGGCACCTTCCCCGGTGGAGTTGTGCATGGGGTGTGTTTGGAACATTTTGTCACCAGCCGAGTCCAAAATTCAGCGATTCCCCATCTCAGCCCAGAAAGCAGGTAGAACAACTTCTGTGGTGTCTTTCAGATGCCTACCAAGGTAGTGTAAAAACTACCAGGAGAACTCCTGTCTGGCACCTTCCCCGGTGGAGTTGTGCATGGGGTGTGTTTGGAACATTTTGTCAACGGCCGAGTCCAAAATTCAGCGGTTCCCCATCTCAGCCCAGAAAGCAGGTAGAACAACTTTTGTGGTGTCTTTCAGATGCCTACCAAGGTAGTGTAAAAACTACCAGGAGAACTCCTGTCTGGCACCTTCCCCGGTGGAGTTGTGCATGGGGTGTGTTTGGAACATTTTGTCACCGGCCGAGTCCAAAATTCAGCGATTCCCCATCTCAGCCCAGAAAGCAGGTAGAACAACTTTTGTGGTGTCTTTCAGATGCCTACCGGAGCAATGTAAAAACTACCAGGAGTACTCCTGTCTGGCACCTTCCCCGGTGGAGTTGTGCATGGGGTGTGTTTGGAACATTTTGTCACCGGCCGAGTCCAAAATTCAGCGATTCCCCATCTCAGCCCAGAAAGCAGGTAGAACAACTTTTCTGGTGTCTTTCAGATGCCTACCAAGGTAGTGTAAAATCTACCAGGAGAACTCCTGTCTGGCACCTTCCGTGGTGGAGTTGTGCATGGGGTGTGTTTGGAACATTTTGTCACCAGCCGACTCCAAAATTCAGCGATTCCCCATCTCAGCCCACAAAGCAGGTAGAACAACTTTTGTGGTGCCTTTCAGCTGCCTACCAAGGTAGTGTAAAAACTACCAAGAGAACTCCTGTCTGGCACCTTCCGTGGTGGAGTTGTGCATGGGGTGTGTTTGGAACATTTTGTCACCAGCCGAGTCCAAAATTCAGCGGTTCCCCATCTCAGCCCAGAAAGCAGGTAGAACAACTTTTGTGGTGTCTTTCAGATGCCTACCGGAGCAATGTAAAAACTACCAGGAGAACTCCTGTCTGGCACCTTCCCCGGTGGAGTTGTGCATGGGGTGTGTTTGGAACATTTTGTCACCGGCCGAGTCCAAAATTCAGCCGTTCCCCATCTCAGCCCAGAAAGCAGGTAGAACAACTTTTGTGGTGTCTTTCAGATGCCTACCAAGGTAGTGTAAAAACTATCAGGAGAACTCCTGCCTGGCACCTTCCCCGGTGGAGTTGTACATGGGGTGTGTTTGGAACATTTTGTCACCGGCCGAGTCCAAAATTCAGCGATTCCCCATCTCAGCCCAGAAAGCAGGTAGAACAACTTTTCTGGTGTCTTTCAGATGCCTACCAAGGTAGTGTAAAAACTACCAGGAGAACTCCTGTCTGGCACCTTCCGTGGTGGAGTTGTGCATGGGGTGTGTTTGGAACATTTTGTCACCAGCCGACTCCAAAATTCAGCGTTTCCCCATCTCAGCCCAGAAAGCAGGTAGAACAACTTTTGTGGTGCCTTTCAGCTGCCTACCAAGGTAGTGTAAAAACTACCAAGAGAACTCCTGTCTGGCACCTTCCGTGGTGGAGTTGTGCATGGGGTGTGTTTGGAACATTTTGTCACCAGCCGAGTCCAAAATTCAGCGGTTCCCCATCTCAGCCCAGAAAGCAGGTAGAACAACTTTTGTGGTGCCTTTCAAATGCCTACCAAGGTAGTGTAGAAACTACCAGGAGAACTCCTGTCTGGCACCTTCCCCGGTGGAGTTGTGCATGGGGTGTGTTTGGAACATTTTGTCACCAGCCGACTCCAAAATTCAGCGTTTCCCCATCTCAGCCCAGAAAGCAGGTAGAACAACTTTTGTGGTGTCTTTCAGATGCCTACCAAGGTAGTGTAAAAACTACCAAGAGAACTCCTGTCTGGCACCTTCCGTGGTGGAGTTGTGCATGGGGTGTGTTTGGAACATTTTGTCACCGGCCGACTCCAAAATTCAGCGTTTCCCCATCTCAGCCCAGAAAGCAGGTAGAACAACTTTTGTGGTGTCTTTCAGATGCCTACCAAGGTAGTGTAAAAACTACCAGGAGAACTCCTGTCTGGCACCTTCCCCGGTGGAGTTGTGCATGGGGTGTGTTTGGAACATTTTGTCACCGGCCGAGTCCAAAATTCAGCCGTTCCCCATCTCAGCCCAGAAAGCAGGTACAACAACTTTTCTTGTGCCTTTCAGCTGCCTACCAAGGTAGTGTAAAAACTACCAAAAGAATTCGTTCCTGGCACCTTCCCCGGTGGAGTTGTGCATGGGGTGTGTTTGGAACATTTTGTCACCAGCCGACTCCAAAATTCAGCGGTTCCCCATCTCAGCCCAGAAAGCAGGTAGAACAACTTTTGTGGTGTCTTTCAGATGCCTACCAAGGTAGTGTAAAAACTACTAAGAGAACTCCTGTCTGGCACCTTCCCCGGTGGAGTTGTGCATGGGGTGTGTTTGGAACATTTTGTCACCAGCCGAGTCCAAAATTCAGCGATTCCCCATCTCAGCCCAGAAAGCAGGTAGAACAACTTCTGTGGTGTCTTTCAGATGCCTACCAAGGTAGTGTAAAAACTACCAGGAGAACTCCTGTCTGGCACCTTCCCCGGTGGAGTTGTGCATGGGGTGTGTTTGGAACATTTTGTCACCGGCCGACTCCAAAATTCAGCGGTTCCCCATGTCAGCCCAGAAAGCAGGTAGAACAACTTTTGTGGTGTCTTTCAGATGCCTACCGGAGCAATGTAAAAACTACCAAGAGAACTCCTGTCTGGCACCTTCCCCGGTGGAGTTGTGCATGGGGTGTGTTTGGAACATTTTGTCACCGGCCGAGTCCAAAATTCAGCGGTTCCCCATCTCAGCCCAGAAAGCAGGTAGAACAACTTTTGTGGTGCCTTTCAAATGCCTACCAAGGTAGTGTAGAAACTACCAGGAGAACTCCTGTCTGGCACCTTCCCCGGTGGAGTTGTGCATGGGGTGTGTTTGGAACATTTTGTCACCAGCCGAGTCCAAAATTCAGCGGTTCCCCATCTCAGCCCAGAAAGCAGGTAGAACAACTTTTGTGGTGTCTTTCAGATGCCTACCAAGGTAGTGTAAAAACTACCAAGAGAACTCCTGTCTGGCACCTTCCGTGGTGGAGTTGTGCATGGGGTGTGTTTGGAACATTTTGTCACCGGCCGACTCCAAAATTCAGCGTTTCCCCATCTCAGCCCAGAAAGCAGGTAGAACAACTTTTGTGGTGTCTTTCAGATGCCTACCAAGGTAGTGTAAAAACTACCAGGAGAACTCCTGTCTGGCACCTTCCGTGGTGGAGTTGTGCATGGGGTGTGTTTGGAACATTTTGTCACCGGCCGAGTCCAAAATTCAGCCGTTCCCCATCTCAGCCCAGAAAGCAGGTAGAACAACTTTTATGGTGCCTTTCAGCTGCCTACCAAGGTAGTGTAAAAACTACCAAAAGAATTCGTTCCTGGCACCTTCCCCGGTGGAGTTGTGCATGGGGTGTGTTTGGAACATTTTGTCACCAGCCGACTCCAAAATTCAGCGGTTCCCCATCTCAGCCCAGAAAGCAGGTAGAACAACTTTTGTGGTGTCTTTCAGATGCCTACCAAGGTAGTGTAAAAACTACTAAGAGAACTCCTGTCTGGCACCTTCCCCGGTGGAGTTGTGCATGGGGTGTGTTTGGAACATTTTGTCACTGGCCGACTCCAAAATTCAGCGGTTCCCCATCTCAGCCCAGAAAGCAGGTAGAACAACTTTTGTGGTGTCTTTCAGATGCCTACCAAGGTAGTGTAAAAACTACTAAGAGAACTCCTGTCTGGCACCTTCCCCGGTGGAGTTGTGCATGGGGTGTGTTTGGAACATTTTGTCACCGGCCGAGTCCAAAATTCAGCGTTTCCCCATCTCAGCCCAGAAAGCAGGTAGAACAACTTTTGTGGTGTCTTTCAGATGCCTACCAAGGTAGTGTAAAAACTACCAGGAGAACTCCTGTCTGGCACCTTCCCCGGTGGAGTTGTGCATGGGGTGTGTTTGGAACATTTTGTCACCAGCCGACTCCAAAATTCAGCGTTTCCCCATCTCAGCCCAGAAAGCAGGTAGAACAACTTTTGTGGTGCCTTTCAGCTGCCTACCAAGGTAGTGTAAAAACTACCAAGAGAACTCCTTTCTGGCACCTTCCCCGGTGGAGTTGTGCAGGGGGTGTGTTTGGAACATTTTGTCACCGGCCGACTCCAAAATTCAGCGGTTCCCCATCTCAGCCCACAAAGCAGGTACAACAACTTTTGTGGTGCCTTTCAGCTGCCTACCAAGGTAGTGTAAAAACTACCAAAAGAATTCGTTCCTGGCACCTTCCCCGGTGGAGTTGTGCATGGGGTGTGTTTGGAACATTTTGTCACCGGCCGAGTCCAAAATTCAGCGTTTCCCCATCTCAGCCCAGAAAGCAGGTAGAACAACTTTTGTGGTGTCTTTCAAATGCCTACCAAGGTAGTGTAAAAACTACCAGGAGAACTCCTGTCTGGCACCTTCCCCGGTGGTGTTGTGCATGGGGTGTGTTTGGAACATTTTGTCACCGGCCGAGTCCAAAATTCAGCGTTTCCCCATCTCAGCCCAGAAAGCAGGTAGAACAAGTTTTGTGGTGTCTTTCAGATGCCTACCAAGGTAGTGTAAAAACTACCAAGAGAACTCCTGTCTGGCACCTTCCCCGGTGGAGTTGTGCATGGGGTGTGTTTGGAACATTTTGTCACCGGCCGAGTCCAAAATTCAGCGGTTCCCCATCTCAGCCCAGAAAGCAGGTACAACAACTTTTCTTGTGCCTTTCAGCTGCCTACCAAGGTAGTGTAAAAACTACCAAAAGAATTCGTTCCTGGCACCTTCCCCGGTGGAGTTGTGCATGGGGTGTGTTTGGAACATTTTGTCACCGGCCGAGTCCAAAATTCAGCGGTTCCCCATCTCAGCCCAGAAAGCAGGTAGAACAAGTTTTGTCGTGTCTTTCAAATGCCTACCAAGGTAGTGTAAAAACTACCAGGAGAACTCCTGTCTGGCACCTTCCCCGGTGGAGTTGTGCATGGGGTGTGTTTGGAACATTTTGTCAACGGCCGACTCCAAAATTCAGCGGTTCCCCATCTCAGCCCAGAAAGCAGGTACAACAACTTTTCTTGTGCCTTTCAGCTGCCTACCAAGGTAGTGTAAAAACTACCAACAGAATTCGTTCCTGGCACCTTCCCCGGTGGAGTTGTGCATGGGGTGTCTGTGGAACATTTTGTCACCGGCCGAGTCCAAAATTCAGCGTTTCCCCATCTCAGCCCAGAAAGCAGGTAGAACAACTTTTGTGGTGTCTTTCAGATGCCTACCGGAGCAATGTAAAAACTACCAGGAGAACTCCTGTCTGGCACCTTCCCCGGTGGAGTTGTGCATGGGGTGTGTTTGGAACATTTTGTCACCAGCCGACTCCAAAATTCAGCGATTCCCCATCTCAGCCCAGAAAGCAGGTAGAACAACTTTTGTGGTGTCTTTCAGATGCCTACCAAGGTAGTGTAAAAACTATCAGGAGAACTCCTGCCTGGCACCTTCCCCGGTGGAGTTGTGCATGGGGTGTGTTTGGAACATTTTGTCACCGGCCGAGTCCAAAATTCAGCGATTCCCCATCTCAGCCCAGAAAGCAGGTAGAACAACTTTTCTGGTGTCTTTCAGATGCCTACCAAGGTAGTGTAAAAACTACCAGGAGAACTCCTGTCTGGCACCTTCCGTGGTGGAGTTGTGCATGGGGTGTGTTTGGAACATTTTGTCACCAGCCGACTCCAAAATTCAGCGGTTCCCCATCTCAGCCCACAAAGCAGGTAGAACAACTTTTGTGGTGCCTTTCAGCTGCCTACCAAGGTAGTGTAAAAACTACCAAGAGAACTCCTGTCTCGCACCTTCCGTGGTGGAGTTGTGCATGGGGTGTGTTTGGAACATTTTGTCACCAGCCGAGTCCAAAATTCAGCGGTTCCCCATCTCAGCCCAGAAAGCAGGTAGAACAACTTTTGTGGTGCCTTTCAAATGCCTACCAAGGTAGTGTAGAAACTACCAGGAGAACTCCTGTCTGGCACCTTCCCCGGTGGAGTTGTGCATGGGGTGTGTTTGGAACATTTTGTCACCAGCCGACTCCAAAATTCAGCGTTTCCCCATCTCAGCCCAGAAAGCAGGTAGAACAACTTTTGTGGTGTCTTTCAGATGCCTACCAAGGTAGTGTAAAAACTACCAAGAGAACTCCTGTCTGGCACCTTCCCCGGTGGAGTTGTGCATGGGGTGTGTTTGGAACATTTTGTCACCGGCCGACTCCAAAATTCAGCGTTTCCCCATCTCAGCCCAGAAAGCAGGTAGAACAACTTTTGTGGTGTCTTTCAGATGCCTACCAAGGTAGTGTAAAAACTACCAGGAGAACTCCTGTCTGGCACCTTCCGTGGTGGAGTTGTGCATGGGGTGTGTTTGGAACATTTTGTCACCGGCCGAGTCCAAAATTCAGCGGTTCCCCATCTCAGCCCAGAAAGCAGGTACAACAACTTTTCTTGTGCCTTTCAGCTGCCTACCAAGGTAGTGTAAAAACTACCAAAAGAATTCGTTCCTGGCACCTTCCCCGGTGGAGTTGTGCATGGGGTGTGTTTGGAACATTTTGTCACCGGCCGAGTCCAAAATTCATCGGTTCCCCATCTCAGCCCAGAAAGCAGGTAGAACAACTTTTGTGGTGTCTTTCAGATGCCTACCAAGGTAGTGTAAAAACTACTAAGAGAACTCCTGTCTGGCACCTTCCCCGGTGGAGTTGTGCATGGGGTGTGTTTGGAACATTTTGTCACCAGCCGAGTCCAAAATTCAGCGATTCCCCATCTCAGCCCAGAAAGCAGGTAGAACAACTTCTGTGGTGTCTTTCAGATGCCTACCAAGGTAGTGTAAAAACTACCAGGAGAACTCCTGTCTGGCACCTTCCCCGGTGGAGTTGTGCATGGGGTGTGTTTGGAACATTTTGTCAACGGCCGAGTCCAAAATTCAGCGGTTCCCCATCTCAGCCCAGAAAGCAGGTAGAACAACTTTTGTGGTGTCTTTCAGATGCCTACCAAGGTAGTGTAAAAACTACCAGGAGAACTCCTGTCTGGCACCTTCCCCGGTGGAGTTGTGCATGGGGTGTGTTTGGAACATTTTGTCACCGGCCGAGTCCAAAATTCAGCGGTTCCCCATCTCAGCCCAGAAAGCAGGTACAACAACTTTTCTTGTGCCTTTCAGCTGCCTACCAAGGTAGTGTAAAAACTACCAACAGAATTCGTTCCTGGCACCTTCCCCGGTGGAGTTGTGCATGGGGTGTCTGTGGAACATTTTGTCACCAGCCGACTCCAAAATTCAGCGGTTCCCCATCTCAGCCCACAAAGCAGGTAGAACAACTTTTGTGGTGCCTTTCAGCTGCCTACCAAGGTAGTGTAAAAACTACCAAGAGAACTCCTGTCTGGCACCTTCCGTGGTGGAGTTGTGCATGGGGTGTGTTTGGAACATTTTGTCACCAGCCGAGTCCAAAATTCAGCGGTTCCCCATCTCAGCCCAGAAAGCAGGTAGAACAACTTTTGTGGTGTCTTTCAGATGCCTACCGGAGCAATGTAAAAACTACCAGGAGAACTCCTGTCTGGCACCTTCCCCGGTGGAGTTGTGCATGGGGTGTGTTTGGAACATTTTGTCACCGGCCGAGTCCAAAATTCAGCCGTTCCCCATCTCAGCCCAGAAAGCAGGTAGAACAACTTTTGTGGTGTCTTTCAGATGCCTACCAAGGTAGTGTAAAAACTATCAGGAGAACTCCTGCCTGGCACCTTCCCCGGTGGAGTTGTGCAGGGGGTGTCTTTGGAACATTTTGTCACCGGCCGAGTCCAAAATTCAGCGATTCCCCATCTCAGCCCAGAAAGCAGGTAGAACAACTTTTCTGGTGTCTTTCAGATGCCTACCAAGGTAGTGTAAAAACTACCAGGAGAACTCCTGTCTGGCACCTTCCGTGGTGGAGTTGTGCATGGGGTGTGTTTGGAACATTTTGTCACCAGCCGACTCCAAAATTCAGCGGTTCCCCATCTCAGCCCAGAAAGCAGGTAGAACAACTTTTGTGGTGCCTTTCAGCTGCCTACCAAGGTAGTGTAAAAACTACCAAGAGAACTCCTGTCTGGCACCTTCCGTGGTGGAGTTGTGCATGGGGTGTGTTTGGAACATTTTGTCACCAGCCGAGTCCAAAATTCAGCGGTTCCCCATCTCAGCCCAGAAAGCAGGTAGAACAACTTTTGTGGTGCCTTTCAAATGCCTACCAAGGTAGTGTAGAAACTACCAGGAGAACTCCTGTCTGGCACCTTCCCCGGTGGAGTTGTGCATGGGGTGTGTTTGGAACATTTTGTCACCAGCCGACTCCAAAATTCAGCGTTTCCCCATCTCAGCCCAGAAAGCAGGTAGAACAAATTTTGTGGTTTCTTTCAGATGCCTACCAAGGTAGTGTAAAAACTACCAAGAGAACTCCTGTCTGGCACCTTCCGTGGTGGAGTTGTGCATGGGGTGTGTTTGGAACATTTTGTCACCGGCCGACTCCAAAATTCAGCGTTTCCCCATCTCAGCCCAGAAAGCAGGTAGAACAACTTTTGTGGTGTCTTTCAGATGCCTACCAAGGTAGTGTAAAAACTACCAGGAGAACTCCTGTCTGGCACCTTCCCCGGTGGAGTTGTGCATGGGGTGTGTTTGGAACATTTTGTCACCGGCCGAGTCCAAAATTCAGCCGTTCCCCATCTCAGCCCAGAAAGCAGGTACAACAACTTTTCTTGTGCCTTTCAGCTGCCTACCAAGGTAGTGTAAAAACTACCAAAAGAATTCGTTCCTGGCACCTTCCCCGGTGGAGTTGTGCATGGGGTGTGTTTGGAACATTTTGTCACCAGCCGACTCCAAAATTCAGCGGTTCCCCATCTCAGCCCAGAAAGCAGGTAGAACAACTTTTGTGGTGTCTTTCAGATGCCTACCAAGGTAGTGTAAAAACTACTAAGAGAACTCCTGTCTGGCACCTTCCCCGGTGGAGTTGTGCATGGGGTGTGTTTGGAA
Organism: Falco cherrug; assembly: GCF_023634085.1. Lineage (NCBI taxonomy): Eukaryota > Metazoa > Chordata > Aves > Falconiformes > Falconidae > Falco > Falco cherrug. Next base: position 366,840 of record NW_026599486.1, read on the forward strand.
CATTTTGTCACCAGCCGAGTCCAAAATTCAGCGATTCCCCATCTCAGCCCAGAAAGCAGGTAGAACAACTTCTGTGGTGTCTTTCAGATGCCTACCAAGGTAGTGTAAAAACTACCAGGAGAACTCCTGTCTGGCACCTTCCCCGGTGGAGTTGTGCATGGGGTGTGTTTGGAACATTTTGTCACCGGCCGACTCCAAAATTCAGCGGTTCCCCATCTCAGCCCAGAAAGCAGGTAGAACAACTTTTGTGGTGTCTTTCAGATGCCTACCGGAGCAATGTAAAAACTACCAAGAGAACTCCTGTCTGGCACCTTCCCCGGTGGAGTTGTGCATGGGGTGTGTTTGGAACATTTTGTCACCGGCCGAGTCCAAAATTCAGCGATTCCCCATCTCAGCCCAGAAAGCAGGTAGAACAACTTTTCTGGTGTCTTTCAGATGCCTACCAAGGTAGTGTAAAAACTACCAGGAGAACTCCTGTCTGGCACCTTCCGTGGTGGAGTTGTGCATGGGGTGTGTTTGGAACATTTTGTCACCAGCCGACTCCAAAATTCAGCGATTCCCCATCTCAGCCCAGAAAGCAGGTAGAACAACTTCTGTGGTGTCTTTCAGATGCCTACCAAGGTAGTGTAAAAACTACCAGGAGAACTCCTGTCTGGCACCTTCCCCGGTGGAGTTGTGCATGGGGTGTGTTTGGAACATTTTGTCACCGGCCGACTCCAAAATTCAGCGGTTCCCCATGTCAGCCCAGAAAGCAGGTAGAACAACTTTTGTGGTGTCTTTCAGATGCCTACCGGAGCAATGTAAAAACTACCAAGAGAACTCCTGTCTGGCACCTTCCCCGGTGGAGTTGTGCATGGGGTGTGTTTGGAACATTTTGTCACCGGCCGAGTCCAAAATTCAGCGGTTCCCCATCTCAGCCCAGAAAGCAGGTAGAACAACTTTTGTGGTGCCTTTCAAATGCCTACCAAGGTAGTGTAGAAACTACCAGGAGAACTCCTGTCTGGCACCTTCCCCGGTGGAGTTGTGCATGGGGTGTGTTTGGAACATTTTGTCACCAGCCGAGTCCAAAATTCAGCGGTTCCCCATCTCAGCCCAGAAAGCAGGTAGAACAACTTTTGTGGTGTCTTTCAGATGCCTACCAAGGTAGTGTAAAAACTACCAAGAGAACTCCTGTCTGGCACCTTCCGTGGTGGAGTTGTGCATGGGGTGTGTTTGGAACATTTTGTCACCGGCCGACTCCAAAATTCAGCGTTTCCCCATCTCAGCCCAGAAAGCAGGTAGAACAACTTTTGTGGTGTCTTTCAGATGCCTACCAAGGTAGTGTAAAAACTACCAGGAGAACTCCTGTCTGGCACCTTCCGTGGTGGAGTTGTGCATGGGGTGTGTTTGGAACATTTTGTCACCGGCCGAGTCCAAAATTCAGCCGTTCCCCATCTCAGCCCAGAAAGCAGGTAGAACAACTTTTATGGTGCCTTTCAGCTGCCTACCAAGGTAGTGTAAAAACTACCAAAAGAATTCGTTCCTGGCACCTTCCCCGGTGGAGTTGTGCATGGGGTGTGTTTGGAACATTTTGTCACCAGCCGACTCCAAAATTCAGCGGTTCCCCATCTCAGCCCAGAAAGCAGGTAGAACAACTTTTGTGGTGTCTTTCAGATGCCTACCAAGGTAGTGTAAAAACTACTAAGAGAACTCCTGTCTGGCACCTTCCCCGGTGGAGTTGTGCATGGGGTGTGTTTGGAACATTTTGTCACTGGCCGACTCCAAAATTCAGCGGTTCCCCATCTCAGCCCAGAAAGCAGGTAGAACAACTTTTGTGGTGTCTTTCAGATGCCTACCAAGGTAGTGTAAAAACTACTAAGAGAACTCCTGTCTGGCACCTTCCCCGGTGGAGTTGTGCATGGGGTGTGTTTGGAACATTTTGTCACCGGCCGAGTCCAAAATTCAGCGTTTCCCCATCTCAGCCCAGAAAGCAGGTAGAACAACTTTTGTGGTGTCTTTCAGATGCCTACCAAGGTAGTGTAAAAACTACCAGGAGAACTCCTGTCTGGCACCTTCCCCGGTGGAGTTGTGCATGGGGTGTGTTTGGAACATTTTGTCACCAGCCGACTCCAAAATTCAGCGTTTCCCCATCTCAGCCCAGAAAGCAGGTAGAACAACTTTTGTGGTGCCTTTCAGCTGCCTACCAAGGTAGTGTAAAAACTACCAAGAGAACTCCTTTCTGGCACCTTCCCCGGTGGAGTTGTGCAGGGGGTGTGTTTGGAACATTTTGTCACCGGCCGACTCCAAAATTCAGCGGTTCCCCATCTCAGCCCAGAAAGCAGGTAGAACAACTTTTGTGGTGCCTTTCAGCTGCCTACCAAGGTAGTGTAAAAACTACCAAAAGAATTCGTTCCTGGCACCTTCCCCGGTGGAGTTGTGCATGGGGTGTGTTTGGAACATTTTGTCACCGGCCGAGTCCAAAATTCAGCGTTTCCCCATCTCAGCCCAGAAAGCAGGTAGAACAACTTTTGTGGTGTCTTTCAAATGCCTACCAAGGTAGTGTAAAAACTACCAGGAGAACTCCTGTCTGGCACCTTCCCCGGTGGTGTTGTGCATGGGGTGTGTTTGGAACATTTTGTCACCGGCCGAGTCCAAAATTCAGCGTTTCCCCAGCCCAGAAAGCAGGTAGAACAAGTTTTGTGGTGTCTTTCAGATGCCTACCAAGGTAGTGTAAAAACTACCAAGAGAACTCCTGTCTGGCACCTTCCCCGGTGGAGTTGTGCATGGGGTGTGTTTGGAACATTTTGTCACCGGCCGAGTCCAAAATTCAGCGGTTCCCCATCTCAGCCCAGAAAGCAGGTACAACAACTTTTCTTGTGCCTTTCAGCTGCCTACCAAGGTAGTGTAAAAACTACCAAAAGAATTCGTTCCTGGCACCTTCCCCGGTGGAGTTGTGCATGGGGTGTGTTTGGAACATTTTGTCACCGGCCGACTCCAAAATTCAGCGGTTCCCCATCTCAGCCCAGAAAGCAGGTAGAACAAGTTTTGTCGTGTCTTTCAAATGCCTACCAAGGTAGTGTAAAAACTACCAGGAGAACTCCTGTCTGGCACCTTCCCCGGTGGAGTTGTGCATGGGGTGTGTTTGGAACATTTTGTCACCGGCCGACTCCAAAATTCAGCGTTTCCCCATCTCAGCCCAGAAAGCAGGTACAACAACTTTTCTTGTGCCTTTCAGCTGCCTACCAAGGTAGTGTAAAAACTACCAACAGAATTCGTTCCTGGCACCTTCCCCGGTGGAGTTGTGCATGGGGTGTCTGTGGAACATTTTGTCACCGGCCGAGTCCAAAATTCAGCGTTTCCCCATCTCAGCCCAGAAAGCAGGTAGAACAACTTTTGTGGTGTCTTTCAGATGCCTACCGGAGCAATGTAAAAACTACCAGGAGAACTCCTGTCTGGCACCTTCCCCGGTGGAGTTGTGCATGGGGTGTGTTTGGAACATTTTGTCACCAGCCGACTCCAAAATTCAGCGATTCCCCATCTCAGCCCAGAAAGCAGGTAGAACAACTTTTGTGGTGTCTTTCAGATGCCTACCAAGGTAGTGTAAAAACTATCAGGAGAACTCCTGCCTGGCACCTTCCCCGGTGGAGTTGTGCATGGGGTGTGTTTGGAACATTTTGTCACCGGCCGAGTCCAAAATTCAGCGATTCCCCATCTCAGCCCAGAAAGCAGGTTAGAACAACTTTTCTGGTGTCTTTCAGATGCCTACCAAGGTAGTGTAAAAACTACCAGGAGAACTCCTGTCTGGCACCTTCCGTGGTGGAGTTGTGCATGGGGTGTGTTTGGAACATTTTGTCACCAGCCGACTCCAAAATTCAGCGGTTCCCCATCTCAGCCCACAAAGCAGGTAGAACAACTTTTGTGGTGCCTTTCAGCTGCCTACCAAGGTAGTGTAAAAACTACCAAGAGAACTCCTGTCTGGCACCTTCCGTGGTGGAGTTGTGCATGGGGTGTGTTTGGAACATTTTGTCACCAGCCGAGTCCAAAATTCAGCGGTTCCCCATCTCAGCCCAGAAAGCAGGTAGAACAACTTTTGTGGTGCCTTTCAAATGCCTACCAAGGTAGTGTAGAAACTACCAGGAGAACTCCTGTCTGGCACCTTCCCCGGTGGAGTTGTGCATGGGGTGTGTTTGGAACATTTTGTCACCAGCCGACTCCAAAATTCAGCGTTTCCCCATCTCAGCCCAGAAAGCAGGTAGAACAACTTTTGTGGTGTCTTTCAGATGCCTACCAAGGTAGTGTAAAAACTACCAAGAGAACTCCTGTCTGGCACCTTCCCCGGTGGAGTTGTGCATGGGGTGTGTTTGGAACATTTTGTCACCGGCCCGACTCCAAAATTCAGCGTTTCCCCATCTCAGCCCAGAAAGCAGGTAGAACAACTTTTGTGGTGTCTTTCAGATGCCTACCAAGGTAGTGTAAAAAACTACCAGGAGAACTCCTGTCTGGCACCTTCCGTGGTGGGAGTTGTGCATGGGGTGTGTTTGGAACATTTTGTCACCGGCCGAGTCCAAAATTCAGCGGTTCCCCATCTCAGCCCAGAAAGCAGGTACAACAACTTTTCTTGTGCCTTTCAGCTGCCTACCAAGGTAGTGTAAAAACTACCAAAAGAATTCGTTCCTGGCACCTTCCCCGGTGGAGTTGTGCATGGGGTGTGTTTGGAACATTTTGTCACCGGCCGAGTCCAAAATTCATCGGTTCCCCATCTCAGCCCAGAAAGCAGGTAGAACAACTTTTGTGGTGTCTTTCAGATGCCTACCAAGGTAGTGTAAAAACTACTAAGAGAACTCCTGTCTGGCACCTTCCCCGGTGGAGTTGTGCATGGGGTGTGTTTGGAACATTTTGTCACCAGCCGAGTCCAAAATTCAGCGATTCCCCATCTCAGCCCAGAAAGCAGGTAGAACAACTTCTGTGGTGTCTTTCAGATGCCTACCAAGGTAGTGTAAAAACTACCAGGAGAACTCCTGTCTGGCACCTTCCCCGGTGGAGTTGTGCATGGGGTGTGTTTGGAACATTTTGTCAACGGCCGAGTCCAAAAATTCAGCGGTTCCCCATCTCAGCCCAGAAAGCAGGTAGAACAACTTTTGTGGTGTCTTTCAGATGCCTACCAAGGTAGTGTAAAAACTACCAGGAGAACTCCTGTCTGGCACCTTCCCCGGTGGAGTTGTGCATGGGGTGTGTTTGGAACATTTTGTCACCGGCCGAGTCCAAAATTCAGCGTTTCCCCATCTCAGCCCAGAAAGCAGGTACAACAACTTTTCTTGTGCCTTTCAGCTGCCTACCAAGGTAGTGTAAAAACTACCAACAGAATTCGTTCCTGGCACCTTCCCCGGTGGAGTTGTGCATGGGGTGTCTGTGGAACATTTTGTCACCAGCCGACTCCAAAATTCAGCGATTCCCCATCTCAGCCCACAAAGCAGGTAGAACAACTTTTGTGGTGCCTTTCAGCTGCCTACCAAGGTAGTGTAAAAACTACCAAGAGAACTCCTGTCTGGCACCTTCCGTGGTGGAGTTGTGCATGGGGTGTGTTTGGAACATTTTGTCACCAGCCGAGTCCAAAATTCAGCGGTTCCCCATCTCAGCCCAGAAAGCAGGTAGAACAACTTTTGTGGTGTCTTTCAGATGCCTACCGGAGCAATGTAAAAACTACCAGGAGAACTCCTGTCTGGCACCTTCCCCGGTGGAGTTGTGCATGGGGTGTGTTTGGAACATTTTGTCACCGGCCGAGTCCAAAATTCAGCCGTTCCCCATCTCAGCCCAGAAAGCAGGTAGAACAACTTTTGTGGTGTCTTTCAGATGCCTACCAAGGTAGTGTAAAAACTATCAGGAGAACTCCTGCCTGGCACCTTCCCCGGTGGAGTTGTGCAGGGGGTGTCTTTGGAACATTTTGTCACCGGCCGAGTCCAAAATTCAGCGATTCCCCATCTCAGCCCAGAAAGCAGGTAGAACAACTTTTCTGGTGTCTTTCAGATGCCTACCAAGGTAGTGTAAAAACTACCAGGAGAACTCCTGTCTGGCACCTTCCGTGGTGGAGTTGTGCATGGGGTGGTGTTTGGAACATTTTGTCACCAGCCGACTCCAAAATTCAGCGGTTCCCCATCTCAGCCCAGAAAGCAGGTAGAACAACTTTTGTGGTGCCTTTCAGCTGCCTACCAAGGTAGTGTAAAAACTACCAAGAGAACTCCTGTCTGGCACCTTCCGTGGTGGAGTTGTGCATGGGGTGTGTTTGGAACATTTTGTCACCAGCCGAGTCCAAAATTCAGCGGTTCCCCATCTCAGCCCAGAAAGCAGGTAGAACAACTTTTGTGGTGCCTTTCAAATGCCTACCAAGGTAGTGTAGAAACTACCAGGAGAACTCCTGTCTGGCACCTTCCCCGGTGGAGTTGTGCATGGGGTGTGTTTGGAACATTTTGTCACCAGCCGACTCCAAAATTCAGCGTTTCCCCATCTCAGCCCAGAAAGCAGGTAGAACAAATTTTGTGGTTTCTTTCAGATGCCTACCAAGGTAGTGTAAAAACTACCAAGAGAACTCCTGTCTGGCACCTTCCGTGGTGGAGTTGTGCATGGGGGTGTGTTTGGAACATTTTGTCACCGGCCGACTCCAAAATTCAGCGTTTCCCCATCTCAGCCCAGAAAGCAGGTAGAACAACTTTTGTGGTGTCTTTCAGATGCCTACCAAGGTAGTGTAAAAACTACCAGGAGAACTCCTGTCTGGCACCTTCCCCGGTGGAGTTGTGCATGGGGTGTGTTTGGAACATTTTGTCACCGGCCGAGTCCAAAATTCAGCCGTTCCCCATCTCAGCCCAGAAAGCAGGTACAACAACTTTTCTTGTGCCTTTCAGCTGCCTACCAAGGTAGTGTAAAAACTACCAAAAGAATTCGTTCCTGGCACCTTCCCCGGTGGAGTTGTGCATGGGGTGTGTTTGGAACATTTTGTCACCAGCCGACTCCAAAATTCAGCGGTTCCCCATCTCAGCCCAGAAAGCAGGTAGAACAACTTTTGTGGTGTCTTTCAGATGCCTACCAAGGTAGTGTAAAAAACTACTAAGAGAACTCCTGTCTGGCACCTTCCCCGGTGGAGTTGTGCATGGGGTGTGTTTGGAACATTTTGTCACCAGCCGAGTCCAAAATTCAGCGATTCCCCATCTCAGCCCAGAAAGCAGGTAGAACAACTTCTGTGGTGTCTTTCAGATGCCTACCAAGGTAGTGTAAAAACTACCAGGAGAACTCCTGTCTGGCACCTTCCCCGGTGGAGTTGTGCATGGGGTGTGTTTGGAACATTTTGTCACCGGCCGACTCCAAAATTCAGCGGTTCCCCATCTCAGCCCAGAAAGCAGGTAGAACAACTTTTGTGGTGTCTTTCAGATGCCTACCGGAGCAATGTAAAAACTACCAAGAGAACTCCTGTCTGGCACCTTCCCCGGTGGAGTTGTGCATGGGGTGTGTTTGGAACATTTTGTCACCGGCCGAGTCCCCCCATCTCAGCCCAGAAAGCAGGTAGAACAACTTTCTGGTGTCTTTCAGATGCCTACCAAGGTAGTGTAAAAAACTACCAGGAGAACTCCTGTCTGGCACCTTCCGTGGTGGAGTTGTGCATGGGGTGTGTTTGGAAACATTTTGTCACCAGCCGACTCCAAAATTCAGCGATTCCCCATCTCAGCCCACAAAGCAGGTAGAACAACTTTTGTGGTGCCTTTCAGCTGCCTACCAAGGTAGTGTAAAAACTACCAAGAGAACTCCTGTCTGGCCACCTTCCGTGGTGGAGTTGTGCATGGGGTGTGTTTGGAACATTTTGTCACCAGCCGAGTCCAAAATTCAGCGGTTACCCCATCTCAGCCCAGAAAGCAGGTAGAACAACTTTTGTGGTGTCCTTTCAGATGCCTACCGGAGCAATGTAAAAACTACCAGGAGAACTCCTGTCTGGCACCTTCCCCGGTGGAGTTGTGCATGGGGTGTGTTTGGAACATTTTGTCACCCGGCCGAGTCCAAAATTCAGCCGTCCCCATCTCAGCCAGAAAGCAGGTAGAACAACTTTTGTGGTGTCTTTCAGATGCCTACCAAGGTAGTGTTAAAAAACTATCAGGAGAACTCCTGCCTGGCACCCTTCCCCGGTGGAGTTGTGCATGGGGTGTGTTTGGAACATTTTGTCACCGGCCCGAGTCCAAAATTCAGCGATTCCCCATCTCAGCCCAGAAAGCAGGTAGAACAACTTTTCTGGTGTCTTTCAGATGCCTACCAAGGTAGTGTAAAAACTACCAGGAGAACTCCTGTCTGGCACCATTCCGTGGTGGAGTTGTGCATGGGGTGTGTTTGGACATTTTGTCACCAGCCGAGTCCAAAATTCAGCGGTTCCCCATCTCAGCCCAGAAAGCAGGTAGAACAACTTTTGTGGTGCCTTTCAGCTGCCTACCAAGGTAGTGTAAAAACACTACCAAGAGAACTCCTGTCTGGCACCTTCCGTGGGGGAGTTGTGCATGGGGTGTGTTTGGAACATTTTGTCACCAGCCGAGTCCAAAATTCAGCGGTTCCCCATCTCAGCCCAGAAAGCAGGTAGAACAACTTTTGTGGTGCCTTTCAAATGCCTACCAAGGTAGTGTAGAAACTACCAGGAGAACTCCTGTCTGGCACCTTCCCCGGTGGAGTTGTGCATGGGGTGTGTTTGGAACATTTTGTCACCGGCCGAGTCCAAAATTCAGCGATTCCCCCATCTCAGCCCAGAAAGCAGGTACAACAACTTTTCTTGTGCCTTTCAGCTGCCTACCAAGGTAGTGTAAAAACTACCAAAAGAATTCGTTCCTGGCACCTTCCCCGGTGGAGTTGTGCATGGGGTGTGTTTGGAACATTTTGTCACCAGCCGACTCCAAAATTCAGCGGGTTCCCCATCTCAGCCCAGAAAGCAGGTAGAACAACTTTTGTGGTGTCTTTCAGATGCCTACCAAGGTAGTGTAAAAACTACCAGGAGAACTCCTGTCTGGCACCTTCCGTGGTGGAGTTGTGCATGGGGTGTGTTTGGAACATTTTGTCACCAGCCGAGTCCAAAATTCAGCGATTCCCCATCTCAGCCCAGAAAGCAGGTAGAACAACTTCTGTGGTGTCTTTCAGATGCCTACCAAGGTAGTGTAAAAACTACCAGGAGAACTCCTGTCTGGCACCTTCCCCGGTGGAGTTGTGCATGGGGTGTGTTTGGAACATTTTGTCACCGGCCGACTCCAAAATTCAGCGGTTTCCCCATGTCAGCCCAGAAAGCAGGTAGAACAACTTTTGTGGTGTCTTTCAGATGCCTACCGGAGCAATGTAAAAACTACCAAGAGAACTCCTGTCTGGCACCTTCCCCGGTGGAGTTGTGCATAGGGGTGTGTTTGGAACATTTTGTCACCGGCCGAGTCCAAAATTCAGCGGTTCCCCATCTCAGCCCAGAAAGCAGGTAGAACAACTTTTGTGGTGCCTTTCAAATGCATACCAAGGTAGTGTAGAAACTACCAGGAGAACTCCTGTCTGGCACCTTCCCCGGTGGAGGTTGTGCATGGGGTGTGTTTGGAACATTTTGTCACCAGCCGACTCCAAAATTCAGCGTTTCCCCATCTCAGCCCAGAAAGCAGGTAGAACAACTTTTGTGGTGTCTTTCAGATGCCTACCAAGGTAGTGTAAAAACTACCAAGAGAACTCCTGTCTGGCACCTTCCGTTGGTGGAGTTGTGCATGGGGGTGTGTTTGGAACATTTTGTCACCCGGCCGACTCCAAAATTCAGCGTTTCCTCCATCTCAGCCCAGAAAGCAGGTAGACACAACTTTTGTGTGTCTTTCAGATGCCTACCAAGGTAGTGTAAAAACTACCAGGAGAACTCCTGTCTGGCACCTTCCCCGGTGGAGTTCTGCATGGGGTGTGTTTGGAACATTTTGTCACCGGCCGAGTCCAAAATTCAGCCGTTCCCCATCTCAGCCCAGAAAGCAGGTACAACAACTTTTCTTGTGCCTTTCAGCTGCCTACCAAGGTAGTGTAAAAACTACCAACAGAATTCGTTCCTGGCACCTTCCCCGGTGGAGTTGTGCATGGGGTGTGTTTGGAACATTTTGTCACCAGCCGACTCCAAAATTCAGCGGTTCCCCATCTCAGCCCAGAAAGCAGGTAGAACAACTTTTGTGGTGTCTTTCAGATGCCTACCAAGGTAGTGTAAAAACTACTAAGAGAACTCCTGTCTGGCACCTTCCCCGGTGGAGTTGTGCATGGGGTGTGTTTGGAACATTTTGTCACCAGCCGAGTCCAAAATTCAGCGATTCCCCATCTCAGCCCAGAAAGCAGGTAGAACAACTTCTGTGGTGTCTTTCAGATGCCTACCAAGGTAGTGTAAAAACTACCAGGAGAACTCCTGTCTGGCACCTTCCCGGTGGAGTTGTGCATGGGTGTGTGTTTGGAACATTTTGTCACCGGCCGACTCCAAAATTCAGCGGTTCCCCATGTCAGCCCAGAAAGCAGGTAGAACAACTTTTGTGGTGTCTTTCAGATGCCTACCGGAGCAATGTAAAAACTACCAAGAGAACTCCTGTCTGGCACCTTCCCCGGTGGAGTTGTGCATGGGGTGTGTTTGGAACATTTTGTCACCGGCCGAGTCCAAAATTCAGCAGCGGTTCCCCATCTCAGCCCAGAAAGCAGGTAGAACAAGTTTTTTGGTGTCTTCAAATGCTTACCAAGGTAGTGTAAAAACTACCAACAGAATTCGTTCCTGGCACCTTCCCCGGTGGAGTTGTGCATGGGGTGTGTTTGGAACATTTTGTCACCAGCCGACTCCAAAATTCAGCGGTTCCCCATCTCAGCCCAGAAAGCAGGTACAACAACTTTTCTTGTGCCTTTCAGCTGCCTACCAAGGTAGTGTAAAAACTACCAACAGAATTCGTTCCTGGCACCTTCCCCGGTGGAGTTGTGCATGGGGTGTCTGTGGAACATTTTGTCACCGGCCGACTCCAAAATTCAGCGGTTCCCCATCTCAGCCCAGAAAGCAGGTAGAACAACTTTTGTGGTGTCTTTCAGATGCCTACCGAGCAATGTAAAAACTACCAGGAGAACTCCTGCCTGGCACCTTCCCCGGTGAGTTGTGCATGGGTGTGTTTGGAACATTTTGTCACCGGCCGAGTCCAAAATTCAGCGATTCCCCATGTCAGCCCAGAAAGCAGGTAGAACAACTTTTGTGGTGTCTTTCAGATGCCTACCAAGGTAGTGTAAAAACTACCAGGAGAACTCCTGTCTGGCACCTTCCGTGGTGGAGTTGTGCATGGGGTGTGTTTGGAACATTTTGTCACCAGCCGACTCCAAAATTCAGCGGTTCCCCATCTCAGCCCACAAAGCAGGTAGAACAACTTTTGTGGTGCCTTTCAGATGCCTACCAAGGTAGTGTAAAAACTACCAAGAGAACTCCTGTCTGGCACCTTCCCCGGTGGAGTTGTGCATGGGGTGTGTTTGGAACATTTTGTCACCAGCCGAGTCCAAAATTCAGCGGTTCCCCATCTCAGCCCAGAAAGCAGGTAGAACAACTTTTGTGGTGCCTTTCAAATGCCTACCAAGGTAGTGTAGAAACTACCAGGAGAACTCCTGCCTGGCACCTTCCCCGGTGGAGTTGTGCATGGGGTGTGTTTGGAACATTTTGTCACCGGCCGAGTCCAAAATTCAGCGGTTCCCCATCTCAGCCCAGAAAGCAGGTAGAACAACTTTTGTGCTGTCCTTTTGATGCCTACCGGAGCAATGTAAAAACTACCAGGAGAACTCCTGCCTGGCACCTTCCCCGGTGGAGTTGTGCATGGGGTGTGTTTGGAACATTTTGTCACCGGCCGACTCCAAAATTCAGCGATTCCCCATCTCAGCCCAGAAAGCAGGTAGAACAACTTTTGTGGTGTCTTTCAGATGCCTACCAAGGTAGTGTAAAAACTATCAGGAGAACTCCTGCCTGGCACCTTCCCCGGTGGAGTTGTGCATGGGGTGTGTTTGGAACATTTTGTCACCGGCCGAGTCCCAAAATTCAGCCGTTCCCCATCTCAGCCCAGAAAGCAGGTAGAACAACTTTTCTGGTGTCTTTCAGATGCCTACCAAGTAGTGTAAAACTACCAGGAGAACTCCTGCCTGGCACCTTCCCCGGTGGAGTTGTGCATGGGGTGTCTTTGGAACATTTTGTCACCAGCCGACTCCAAAATTCAGCGGTTCCCCATCTCAGCCCACAAAGCAGGTAGAACAAACTTTTGTGGTGCCTTTCAGCTGCCTACCAAGGTAGTGTAAAAACTACCAAGAGAACTCCTGTCTGGCACCTTCCGTGGTGGAGTTGTGCATGGGGTGTGTTTGGAACATTTTGTCACCAGCCGAGTCCCAAAATTCAGCGGTTCCCCATCTCAGCCCAGAAAGCAGGTAGAACAACTTTTGTGGTGCCTTTCAAATGCCTACCAAGGTAGTGTAGAAACTACCAGGAGAACTCCTGTCTGGCACCTTCCCCGGTGGAGTTGTGCATGGGGTGTGTTTGGAACATTTTGTCACCAGCCGAGTCCAAAATTCAGCGTTTCCCCATCTCAGCCCAGAAAGCAGGTAGAACAACTTTTGTGGTGTCTTTCAGATGCCTACCAAGGTAGTGTAAAAACTACCAAGAGAACTCCTGTCTGGCACCTTCCGTGGTGGAGTTGTGCATGGGGTGTGTTTGGAACATTTTGTCACCGGCCGACTCCAAAATTCAGCGTTTCCTACCCATCTCAGCCCAGAAAGCAGGTAGAACAACTTTTGTGGTGTCTTTCAGATGCCCTACCAAGGTAGTGTAAAAACTACCAGGAGAACTCCTGTCTGGCACCTTCCGTGGTGGAGTTGTGCATGGGGTGTGTTTGGAACCTTTTGTCACCGGCCGACTCCAAAATTCAGCGGTTCCCCATCTCAGCCCAGAAAGCAGGTACAACAACTTTTCTTGTGCCTTTCAGCTGCCTACCAAGGTAGTGTAAAAACTACCAAAAGAATTCGTTCCTGGCACCTTCCCCGGTGGAGTTGTGCATGGGGTGTGTTTGGAACATTTTGTCACCGGCCGAGTCCAAAATTCAGCGGTTCCCCATCTCAGCCCAGAAAGCAGGTAGAACAACTTTTGTGGTGTCTTTCAGATGCCTACCAAGGTAGTGTAAAAACTACTAAGAGAACTCCTGTCTGGCACCTTCCCCGGTGGAGTTGTGCATGGGGTGTGTTTGGAACATTTTGTCACCAGCCGAGTCCAAAATTCAGCGATTCCCCATCTCAGCCCAGAAAGCAGGTAGAACAACTTCTGTGGTGTCTTTCAGATGCCTACCAAGGTAGTGTAAAAACTACCAGGAGAACTCCTGTCTGGCACCTTCCCCGGTGGAGTTGTGCATGGGGTGTGTTTGGAACATTTTGTCACCGGCCGACTCCAAAATTCAGCGGTTCCCCATGTCAGCCCAGAAAGCAGGTAGAACAACTTTTGTGGTGTCTTTCAGATGCCTACCGGAGCAATGTAAAAACTACCAAGAGAACTCCTGTCTGGCACCTTCCCCGGTGGAGTTGTGCATGGGGTGTGTTTGGAACATTTTGTCACCGGCCGAGTCCAAAATTCAGCGTTTCCCCATCTCAGCCCAGAAAGCAGGTAGAACAACTTTTGTGGTGTCTTTCAGATGCCTACCAAGGTAGTGTAAAAACTACCAGGAGAACTCCTGTCTGGCACCTTCCCCGGTGGAGTTGTGCATGGGGTGTGTTTGGAACATTTTGTCACCGGCCGAGTCCAAAATTCAGCGGTTCCCCATCTCAGCCCAGAAAGCAGGTAGAACAACTTTTGTGGTGTCTTTCAGATGCCTACCAAGGTAGTGTAAAAAACTACCAGGAGAACTCCTGTCTGGCACCTTCCCCGGTGGAGTTGTGCATGGGGTGTGTTTGGAACATTTTGTCACCAGCCGACTCCAAAATTCAGCGGTTCCCCATCTCAGCCCAGAAAGCAGGTAGAACAACTTTTGTGGTGTCTTTCAGATGCCTACCGGAGCAATGTAAAAACTACCAGGAGAACTCCTGCCTGGCACCTTCCCCGGTGGAGTTGTGCATGGGGTGTGTTTGGAACATTTTGTCACCGGCCGAGTCCAAAATTCAGCGATTCCCCATCTCAGCCCAGAAAGCAGGTAGAACAACTTTTCTGGTGTCTTTCAGATGCCTACCAAGGTAGTGTAAAAACTACCAGGAGAACTCCTGTCTGGCACCTTCCCCGGTGGAGTTGTGCATGGGGTGTGTTTGGAACATTTTGTCACCAGCCGACTCCAAAATTCAGCGGTTCCCCATCTCAGCCCACAAAGCAGGTAGAACAACTTTTGTGGTGCCTTTCAGCTGCCTACCAAGGTAGTGTAAAAACTACCAAGAGAACTCCTGTCTGGCACCTTCCGTGGTGGAGTTGTGCATGGGGTGTGTTTGGAACATTTTGTCACCAGCCGAGTCCAAAATTCAGCGGTTCCCCATCTCAGCCCAGAAAGCAGGTAGAACAACTTTTGTGGTGCCTTTCAGCTTCCTACCAAGGTAGTGTAGAAACTACCAGGAGAACTCCTGTCTGGCACCTTCCCCGGTGGAGTTGTGCATGGGGTGTGTTTGGAACATTTTGTCACCGGCCGACTCCAAAATTCAGCGGTTCCCCATCTCAGCCCAGAAAGCAGGTAGAACAACTTTTGTGGTGTCCTTTTGATGCCTACCGGAGCAATGTAAAAACTACCAGGAGAACTCCTGCCTGGCACCTTCCCCGGTGGAGTTGTGCAGGGGGTGTGTTTGGAACATTTTGTCACCAGCCGAGTCCAAAATTCAGCGTTTCCCCATCTCAGCCCAGAAAGCAGGTAGAACAACTTTTGTGGTGTCTTTCAGATGCCTACCAAGGTAGTGTAAAAACTACCAAGAGAACTCCTGCCTGGCACCTTCCGTGGTGGAGTTGTGCATGGGGTGTGTTTGGAACATTTTGTCACCAGCCGAGTCCAAAATTCAGCGGTTCCCCATCTCAGCCCAGAAAGCAGGTAGAACAACTTTTGTGGTGCCTTTCAAATGCCTACCAAGGTAGTGTAGAAACTACCAAGAGAACGCTTGTCTGGCACCTTCCCCGGTGGAGTTGTGCATGGGGTGTGTTTGGAACATTTTGTCACCGGCCGACTCCAAAATTCAGCGATTCCCCATCTCAGCCCAGAAAGCAGGAAGAACAACTTTTGTGGTGCCTTTCAGCTGCCTACCAAGGTAGTGTAAAAACTACCAACAGAATTCGTTCCTGGCACCTTCCCCGGTGGAATTGTGCATGGGGTGTGTTTGGAACATTTTGTCACCGGCCGAGTCCAAAATTCAGCGATTCCCCATCTCAGCCCAGAAAGCAGGTAGAACAACTTTTGTGGTGTCTTTCAGATGCCTACCGGAGCAATGTAAAAACTACCAGGAGAACTCCTGTCTGGCACCTTCCCCGGTGGAGTTGTGCAGGGGGTGTCTTTGGAACATTTTGTCACCAGCCGAGTCCAAAATTCAGCTGTTCCCCATCTCAGCCCAGAAAGCAGGTAGAACAACTTTTGTGGTGCCTTTCAAATGCCTACCAAGGTAGTGTAGAAACTACCAAGAGAACGCTTGTCTGGCACCTTCCCCGGTGGAGTTGTGCATGGGGTGTCTTTGGAACATTTTGTCACCGGCCGACTCCAAAATTCAGCGATTCCCCATCTCAGCCCAGAAAGCAGGAAGAACAACTTTTGTGGTGCCTTTCAGCTGCCTACCAAGGTAGTGTAAAAACTACCAACAGAATTCGTTCCTGGCACCTTCCCCGGTGGAATTGTGCATGGGGTGTGTTTGGAACATTTTGTCACCGGCCGAGTCCAAAATTCAGCGTTTCCCCATCTCAGCCCAGAAAGCAGGTAGAACAACTTTTGTGGTGCCTTTCAGATGCCTACCAAGGTAGTGTAAAAACTACCAGGAGAACTCCTGTCTGGCACCTTCCGTGGTGGAGTTGTGCAGGGGGTGTGTTTGGAACATTTTGTCACCGGCCGACTCCAAAATTCAGCGTTTCCCCATCTCAGCCCAGAAAGCAGGTAGAACAACTTTTGTGGTGTCTTTTAGATGCCTACCAAGGTAGTGTAAAAACTACCAAGAGAACTCCTGTCTGGCACCTTCCCCGGTGGAGTTGTGCAGGGGGTGTGTTTGGAACATTTTGTCACCGGCCGACTCCAAAATTCAGCGTTTCCCCCATCTCAGCCCAGAAAGCAGGTAGAACAACTTTTGTGGTGTCTTTTAGATGCCTACCAAGGTAGTGTAAAAACTACCAGGAGAACTCCTGTCTGGCACCTTCCGTGGTGGAGTTGTGCATGGGGTGTGTTTGGAACATTTTGTCACCAGCCGACTCCAAAATTCAGCGGTTCCCCATCTCAGCCCAGAAAGCAGGTAGAACAACTTTTGTGGTGTCTTTCAGATGCCTACCAAGGTAGTGTAAAAACTACCAGGAGAACTCCTGTCTGGCACCTTCCGTGGTGGAGTTGTGCATGGGGTGTGTTTGGAACATTTTGTCACCAGCCGAGTCCAAAATTCAGCGTTTCCCCATCTCAGCCCAGAAAGCAGGTAGAACAACTTTTGTGGTGCCTTTCAGCTGCCTACCAAGGTAGTGTAAAAACTACCAAGAGAACTCCTGTCTGGCACCTTCCCCGGTGGAGTTGTGCATGGGGTGTTTTTGGAACATTTTGTCACCAGCCGACTCCAAAATTCAGCGGTTCCCCATCTCAGCCCAGAAAGCAGGTAGAACAACTTTTGTGGTGCCTTTCAGCTGCCTACCAAGGTAGTGTAAAAACTACCAACAGAATTCGTTCCTGGCACCTTCCCCGGTGGAGTTGTGCATGGGATGTGTTTGGAACATTTTGTCACCAGCCGACTCCAAAATTCAGCGGTTCCCCATCTCAGCCCAGAAAGCAGGTAGAACAACTTTTGTGGTGTCTTTCAGATGCCTACCAAGGTAGTGTAAAAACTACTAAGAGAACTCCTGTCTGGCACCTTCCCCGGTGGAGTTTTGCATGGGGTGTGTTTGGAACATTTTGTCACCGGCCGACTCCAAAATTCAGCGATTCCCCATCTCAGCCCAGAAAGCAGGTAGAACAACTTCTGTGGTGTCTTTCAGATGCCTACCAAGGTAGTGTAAAAACTACCAGGAGAACTCCTGTCTGGCACCTTCCCCGGTGGAGTTGTGCATGGGGTGTGTTTGGAACATTTTGTCACCGGCCGAGTCCAAAATTCAGCGTTTCCCCATCTCAGCCCAGAAAGCAGGTACAACAACTTTTCTTGTGCCTTTCAGCTGCCTACCAAGGTAGTGTAAAAACTACCAACAGAATTCGTTCCTGGCACCTTCCCCGGTGGAGTTGTGCATGGGGTGTCTGTGGAACATTTTGTCACCGGCCGAGTCCAAAATTCAGCGTTTCCCCCATCTCAGCCCAGAAAGCAGGTAGAACAACTTTTGTGGTGTCTTTCAGATGCCTACCGGAGCAATGTAAAAACTACCAGGAGAACTCCTGTCTGGCACCTTCCCCGGTGGAGTTGTGCATGGGGTGTGTTTGGAACATTTTGTCACCAGCCGACTCCAAAATTCAGCGATTCCCCATCTCAGCCCAGAAAGCAGGTAGAACAACTTTTGTGGTGTCTTTCAGATGCCTACCAAGGTAGTGTAAAAACTACCAGGAGAACTCCTGCCTGGCACCTTCCCCGGTGGAGTTGTGCATGGGGTGTGTTTGGAACATTTTGTCACCGGCCGACTCCAAAATTCAGCGGTTCCCCATCTCAGCCCAGAAAGCAGGTAGAACAACTTTTCTGGTGTCTTTCAGATGCCTACCAAGGTAGTGTAGAAACTACCAGGAGAACTCCTGTCTGGCACCTTCCCCGGTGGAGTTGTGCAGGGGGTGTGTTTGGAACATTTTGTCACCAGCCGACTCCAAAATTCAGCGGTTCCCCATCTCAGCCCAGAAAGCAGGTAGAACAACTTTTGTGGTGCCTTTCAAATGCCTACCAAGGTAGTGTAGAAACTACCAGGAGAACTCCTGTCTGGCACCTTCCGTGGTGGAGTTGTGCATGGGGTGTGTTTGGAACATTTTGTCACCGGCCGACTCCAAAATTCAGCGTTTCCCCATCTCAGCCCAGAAAGCAGGTAGAACAACTTTTGTGGTGTCTTTCAGATGCCTACCAAGGTAGTGTAAAAACTACCAGGAGAACTCCTGTCTGGCACCTTCCCCGGTGGAGTTGTGCATGGGGTGTGTTTGGAACATTTTGTCACCGGCCGACTCCAAAATTCAGCGGTTCCCCATCTCAGCCCAGAAAGCAGGTACAACAACTTTTCTTGTGCCTTTCAGCTTCCTACCAAGGTAGTGTAAAAACTACCAAAAGAATTCGTTCCTGGCACCTTCCCCGGTGGAGTTGTGCATGGGTTGTGTTTGGAACATTTTGTCACCGGCCGAGTCCAAAATTCAGCGGTTCCCCATCTCAGCCCAGAAAGCAGGTAGAACAACTTTTGTGGTGTCTTTCAGATGCCTACCAAGGTAGTGTAAAAACTACTAAGAGAACTCCTGTCTGGCACCTTCCCCGGTGGAGTTGTGCATGGGGTGTGTTTGGAACATTTTGTCACCAGCCGAGTCCAAAATTCAGCGATTCCCCATCTCAGCCCAGAAAGCAGGTAGAACAACTTTTGTGGTGTCTTTCAGATGCCTACCAAGGTAGTGTAAAAACTACCAGGAGAACTCCTGTCTGGCACCTTCCGTGGTGGAGTTGTGCATGGGGTGTGTTTGGAACATTTTGTCACCGGCCGAGTCCAAAATTCAGCGGTTCCCCATCTCAGCCCAGAAAGCAGGTAGAACAACTTTTGTGGTGTCTTTCAGATGCCTACCGGAGCAATGTAAAAACTACCAAGAGAACTCCTGTCTGGCACCTTCCCCGGTGGAGTTGTGCATGGGGTGTGTTTGGAACATTTTGTCACCGGCCGAGTCCAAAATTCAGCGGTTCCCCATCTCAGCCCAGAAAGCAGGTAGAACAAGTTTTTTGGTGTCTTTCAAATGCCTACCAAGGTAGTGTAAAAACTACCAACAGAATTCGTTCCTGGCACCTTCCCCGGTGGAGTTGTGCATGGGGTGTGTTTGGAACATTTTGTCACCGGCCGAGTCCAAAATTCAGCGGTTCCCCATCTCAGCCCAGAAAGCAG
Source organism: Falco cherrug (assembly GCF_023634085.1). Taxonomy (NCBI): domain Eukaryota; kingdom Metazoa; phylum Chordata; class Aves; order Falconiformes; family Falconidae; genus Falco; species Falco cherrug. The sequence continues at coordinate 386,053 of NW_026599486.1, forward strand.
GTAGAACAACTTTTGTGGTGTCTTTCAGATGCCTACCGGAGCAATGTAAAAACTACCAGGAGAACTCCTGCCTGGCACCTTCCCCGGTGGAGTTGTGCATGGGGTGTGTTTGGAACATTTTGTCACCGGCCGAGTCCAAAATTCAGCGATTCCCCATCTCAGCCCAGAAAGCAGGTAGAACAACTTTTCTGGTGTCTTTCAGATGCCTACCAAGGTAGTGTAAAAACTACCAAAAGAATTCGTTCCTGGCACCTTCCCCGGTGGAGTTGTGCATGGGGTGTGTTTGGAACATTTTGTCACCAGCCGAGTCCAAAATTCAGCGGTTCCCCATCTCAGCCCAGAAAGCAGGTAGAACAACTTTTGTGGTGTCTTTCAGATGCCTACCAAGGTAGTGTAAAAACTACTAAGAGAACTCCTGTCTGGCACCTTCCCCGGTGGAGTTGTGCATGGGGTGTGTTTGGAACATTTTGTCACCAGCCGAGTCCAAAATTCAGCGATTCCCCATCTCAGCCCAGAAAGCAGGTAGAACAACTTCTGTGGTGTCTTTCAGATGCCTACCAAGGTAGTGTAAAAACTACCAGGAGAACTCCTGTCTGGCACCTTCCCCGGTGGAGTTGTGCATGGGGTGTGTTTGGAACATTTTGTCACCGGCCGACTCCAAAATTCAGCGGTTCCCCATGTCAGCCCAGAAAGCAGGTAGAACAACTTTTGTGGTGTCTTTCAGATGCCTACCGGAGCAATGTAAAAACTACCAAGAGAACTCCTGTCTGGCACCTTCCCCGGTGGAGTTGTGCATGGGGTGTGTTTGGAACATTTTGTCACCGGCCGAGTCCAAAATTCAGCGTTTCCCCATCTCAGCCCAGAAAGCAGGTAGAACAACTTTTGTGGTGCCTTTCAAATGCCTACCAAGGTAGTGTAGAAACTACCAGGAGAACTCCTGTCTGGCACCTTCCCCGGTGGAGTTGTGCATGGGGTGTGTTTGGAACATTTTGTCACCAGCCGACTCCAAAATTCAGCGTTTCCCCATCTCAGCCCAGAAAGCAGGTAGAACAACTTTTGTGGTGTCTTTCAGATGCCTACCAAGGTAGTGTAAAAACTACCAGGAGAACTCCTGTCTGGCACCTTCCGTGGTGGAGTTGTGCATGGGGTGTGTTTGGAACATTTTGTCACCGGCCGACTCCAAAATTCAGCGTTTCCCCATCTCAGCCCAGAAAGCAGGTAGAACAACTTTTGTGGTGTCTTTCAGATGCCTACCAAGGTAGTGTAAAAACTACCAGGAGAACTCCTTTCTGGCACCTTCCGTGGTGGAGTTGTGCATGGGGTGTGTTTGGAACATTTTGTCACCGGCCGAGTCCAAAATTCAGCCGTTCCCCATCTCAGCCCAGAAAGCAGGTACAACAACTTTTCTGGTGTCTTTCAGCTGCCTACCAAGGTAGTGTAAAAACTACCAAAAGAATTCGTTCCTGGCACCTTCCCCGGTGGAGTTGTGCATGGGGTGTGTTTGGAACATTTTGTCACCAGCCGACTCCAAAATTCAGCGGTTCCCCATCTCAGCCCAGAAAGCAGGTACAACAACTTTTGTGGTGTCTTTCAGATGCCTACCAAGGTAGTGTAAAAACTACTAAGAGAACTCCTGTCTGGCACCTTCCCCGGTGGAGTTGTGCATGGGGTGTGTTTGGAACATTTTGTCACCAGCCGAGTCCAAAATTCAGCGATTCCCCATCTCAGCCCAGAAAGCAGGTAGAACAACTTCTGTGGTGTCTTTCAGATGCCTACCAAGGTAGTGTAAAAACTACCAGGAGAACTCCTGTCTGGCACCTTCCCCGGTGGAGTTGTGCATGGGGTGTGTTTGGAACATTTTGTCACCGGCCGACTCCAAAATTCAGCGGTTCCCCATGTCAGCCCAGAAAGCAGGTAGAACAACTTTTGTGGTGTCTTTCAGATGCCTACCGGAGCAATGTAAAAACTACCAAGAGAACTCCTGTCTGGCACCTTCCCCGGTGGAGTTGTGCATGGGGTGTGTTTGGAACATTTTGTCACCGGCCGAGTCCAAAATTCAGCGGTTCCCCATCTCAGCCCAGAAAGCAGGTAGAACAAGTTTTTTGGTGTCTTTCAAATGCTTACCAAGGTAGTGTAAAAACTACCAACAGAATTCGTTCCTGGCACCTTCCCCGGTGGAGTTGTGCATGGGGTGTGTTTGGAACATTTTGTCACCAGCCGACTCCAAAATTCAGCGGTTCCCCATCTCAGCCCAGAAAGCAGGTACAACAACTTTTCTTGTGCCTTTCAGCTGCCTACCAAGGTAGTGTAAAAACTACCAACAGAATTCGTTCCTGGCACCTTCCCCGGTGGAGTTGTGCATGGGGTGTCTGTGGAACATTTTGTCACCGGCCGACTCCAAAATTCAGCGGTTCCCCATCTCAGCCCAGAAAGCAGGTAGAACAACTTTTGTGGTGTCTTTCAGATGCCTACCGGAGCAATGTAAAAACTACCAGGAGAACTCCTGCCTGGCACCTTCCCCGGTGGAGTTGTGCATGGGGTGTGTTTGGAACATTTTGTCACCGGCCGAGTCCAAAATTCAGCGATTCCCCATCTCAGCCCAGAAAGCAGGTAGAACAACTTTTCTGGTGTCTTTCAGATGCCTACCAAGGTAGTGTAAAAACTACCAGGAGAACTCCTGTCTGGCACCTTCCGTGGTGGAGTTGTGCATGGGGTGTGTTTGGAACATTTTGTCACCAGCCGACTCCAAAATTCAGCGGTTCCCCATCTCAGCCCACAAAGCAGGTAGAACAACTTTTGTGGTGCCTTTCAGCTGCCTACCAAGGTAGTGTAAAAACTACCAAGAGAACTCCTGTCTGGCACCTTCCGTGGTGGAGTTGTGCATGGGGTGTGTTTGGAACATTTTGTCACCAGCCGAGTCCAAAATTCAGCGGTTCCCCATCTCAGCCCAGAAAGCAGGTAGAACAACTTTTGTGGTGCCTTTCAAATGCCTACCAAGGTAGTGTAGAAACTACCAGGAGAACTCCTGCCTGGCACCTTCCCCGGTGGAGTTGTGCATGGGGTGTGTTTGGAACATTTTGTCACCGGCCGAGTCCAAAATTCAGCGGTTCCCCATCTCAGCCCAGAAAGCAGGTAGAACAACTTTTGTGGTGTCCTTTTGATGCCTACCGGAGCAATGTAAAAACTACCAGGAGAACTCCTGCCTGGCACCTTCCCCGGTGGAGTTGTGCATGGGGTGTGTTTGGAACATTTTGTCACCGGCCGAGTCCAAAATTCAGCGATTCCCCATCTCAGCCCAGAAAGCAGGTAGAACAACTTTTGTGGTGTCTTTCAGATGCCTACCAAGGTAGTGTAAAAACTATCAGGAGAACTCCTGCCTGGCACCTTCCCCGGTGGAGTTGTGCATGGGGTGTGTTTGGAACATTTTGTCACCGGCCGAGTCCAAAATTCAGCCGTTCCCCATCTCAGCCCAGAAAGCAGGTAGAACAACTTTTCTGGTGTCTTTCAGATGCCTACCAAGGTAGTGTAAAAACTACCAGGAGAACTCCTGCCTGGCACCTTCCCCGGTGGAGTTGTGCATGGGGTGTCTTTGGAACATTTTGTCACCAGCCGACTCCAAAATTCAGCGGTTCCCCATCTCAGCCCACAAAGCAGGTAGAACAACTTTTGTGGTGCCTTTCAGCTGCCTACCAAGGTAGTGTAAAAACTACCAAGAGAACTCCTGTCTGGCACCTTCCGTGGTGGAGTTGTGCATGGGGTGTGTTTGGAACATTTTGTCACCAGCCGAGTCCAAAATTCAGCGGTTCCCCATCTCAGCCCAGAAAGCAGGTAGAACAACTTTTGTGGTGCCTTTCAAATGCCTACCAAGGTAGTGTAGAAACTACCAGGAGAACTCCTGTCTGGCACCTTCCCCGGTGGAGTTGTGCATGGGGTGTGTTTGGAACATTTTGTCACCAGCCGACTCCAAAATTCAGCGGTTCCCCATCTCAGCCCACAAAGCAGGTAGAACAACTTTTGTGGTGTCTTTCAGATGCCTACCAAGGTAGTGTAAAAACTACCAAGAGAACTCCTGTCTGGCACCTTCCCCGGTGGAGTTGTGCATGGGGTGTGTTTGGAACATTTTGTCACCGGCCGACTCCAAAATTCAGCGGTTCCCCATCTCAGCCCAGAAAGCAGGTAGAACAACTTTTGTGGTGTCTTTCAGATGCCTACCAAGGTAGTGTAAAAACTACCAGGAGAACTCCTGTCTGGCACCTTCCGTGGTGGAGTTGTGCATGGGGTGTGTTTGGAACATTTTGTCACCGGCCGAGTCCAAAATTCAGCCGTTCCCCATCTCAGCCCAGAAAGCAGGTACAACAACTTTTCTTGTGCCTTTCAGCTGCCTACCAAGGTAGTGTAAAAACTACCAAAAGAATTCGTTCCTGGCACCTTCCCCGGTGGAGTTGTGCATGGGGTGTGTTTGGAACATTTTGTCACCGGCCGAGTCCAAAATTCAGCGGTTCCCCATCTCAGCCCAGAAAGCAGGTAGAACAACTTTTGTGGTGTCTTTCAGATGCCTACCAAGGTAGTGTAAAAACTACTAAGAGAACTCCTGTCTGGCACCTTCCCCGGTGGAGTTGTGCATGGGGTGTGTTTGGAACATTTTGTCACCAGCCGAGTCCAAAATTCAGCGATTCCCCATCTCAGCCCAGAAAGCAGGTAGAACAACTTCTGTGGTGTCTTTCAGATGCCTACCAAGGTAGTGTAAAAACTACCAGGAGAACTCCTGTCTGGCACCTTCCCCGGTGGAGTTGTGCATGGGGTGTGTTTGGAAAATTTTGTCACCGGCCGACTCCAAAATTCAGCGGTTCCCCATGTCAGCCCAGAAAGCAGGTAGAACAACTTTTGTGGTGTCTTTCAGATGCCTACCGGAGCAATGTAAAAACTACCAAGAGAACTCCTGTCTGGCACCTTCCCCGGTGGAGTTGTGCATGGGGTGTGTTTGGAACATTTTGTCACCAGCCGACTCCAAAATTCAGCGTTTCCCCATCTCAGCCCAGAAAGCAGGTAGAACAACTTTTGTGGTGTCTTTCAGATGCCTACCAAGGTAGTGTAAAAACTACCAGGAGAACTCCTGTCTGGCACCTTCCCCGGTGGAGTTGTGCATGGGGTGTGTTTGGAACATTTTGTCACCGGCCGAGTCCAAAATTCAGCGGTTCCCCATCTCAGCCCAGAAAGCAGGTAGAACAACTTTTGTGGTGTCTTTCAGATGCCTACCAAGGTAGTGTAAAAACTACCAGGAGAACTCCTGTCTGGCACCTTCCCCGGTGGAGTTGTGCATGGGGTGTGTTTGGAACATTTTGTCACCAGCCGACTCCAAAATTCAGCGGTTCCCCATCTCAGCCCAGAAAGCAGGTAGAACAACTTTTGTGGTGTCTTTCAGATGCCTACCGGAGCAATGTAAAAACTACCAGGAGAACTCCTGCCTGGCACCTTCCCCGGTGGAGTTGTGCATGGGGTGTGTTTGGAACATTTTGTCACCGGCCGAGTCCAAAATTCAGCGATTCCCCATCTCAGCCCAGAAAGCAGGTAGAACAACTTTTCTGGTGTCTTTCAGATGCCTACCAAGGTAGTGTAAAAACTACCAGGAGAACTCCTGTCTGGCACCTTCCCCGGTGGAGTTTTGCATGGGGTGTGTTTGGAACATTTTGTCACCGGCCGACTCCAAAATTCAGCGATTCCCCATCTCAGCCCAGAAAGCAGGTAGAACAACTTCTGTGGTGTCTTTCAGATGCCTACCAAGGTAGTGTAAAAACTACCAGGAGAACTCCTGTCTGGCACCTTCCCCGGTGGAGTTTTGCATGGGGTGTGTTTGGAACATTTTGTCACCGGCCGACTCCAAAATTCAGCGATTCCCCATCTCAGCCCAGAAAGCAGGTAGAACAACTTTTGTGGTGTCTTTCAGATGCCTACCAAGGTAGTGTAAAAACTACCAGGAGAACTCCTTTCTGGCACCTTCCGTGGTGGAGTTGTGCATGGGGTGTGTTTGGAACATTTTGTCACCGGCCGAGTCCAAAATTCAGCCGTTCCCCATCTCAGCCCAGAAAGCAGGTACAACAACTTTTCTGGTGTCTTTCAGCTGCCTACCAAGGTAGTGTAAAAACTACCAAAAGAATTCGTTCCTGGCACCTTCCCCGGTGGAGTTGTGCATGGGGTGTGTTTGGAACATTTTGTCACCAGCCGACTCCAAAATTCAGCGGTTCCCCATCTCAGCCCAGAAAGCAGGTAGAACAACTTTTGTGGTGTCTTTCAGATGCCTACCAAGGTAGTGTAAAAACTACTAAGAGAACTCCTGTCTGGCACCTTCCCCGGTGGAGTTGTGCATGGGGTGTGTTTGGAACATTTTGTCACCAGCCGAGTCCAAAATTCAGCGATTCCCCATCTCAGCCCAGAAAGCAGGTAGAACAACTTCTGTGGTGTCTTTCAGATGCCTACCAAGGTAGTGTAAAAACTACCAGGAGAACTCCTGTCTGGCACCTTCCCCGGTGGAGTTGTGCATGGGGTGTGTTTGGAACATTTTGTCACCGGCCGACTCCAAAATTCAGCGGTTCCCCATGTCAGCCCAGAAAGCAGGTAGAACAACTTTTGTGGTGTCTTTCAGATGCCTACCGGAGCAATGTAAAAACTACCAAGAGAACTCCTGTCTGGCACCTTCCCCGGTGGAGTTGTGCATGGGGTGTGTTTGGAACATTTTGTCACCGGCCGAGTCCAAAATTCAGCGGTTCCCCATCTCAGCCCAGAAAGCAGGTAGAACAAGTTTTTTGGTGTCTTTCAAATGCTTACCAAGGTAGTGTAAAAACTACCAACAGAATTCGTTCCTGGCACCTTCCCCGGTGGAGTTGTGCATGGGGTGTGTTTGGAACATTTTGTCACCAGCCGACTCCAAAATTCAGCGGTTCCCCATCTCAGCCCAGAAAGCAGGTACAACAACTTTTCTTGTGCCTTTCAGCTGCCTACCAAGGTAGTGTAAAAACTACCAACAGAATTCGTTCCTGGCACCTTCCCCGGTGGAGTTGTGCATGGGGTGTCTGTGGAACATTTTGTCACCGGCCGACTCCAAAATTCAGCGGTTCCCCATCTCAGCCCAGAAAGCAGGTAGAACAACTTTTGTGGTGTCTTTCAGATGCCTACCGGAGCAATGTAAAAACTACCAGGAGAACTCCTGCCTGGCACCTTCCCCGGTGGAGTTGTGCATGGGGTGTGTTTGGAACATTTTGTCACCGGCCGAGTCCAAAATTCAGCGATTCCCCATCTCAGCCCAGAAAGCAGGTAGAACAACTTTTCTGGTGTCTTTCAGATGCCTACCAAGGTAGTGTAAAAACTACCAGGAGAACTCCTGTCTGGCACCTTCCGTGGTGGAGTTGTGCATGGGGTGTGTTTGGAACATTTTGTCACCAGCCGACTCCAAAATTCTGCGGTTCCCCATCTCAGCCCACAAAGCAGGTAGAACAACTTTTGTGGTGCCTTTCAGCTGCCTACCAAGGTAGTGTAAAAACTACCAAGAGAACTCCTGTCTGGCACCTTCCGTGGTGGAGTTGTGCATGGGGTGTGTTTGGAACATTTTGTCACCAGCCGAGTCCAAAATTCAGCGGTTCCCCATCTCAGCCCAGAAAGCAGGTAGAACAACTTTTGTGGTGCCTTTCAAATGCCTACCAAGGTAGTGTAGAAACTACCAGGAGAACTCCTGCCTGGCACCTTCCCCGGTGGAGTTGTGCATGGGGTGTGTTTGGAACATTTTGTCACCGGCCGAGTCCAAAATTCAGCGGTTCCCCATCTCAGCCCAGAAAGCAGGTAGAACAACTTTTGTGGTGTCCTTTTGATGCCTACCGGAGCAATGTAAAAACTACCAGGAGAACTCCTGCCTGGCACCTTCCCCGGTGGAGTTGTGCATGGGGTGTGTTTGGAACATTTTGTCACCGGCCGACTCCAAAATTCAGCGATTCCCCATCTCAGCCCAGAAAGCAGGTAGAACAACTTTTGTGGTGTCTTTCAGATGCCTACCAAGGTAGTGTAAAAACTATCAGGAGAACTCCTGCCTGGCACCTTCCCCGGTGGAGTTGTGCATGGGGTGTGTTTGGAACATTTTGTCACCGGCCGAGTCCAAAATTCAGCTGTTCCCCATCTCAGCCCAGAAAGCAGGTAGAACAACTTTTCTGGTGTCTTTCAGATGCCTACCAAGGTAGTGTAAAAACTACCAGGAGAACTCCTGCCTGGCACCTTCCCCGGTGGAGTTGTGCATGGGGTGTCTTTGGAACATTTTGTCACCAGCCGACTCCAAAATTCAGCGGTTCCCCATCTCAGCCCACAAAGCAGGTAGAACAACTTTTGTGGTGCCTTTCAGCTGCCTACCAAGGTAGTGTAAAAACTACCAAGAGAACTCCTGTCTGGCACCTTCCGTGGTGGAGTTGTGCATGGGGTGTGTTTGGAACATTTTGTCACCAGCCGAGTCCAAAATTCAGCGGTTCCCCATCTCAGCCCAGAAAGCAGGTAGAACAACTTTTGTGGTGCCTTTCAAATGCCTACCAAGGTAGTGTAGAAACTACCAGGAGAACTCCTGTCTGGCACCTTCCCCGGTGGAGTTGTGCATGGGGTGTGTTTGGAACATTTTGTCACCAGCCGAGTCCAAAATTCAGCGTTTCCCCATCTCAGCCCAGAAAGCAGGTAGAACAACTTTTGTGGTGTCTTTCAGATGCCTACCAAGGTAGTGTAAAAACTACCAAGAGAACTCCTGTCTGGCACCTTCCCCGGTGGAGTTGTGCATGGGGTGTGTTTGGAACATTTTGTCACCGGCCGACTCCAAAATTCAGCGGTTCCCCATCTCAGCCCAGAAAGCAGGTAGAACAACTTTTGTCGTGTCTTTCAAATGCCTACCAAGGTAGTGTAAAAACTACCAGGAGAACTCCTGTCTGGCACCTTCCGTGGTGGAGTTGTGCATGGGGTGTGTTTGGAACATTTTGTCACCGGCCGAGTCCAAAATTCAGCCGTTCCCCATCTCAGCCCAGAAAGCAGGTACAACAACTTTTCTTGTGCCTTTCAGCTGCCTACCAAGGTAGTGTAAAAACTACCAAAAGAATTCGTTCCTGGCACCTTCCCCGGTGGAGTTGTGCATGGGGTGTGTTTGGAACATTTTGTCACCGGCCGAGTCCAAAATTCAGCGGTTCCCCATCTCAGCCCAGAAAGCAGGTAGAACAACTTTTGTGGTGTCTTTCAGATGCCTACCAAGGTAGTGTAAAAACTACTAAGAGAACTCCTGTCTGGCACCTTCCCCGGTGGAGTTGTGCATGGGGTGTGTTTGGAACATTTTGTCACCAGCCGAGTCCAAAATTCAGCGATTCCCCATCTCAGCCCAGAAAGCAGGTAGAACAACTTCTGTGGTGTCTTTCAGATGCCTACCAAGGTAGTGTAAAAACTACCAGGAGAACTCCTGTCTGGCACCTTCCCCGGTGGAGTTGTGCATGGGGTGTGTTTGGAACATTTTGTCACCGGCCGAGTCCAAAATTCAGCGGTTCCCCATCTCAGCCCAGAAAGCAGGTAGAACAACTTTTGTGGTGTCTTTCAGATGCCTACCAAGGTAGTGTAAAAACTACTAAGAGAACTCCTGTCTGGCACCTTCCCCGGTGGAGTTGTGCATGGGGTGTGTTTGGAACATTTTGTCACCAGCCGAGTCCAAAATTCAGCGATTCCCCATCTCAGCCCAGAAAGCAGGTAGAACAACTTCTGTGGTGTCTTTCAGATGCCTACCAAGGTAGTGTAAAAACTACCAGGAGAACTCCTGTCTGGCACCTTCCCCGGTGGAGTTGTGCATGGGGTGTGTTTGGAACATTTTGTCACCGGCCGACTCCAAAATTCAGCGGTTCCCCATGTCAGCCCAGAAAGCAGGTAGAACAACTTTTGTGGTGTCTTTCAGATGCCTACCGGAGCAATGTAAAAACTACCAAGAGAACTCCTGTCTGGCACCTTCCCCGGTGGAGTTGTGCATGGGGTGTGTTTGGAACATTTTGTCACCAGCCGACTCCAAAATTCAGCGTTTCCCCATCTCAGCCCAGAAAGCAGGTAGAACAACTTTTGTGGTGTCTTTCAGATGCCTACCAAGGTAGTGTAAAAACTACCAGGAGAACTCCTGTCTGGCACCTTCCCCGGTGGAGTTGTGCATGGGGTGTGTTTGGAACATTTTGTCACCGGCCGAGTCCAAAATTCAGCGGTTCCCCATCTCAGCCCAGAAAGCAGGTAGAACAACTTTTGTGGTGTCTTTCAGATGCCTACCAAGGTAGTGTAAAAACTACCAGGAGAACTCCTGTCTGGCACCTTCCCCGGTGGAGTTGTGCATGGGGTGTGTTTGGAACATTTTGTCACCAGCCGACTCCAAAATTCAGCGGTTCCCCATCTCAGCCCAGAAAGCAGGTAGAACAACTTTTGTGGTGTCTTTCAGATGCCTACCGGAGCAATGTAAAAACTACCAGGAGAACTCCTGCCTGGCACCTTCCCCGGTGGAGTTGTGCATGGGGTGTGTTTGGAACATTTTGTCACCGGCCGAGTCCAAAATTCAGCGATTCCCCATCTCAGCCCAGAAAGCAGGTAGAACAACTTTTCTGGTGTCTTTCAGATGCCTACCAAGGTAGTGTAAAAACTACCAGGAGAACTCCTGTCTGGCACCTTCCCCGGTGGAGTTTTGCATGGGGTGTGTTTGGAACATTTTGTCACCGGCCGACTCCAAAATTCAGCGATTCCCCATCTCAGCCCAGAAAGCAGGTAGAACAACTTCTGTGGTGTCTTTCAGATGCCTACCAAGGTAGTGTAAAAACTACCAGGAGAACTCCTGTCTGGCACCTTCCCCGGTGGAGTTTTGCATGGGGTGTGTTTGGAACATTTTGTCACCGGCCGAGTCCAAAATTCAGCGTTTCCCCATCTCAGCCCAGAAAGCAGGTACAACAACTTTTCTTGTGCCTTTCAGCTGCCTACCAAGGTAGTGTAAAAACTACCAACAGAATTCGTTCCTGGCACCTTCCCCGGTGGAGTTGTGCATGGGGTGTCTGTGGAACATTTTGTCACCGGCCGAGTCCAAAATTCAGCGTTTCCCCATCTCAGCCCAGAAAGCAGGTAGAACAACTTTTGTGGTGTCTTTCAGATGCCTACCGGAGCAATGTAAAAACTACCAGGAGAACTCCTGTCTGGCACCTTCCCCGGTGGAGTTGTGCATGGGGTGTGTTTGGAACATTTTGTCACCAGCCGACTCCAAAATTCAGCGATTCCCCATCTCAGCCCAGAAAGCAGGTAGAACAACTTTTGTGGTGTCTTTCAGATGCCTACCAAGGTACTGTAAAAACTATCAGGAGAACTCCTGCCTGGCACCTTCCCCGGTGGAGTTGTGCATGGGGTGTGTTTGGAACATTTTGTCACCGGCCGACTCCAAAATTCAGCGGTTCCCCATCTCAGCCCAGAAAGCAGGTAGAACAACTTTTCTGGTGTCTTTCAGATGCCTACCAAGGTAGTGTAGAAACTACCAGGAGAACTCCTGTCTGGCACCTTCCCCGGTGGAGTTGTGCATGGGGTGTGTTTGGAACATTTTGTCACCGGCCGACTCCAAAATTCAGCGATTCCCCATCTCAGCCCACAAAGCAGGTAGAACAACTTTTGTGGTGTCTTTCAGATGCCTACCAAGGTAGTGTAAAAACTACCAAGAGAACTCCTGTCTGGCACCTTCCCCGGTGGAGTTGTGCATGGGGTGTGTTTGGAACATTTTGTCACCGGCCGAGTCCAAAATTCAGCGATTCCCCATCTCAGCCCAGAAAGCAGGTAGAACAACTTTTGTGGTGCCTTTCAAATGCCTACCAAGGTAGTGTAGAAACTACCAGGAGAACTCCTGTCTGGCACCTTCCCCGGTGGAGTTGTGCATGGGGTGTGTTTGGAACATTTTGTCACCGGCCGACTCCAAAATTCAGCGTTTCCCCATCTCAGCCCAGAAAGCAGGTAGAACAACTTTTGTGGTGTCTTTCAGATGCCTACCAAGGTAGTGTAAAAACTACCAGGAGAACTCCTGTCTGGCACCTTCCGTGGTGGAGTTGTGCATGGGGTGTGTTTGGAACATTTTGTCACCGGCCGACTCCAAAATTCAGCGGTTCCCCATGTCAGCCCAGAAAGCAGGTAGAACAACTTTTGTGGTGTCTTTCAGATGCCTACCGGAGCAATGTAAAAACTACCAAGAGAACTCCTGTCTGGCACCTTCCCCGGTGGAGTTGTGCATGGGGTGTGTTTGGAACATTTTGTCACCGGCCGAGTCCAAAATTCAGCGGTTCCCCATCTCAGCCCAGAAAGCAGGTAGAACAAGTTTTTTGGTGTCTTTCAAATGCTTACCAAGGTAGTTTAAAAACTACCAACAGAATTCGTTCCTGGCACCTTCCCCGGTGGAGTTGTGCATGGGGTGTGTTTGGAACATTTTGTCACCAGCCGACTCCAAAATTCAGCGGTTCCCCATCTCAGCCCAGAAAGCAGGTAGAACAACTTTTGTGGTGTCTTTCAGATGCCTACCAAGGTAGTGTAAAAACTACCAACAGAATTCGTTCCTGGCACCTTCCCCGGTGGAGTTGTGCATGGGGTGTCTGTGGAACATTTTGTCACCGGCCGACTCCAAAATTCAGCGGTTCCCCATCTCAGCCCAGAAAGCAGGTAGAACAACTTTTGTGGTGTCTTTCAGATGCCTACCGGAGCAATGTAAAAACTACCAGGAGAACTCCTGCCTGGCACCTTCCCCGGTGGAGTTGTGCATGGGGTGTGTTTGGAACATTTTGTCACCGGCCGAGTCCAAAATTCAGCGATTCCCCATCTCAGCCCAGAAAGCAGGTAGAACAACTTTTCTGGTGTCTTTCAGATGCCTACCAAGGTAGTGTAAAAACTACCAGGAGAACTCCTGTCTGGCACCTTCCGTGGTGGAGTTGTGCATGGGGTGTGTTTGGAACATTTTGTCACCAGCCGACTCCAAAATTCTGCGGTTCCCCATCTCAGCCCACAAAGCAGGTAGAACAACTTTTGTGGTGCCTTTCAGCTGCCTACCAAGGTAGTGTAAAAACTACCAAGAGAACTCCTGTCTGGCACCTTCCGTGGTGGAGTTGTGCATGGGGTGTGTTTGGAACATTTTGTCACCAGCCGAGTCCAAAATTCAGCGGTTCCCCATCTCAGCCCAGAAAGCAGGTAGAACAACTTTTGTGGTGCCTTTCAAATGCCTACCAAGGTAGTGTAGAAACTACCAGGAGAACTCCTGCCTGGCACCTTCCCCGGTGGAGTTGTGCATGGGGTGTGTTTGGAACATTTTGTCACCGGCCGAGTCCAAAATTCAGCGGTTCCCCATCTCAGCCCAGAAAGCAGGTAGAACAACTTTTGTGGTGTCCTTTTGATGCCTACCGGAGCAATGTAAAAACTACCAGGAGAACTCCTGCCTGGCACCTTCCCCGGTGGAGTTGTGCATGGGGTGTGTTTGGAACATTTTGTCACCGGCCGACTCCAAAATTCAGCGATTCCCCATCTCAGCCCAGAAAGCAGGTAGAACAACTTTTGTGGTGTCTTTCAGATGCCTACCAAGGTAGTGTAAAAACTATCAGGAGAACTCCTGCCTGGCACCTTCCCCGGTGGAGTTGTGCATGGGGTGTGTTTGGAACATTTTGTCACCGGCCGAGTCCAAAATTCAGCTGTTCCCCATCTCAGCCCAGAAAGCAGGTAGAACAACTTTTCTGGTGTCTTTCAGATGCCTACCAAGGTAGTGTAAAAACTACCAGGAGAACTCCTGCCTGGCACCTTCCCCGGTGGAGTTGTGCATGGGGTGTCTTTGGAACATTTTGTCACCAGCCGACTCCAAAATTCAGCGGTTCCCCATCTCAGCCCACAAAGCAGGTAGAACAACTTTTGTGGTGCCTTTCAGCTGCCTACCAAGGTAGTGTAAAAACTACCAAGAGAACTCCTGTCTGGCACCTTCCGTGGTGGAGTTGTGCATGGGGTGTGTTTGGAACATTTTGTCACCAGCCGAGTCCAAAATTCAGCGGTTCCCCATCTCAGCCCAGAAAGCAGGTAGAACAACTTTTGTGGTGCCTTTCAAATGCCTACCAAGGTAGTGTAGAAACTACCAGGAGAACTCCTGTCTGGCACCTTCCCCGGTGGAGTTGTGCATGGGGTGTGTTTGGAACATTTTGTCACCAGCCGAGTCCAAAATTCAGCGTTTCCCCATCTCAGCCCAGAAAGCAGGTAGAACAACTTTTGTGGTGTCTTTCAGATGCCTACCAAGGTAGTGTAAAAACTACCAAGAGAACTCCTGTCTGGCACCTTCCCCGGTGGAGTTGTGCATGGGGTGTGTTTGGAACATTTTGTCACCGGCCGACTCCAAAATTCAGCGGTTCCCCATCTCAGCCCAGAAAGCAGGTAGAACAACTTTTGTCGTGTCTTTCAAATGCCTACCAAGGTAGTGTAAAAACTACCAGGAGAACTCCTGTCTGGCACCTTCCGTGGTGGAGTTGTGCATGGGGTGTGTTTGGAACATTTTGTCACCGGCCGAGTCCAAAATTCAGCCGTTCCCCATCTCAGCCCAGAAAGCAGGTACAACAACTTTTCTTGTGCCTTTCAGCTGCCTACCAAGGTAGTGTAAAAACTACCAAAAGAATTCGTTCCTGGCACCTTCCCCGGTGGAGTTGTGCATGGGGTGTGTTTGGAACATTTTGTCACCGGCCGAGTCCAAAATTCAGCGGTTCCCCATCTCAGCCCAGAAAGCAGGTAGAACAACTTTTGTGGTGTCTTTCAGATGCCTACCAAGGTAGTGTAAAAACTACTAAGAGAACTCCTGTCTGGCACCTTCCCCGGTGGAGTTGTGCATGGGGTGTGTTTGGAACATTTTGTCACCAGCCGAGTCCAAAATTCAGCGATTCCCCATCTCAGCCCAGAAAGCAGGTAGAACAACTTCTGTGGTGTCTTTCAGATGCCTACCAAGGTAGTGTAAAAACTACCAGGAGAACTCCTGTCTGGCACCTTCCCCGGTGGAGTTGTGCATGGGGTGTGTTTGGAACATTTTGTCACCGGCCGAGTCCAAAATTCAGCGGTTCCCCATCTCAGCCCAGAAAGCAGGTAGAACAACTTTTGTGGTGTCTTTCAGATGCCTACCAAGGTAGTGTAAAAACTACTAAGAGAACTCCTGTCTGGCACCTTCCCCGGTGGAGTTGTGCATGGGGTGTGTTTGGAACATTTTGTCACCAGCCGAGTCCAAAATTCAGCGATTCCCCATCTCAGCCCAGAAAGCAGGTAGAACAACTTCTGTGGTGTCTTTCAGATGCCTACCAAGGTAGTGTAAAAACTACCAGGAGAACTCCTGTCTGGCACCTTCCCCGGTGGAGTTGTGCATGGGGTGTGTTTGGAACATTTTGTCACCGGCCGACTCCAAAATTCAGCGGTTCCCCATGTCAGCCCAGAAAGCAGGTAGAACAACTTTTGTGGTGTCTTTCAGATGCCTACCGGAGCAATGTAAAAACTACCAAGAGAACTCCTGTCTGGCACCTTCCCCGGTGGAGTTGTGCATGGGGTGTGTTTGGAACATTTTGTCACCAGCCGACTCCAAAATTCAGCGTTTCCCCATCTCAGCCCAGAAAGCAGGTAGAACAACTTTTGTGGTGTCTTTCAGATGCCTACCAAGGTAGTGTAAAAACTACCAGGAGAACTCCTGTCTGGCACCTTCCCCGGTGGAGTTGTGCATGGGGTGTGTTTGGAACATTTTGTCACCGGCCGAGTCCAAAATTCAGCGGTTCCCCATCTCAGCCCAGAAAGCAGGTAGAACAACTTTTGTGGTGTCTTTCAGATGCCTACCAAGGTAGTGTAAAAACTACCAGGAGAACTCCTGTCTGGCACCTTCCCCGGTGGAGTTGTGCATGGGGTGTGTTTGGAACATTTTGTCACCAGCCGACTCCAAAATTCAGCGGTTCCCCATCTCAGCCCAGAAAGCAGGTAGAACAACTTTTGTGGTGTCTTTCAGATGCCTACCGGAGCAATGTAAAAACTACCAGGAGAACTCCTGCCTGGCACCTTCCCCGGTGGAGTTGTGCATGGGGTGTGTTTGGAACATTTTGTCACCGGCCGAGTCCAAAATTCAGCGATTCCCCATCTCAGCCCAGAAAGCAGGTAGAACAACTTTTCTGGTGTCTTTCAGATGCCTACCAAGGTAGTGTAAAAACTACCAGGAGAACTCCTGTCTGGCACCTTCCCCGGTGGAGTTTTGCATGGGGTGTGTTTGGAACATTTTGTCACCGGCCGACTCCAAAATTCAGCGATTCCCCATCTCAGCCCAGAAAGCAGGTAGAACAACTTCTGTGGTGTCTTTCAGATGCCTACCAAGGTAGTGTAAAAACTACCAGGAGAACTCCTGTCTGGCACCTTCCCCGGTGGAGTTTTGCATGGGGTGTGTTTGGAACATTTTGTCACCGGCCGAGTCCAAAATTCAGCGTTTCCCCATCTCAGCCCAGAAAGCAGGTACAACAACTTTTCTTGTGCCTTTCAGCTGCCTACCAAGGTAGTGTAAAAACTACCAACAGAATTCGTTCCTGGCACCTTCCCCGGTGGAGTTGTGCATGGGGTGTCTGTGGAACATTTTGTCACCGGCCGAGTCCAAAATTCAGCGTTTCCCCATCTCAGCCCAGAAAGCAGGTAGAACAACTTTTGTGGTGTCTTTCAGATGCCTACCGGAGCAATGTAAAAACTACCAGGAGAACTCCTGTCTGGCACCTTCCCCGGTGGAGTTGTGCATGGGGTGTGTTTGGAACATTTTGTCACCAGCCGACTCCAAAATTCAGCGATTCCCCATCTCAGCCCAGAAAGCAGGTAGAACAACTTTTGTGGTGTCTTTCAGATGCCTACCAAGGTACTGTAAAAACTATCAGGAGAACTCCTGCCTGGCACCTTCCCCGGTGGAGTTGTGCATGGGGTGTGTTTGGAACATTTTGTCACCGGCCGACTCCAAAATTCAGCGGTTCCCCATCTCAGCCCAGAAAGCAGGTAGAACAACTTTTCTGGTGTCTTTCAGATGCCTACCAAGGTAGTGTAGAAACTACCAGGAGAACTCCTGTCTGGCACCTTCCCCGGTGGAGTTGTGCATGGGGTGTGTTTGGAACATTTTGTCACCGGCCGACTCCAAAATTCAGCGATTCCCCATCTCAGCCCACAAAGCAGGTAGAACAACTTTTGTGGTGTCTTTCAGATGCCTACCAAGGTAGTGTAAAAACTACCAAGAGAACTCCTGTCTGGCACCTTCCCCGGTGGAGTTGTGCATGGGGTGTGTTTGGAACATTTTGTCACCGGCCGAGTCCAAAATTCAGCGATTCCCCATCTCAGCCCAGAAAGCAGGTAGAACAACTTTTGTGGTGCCTTTCAAATGCCTACCAAGGTAGTGTAGAAACTACCAGGAGAACTCCTGTCTGGCACCTTCCCCGGTGGAGTTGTGCATGGGGTGTGTTTGGAACATTTTGTCACCGGCCGACTCCAAAATTCAGCGTTTCCCCATCTCAGCCCAGAAAGCAGGTAGAACAACTTTTGTGGTGTCTTTCAGATGCCTACCAAGGTAGTGTAAAAACTACCAGGAGAACTCCTGTCTGGCACCTTCCGTGGTGGAGTTGTGCATGGGGTGTGTTTGGAACATTTTGTCACCGGCCGAGTCCAAAATTCAGCGGTTCCCCATCTCAGCCCAGAAAGCAGGTACAACAACTTTTCTTGTGCCTTTCAGCTGCCTACCAAGGTAGTGTAAAAACTACCAAAAGAATTCGTTCCTGGCACCTTCCCCGGTGGAGTTGTGCATGGGGTGTCTTTGGAACATTTTGTCACCGGCCGAGTCCAAAATTCAGCGGTTCCCCATCTCAGCCCAGAAAGCAGGTACAACAACTTTTCTTGTGCCTTTCAGCTGCCTACCAAGGTAGTGTAAAAACTACCAACAGAATTCGTTCCTGGCACCTTCCCCGGTGGAGTTGTGCATGGGGTGTCTGTGGAACATTTTGTCACCGGCCGAGTCCAAAATTCAGCGTTTCCCCATCTCAGCCCAGAAAGCAGGTAGAACAACTTTTGTGGTGTCTTTCAGATGCCTACCGGAGCAATGTAAAAACTACCAGGAGAACTCCTGTCTGGCACCTTCCCCGGTGGAGTTGTGCATGGGGTGTGTTTGGAACATTTTGTCACCAGCCGACTCCAAAATTCAGCGATTCCCCATCTCAGCCCAGAAAGCAGGTAGAACAACTTTTGTGGTGTCTTTCAGATGCCTACCAAGGTACTGTAAAAACTATCAGGAGAACTCCTGCCTGGCACCTTCCCCGGTGGAGTTGTGCATGGGGTGTGTTTGGAACATTTTGTCACCGGCCGACTCCAAAATTCAGCGGTTCCCCATCTCAGCCCAGAAAGCAGGTAGAACAACTTTTCTGGTGTCTTTCAGATGCCTACCAAGGTAGTGTAGAAACTACCAGGAGAACTCCTGTCTGGCACCTTCCCCGGTGGAGTTGTGCAGGGGGTGTGTTTGGAACATTTTGTCACCAGCCGACTCCAAAATTCAGCGGTTCCCCATCTCAGCCCACAAAGCAGGTAGAACAACTTTTGTGGTGCCTTTCAGCTGCCTAACAAGGTAGTGTAAAAACTACCAAGAGAACTCCTGTCTGGCACCTTCCGTGGTGGAGTTGTGCATGGGGTGTGTTTGGAACATTTTGTCACCAGCCGATTCCAAAATTCAGCGGTTCCCCATCTCAGCCCAGAAAGCAGGTAGAACAACTTTTGTGGTGCCTTTCAAATGCCTACCAAGGTAGTGTAGAAACTACCAGGAGAACTCCTGTCTGGCACCTTCCCCGGTGGAGTTGTGCATGGGGTGTGTTTGGAACATTTTGTCACCGGCCGACTCCAAAATTCAGCGTTTCCCCATCTCAGCCCAGAAAGCAGGTAGAACAACTTTTGTGGTGTCTTTCAGATGCCTACCAAGGTAGTGTAAAAACTACCAGGAGAACTCCTGTCTGGCACCTTCCCCGGTGGAGTTGTGCATGGGGTGTGTTTGGAACATTTTGTCACCGGCCGAGTCCAAAATTCAGCGGTTCCCCATCTCAGCCCAGAAAGCAGGTACAACAACTTTTCTTGTGCCTTTCAGCTTCCTACCAAGGTAGTGTAAAAACTACCAAAAGAATTCGTTCCTGGCACCTTCCCCGGTGGAGTTGTGCATGGGGTGTGTTTGGAACATTTTGTCACCAGCCGAGTCCAAAATTCAGCGATTCCCCATCTCAGCCCAGAAAGCAGGTAGAACAACTTTTGTGGTGTCTTTCAGATGCCTACCAAGGTAGTGTAAAAACTACCAGGAGAACTCCTGTCTGGCACCTTCCGTGGTGGAGTTGTGCATGGGGTGTGTTTGGAACATTTTGTCACCGGCCGAGTCCAAAATTCAGCGGTTCCCCATCTCAGCCCAGAAAGCAGGTAGAACAACTTTTGTGGTGTCTTTCAGATGCCTACCGGAGCAATGTAAAAACTACCAAGAGAACTCCTGTCTGGCACCTTCCCCGGTGGAGTTGTGCATGGGGTGTGTTTGGAACATTTTGTCACCGGCCGACTCCAAAATTCAGCGGTTCCCCATCTCAGCCCAGAAAGCAGGTAGAACAAGTTTTTTGGTGTCTTTCAAATGCCTACCAAGGTAGTGTAAAAACTACCAACAGAATTCGTTCCTGGCACCTTCCCCGGTGGAGTTGTGCATGGGGTGTGTTTGGAACATTTTGTCACCGGCCGAGTCCAAAATTCAGCGGTTCCCCATCTCAGCCCAGAAAGCAGGTAGAACAACTTTTGTGGTGTCTTTCAGATGCCTACCGGAGCAATGTAAAAACTACCAGGAGAACTCCTGCCTGGCACCTTCCCCGGTGGAGTTGTGCATGGGGTGTGTTTGGAACATTTTGTCACCGGCCGAGTCCAAAATTCAGCGATTCCCCATCTCAGCCCAGAAAGCAGGTAGAACAACTTTTCTGGTGTCTTTCAGATGCCTACCAAGGTAGTGTAAAAACTACCAGGAGAACTCCTGTCTGGCACCTTCCGTGGTGGAGTTGTGCATGGGGTGTGTTTGGAACATTTTGTCACCAGCCGACTCCAAAATTCAGCGGTTCCCCATCTCAGCCCACAAAGCAGGTAGAACAACTTTTGTGGTGCCTTTCAGCTGCCTACCAAGGTAGTGTAAAAACTACCAAGAGAACTCCTGTCTGGCACCTTCCGTGGTGGAGTTGTGCATGGGGTGTGTTTGGAACATTTTGTCACCAGCCGAGTCCAAAATTCAGCGGTTCCCCATCTCAGCCCAGAAAGCAGGTAGAACAACTTTTCTGGTGTCTTTCAGATGCCTACCGGAGCAATGTAAAAACTACCAGGAGAACTCCTGTCTGGCACCTTCCCCGGTGGAGTTGTGCATGGGGTGTGTTTGGAACATTTTGTCACCAGCCGACTCCAAAATTCAGCGATTCCCCATCTCAGCCCAGAAAGCAGGTAGAACAACTTTTGTGGTGTCTTTCAGATGCCTACCAAGGTACTGTAAAAACTATCAGGAGAACTCCTGCCTGGCACCTTCCCCGGTGGAGTTGTGCATGGGGTGTGTTTGGAACATTTTGTCACCGGCCGACTCCAAAATTCAGCGGTTCCCCATCTCAGCCCAGAAAGCAGGTAGAACAACTTTTCTGGTGTCTTTCAGATGCCTACCAAGGTAGTGTAGAAACTACCAGGAGAACTCCTGTCTGGCACCTTCCCCGGTGGAGTTGTGCAGGGGGTGTGTTTGGAACATTTTGTCACCAGCCGACTCCAAAATTCAGCGGTTCCCCATCTCAGCCCACAAAGCAGGTAGAACAACTTTTGTGGTGCCTTTCAGCTGCCTAACAAGGTAGTGTAAAAACTACCAAGAGAACTCCTGTCTGGCACCTTCCGTGGTGGAGTTGTGCATGGGGTGTGTTTGGAACATTTTGTCACCAGCCGATTCCAAAATTCAGCGGTTCCCCATCTCAGCCCAGAAAGCAGGTAGAACAACTTTTGTGGTGCCTTTCAAATGCCTACCAAGGTAGTGTAGAAACTACCAGGAGAACTCCTGTCTGGCACCTTCCCCGGTGGAGTTGTGCATGGGGTGTGTTTGGAACATTTTGTCACCGGCCGACTCCAAAATTCAGCGTTTCCCCATCTCAGCCCAGAAAGCAGGTAGAACAACTTTTGTGGTGTCTTTCAGATGCCTACCAAGGTAGTGTAAAAACTACCAGGAGAACTCCTGTCTGGCACCTTCCCCGGTGGAGTTGTGCATGGGGTGTGTTTGGAACATTTTGTCACCGGCCGAGTCCAAAATTCAGCGGTTCCCCATCTCAGCCCAGAAAGCAGGTACAACAACTTTTCTTGTGCCTTTCAGCTTCCTACCAAGGTAGTGTAAAAACTACCAAAAGAATTCGTTCCTGGCACCTTCCCCGGTGGAGTTGTGCATGGGGTGTGTTTGGAACATTTTGTCACCAGCCGAGTCCAAAATTCAGCGATTCCCCATCTCAGCCCAGAAAGCAGGTAGAACAACTTTTGTGGTGTCTTTCAGATGCCTACCAAGGTAGTGTAAAAACTACCAGGAGAACTCCTGTCTGGCACCTTCCGTGGTGGAGTTGTGCATGGGGTGTGTTTGGAACATTTTGTCACCGGCCGAGTCCAAAATTCAGCGGTTCCCCATCTCAGCCCAGAAAGCAGGTAGAACAACTTTTGTGGTGTCTTTCAGATGCCTACCGGAGCAATGTAAAAACTACCAAGAGAACTCCTGTCTGGCACCTTCCCCGGTGGAGTTGTGCATGGGGTGTGTTTGGAACATTTTGTCACCGGCCGACTCCAAAATTCAGCGGTTCCCCATCTCAGCCCAGAAAGCAGGTAGAACAAGTTTTTTGGTGTCTTTCAAATGCCTACCAAGGTAGTGTAAAAACTACCAACAGAATTCGTTCCTGGCACCTTCCCCGGTGGAGTTGTGCATGGGGTGTGTTTGGAACATTTTGTCACCGGCCGAGTCCAAAATTCAGCGGTTCCCCATCTCAGCCCAGAAAGCAGGTAGAACAACTTTTGTGGTGTCTTTCAGATGCCTACCGGAGCAATGTAAAAACTACCAGGAGAACTCCTGCCTGGCACCTTCCCCGGTGGAGTTGTGCATGGGGTGTGTTTGGAACATTTTGTCACCGGCCGAGTCCAAAATTCAGCGATTCCCCATCTCAGCCCAGAAAGCAGGTAGAACAACTTTTCTGGTGTCTTTCAGATGCCTACCAAGGTAGTGTAAAAACTACCAGGAGAACTCCTGTCTGGCACCTTCCGTGGTGGAGTTGTGCATGGGGTGTGTTTGGAACATTTTGTCACCAGCCGACTCCAAAATTCAGCGGTTCCCCATCTCAGCCCACAAAGCAGGTAGAACAACTTTTGTGGTGCCTTTCAGCTGCCTACCAAGGTAGTGTAAAAACTACCAAGAGAACTCCTGTCTGGCACCTTCCGTGGTGGAGTTGTGCATGGGGTGTGTTTGGAACATTTTGTCACCAGCCGAGTCCAAAATTCAGCGGTTCCCCATCTCAGCCCAGAAAGCAGGTAGAACAACTTTTCTGGTGTCTTTCAGATGCCTACCGGAGCAATGTAAAAACTACCAGGAGAACTCCTGTCTGGCACCTTCCCCGGTGGAGTTGTGCATGGGGTGTGTTTGGAACATTTTGTCACCAGCCGAGTCCAAAATTCAGCGATTCCCCATCTCAGCCCAGAAAGCAGGTAGAACAACTTTTGTGGTGTCTTTCAGATGCCTACCAAGGTAGTGTAAAAACTATCAGGAGAACTCCTGCCTGGCACCTTCCCCGGTGGAGTTGTGCAGGGGGTGTCTTTGGAACATTTTGTCACCGGCCGAGTCCAAAATTCAGCGATTCCCCATCTCAGCCCAGAAAGCAGGTAGAACAACTTTTCTGGTGTCTTTCAGATGCCTACCAAGGTAGTGTAAAAACTACCAGGAGAACTCCTGTCTGGCACCTTCCGTGGTGGAGTTGTGCATGGGGTGTGTTTGGAACATTTTGTCACCAGCCGACTCCAAAATTCAGCGGTTCCCCATCTCAGCCCACAAAGCAGGTAGAACAACTTTTGTGGTGCCTTTCAGCTGCCTACCAAGGTAGTGTAAAAACTACCAAGAGAACTCCTGTCTGGCACCTTCCGTGGTGGAGTTGTGCATGGGGTGTGTTTGGAACATTTTGTCACCAGCCGAGTCCAAAATTCAGCGGTTCCCCATCTCAGCCCAGAAAGCAGGTAGAACAACTTTTGTGGTGCCTTTCAAATGCCTACCAAGGTAGTGTAGAAACTACCAGGAGAACTCCTGTCTGGCACCTTCCGTGGTGGAGTTGTGCATGGGGTGTGTTTGGAACATTTTGTCACCAGCCGACTCCAAAATTCAGCGTTTCCCCATCTCAGCCCAGAAAGCAGGTAGAACAACTTTTGTGGTGCCTTTCAAATGCCTACCAAGGTAGTGTAGAAACTACCAAGAGAACGCTTGTCTGGCACCTTCCCCGGTGGAGTTGTGCATGGGGTGTCTTTGGAACATTTTGTCACCGGCCGACTCCAAAATTCAGCGATTCCCCATCTCAGCCCAGAAAGCAGGAAGAACAACTTTTGTGGTGCCTTTCAGCTGCCTACCAAGGTAGTGTAAAAACTACCAACAGAATTCGTTCCTGGCACCTTCCCCGGTGGAATTGTGCATGGGGTGTGTTTGGAACATTTTGTCACCGGCCGAGTCCAAAATTCAGCGTTTCCCCATCTCAGCCCAGAAAGCAGGTAGAACAACTTTTGTGGTGTCTTTCTGATGTCTACCAAGGTAGTGTAAAATCTACCAAGAGAACTCCTGTCTGGCACCTTCCCCGGTGGAGTTGTGCAGGGGGTGTGTTTGGAACATTTTGTCACCGGCCGACTCCAAAATTCAGCGTTTCCCCATCTCAGCCCAGAAAGCAGGTAGAACAACTTTTGTGGTGTCTTTTAGATGCCTACCAAGGTAGTGTAAAAACTACCAAGAGAACTCCTGTCTGGCACCTTCCCCGGTGGAGTTGTGCAGGGGGTGTGTTTGGAACATTTTGTCACCGGCCGACTCCAAAATTCAGCGTTTCCCCATCTCAGCCCAGAAAGCAGGTAGAACAACTTTTGTGGTGTCTTTTAGATGCCTACCAAGGTAGTGTAAAAACTACCAAGAGAACTCCTGTCTGGCACCTTCCCCGGTGGAGTTGTGCATGGGGTGTGTTTGGAACATTTTGTCACCAGCCGACTCCAAAATTCAGCGGTTCCCCATCTCAGCCCAGAAAGCAGGTAGAACAACTTTTGTGGTGTCTTTCAGATGCCTACCAAGGTAGTGTAAAAACTACCAAGAGAACTCCTGTCTGGCACCTTCCGTGGTGGAGTTGTGCATGGGGTGTGTTTGGAACATTTTGTCACCAGCCGAGTCCAAAATTCAGCGTTTCCCCATCTCAGCCCAGAAAGCAGGTAGAACAACTTTTGTGGTGCCTTTCAGCTGCCTACCAAGGTAGTGTAAAAACTACCAAGAGAACTCCTGTCTGGCACCTTCCCCGGTGGAGTTGTGCATGGGGTGTTTTTGGAACATTTTGTCACCAGCCGACTCCAAAATTCAGCGGTTCCCCATCTCAGCCCAGAAAGCAGGTAGAACAACTTTTGTGGTGCCTTTCAGCTGCCTACCAAGGTAGTGTAAAAACTACCAACAGAATTCGTTCCTGGCACCTTCCCCGGTGGAGTTGTGCATGGGATGTGTTTGGAACATTTTGTCACCAGCCGACTCCAAAATTCAGCGGTTCCCCATCTCAGCCCAGAAAGCAGGTAGAACAACTTTTGTGGTGTCTTTCAGATGCCTACCAAGGTAGTGTAAAAACTACTAAGAGAACTCCTGTCTGGCACCTTCCCCGGTGGAGTTTTGCATGGGGTGTGTTTGGAACATTTTGTCACCGGCCGACTCCAAAATTCAGCGATTCCCCATCTCAGCCCAGAAAGCAGGTAGAACAACTTCTGTGGTGTCTTTCAGATGCCTACCAAGGTAGTGTAAAAACTACCAGGAGAACTCCTGTCTGGCACCTTCCCCGGTGGAGTTTTGCATGGGGTGTGTTTGGAACATTTTGTCACCGGCCGAGTCCAAAATTCAGCGTTTCCCCATCTCAGCCCAGAAAGCAGGTACAACAACTTTTCTTGTGCCTTTCAGCTGCCTACCAAGGTAGTGTAAAAACTACCAACAGAATTCGTTCCTGGCACCTTCCCCGGTGGAGTTGTGCATGGGGTGTCTGTGGAACATTTTGTCACCGGCCGAGTCCAAAATTCAGCGTTTCCCCATCTCAGCCCAGAAAGCAGGTAGAACAACTTTTGTGGTGTCTTTCAGATGCCTACCGGAGCAATGTAAAAACTACCAGGAGAACTCCTGTCTGGCACCTTCCCCGGTGGAGTTGTGCATGGGGTGTGTTTGGAACATTTTGTCACCAGCCGACTCCAAAATTCAGCGATTCCCCATCTCAGCCCAGAAAGCAGGTAGAACAACTTTTGTGGTGTCTTTCAGATGCCTACCAAGGTAGTGTAAAAACTATCAGGAGAACTCCTGCCTAGCACCTTCCCCGGTGGAGTTGTGCATGGGGTGTGTTTGGAACATTTTGTCACCGGCCGACTCCAAAATTCAGCGGTTCCCCATCTCAGCCCAGAAAGCAGGTAGAACAACTTTTCTGGTGTCTTTCAGATGCCTACCAAGGTAGTGTAAAAACTACCAGGAGAACTCCTGTCTGGCACCTTCCCCGGTGGAGTTGTGCAGGGGGTGTGTTTGGAACATTTTGTCACCAGCCGACTCCAAAATTCAGCGGTTCCCCATCTCAGCCCACAAAGCAGGTAGAACAACTTTTGTGGTGCCTTTCAGCTGCCTACCAAGGTAGTGTAAAAACTACCAAGAGAACTCCTGTCTGGCACCTTCCGTGGTGGAGTTGTGCATGGGGTGTGTTTGGAACATTTTGTCACCAGCCGAGTCCAAAATTCAGCGGTTCCCCATCTCAGCCCAGAAAGCAGGTAGAACAACTTTTGTGGTGCCTTTCAAATGCCTACCAAGGTAGTGTAGAAACTACCAGGAGAACTCCTGTCTGGCACCTTCCCCGGTGGAGTTGTGCATGGGGTGTGTTTGGAACATTTTGTCAACGGCCGAGTCCAAAATTCAGCGGTTCCCCATCTCAGCCCAGAAAGCAGGTAGAACAACTTTTGTGGTGTCTTTCAGATGCCTACCAAGGTAGTGTAAAAACTACCAGGAGAACTCCTGTCTGGCACCTTCCCCGGTGGAGTTGTGCATGGGGTGTGTTTGGAACATTTTGTCACCGGCCGAGTCCAAAATTCAGCGGTTCCCCATCTCAGCCCAGAAAGTAGGTACAACAACTTTTCTTGTGCCTTTCAGCTTCCTACCAAGGTAGTGTAAAAACTACCAAAAGAATTCGTTCCTGGCACCTTCCCCGGTGGAGTTGTGCATGGGTTGTGTTTGGAACATTTTGTCACCGGCCGAGTCCAAAATTCAGCGGTTCCCCATCTCAGCCCAGAAAGCAGGTAGAACAACTTTTGTGGTGTCTTTCAGATGCCTACCAAGGTAGTGTAAAAACTACTAAGAGAACTCCTGTCTGGCACCTTCCCCGGTGGAGTTGTGCATGGGGTGTGTTTGGAACATTTTGTCACCAGCCGAGTCCAAAATTCAGCGATTCCCCATCTCAGCCCAGAAAGCAGGTAGAACAACTTTTGTGGTGTCTTTCAGATGCCTACCAAGGTAGTGTAAAAACTACCAGGAGAACTCCTGTCTGGCACCTTCCGTGGTGGAGTTGTGCATGGGGTGTGTTTGGAACATTTTGTCACCGGCCGAGTCCAAAATTCAGCGGTTCCCCATCTCAGCCCAGAAAGCAGGTAGAACAACTTTTGTGGTGTCTTTCAGATGCCTACCGGAGCAATGTAAAAACTACCAAGAGAACTCCTGTCTGGCACCTTCCCCGGTGGAGTTGTGCATGGGGTGTGTTTGGAACATTTTGTCACCGGCCGAGTCCAAAATTCAGCGGTTCCCCATCTCAGCCCAGAAAGCAGGTAGAACAAGTTTTTTGGTGTCTTTCAAATGCCTACCAAGGTAGTGTAAAAACTACCAACAGAATTCGTTCCTGGCACCTTCCCCGGTGGAGTTGTGCATGGGGTGTGTTTGGAACATTTTGTCACCGGCCGAGTCCAAAATTCAGCGGTTCCCCATCTCAGCCCAGAAAGCAGGTAGAACAACTTTTGTGGTGTCTTTCAGATGCCTACCGGAGCAATGTAAAAACTACCAGGAGAACTCCTGCCTGGCACCTTCCCCGGTGGAGTTGTGCATGGGGTGTGTTTGGAACATTTTGTCACCGGCCGAGTCCAAAATTCAGCGATTCCCCATCTCAGCCCAGAAAGCAGGTAGAACAACTTTTCTGGTGTCTTTCAGATGCCTACCAAGGTAGTGTAAAAACTACCAGGAGAACTCCTGTCTGGCACCTTCCCCGGTGGAGTTGTGCATGGGGTGTGTTTGGAACATTTTGTCACCAGCCGACTCCAAAATTCAGCGGTTCCCCATCTCAGCCCACAAAGCAGGTAGAACAACTTTTGTGGTGCCTTTCAGCTGCCTACCAAGGTAGTGTAAAAACTACCAAGAGAACTCCTGTCTGGCACCTTCCGTGGTGGAGTTGTGCATGGGGTGTGTTTGGAACATTTTGTCACCAGCCGAGTCCAAAATTCAGCGGTTCCCCATCTCAGCCCAGAAAGCAGGTAGAACAACTTTTCTGGTGTCTTTCAGATGCCTACCGGAGCAATGTAAAAACTACCAGGAGAACTCCTGTCTGGCACCTTCCGTGGTGGAGTTGTGCATGGGGTGTGTTTGGAACATTTTGTCACCAGCCGAGTCCAAAATTCAGCGATTCCCCATCTCAGCCCAGAAAGCAGGTAGAACAACTTTTGTGGTGTCTTTCAGATGCCTACCAAGGTAGTGTAAAAACTATCAGGAGAACTCCTGCCTGGCACCTTCCCCGGTGGAGTTGTGCATGGGGTGTGTTTGGAACATTTTGTCACCGGCCGAGTCCAAAATTCAGCGATTCCCCATCTCAGCCCAGAAAGCAGGTAGAACAACTTTTCTGGTGTCTTTCAGATGCCTACCAAGGTAGTGTAAAAACTACCAGGAGAACTCCTGTCTGGCACCTTCCGTGGTGGAGTTGTGCATGGGGTGTGTTTGGAACATTTTGTCACCGGCCGAGTCCAAAATTCAGCGGTTCCCCATCTCAGCCCAGAAAGCAGGTACAACAACTTTTCTTGTGCCTTTCAGCTTCCTACCAAGGTAGTGTAAAAACTACCAAAAGAATTCGTTCCTGGCACCTTCCCCGGTGGAGTTGTGCATGGGTTGTGTTTGGAACATTTTGTCACCGGCCGAGTCCAAAATTCAGCGGTTCCCCATCTCAGCCCAGAAAGCAGGTAGAACAACTTTTGTGGTGTCTTTCAGATGCCTACCAAGGTAGTGTAAAAACTACTAAGAGAACTCCTGTCTGGCACCTTCCCCGGTGGAGTTGTGCATGGGGTGTGTTTGGAACATTTTGTCACCAGCCGAGTCCAAAATTCAGCGATTCCCCATCTCAGCCCAGAAAGCAGGTAGAACAACTTTTGTGGTGTCTTTCAGATGCCTACCAAGGTAGTGTAAAAACTACCAGGAGAACTCCTGTCTGGCACCTTCCGTGGTGGAGTTGTGCATGGGGTGTGTTTGGAACATTTTGTCACCGGCCGAGTCCAAAATTCAGCGGTTCCCCATCTCAGCCCAGAAAGCAGGTAGAACAACTTTTGTGGTGTCTTTCAGATGCCTACCGGAGCAATGTAAAAACTACCAAGAGAACTCCTGTCTGGCACCTTCCCCGGTGGAGTTGTGCATGGGGTGTGTTTGGAACATTTTGTCACCGGCCGAGTCCAAAATTCAGCGGTTCCCCATCTCAGCCCAGAAACCAGGTAGAACAAGTTTTTTGGTGTCTTTCAAATGCCTACCAAGGTAGTGTAAAAACTACCAACAGAATTCGTTCCTGGCACCTTCCCCGGTGGAGTTGTGCATGGGGTGTGTTTGGAACATTTTGTCACCGGCCGAGTCCAAAATTCAGCGGTTCCCCATCTCAGCCCAGAAAGCAGGTAGAACAACTTTTGTGGTGTCTTTCAGATGCCTACCGGAGCAATGTAAAAACTACCAGGAGAACTCCTGCCTGGCACCTTCCCCGGTGGAGTTGTGCATGGGGTGTGTTTGGAACATTTTGTCACCGGCCGAGTCCAAAATTCAGCGATTCCCCATCTCAGCCCAGAAAGCAGGTAGAACAACTTTTCTGGTGTCTTTCAGATGCCTACCAAGGTAGTGTAAAAACTACCAGGAGAACTCCTGTCTGGCACCTTCCGTGGTGGAGTTGTGCATGGGGTGTGTTTGGAACATTTTGTCACCGGCCGACTCCAAAATTCAGCGGTTCCCCATCTCAGCCCACAAAGCAGGTAGAACAACTTTTGTGGTGCCTTTCAGCTGCCTACCAAGGTAGTGTAAAAACTACCAAGAGAACTCCTGTCTGGCACCTTCCCCGGTGGAGTTGTGCATGGGGTGTGTTTGGAACATTTTGTCACCAGCCGAGTCCAAAATTCAGCGGTTCCCCATCTCAGCCCAGAAAGCAGGTAGAACAACTTTTCTGGTGTCTTTCAGATGCCTACCGGAGCAATGTAAAAACTACCAGGAGAACTCCTGTCTGGCACCTTCCCCGGTGGAGTTGTGCATGGGGTGTGTTTGGAACATTTTGTCACCAGCCGAGTCCAAAATTCAGCGATTCCCCATCTCAGCCCAGAAAGCAGGTAGAACAACTTTTGTGGTGTCTTTCAGATGCCTACCAAGGTAGTGTAAAAACTATCAGGAGAACTCCTGCCTGGCACCTTCCCCGGTGGAGTTGTGCATGGGGTGTGTTTGGAACATTTTGTCTCCGGCCGAGTCCAAAATTCAGCGATTCCCCATCTCAGCCCAGAAAGCAGGTAGAACAACTTTTCTGGTGTCTTTCAGATGCCTACCAAGGTAGTGTAAAAACTACCAGGAGAACTCCTGTCTGGCACCTTCCGTGGTGGAGTTGTGCATGGGGTGTGTTTGGAACATTTTGTCACCAGCCGACTCCAAAATTCAGCGGTTCCCCATCTCAGCCCACAAAGCAGGTAGAACAACTTTTGTGGTGCCTTTCAGCTGCCTACCAAGGTAGTGTAAAAACTACCAAGAGAACTCCTGTCTGGCACCTTCCGTGGTGGAGTTGTGCATGGGGTGTGTTTGGAACATTTTGTCACCAGCCGAGTCCAAAATTCAGCGGTTCCCCATCTCAGCCCAGAAAGCAGGTAGAACAACTTTTGTGGTGCCTTTCAAATGCCTACCAAGGTAGTGTAGAAACTACCAAGAGAACTCCTGTCTGGCACCTTCCCCGGTGGAGTTGTGCATGGGGTGTGTTTGGAACATTTTGTCACCAGCCGACTCCAAAATTCAGCGGTTCCCCATCTCAGCCCACAAAGCAGGTAGAACAACTTTTGTGGTGTCTTTCAGATGCCTACCAAGGTAGTGTAAAAACTACCAAGAGAACTCCTGTCTGGCACCTTCCCCGGTGGAGTTGTGCATGGGGTGTGTTTGGAACATTTTGTCACCGGCCGACTCCAAAATTCAGCGGTTCCCCATCTCAGCCCAGAAAGCAGGTAGAACAACTTTTGTGGTGTCTTTCAGATGCCTACCAAGGTAGTGTAAAAACTACCAGGAGAACTCCTGCCTGGCACCTTCCGTGGTGGAGTTGTGCATGGGGTGTGTTTGGAACATTTTGTCACCGGCCGAGTCCAAAATTCAGCGGTTCCCCATCTCAGCCCAGAAAGCAGGTACAACAACTTTTGTGGTGTCTTTCAGATGCCTACCAAGGTAGTGTAAAAACTACCAAAAGAATTCGTTCCTGGCAACTTCCCCGGTGGAGTTGTGCATGGGGTGTCTTTGGAACATTTTGTCACCGGCCGAGTCCAAAATTCAGCGGTTCCCCATCTCAGCCCAGAAAGCAGGTAGAACAACTTTTGTGGTGCCTTTCAAATGCCTACCAAGGTAGTGTAGAAACTACCAGGAGAACTCCTGTCTGGCACCTTCCCCGGTGGAGTTGTGCATGGGGTGTGTTTGGAACATTTTGTCACCGGCCGAGTCCAAAATTCAGCAGTTCCCCATCTCAGCCCAGAAAGCAGGTAGAACAACTTTTGTGGTGTCTTTCAGATGCCTACCGGAGCAATGTAAAAACTACCAGGAGAACTCCTGCCTGGCACCTTCCCCGGTGGAGTTGTGCATGGGGTGTGTTTGGAACATTTTGTCACCGGCCGAGTCCAAAATTCAGCGATTCCCCATCTCAGCCCAGAAAGCAGGTAGAACAACTTTTCTGGTGTCTTTCAGATGCCTACCAAGGTAGTGTAAAAACTACCAGGAGAACTCCTGTCTGGCACCTTCCGTGGTGGAGTTGTGCATGGGGTGTGTTTGGAACATTTTGTCACCAGCCGACTCCAAAATTCAGCGGTTCCCCATCTCAGCCCACAAAGCAGGTAGAACAACTTTTGTGGTGCCTTTCAGCTGCCTACCAAGGTAGTGTAGAAACTACCAAGAGAACTCCTGCCTGGCACCTTCCGTGGTGGAGTTGTGCATGGGGTGTGTTTGGAACATTTTGTCACCAGCCGAGTCCAAAATTCAGCGGTTCCCCATCTCAGCCCAGAAAGCAGGTAGAACAACTTTTGTGGTGTCTTTCAGATGCCTACCGGAGCAATGTAAAAACTACCAGGAGAACTCCTGTCTGGCACCTTCCCCGGTGGAGTTGTGCATGGGGTGTGTTTGGAACATTTTGTCACCAGCCGAGTCCAAAATTCAGCGGTTCCCCATCTCAGCCCAGAAAGCAGGTAGAACAACTTTTGTGGTGCCTTTCAAATGCCTACCAAGGTAGTGTAGAAACTACCAGGAGAACTCCTGTCTGGCACCTTCCGTGGTGGAGTTGTGCATGGGGTGTGTTTGGAACATTTTGTCACCAGCCGACTCCAAAATTCAGCGGTTCCCCATCTCAGCCCACAAAGCAGGTAGAACAACTTTTGTGGTGTCTTTCAGATGCCTACCAAGGTAGTGTAAAAACTACCAAGAGAACTCCTGTCTGGCACCTTCCCCGGTGGAGTTGTGCATGGGGTGTGTTTGGAACATTTTGTCACCGGCCGACTCCAAAATTCAGCGGTTCCCCATCTCAGCCCAGAAAGCAGGTAGAACAACTTTTGTGGTGTCTTTCAGATGCCTACCAAGGTAGTGTAAAAACTACCAGGAGAACTCCTGCCTGGCACCTTCCGTGGTGGAGTTGTGCATGGGGTGTGTTTGGAACATTTTGTCACCGGCCGAGTCCAAAATTCAGCGGTTCCCCATCTCAGCCCAGAAAGCAGGTACAACAACTTTTGTGGTGTCTTTCAGATGCCTACCAAGGTAGTGTAAAAACTACCAAAAGAATTCGTTCCTGGCAACTTCCCCGGTGGAGTTGTGCATGGGGTGTCTTTGGAACATTTTGTCACCGGCCGAGTCCAAAATTCAGCGGTTCCCCATCTCAGCCCAGAAAGCAGGTAGAACAACTTTTGTGGTGCCTTTCAAATGCCTACCAAGGTAGTGTAGAAACTACCAGGAGAACTCCTGTCTGGCACCTTCCCCGGTGGAGTTGTGCATGGGGTGTGTTTGGAACATTTTGTCACCGGCCGAGTCCAAAATTCAGCAGTTCCCCATCTCAGCCCAGAAAGCAGGTAGAACAACTTTTGTGGTGTCTTTCAGATGCCTACCGGAGCAATGTAAAAACTACCAGGAGAACTCCTGCCTGGCACCTTCCCCGGTGGAGTTGTGCATGGGGTGTGTTTGGAACATTTTGTCACCGGCCGAGTCCAAAATTCAGCGATTCCCCATCTCAGCCCAGAAAGCAGGTAGAACAACTTTTCTGGTGTCTTTCAGATGCCTACCAAGGTAGTGTAAAAACTACCAGGAGAACTCCTGTCTGGCACCTTCCGTGGTGGAGTTGTGCATGGGGTGTGTTTGGAACATTTTGTCACCAGCCGACTCCAAAATTCAGCGGTTCCCCATCTCAGCCCACAAAGCAGGTAGAACAACTTTTGTGGTGCCTTTCAGCTGCCTACCAAGGTAGTGTAGAAACTACCAAGAGAACTCCTGCCTGGCACCTTCCGTGGTGGAGTTGTGCATGGGGTGTGTTTGGAACATTTTGTCACCAGCCGAGTCCAAAATTCAGCGGTTCCCCATCTCAGCCCAGAAAGCAGGTAGAACAACTTTTGTGGTGTCTTTCAGATGCCTACCGGAGCAATGTAAAAACTACCAGGAGAACTCCTGTCTGGCACCTTCCCCGGTGGAGTTGTGCATGGGGTGTGTTTGGAACATTTTGTCACCAGCCGACTCCAAAATTCAGCGATTCCCCATCTCAGCCCAGAAAGCAGGTAGAACAACTTTTGTGGTGTCTTTCAGATGCCTACCAAGGTAGTGTAAAAACTATCAGGAGAACTCCTGCCTGGCACCTTCCCCGGTGGAGTTGTGCATGGGGTGTGTTTGGAACATTTTGTCACCGGCCGACTCCAAAATTCAGCGATTCCCCATCTCAGCCCAGAAAGCAGGTAGAACAACTTTTCTGGTGTCTTTCAGATGCCTACCAAGGTAGTGTAAAAACTACCAGGAGAACTCCTG
This sequence comes from Falco cherrug, assembly GCF_023634085.1. Lineage (NCBI taxonomy): Eukaryota > Metazoa > Chordata > Aves > Falconiformes > Falconidae > Falco > Falco cherrug. The sequence goes on from NW_026599486.1 coordinate 419,879, forward strand.
TCTGGCACCTTCCCCGGTGGAGTTGTGCATGGGGTGTGTTTGGAACATTTTGTCACCAGCCGAGTCCAAAATTCAGCGATTCCCCATCTCAGCCCAGAAAGCAGGTAGAACAACTTTTGTGGTGTCTTTCAGATGCCTACCAAGGTAGTGTAAAAACTATCAGGAGAACTCCTGCCTGGCACCTTCCCCGGTGGAGTTGTGCATGGGGTGTGTTTGGAACATTTTGTCACCGGCCGAGTCCAAAATTCAGCGGTTCCCCATCTCAGCCCAGAAAGCAGGTAGAACAACTTTTGTGGTGTCTTTCAGATGCCTACCAAGGTAGTGTAAAAACTACCAGGAGAACTCCTGTCTGGCACCTTCCGTGGTGGAGTTGTGCATGGGGTGTGTTTGGAACATTTTGTCACCAGCCGACTCCAAAATTCAGCGGTTCCCCATCTCAGCCCACAAAGCAGGTAGAACAACTTTTGTGGTGTCTTTCAGATGCCTACCGGAGCAATGTAAAAACTACCAAGAGAACTCCTGTCTGGCACCTTCCGTGGTGGAGTTGTGCATGGGGTGTGTTTGGAACATTTTGTCACCAGCCGAGTCCAAAATTCAGCGGTTCCCCATCTCAGCCCAGAAAGCAGGTAGAACAACTTTTGTGGTGCCTTTCAAATGCCTACCAAGGTAGTGTAGAAACTACCAGGAGAACTCCTGTCTGGCACCTTCCGTGGTGGAGTTGTGCATGGGGTGTGTTTGGAACATTTTGTCACCAGCCGACTCCAAAATTCAGCGTTTCCCCATCTCAGCCCAGAAAGCAGGTAGAACAACTTTTGTGGTGTCTTTCAGATGCCTACCAAGGTAGTGTAAAAACTACCAAGAGAACTCCTGTCTGGCACCTTCCCCGGTGGAGTTGTGCATGGGGTGTGTTTGGAACATTTTGTCACCGGCCGACTCCAAAATTCAGCGGTTCCCCATCTCAGCCCAGAAAGCAGGTAGAACAACTTTTGTGGTGTCTTTCAGATGCCTACCAAGGTAGTGTAAAAACTACCAGGAGAACTCCTGCCTGGCACCTTCCGTGGTGGAGTTGTGCATGGGGTGTGTTTGGAACATTTTGTCACCGGCCGAGTCCAAAATTCAGCGGTTCCCCATCTCAGCCCAGAAAGCAGGTACAACAACTTTTCTTGTGCCTTTCAGCTGCCTACCAAGGTAGTGTAAAAACTACCAAAAGAATTCGTTCCTGGCACCTTCCCCGGTGGAGTTGTGCATGGGGTGTCTTTGGAACATTTTGTCACCGGCCGAGTCCAAAATTCAGCGGTTCCCCATCTCAGCCCAGAAAGCAGGTAGAACAACTTTTGTGGTGCCTTTCAAATGCCTACCAAGGTAGTGTAGAAACTACCAGGAGAACTCCTGTCTGGCACCTTCCCCGGTGGAGTTGTGCATGGGGTGTCTTTGGAACATTTTGTCACCGGCCGAGTCCAAAATTCAGCGATTCCCCATCTCAGCCCAGAAAGCAGGTAGAACAACTTTTCTGGTGTCTTTCAGATGCCTACCAAGGTAGTGTAAAAACTACCAGGAGAACTCCTGTCTGGCACCTTCCGTGGTGGAGTTGTGCATGGGGTGTGTTTGGAACATTTTGTCACCAGCCGACTCCAAAATTCAGCGGTTCCCCATCTCAGCCCACAAAGCAGGTAGAACAACTTTTGTGGTGCCTTTCAGCTGCCTACCAAGGTAGTGTAGAAACTACCAAGAGAACTCCTGTCTGGCACCTTCCGTGGTGGAGTTGTGCATGGGGTGTGTTTGGAACATTTTGTCACCAGCCGAGTCCAAAATTCAGCGGTTCCCCATCTCAGCCCAGAAAGCAGGTAGAACAACTTTTGTGGTGTCTTTCAGATGCCTACCGGAGCAATGTAAAAACTACCAGGAGAACTCCTGTCTGGCACCTTCCGTGGTGGAGTTGTGCATGGGGTGTGTTTGGAACATTTTGTCACCAGCCGACTCCAAAATTCAGCGATTCCCCATCTCAGCCCAGAAAGCAGGTAGAACAACTTTTGTGGTGTCTTTCAGATGCCTACCAAGGTAGTGTAAAAACTATCAGGAGAACTCCTGCCTGGCACCTTCCCCGGTGGAGTTGTGCATGGGGTGTGTTTGGAACATTTTGTCACCGGCCGAGTCCAAAATTCAGCGATTCCCCATCTCAGCCCAGAAAGCAGGTAGAACAACTTTTCTGGTGTCTTTCAGATGCCTACCAAGGTAGTGTAAAAACTACCAGGAGAACTCCTGTCTGGCACCTTCCGTGGTGGAGTTGTGCATGGGGTGTGTTTGGAACATTTTGTCACCAGCCGACTCCAAAATTCAGCGGTTCCCCATCTCAGCCCAGAAAGCAGGTAGAACAACTTTTGTGGTGCCTTTCAGCTGCCTACCAAGGTAGTGTAAAAACTACCAAGAGAACTCCTGTCTGGCACCTTCCGTGGTGGAGTTGTGCATGGGGTGTGTTTGGAACATTTTGTCACCAGCCGAGTCCAAAATTCAGCGGTTCCCCATCTCAGCCCAGAAAGCAGGTACAACAACTTTTGTGGTGTCTTTCAGATGCCTACCAAGGTAGTGTAAAAACTACCAGGAGAACTCCTGTCTGGCACCTTCCCCGGTGGAGTTGTGCATGGGGTGTGTTTGGAACATTTTGTCACCGGCCGACTCCAAAATTCAGCGTTTCCCCATCTCAGCCCAGAAAGCAGGTAGAACAACTTTTGTGGTGTCTTTCAGATGCCTACCAAGGTAGTGTAAAAACTACCAGGAGAACTCCTGCCTGGCACCTTCCCCGGTGGAGTTGTGCATGGGGTGTGTTTGGAACATTTTGTCACCGGCCGAGTCCAAAATTCAGCGGTTCCCCATCTCAGCCCAGAAAGCAGGTACAACAACTTTTCTTGTGCCTTTCAGCTGCCTACCAAGGTAGTGTAAAAACTACCAAAAGAATTCGTTCCTGGCACCTTCCCCGGTGGAGTTGTGCATGGGGTGTCTTTGGAACATTTTGTCACCGGCCGAGTCCAAAATTCAGCGGTTCCCCATCTCAGCCCAGAAAGCAGGTACAACAACTTTTGTGGTGTCTTTCAGATGCCTACCAAGGTAGTGTAAAAACTACTAAGAGAACTCCTGTCTGGCACCTTCCCCGGTGGAGTTGTGCATGGGGTGTGTTTGGAACATTTTGTCACCGGCCGAGTCCAAAATTCAGCGGTTCCCCATCTCAGCCCAGAAAGCAGGTAGAACAACTTTTGTGGTGTCTTTCAGATGCCTACCGGAGCAATGTAAAAACTACCAGGAGAACTCCTGCCTGGCACCTTCCCCGGTGGAGTTGTGCATGGGGTGTGTTTGGAACATTTTGTCACCGGCCGAGTCCAAAATTCAGCGATTCCCCATCTCAGCCCAGAAAGCAGGTAGAACAACTTTTCTGGTGTCTTTCAGATGCCTACCAAGGTAGTGTAAAAACTACCAGGAGAACTCCTGTCTGGCACCTTCCGTGGTGGAGTTGTGCATGGGGTGTGTTTGGAACATTTTGTCACCAGCCGACTCCAAAATTCAGCGGTTCCCCATCTCAGCCCACAAAGCAGGTAGAACAACTTTTGTGGTGCCTTTCAAATGCCTACCAAGGTAGTGTAAAAACTACCAAGAGAACTCCTGTCTGGCACCTTCCGTGGTGGAGTTGTGCATGGGGTGTGTTTGGAACATTTTGTCACCAGCCGAGTCCAAAATTCAGCGGTTCCCCATCTCAGCCCAGAAAGCAGGTAGAACAACTTTTGTGGTGCCTTTCAAATGCCTACCAAGGTAGTGTAGAAACTACCAGGAGAACTCCTGTCTGGCACCTTCCCCGGTGGAGTTGTGCATGGGGTGTGTTTGGAACATTTTGTCACCAGCCGAGTCCAAAATTCAGCGTTTCCCCATCTCAGCCCAGAAAGCAGGTAGAACAACTTTTGTGGTGTCTTTCAGATGCCTACCAAGGTAGTGTAAAAACTACCAAGAGAACTCCTGTCTGGCACCTTCCCCGGTGGAGTTGTGCATGGGGTGTGTTTGGAACATTTTGTCACCGGCCGACTCCAAAATTCAGCGTTTCCCCATCTCAGCCCAGAAAGCAGGTAGAACAACTTTTGTGGTGTCTTTCAGATGCCTACCAAGGTAGTGTAAAAACTACCAGGAGAACTCCTGCCTGGCACCTTCCGTGGTGGAGTTGTGCATGGGGTGTGTTTGGAACATTTTGTCACCGGCCGAGTCCAAAATTCAGCGGTTCCCCATCTCAGCCCAGAAAGCAGGTACAACAACTTTTCTTGTGCCTTTCAGCTGCCTACCAAGGTAGTGTAAAAACTACCAAAAGAATTCGTTCCTGGCACCTTCCCCGGTGGAGTTGTGCATGGGGTGTCTTTGGAACATTTTGTCACCGGCCGAGTCCAAAATTCAGCGGTTCCCCATCTCAGCCCAGAAAGCAGGTACAACAACTTTTGTGGTGTCTTTCAGATGCCTACCAAGGTAGTGTAAAAACTACTAAGAGAACTCCTGTCTGGCACCTTCCCCGGTGGAGTTGTGCATGGGGTGTGTTTGGAACATTTTGTCACCGGCCGAGTCCAAAATTCAGCGGTTCCCCATCTCAGCCCAGAAAGCAGGTAGAACAACTTTTGTGGTGTCTTTCAGATGCCTACCGGAGCAATGTAAAAACTACCAGGAGAACTCCTGCCTGGCACCTTCCCCGGTGGAGTTGTGCATGGGGTGTGTTTGGAACATTTTGTCACCGGCCGAGTCCAAAATTCAGCGATTCCCCATCTCAGCCCAGAAAGCAGGTAGAACAACTTTTCTGGTGTCTTTCAGATGCCTACCAAGGTAGTGTAAAAACTACCAGGAGAACTCCTGTCTGGCACCTTCCCCGGTGGAGTTGTGCATGGGGTGTGTTTGGAACATTTTGTCACCAGCCGACTCCAAAATTCAGCGGTTCCCCATCTCAGCCCACAAAGCAGGTAGAACAACTTTTGTGGTGCCTTTCAAATGCCTACCAAGGTAGTGTAAAAACTACCAAGAGAACTCCTGTCTGGCACCTTCCGTGGTGGAGTTGTGCATGGGGTGTGTTTGGAACATTTTGTCACCAGCCGAGTCCAAAATTCAGCGGTTCCCCATCTCAGCCCAGAAAGCAGGTAGAACAACTTTTGTGGTGCCTTTCAGCTGCCTACCAAGGTAGTGTAGAAACTACCAGGAGAACTCCTGTCTGGCACCTTCCCCGGTGGAGTTGTGCATGGGGTGTGTTTGGAACATTTTGTCACCAGCCGACTCCAAAATTCAGCGTTTCCCCATCTCAGCCCAGAAAGCAGGTAGAACAACTTTTGTGGTGTCTTTCAGATGCCTACCAAGGTAGTGTAAAAACTACCAAGAGAACTCCTGTCTGGCACCTTCCACGGTGGAGTTGTGCATGGGGTGTGTTTGGAACATTTTGTCACCGGCCGACTCCAAAATTCAGCGGTTCCCCATCTCAGCCCACAAAGCAGGTAGAACAACTTTTGTGGTGTCTTTCAGATGCCTACCAAGGTAGTGTAAAAACTACCAGGAGAACTCCTGCCTGGCACCTTCCGTGGTGGAGTTGTGCATGGGGTGTGTTTGGAACATTTTGTCACCGGCCGAGTCCAAAATTCAGCGGTTCCCCATCTCAGCCCAGAAAGCAGGTACAACAACTTTTCTTGTGCCTTTCAGCTGCCTACCAAGGTAGTGTAAAAACTACCAAAAGAATTCGTTCCTGGCACCTTCCCCGGTGGAGTTGTGCATGGGGTGTCTTTGGAACATTTTGTCACCGGCCGAGTCCAAAATTCAGCGGTTCCCCATCTCAGCCCAGAAAGCAGGTAGAACAACTTTTGTGGTGCCTTTCAGCTGCCTACCAAGGTAGTGTAAAAACTACCAAGAGAACTCCTGTCTGGCACCTTCCCCGGTGGAGTTGTGCATGGGGTGTGTTTGGAACATTTTGTCACCGGCCGAGTCCAAAATTCAGCGGTTCCCCATCTCAGCCCAGAAAGCAGGTAGAACAACTTTTGTGGTGTCTTTCAGATGCCTACCGGAGCAATGTAAAAACTACCAGGAGAACTCCTGCCTGGCACCTTCCCCGGTGGAGTTGTGCATGGGGTGTGTTTGGAACATTTTGTCACCGGCCGAGTCCAAAATTCAGCGATTCCCCATCTCAGCCCAGAAAGCAGGTAGAACAACTTTTGTGGTGTCTTTCAGATGCCTACCAAGGTAGTGTAAAAACTACCAGGAGAACTCCTGTCTGGCACCTTCCGTGGTGGAGTTGTGCATGGGGTGTGTTTGGAACATTTTGTCACCAGCCGACTCCAAAATTCAGCGGTTCCCCATCTCAGCCCACAAAGCAGGTAGAACAACTTTTGTGGTGCCTTTCAGCTGCCTACCAAGGTAGTGTAAAAACTACCAAGAGAACTCCTGTCTGGCACCTTCCGTGGTGGAGTTGTGCATGGGGTGTGTTTGGAACATTTTGTCACCAGCCGAGTCCAAAATTCAGCGGTTCCCCATCTCAGCCCAGAAAGCAGGTAGAACAACTTTTGTGGTGCCTTTCAAATGCCTACCAAGGTAGTGTAGAAACTACCAGGAGAACTCCTGTCTGGCACCTTCCCCGGTGGAGTTGTGCATGGGGTGTGTTTGGAACATTTTGTCACCAGCCGACTCCAAAATTCAGCGTTTCCCCATCTCAGCCCAGAAAGCAGGTAGAACAACTTTTGTGGTGTCTTTCAGATGCCTACCAAGGTAGTGTAAAAACTACCAAGAGAACTCCTGTCTGGCACCTTCCCCGGTGGAGTTGTGCATGGGGTGTGTTTGGAACATTTTGTCACCGGCCGACTCCAAAATTCAGCGTTTCCCCATCTCAGCCCAGAAAGCAGGTAGAACAACTTTTGTGGTGTCTTTCAGATGCCTACCAAGGTAGTGTAAAAACTACCAGGAGAACTCCTGCCTGGCACCTTCCCCGGTGGAGTTGTGCATGGGGTGTGTTTGGAACATTTTGTCACCGGCCGAGTCCAAAATTCAGCGGTTCCCCATCTCAGCCCAGAAAGCAGGTACAACAACTTTTCTTGTGCCTTTCAGCTGCCTACCAAGGTAGTGTAAAAACTACCAAAAGAATTCGTTCCTGGCACCTTCCCCGGTGGAGTTGTGCATGGGGTGTCTTTGGAACATTTTGTCACCGGCCGAGTCCAAAATTCAGCGGTTCCCCATCTCAGCCCAGAAAGCAGGTAGAACAACTTTTGTGGTGTCTTTCAGATGCCTACCAAGGTAGTGTAAAAACTACTAAGAGAACTCCTGTCTGGCACCTTCCCCGGTGGAGTTGTGCATGGGGTGTCTTTGGAACATTTTGTCACCAGCCGAGTCCAAAATTCAGCGATTCCCCATCTCAGCCCAGAAAGCAGGTAGAACAACTTCTGTGGTGTCTTTCAGATGCCTACCAAGGTAGTGTAAAAACTACCAGGAGAACTCCTGTCTGGCACCTTCCCCGGTGGAGTTGTGCATGGGGTGTGTTTGGAACATTTTGTCAACGGCCGAGTCCAAAATTCAGCGGTTCCCCATCTCAGCCCAGAAAGCAGGTAGAACAACTTTTGTGGTGTCTTTCAGATGCCTACCGGAGCAAAGTAAAAACTACCAAGAGAACTCCTGTCTGGCACCTTCCCCGGTGGAGTTGTGCATGGGGTGTGTTTGGAACATTTTGTCACCGGCCGAGTCCAAAATTCAGCGTTTCCCCATCTCAGCCCAGAAAGCAGGTAGAACAAGTTTTTTGGTGTCTTTCAAATGCCTACCAAGGTAGTGTAAAAACTACCAACAGAATTCGTTCCTGGCACCTTCCCCGGTGGAGTTGTGCATGGGGTGTGTTTGGAACATTTTGTCTCCGGCCGAGTCCAAAATTCAGCGGTTCCCCATCTCAGCCCAGAAAGCAGGTACAACAACTTTTGTGGTGCCTTTCAGCTGCCTACCAAGGTAGTGTAAAAACTACCAACAGAATTCGTTCCTGGCACCTTCCCCGGTGGAGTTGTGCATGGGGTGTGTTTGGAACATTTTGTCACCGGCCGAGTCCAAAATTCAGCGGTTCCCCATCTCAGCCCAGAAAGCAGGTAGAACAACTTTTGTGGTGTCTTTCAGATGCCTACCGGAGCAATGTAAAAACTACCAGGAGAACTCCTGCCTGGCACCTTCCCCGGTGGAGTTGTGCATGGGGTGTCTTTGGAACATTTTGTCACCGGCCGAGTCCAAAATTCAGCGATTCCCCATCTCAGCCCAGAAAGCAGGTAGAACAACTTTTCTGGTGTCTTTCAGATGCCTACCAAGGTAGTGTAAAAACTACCAGGAGAACTCCTGTCTGGCACCTTCCGTGGTGGAGTTGTGCATGGGGTGTGTTTGGAACATTTTGTCACCAGCCGACTCCAAAATTCAGCGGTTCCCCATCTCAGCCCACAAAGCAGGTAGAACAACTTTTGTGGTGCCTTTCAGCTGCCTACCAAGGTACTGTAAAAACTACCAAGAGAACTCCTGTCTGGCACCTTCCGTGGTGGAGTTGTGCATGGGGTGTGTTTGGAACATTTTGTCACCAGCCGACTCCAAAATTCAGCGGTTCCCCATCTCAGCCCAGAAAGCAGGTAGAACAACTTTTGTGGTGCCTTTCAAATGCCTACCAAGGTAGTGTAGAAACTACCAGGAGAACTCCTGTCTGGCACCTTCCCCGGTGGAGTTGTGCATGGGGTGTGTTTGGAACATTTTGTCACCGGCCGAGTCCAAAATTCAGCGTTTCCCCATCTCAGCCCAGAAAGCAGGTAGAACAACTTTTGTGGTGTCCTTTTGATGCCTACCGGAGCAATGTAAAAACTACCAGGAGAACTCCTGCCTGGCACCTTCCCCGGTGGAGTTGTGCATGGGGTGTGTTTGGAACATTTTGTCACCAGCCGAGTCCAAAATTCAGCGTTTCCCCATCTCAGCCCAGAAAGCAGGTAGAACAACTTTTGTGGTGTCTTTCAGATGCCTACCAAGGTAGTGTAAAAACTACCAAGAGAACTCCTGTCTGGCACCTTCCCCGGTGGAGTTGTGCATGGGGTGTGTTTGGAACATTTTGTCACCGGCCGAGTCCAAAATTCAGCGTTTCCCCATCTCAGCCCAGAAAGCAGGTACAACAACTTTTGTGGTGTCTTTCAGATGCCTACCAAGGTAGTGTAAAAACTACCAGGAGAACTCCTGTCTGGCACCTTCCGTGGTGGAGTTGTGCATGGGGTGTGTTTGGAACATTTTGTCACCGGCCGAGTCCAAAATTCAGCGGTTCCCCATCTCAGCCCAGAAAGCAGGTACAACAACTTTTCTTGTGCCTTTCAGCTGCCTACCAAGGTAGTGTAAAAACTACCAAAAGAATTCGTTCCTGGCACCTTCCCCGGTGGAGTTGTGCATGGGGTGTGTTTGGAACATTTTGTCACCGGCCGAGTCCAAAATTCAGCTGTTCCCCATCTCAGCCCAGAAAGCAGGTAGAACAACTTTTGTGGTGTCTTTCAGATGCCTACCAAGGTAGTGTAAAAACTACTAAGAGAACTCCTGTCTGGCACCTTCCCCGGTGGAGTTGTGCATGGGGTGTGTTTGGAACATTTTGTCACCAGCCGAGTCCAAAATTCAGCGATTCCCCATCTCAGCCCAGAAAGCAGGTAGAACAACTTCTGTGGTGTCTTTCAGATGCCTACCAAGGTAGTGTAAAAACTACCAGGAGAACTCCTGTCTGGCACCTTCCGTGGTGGAGTTGTGCATGGGGTGTGTTTGGAACATTTTGTCAACGGCCGAGTCCAAAATTCAGCGGTTCCCCATCTCAGCCCAGAAAGCAGGTAGAACAACTTTTGTGGTGTCTTTCAGATGCCTACCGGAGCAATGTAAAAACTACCAGGAGAACTCCTGTCTGGCACCTTCCCCGGTGGAGTTGTGCATGGGGTGTGTTTGGAACATTTTGTCACCGGCCGAGTCCAAAATTCAGCGTTTCCCCATCTCAGCCCAGAAAGCAGGTAGAACAACTTTTGTGGTGTCTTTCAGATGCCTACCAAGGTAGTGTAAAAACTACCAAGAGAACTCCTGTCTGGCACCTTCCCCGGTGGAGTTGTGCAGGGGGTGTCTTTGGAACATTTTGTCACCAGCCGAGTCCAAAATTCAGCGGTTCCCCATCTCAGCCCAGAAAGCAGGTAGAACAACTTTTGTGGTGCCTTTCAAATGCCTACCAAGGTAGTGTAGAAACTACCAAGAGATCGCTTGTCTGGCACCTTCCCCGGTGGAGTTGTGCATGGGGTGTCTTTGGAACATTTTGTCACCGGCCGAGTCCAAAATTCAGCGTTTCCCCATCTCAGCCCAGAAAGCAGGTAGAATAACTTTTCTGGTGTCTTTCAGATGCCTACCAAGGTAGTGTAAAAACTACCAGGAGAACTCCTGTCTGGCACCTTCCCCGGTGGAGTTGTGCATGGGGTGTGTTTGGAACATTTTGTCACCAGCCGACTCCAAAATTCAGCGGTTCCCCATCTCAGCCCAGAAAGCAGGTAGAACAACTTTTGTGGTGTCTTTCAGATGCCTACCGGAGCAATGTAAAAACTACCAAGAGAACTCCTGTCTGGCACCTTCCCCGGTGGAGTTGTGCATGGGGTGTGTTTGGAACATTTTGTCACCGGCCGACTCCAAAATTCAGCGTTTCCCCATCTCAGCCCAGAAAGCAGGTAGAACAAGTTTTGTGGTGTCTTTCAAATGCCTACCAAGGTAGTGTAAAAACTACCAAGAGAACTCCTGTCTGGCACCTTCCCCGGTGGAGTTGTGCATGGGGTGTGTTTGGAACATTTTGTCACCGGCCGACTCCAAAATTCAGCGGTTCCCCATCTCAGCCCAGAAAGCAGGTAGAACAACTTTTCTTGTGCCTTTCAGCTGCCTACCAAGGTAGTGTAAAAACTACCAAAAGAATTCGTTCCTGGCACCTTCCCCGGTGGAGTTGTGCATGGGGTGTGTTTGGAACATTTTGTCACCGGCCGAGTCCAAAATTCAGCGGTTCCCCATCTCAGCCCAGAAAGCAGTTAGAACAAGTTTTGTGGTGTCTTTCAAATGCCTACCAAGGTAGTGTAAAAACTACCAGGAGAACTCCTGTCTGGCACCTTCCCCGGTGGAGTTGTGCATGGGGTGTGTTTGGAACATTTTGTCACCAGCCGACTCCAAAATTCAGCGTTTCCCCATCTCAGCCCAGAAAGCAGGAAGAACAACTTTTGTGGTGCCTTTCAGATGCCTACCAAGGTAGTGTAAAAACTACCAGAAGAACTCCTGTCTGGCACCTTCCGTGGTGGAGTTGTGCATGGGGTGTGTTTGGAACATTTTGTCACCAGCCGACTCCAAAATTCAGCGTTTCCCCATCTCAGCCCAGAAAGCAGGTAGAACAACTTTTGTGGTGTCTTTCAGATGCCTACCAAGGTAGTGTAAAAACTACCAGGAGAACTCCTGTCTGGCACCTTCCCCGGTGGAGTTGTGCATGGGGTGTGTTTGGAACATTTTGTCACCGGCCGACTCCAAAATTCAGCGGTTCCCCATCTCAGCCCAGAAAGCAGGTAGAACAACTTTTGTGGTGTCTTTCAGATGCCTACCAAGGTAGTGTAAAAACTACCAGGAGAACTCCTGTCTGGCACCTTCCCCGGTGGAGTTGTGCATGGGGTGTGTTTGGAACATTTTGTCACCGGCCGACTCCAAAATTCAGCGGTTCCCCATCTCAGCCCAGAAAGCAGGTAGAACAACTTTTGTGGTGCCTTTCAGATGCCTACCAAGGTAGTGTAAAAACTACCAAGAGAACTCCTGTCTGGCACCTTCCGTGGTGGAGTTGTGCATGGGGTGTGTTTGGAACATTTTGTCACCAGCCGACTCCAAAATTCAGCGTTTCCCCATCTCAGCCCAGAAAGCAGGTACAATAACTTTTCTTGTGCCTTTCAGCTGCCTACCAAGGTAGTGTAGAAACTACCAGGAGAACTCCTGTCTGGCACCTTCCCCGGTGGAGTTGTGCAGGGGGTGTGTTTGGAACATTTTGTCACCGGCCGACTCCAAAATTCAGCGGTTCCCCATCTCAGCCCAGAAAGCAGGTAGAACAACTTTTGTGGTGTCTTTCAGATGCCTACCAAGGTAGTGTAAAAACTACCAGGAGAACTCCTGTCTGGCACCTTCCGTGGTGGAGTTGTGCATGGGGTGTGTTTGGAACATTTTGTCACCAGCCGAGTCCAAAATTCAGTGGTTCCCCATCTCAGCCCAGAAAGCAGGTAGAACAACTTTTGTGGTGTCTTTCAGATACCTACCGGAGCAATGTAAAAACTACCAAGAGAACTCCTGTCTGGCACCTTCCGTGGTGGAGTTGTGCATGGGGTGTGTTTGGAACATTTTGTCACCGGCCGACTCCAAAATTCAGCGTTTCCCCATCTCAGCCCAGAAAGCAGGTAGAACAAGTTTTGTGGTGTCTTTCAAATGCCTACCAAGGTAGTGTAAAAACTACCAGGAGAACTCCTGTCTGGCACCTTCCCCGGTGGAGTTGTGCATGGGGTGTGTTTGGAACATTTTGTCACCGGCCGACTCCAAAATTCAGCGGTTCCCCATCTCAGCCCAGAAAGCAGGTAGAACAACTTTTGTGGTGTCTTGCAGATGCCTACCAAGGTAGTGTAAAAACTACCAGGAGAACTCCTGTCTGGCACCTTCCGTGGTGGAGTTGTGCATGGGGTGTGTTTGGAACATTTTGTCACCGGCCGAGTCCAAAATTCAGCGATTCCCCATCTCAGCCCAGAAAGCAGGTACAACAACTTTTCTTGTGCCTTTCAGCTGCCTACCAAGGTAGTGTAAAAACTACCAGCAGAATTCGTTCCTGGCACCTTCCCCGGTGGAGTTGTGCATGGGGTGTCTGTGGAACATTTTGTCACCGGCCGAGTCCAAAATTCAGCGGTTCCCCATCTCAGCCCAGAAAGCAGGTAGAACAACTTTTGTGGTGTCTTTCAGATGCCTACCGGAGCAATGTAAAAACTACCAGGAGAACTCCTGCCTGGCACCTTCCGTGGTGGAGTTGTGCATGGGGTGTGTTTGGAACATTTTGTCACCGGCCGAGTCCAAAATTCAGCGATTCCCCATCTCAGCCCAGAAAGCAGGTAGAACAACTTTTGTGGTGTCTTTCAGATGCCTACCAAGGTAGTGTAAAAACTACCAGGAGAACTCCTGCCTGGCACCTTCCCCGGTGGAGTTGTGCATGGGGTGTGTTTGGAACATTTTGTCACCGGCCGAGTCCAAAATTCAGCGATTACCCATCTCAGCCCAGAAAGCAGGTAGAACAACTTTTCTGGTGTCTTTCAGATGCCTGCCAAGGTAGTGTAAAAACTACCAGGAGAACTCCTGTCTGGCACCTTCCGTGGTGGAGTTGTGCATGGGGTGTGTTTGGAACATTTTGTCACCAGCCGACTCCAAAATTCAGTGGTTCCCCATCTCAGCCCACAAAGCAGGTAGAACAACTTTTGTGGTGCCTTTCAGCTGCCTACCAAGGTAGTGTAAAAACTACCAAGAGAACTCCTGTCTGGCACCTTCCGTGGTGGAGTTGTGCATGGGGTGTGTTTGGAACATTTTGTCACCAGCCGAGTCCAAAATTCAGCGTTTCCCCATCTCAGCCCAGAAAGCAGGTAGAACAACTTTTGTGGTGCCTTTCAAATGCCTACCAAGGTAGTGTAGAAACTACCAGGAGAACTCCTGTCTGGCACCTTCCCCGGTGGAGTTGTGCATGGGGTGTGTTTGGAACATTTTGTCACCGGCCGACTCCAAAATTCAGCGTTTCCCCATCTCAGCCCAGAAAGCAGGTAGAACAACTTTTGTGGTGTCTTTCAGATGCCTACCAAGGTAGTGTAAAAACTACCAGGAGAACTCCTGTCTGGCACCTTCCGTGGTGGAGTTGTGCATGGGGTGTGTTTGGAACATTTTGTCACCGGCCGAGTCCAAAATTCAGCGGTTCCCCATCTCAGCCCAGAAAGCAGGTACAACAACTTTTCTTGTGCCTTTCAGCTGCCTACCAAGGTAGTGTAAAAACTACCAAAAGAATTCGTTCCTGGCACCTTCCCCGGTGGAGTTGTGCATGGGGTGTGTTTGGAACATTTTGTCACCGGCCGAGTCCAAAATTCAGCGGTTCCCCATCTCAGCCCAGAAAGCAGGTAGAACAACTTTTGTGGTGTCTTTCAGATGCCTACCAAGGTAGTGTAAAAACTACCAAGAGAACTCCTGCCTGGCACCTTCCCCGGTGGAGTTGTGCATGGGGTGTGTTTGGAACATTTTGTCAACGGCCGAGTCCAAAATTCAGCGTTTCCCCATCTCAGCCCAGAAAGCAGGTAGAACAACTTTTGTGGTGTCTTTCAGATGCCTACCGGAGCAATGTAAAAACTACCAGGAGAACTCCTGTCTGGCACCTTCCCCGGTGGAGTTGTGCATGGGGTGTGTTTGGAACATTTTGTCACCGGCCGAGTCCAAAATTCAGCGGTTCCCCATCTCAGCCCAGAAAGCAGGTAGAACATCTTTTGTGGTATCTTTCAGATGCCTACCGGAGCAATGTAAAAACTACCAAAAGAATTCGTTCCTGGCACCTTCCCCGGTGGAGTTGTGCATGGGGTGTGTTTGGAACATTTTGTCACCAGCCGACTCCAAAATTCAGCGTTTCCCCATCTCAGCCCAGAAAGCAGGTAGAACAACTTTTGTGGTGTCTTTCAGATGCCTACCAAGGTAGTGTAAAAACTACTAAGAGAACTCCTGTCTGGCACCTTCCCCGGTGGAGTTGTGCATGGGGTGTGTTTGGAACATTTTGTCACCAGCCGAGTCCAAAATTCAGCCGTTCCCCATCTCAGCCCAGAAAGCAGGTAGAACAACTTCTGTGGTGTCTTTCAGATGCCTACCAAGGTAGTGTAAAAACTACCAGGAGAACTCCTGTCTGGCACCTTCCCCGGTGGAGTTGTGCATGGGGTGTGTTTGGAACATTTTGTCACCGGCCGAGTCCAAAATTCAGCGATTCCCCATCTCAGCCCAGAAAGCAGGTAGAACAACTTTTGTGGTATCTTTCAGATGCCTACCGGAGCAATGTAAAAACTACCAGGAGAACTCCTGTCTGGCACCTTCCCCGGTGGAGTTGTGCAGAGGGTGTGTTTGGAACATTTTGTCACCAGCCGACTCCAAAATTCAGCGGTTCCCCATCTCAGCCCAGAAAGCAGGTACAACAACTTTTCTTGTGCCTTTCAGCTGCCTACCAAGGTAGTGTAAAAACTACCAGGAGAACTCCTGTCTGGCACCTTCCCCGGTGGAGTTGTGCATGGGGTGTGTTTGGAACATTTTGTCACCAGCCGACTCCAAAATTCAGCGTTTCCCCATCTCAGCCCAGAAAGCAGGTAGAACAACTTTTGTGGTGTCTTTCAGATGCCTACCAAGGTAGTGTAAAAACTACTAAGAGAACTCCTGTCTGGCACCTTCCCCGGTGGAGTTGTGCATGGGGTGTGTTTGGAACATTTTGTCACCAGCCGAGTCCAAAATTCAGCCGTTCCCCATCTCAGCCCAGAAAGCAGGTAGAACAACTTCTGTGGTGTCTTTCAGATGCCTACCAAGGTAGTGTAAAAACTACCAGGAGAACTCCTGTCTGGCACCTTCCCCGGTGGAGTTGTGCATGGGGTGTGTTTGGAACATTTTGTCACCGGCCGAGTCCAAAATTCAGCGTTTCCCCATCTCAGCCCAGAAAGCAGGTAGAACAACTTTTGTGGTATCTTTCAGATGCCTACCGGAGCAATGTAAAAACTACCAGGAGAACTCCTGTCTGGCACCTTCCCCGGTGGAGTTGTGCAGAGGGTGTGTTTGGAACATTTTGTCACCAGCCGACTCCAAAATTCAGCGGTTCCCCATCTCAGCCCAGAAAGCAGGTAGAACAACTTTTCTTGTGCCTTTCAGCTGCCTACCAAGGTAGTGTAAAAACTACCAAAAGAATTCGTTCCTGGCACCTTCCCCGGTGGAGTTGTGCATGGGGTGTGTTTGGAACATTTTGTCACCGGCCGAGTCCAAAATTCAGCGGTTCCCCATCTCAGCCCAGAAAGCAGTTAGAACAAGTTTTGTGGTGTCTTTCAAATGCCTACCAAGGTAGTGTAAAAACTACCAGGAGAACTCCTGTCTGGCACCTTCCCCGGTGGAGTTGTGCATGGGGTGTGTTTGGAACATTTTGTCACCAGCCGACTCCAAAATTCAGCGTTTCCCCATCTCAGCCCAGAAAGCAGGAAGAACAACTTTTGTGGTGCCTTTCAGATGCCTACCAAGGTAGTGTAAAAACTACCAGAAGAACTCCTGTCTGGCACCTTCCGTGGTGGAGTTGTGCATGGGGTGTGTTTGGAACATTTTGTCACCAGCCGACTCCAAAATTCAGCGTTTCCCCATCTCAGCCCAGAAAGCAGGTAGAACAACTTTTGTGGTGTCTTTCAGATGCCTACCAAGGTAGTGTAAAAACTACCAGGAGAACTCCTGTCTGGCACCTTCCCCGGTGGAGTTGTGCATGGGGTGTGTTTGGAACATTTTGTCACCGGCCGACTCCAAAATTCAGCGGTTCCCCATCTCAGCCCAGAAAGCAGGTAGAACAACTTTTGTGGTGTCTTTCAGATGCCTACCAAGGTAGTGTAAAAACTACCAGGAGAACTCCTGTCTGGCACCTTCCCCGGTGGAGTTGTGCATGGGGTGTGTTTGGAACATTTTGTCACCGGCCGACTCCAAAATTCAGCGGTTCCCCATCTCAGCCCAGAAAGCAGGTAGAACAACTTTTGTGGTGCCTTTCAGATGCCTACCAAGGTAGTGTAAAAACTACCAAGAGAACTCCTGTCTGGCACCTTCCGTGGTGGAGTTGTGCATGGGGTGTGTTTGGAACATTTTGTCACCAGCCGACTCCAAAATTCAGCGTTTCCCCATCTCAGCCCAGAAAGCAGGTACAATAACTTTTCTTGTGCCTTTCAGCTGCCTACCAAGGTAGTGTAGAAACTACCAGGAGAACTCCTGTCTGGCACCTTCCCCGGTGGAGTTGTGCAGGGGGTGTGTTTGGAACATTTTGTCACCGGCCGACTCCAAAATTCAGCGGTTCCCCATCTCAGCCCAGAAAGCAGGTAGAACAACTTTTGTGGTGTCTTTCAGATGCCTACCAAGGTAGTGTAAAAACTACCAGGAGAACTCCTGTCTGGCACCTTCCGTGGTGGAGTTGTGCATGGGGTGTGTTTGGAACATTTTGTCACCAGCCGAGTCCAAAATTCAGTGGTTCCCCATCTCAGCCCAGAAAGCAGGTAGAACAACTTTTGTGGTGTCTTTCAGATACCTACCGGAGCAATGTAAAAACTACCAAGAGAACTCCTGTCTGGCACCTTCCGTGGTGGAGTTGTGCATGGGGTGTGTTTGGAACATTTTGTCACCGGCCGACTCCAAAATTCAGCGTTTCCCCATCTCAGCCCAGAAAGCAGGTAGAACAAGTTTTGTGGTGTCTTTCAAATGCCTACCAAGGTAGTGTAAAAACTACCAGGAGAACTCCTGTCTGGCACCTTCCCCGGTGGAGTTGTGCATGGGGTGTGTTTGGAACATTTTGTCACCGGCCGACTCCAAAATTCAGCGGTTCCCCATCTCAGCCCAGAAAGCAGGTAGAACAACTTTTGTGGTGTCTTGCAGATGCCTACCAAGGTAGTGTAAAAACTACCAGGAGAACTCCTGTCTGGCACCTTCCGTGGTGGAGTTGTGCATGGGGTGTGTTTGGAACATTTTGTCACCGGCCGAGTCCAAAATTCAGCGATTCCCCATCTCAGCCCAGAAAGCAGGTACAACAACTTTTCTTGTGCCTTTCAGCTGCCTACCAAGGTAGTGTAAAAACTACCAGCAGAATTCGTTCCTGGCACCTTCCCCGGTGGAGTTGTGCATGGGGTGTCTGTGGAACATTTTGTCACCGGCCGAGTCCAAAATTCAGCGGTTCCCCATCTCAGCCCAGAAAGCAGGTAGAACAACTTTTGTGGTGTCTTTCAGATGCCTACCGGAGCAATGTAAAAACTACCAGGAGAACTCCTGCCTGGCACCTTCCGTGGTGGAGTTGTGCATGGGGTGTGTTTGGAACATTTTGTCACCGGCCGAGTCCAAAATTCAGCGATTCCCCATCTCAGCCCAGAAAGCAGGTAGAACAACTTTTGTGGTGTCTTTCAGATGCCTACCAAGGTAGTGTAAAAACTACCAGGAGAACTCCTGCCTGGCACCTTCCCCGGTGGAGTTGTGCATGGGGTGTGTTTGGAACATTTTGTCACCGGCCGAGTCCAAAATTCAGCGATTACCCATCTCAGCCCAGAAAGCAGGTAGAACAACTTTTCTGGTGTCTTTCAGATGCCTGCCAAGGTAGTGTAAAAACTACCAGGAGAACTCCTGTCTGGCACCTTCCGTGGTGGAGTTGTGCATGGGGTGTGTTTGGAACATTTTGTCACCAGCCGACTCCAAAATTCAGTGGTTCCCCATCTCAGCCCACAAAGCAGGTAGAACAACTTTTGTGGTGCCTTTCAGCTGCCTACCAAGGTAGTGTAAAAACTACCAAGAGAACTCCTGTCTGGCACCTTCCGTGGTGGAGTTGTGCATGGGGTGTGTTTGGAACATTTTGTCACCAGCCGAGTCCAAAATTCAGCGTTTCCCCATCTCAGCCCAGAAAGCAGGTAGAACAACTTTTGTGGTGCCTTTCAAATGCCTACCAAGGTAGTGTAGAAACTACCAGGAGAACTCCTGTCTGGCACCTTCCCCGGTGGAGTTGTGCATGGGGTGTGTTTGGAACATTTTGTCACCGGCCGACTCCAAAATTCAGCGTTTCCCCATCTCAGCCCAGAAAGCAGGTAGAACAACTTTTGTGGTGTCTTTCAGATGCCTACCAAGGTAGTGTAAAAACTACCAGGAGAACTCCTGTCTGGCACCTTCCCCGGTGGAGTTGTGCATGGGGTGTGTTTGGAACATTTTGTCACCAGCCGAGTCCAAAATTCAGCGGTTCCCCATCTCAGCCCAGAAAGCAGGTACAACAACTTTTCTTGTGCCTTTCAGCTGCCTACCAAGGTAGTGTAAAAACTACCAAAAGAATTCGTTCCTGGCACCTTCCCCGGTGGAGTTGTGCATGGGGTGTGTTTGGAACATTTTGTCACCGGCCGAGTCCAAAATTCAGCGGTTCCCCATCTCAGCCCAGAAAGCAGGTAGAACAACTTTTGTGGTGTCTTTCAGATGCCTACCAAGGTAGTGTAAAAACTACCAAGAGAACTCCTGCCTGGCACCTTCCCCGGTGGAGTTGTGCATGGGGTGTGTTTGGAACATTTTGTCAACGGCCGAGTCCAAAATTCAGCGTTTCCCCATCTCAGCCCAGAAAGCAGGTAGAACAACTTTTGTGGTGTCTTTCAGATGCCTACCGGAGCAATGTAAAAACTACCAGGAGAACTCCTGTCTGGCACCTTCCCCGGTGGAGTTGTGCATGGGGTGTGTTTGGAACATTTTGTCACCGGCCGAGTCCAAAATTCAGCGGTTCCCCATCTCAGCCCAGAAAGCAGGTAGAACATCTTTTGTGGTATCTTTCAGATGCCTACCGGAGCAATGTAAAAACTACCAAAAGAATTCGTTCCTGGCACCTTCCCCGGTGGAGTTGTGCATGGGGTGTGTTTGGAACATTTTGTCACCAGCCGACTCCAAAATTCAGCGTTTCCCCATCTCAGCCCAGAAAGCAGGTAGAACAACTTTTGTGGTGTCTTTCAGATGCCTACCAAGGTAGTGTAAAAACTACTAAGAGAACTCCTGTCTGGCACCTTCCCCGGTGGAGTTGTGCATGGGGTGTGTTTGGAACATTTTGTCACCAGCCGAGTCCAAAATTCAGCGTTTCCCCATCTCAGCCCAGAAAGCAGGTAGAACAACTTTTGTGGTGTCTTTCAGATGCCTACCAAGGTAGTGTAAAAACTACCAGGAGAACTCCTGTCTGGCACCTTCCCCGGTGGAGTTGTGCATGGGGTGTGTTTGGAACATTTTGTCACCGGCCGACTCCAAAATTCAGCGGTTCCCCATCTCAGCCCAGAAAGCAGGTAGAACAACTTTTGTGGTGTCTTTCAGATGCCTACCAAGGTAGTGTAAAAACTACCAGGAGAACTCCTGTCTGGCACCTTCCCCGGTGGAGTTGTGCATGGGGTGTGTTTGGAACATTTTGTCACCGGCCGACTCCAAAATTCAGCGGTTCCCCATCTCAGCCCAGAAAGCAGGTAGAACAACTTTTGTGGTGCCTTTCAGATGCCTACCAAGGTAGTGTAAAAACTACCAAGAGAACTCCTGTCTGGCACCTTCCGTGGTGGAGTTGTGCATGGGGTGTGTTTGGAACATTTTGTCACCGGCCGACTCCAAAATTCAGCGTTTCCCCATCTCAGCCCAGAAAGCAGGTACAATAACTTTTCTTGTGCCTTTCAGCTGCCTACCAAGGTAGTGTAGAAACTACCAGGAGAACTCCTGTCTGGCACCTTCCCCGGTGGAGTTGTGCAGGGGGTGTGTTTGGAACATTTTGTCACCAGCCGAGTCCAAAATTCAGCGGTTCCCCATCTCAGCCCAGAAAGCAGGTAGAACAACTTTTGTGGTGTCTTTCAGATGCCTACCAAGGTAGTGTAAAAACTACCAGGAGAACTCCTGTCTGGCACCTTCCCCGGTGGAGTTGTGCATGGGGTGTGTTTGGAACATTTTGTCACCGGCCGACTCCAAAATTCAGCGGTTCCCCATCTCAGCCCAGAAAGCAGGTAGAACAACTTTTGTGGTGCCTTTCAGATGCCTACCAAGGTAGTGTAAAAACTACCAAGAGAACTCCTGTCTGGCACCTTCCGTGGTGGAGTTGTGCATGGGGTGTGTTTGGAACATTTTGTCACCGGCCGACTCCAAAATTCAGCGGTTCCCCATCTCAGCCCAGAAAGCAGGTAGAACAACTTTTGTGGTGTCTTTCAGATGCCTACCAAGGTAGTGTAAAAACTACCAGGAGAACTCCTGTCTGGCACCTTCCCCGGTGGAGTTGTGCATGGGGTGTGTTTGGAACATTTTGTCACCGGCCGACTCCAAAATTCAGCGGTTCCCCATCTCAGCCCAGAAAGCAGGTAGAACAACTTTTGTGGTGCCTTTCAGATGCCTACCAAGGTAGTGTAAAAACTACCAAGAGAACTCCTGTCTGGCACCTTCCGTGGTGGAGTTGTGCATGGGGTGTGTTTGGAACATTTTGTCACCGGCCGACTCCAAAATTCAGCGTTTCCCCATCTCAGCCCAGAAAGCAGGTACAATAACTTTTCTTGTGCCTTTCAGCTGCCTACCAAGGTAGTGTAGAAACTACCAGGAGAACTCCTGTCTGGCACCTTCCCCGGTGGAGTTGTGCAGGGGGTGTGTTTGGAACATTTTGTCACCGGCCGACTCCAAAATTCAGCGGTTCCCCATCTCAGCCCAGAAAGCAGGTAGAACAACTTTTGTGGTGTCTTTCAGATGCCTACCAAGGTAGTGTAAAAACTACCAGGAGAACTCCTGTCTGGCACCTTCCGTGGTGGAGTTGTGCATGGGGTGTGTTTGGAACATTTTGTCACCAGCCGAGTCCAAAATTCAGTGGTTCCCCATCTCAGCCCAGAAAGCAGGTAGAACAACTTTTGTGGTGTCTTTCAGATACCTACCGGAGCAATGTAAAAACTACCAAGAGAACTCCTGTCTGGCACCTTCCGTGGTGGAGTTGTGCATGGGGTGTGTTTGGAACATTTTGTCACCGGCCGACTCCAAAATTCAGCGTTTCCCCATCTCAGCCCAGAAAGCAGGTAGAACAAGTTTTGTGGTGTCTTTCAAATGCCTACCAAGGTAGTGTAAAAACTACCAGGAGAACTCCTGTCTGGCACCTTCCGTGGTGGAGTTGTGCATGGGGTGTGTTTGGAACATTTTGTCACCGGCCGACTCCAAAATTCAGCGGTTCCCCATCTCAGCCCAGAAAGCAGGTAGAACAACTTTTGTGGTGTCTTGCAGATGCCTACCAAGGTAGTGTAAAAACTACCAGGAGAACTCCTGTCTGGCACCTTCCGTGGTGGAGTTGTGCATGGGGTGTGTTTGGAACATTTTGTCACCGGCCGAGTCCAAAATTCAGCGATTCCCCATCTCAGCCCAGAAAGCAGGTACAACAACTTTTCTTGTGCCTTTCAGCTGCCTACCAAGGTAGTGTAAAAACTACCAGCAGAATTCGTTCCTGGCACCTTCCCCGGTGGAGTTGTGCATGGGGTGTCTGTGGAACATTTTGTCACCGGCCGAGTCCAAAATTCAGCGGTTCCCCATCTCAGCCCAGAAAGCAGGTAGAACAACTTTTGTGGTGTCTTTCAGATGCCTACCGGAGCAATGTAAAAACTACCAGGAGAACTCCTGCCTGGCACCTTCCGTGGTGGAGTTGTGCATGGGGTGTGTTTGGAACATTTTGTCACCGGCCGAGTCCAAAATTCAGCGATTCCCCATCTCAGCCCAGAAAGCAGGTAGAACAACTTTTGTGGTGTCTTTCAGATGCCTACCAAGGTAGTGTAAAAACTACCAGGAGAACTCCTGCCTGGCACCTTCCCCGGTGGAGTTGTGCATGGGGTGTGTTTGGAACATTTTGTCACCGGCCGAGTCCAAAATTCAGCGATTACCCATCTCAGCCCAGAAAGCAGGTAGAACAACTTTTCTGGTGTCTTTCAGATGCCTGCCAAGGTAGTGTAAAAACTACCAGGAGAACTCCTGTCTGGCACCTTCCGTGGTGGAGTTGTGCATGGGGTGTGTTTGGAACATTTTGTCACCAGCCGACTCCAAAATTCAGTGGTTCCCCATCTCAGCCCACAAAGCAGGTAGAACAACTTTTGTGGTGCCTTTCAGCTGCCTACCAAGGTAGTGTAAAAACTACCAAGAGAACTCCTGTCTGGCACCTTCCGTGGTGGAGTTGTGCATGGGGTGTGTTTGGAACATTTTGTCACCAGCCGAGTCCAAAATTCAGCGTTTCCCCATCTCAGCCCAGAAAGCAGGTAGAACAACTTTTGTGGTGCCTTTCAAATGCCTACCAAGGTAGTGTAGAAACTACCAGGAGAACTCCTGTCTGGCACCTTCCCCGGTGGAGTTGTGCATGGGGTGTGTTTGGAACATTTTGTCACCGGCCGACTCCAAAATTCAGCGTTTCCCCATCTCAGCCCAGAAAGCAGGTAGAACAACTTTTGTGGTGTCTTTCAGATGCCTACCAAGGTAGTGTAAAAACTACCAGGAGAACTCCTGTCTGGCACCTTCCGTGGTGGAGTTGTGCATGGGGTGTGTTTGGAACATTTTGTCACCGGCCGAGTCCAAAATTCAGCGGTTCCCCATCTCAGCCCAGAAAGCAGGTACAACAACTTTTCTTGTGCCTTTCAGCTGCCTACCAAGGTAGTGTAAAAACTACCAAAAGAATTCGTTCCTGGCACCTTCCCCGGTGGAGTTGTGCATGGGGTGTGTTTGGAACATTTTGTCACCGGCCGAGTCCAAAATTCAGCGGTTCCCCATCTCAGCCCAGAAAGCAGGTAGAACAACTTTTGTGGTGTCTTTCAGATGCCTACCAAGGTAGTGTAAAAACTACCAAGAGAACTCCTGCCTGGCACCTTCCCCGGTGGAGTTGTGCATGGGGTGTGTTTGGAACATTTTGTCAACGGCCGAGTCCAAAATTCAGCGTTTCCCCATCTCAGCCCAGAAAGCAGGTAGAACAACTTTTGTGGTGTCTTTCAGATGCCTACCGGAGCAATGTAAAAACTACCAGGAGAACTCCTGTCTGGCACCTTCCCCGGTGGAGTTGTGCATGGGGTGTGTTTGGAACATTTTGTCACCGGCCGAGTCCAAAATTCAGCGGTTCCCCATCTCAGCCCAGAAAGCAGGTAGAACATCTTTTGTGGTATCTTTCAGATGCCTACCGGAGCAATGTAAAAACTACCAAAAGAATTCGTTCCTGGCACCTTCCCCGGTGGAGTTGTGCATGGGGTGTGTTTGGAACATTTTGTCACCAGCCGACTCCAAAATTCAGCGTTTCCCCATCTCAGCCCAGAAAGCAGGTAGAACAACTTTTGTGGTGTCTTTCAGATGCCTACCAAGGTAGTGTAAAAACTACTAAGAGAACTCCTGTCTGGCACCTTCCCCGGTGGAGTTGTGCATGGGGTGTGTTTGGAACATTTTGTCACCAGCCGAGTCCAAAATTCAGCCGTTCCCCATCTCAGCCCAGAAAGCAGGTAGAACAACTTCTGTGGTGTCTTTCAGATGCCTACCAAGGTAGTGTAAAAACTACCAGGAGAACTCCTGTCTGGCACCTTCCCCGGTGGAGTTGTGCATGGGGTGTGTTTGGAACATTTTGTCACCGGCCGAGTCCAAAATTCAGCGATTCCCCATCTCAGCCCAGAAAGCAGGTAGAACAACTTTTGTGGTATCTTTCAGATGCCTACCGGAGCAATGTAAAAACTACCAGGAGAACTCCTGTCTGGCACCTTCCCCGGTGGAGTTGTGCAGAGGGTGTGTTTGGAACATTTTGTCACCAGCCGACTCCAAAATTCAGCGGTTCCCCATCTCAGCCCAGAAAGCAGGTACAACAACTTTTCTTGTGCCTTTCAGCTGCCTACCAAGGTAGTGTAAAAACTACCAGGAGAACTCCTGTCTGGCACCTTCCCCGGTGGAGTTGTGCATGGGGTGTGTTTGGAACATTTTGTCACCAGCCGACTCCAAAATTCAGCGTTTCCCCATCTCAGCCCAGAAAGCAGGTAGAACAACTTTTGTGGTGTCTTTCAGATGCCTACCAAGGTAGTGTAAAAACTACTAAGAGAACTCCTGTCTGGCACCTTCCCCGGTGGAGTTGTGCATGGGGTGTGTTTGGAACATTTTGTCACCAGCCGAGTCCAAAATTCAGCCGTTCCCCATCTCAGCCCAGAAAGCAGGTAGAACAACTTCTGTGGTGTCTTTCAGATGCCTACCAAGGTAGTGTAAAAACTACCAGGAGAACTCCTGTCTGGCACCTTCCCCGGTGGAGTTGTGCATGGGGTGTGTTTGGAACATTTTGTCACCGGCCGAGTCCAAAATTCAGCGATTCCCCATCTCAGCCCAGAAAGCAGGTAGAACAACTTTTGTGGTATCTTTCAGATGCCTACCGGAGCAATGTAAAAACTACCAGGAGAACTCCTGTCTGGCACCTTCCCCGGTGGAGTTGTGCAGAGGGTGTGTTTGGAACATTTTGTCACCAGCCGACTCCAAAATTCAGCGGTTCCCCATCTCAGCCCAGAAAGCAGGTAGAACAACTTTTCTTGTGCCTTTCAGCTGCCTACCAAGGTAGTGTAAAAACTACCAAAAGAATTCGTTCCTGGCACCTTCCCCGGTGGAGTTGTGCATGGGGTGTGTTTGGAACATTTTGTCACCGGCCGAGTCCAAAATTCAGCGGTTCCCCATCTCAGCCCAGAAAGCAGTTAGAACAAGTTTTGTGGTGTCTTTCAAATGCCTACCAAGGTAGTGTAAAAACTACCAGGAGAACTCCTGTCTGGCACCTTCCCCGGTGGAGTTGTGCATGGGGTGTGTTTGGAACATTTTGTCACCAGCCGACTCCAAAATTCAGCGTTTCCCCATCTCAGCCCAGAAAGCAGGAAGAACAACTTTTGTGGTGCCTTTCAGATGCCTACCAAGGTAGTGTAAAAACTACCAGAAGAACTCCTGTCTGGCACCTTCCGTGGTGGAGTTGTGCATGGGGTGTGTTTGGAACATTTTGTCACCAGCCGACTCCAAAATTCAGCGTTTCCCCATCTCAGCCCAGAAAGCAGGTAGAACAACTTTTGTGGTGTCTTTCAGATGCCTACCAAGGTAGTGTAAAAACTACCAGGAGAACTCCTGTCTGGCACCTTCCCCGGTGGAGTTGTGCATGGGGTGTGTTTGGAACATTTTGTCACCGGCCGACTCCAAAATTCAGCGGTTCCCCATCTCAGCCCAGAAAGCAGGTAGAACAACTTTTGTGGTGTCTTTCAGATGCCTACCAAGGTAGTGTAAAAACTACCAGGAGAACTCCTGTCTGGCACCTTCCCCGGTGGAGTTGTGCATGGGGTGTGTTTGGAACATTTTGTCACCGGCCGACTCCAAAATTCAGCGGTTCCCCATCTCAGCCCAGAAAGCAGGTAGAACAACTTTTGTGGTGCCTTTCAGATGCCTACCAAGGTAGTGTAAAAACTACCAAGAGAACTCCTGTCTGGCACCTTCCGTGGTGGAGTTGTGCATGGGGTGTGTTTGGAACATTTTGTCACCGGCCGACTCCAAAATTCAGCGTTTCCCCATCTCAGCCCAGAAAGCAGGTACAATAACTTTTCTTGTGCCTTTCAGCTGCCTACCAAGGTAGTGTAGAAACTACCAGGAGAACTCCTGTCTGGCACCTTCCCCGGTGGAGTTGTGCATGGGGTGTGTTTGGAACATTTTGTCACCAGCCGAGTCCAAAATTCAGCGGTTCCCCATCTCAGCCCAGAAAGCAGGTAGAACAACTTTTGTGGTGCCTTTCAAATGCCTACCAAGGTAGTGTAGAAACTACCAGGAGAACTCCTGTCTGGCACCTTCCCCGGTGGAGTTGTGCATGGGGTGTGTTTGGAACATTTTGTCACCGGCCGACTCCAAAATTCAGCGGTTCCCCATCTCAGCCCAGAAAGCAGGTAGAACAACTTTTGTGGTGCCTTTCAAATGCCTACCAAGGTAGTGTAGAAACTACCAGGAGAACTCCTGTCTGGCACCTTCCGTGGTGGAGTTGTGCATGGGGTGTGTTTGGAACATTTTGTCACCGGCCGACTCCAAAATTCAGCGTTTCCCCATCTCAGCCCAGAAAGCAGGTACAACAACTTTTCTTGTGCCTTTCAGCTGCCTACCAAGGTAGTGTAGAAACTACCAGGAGAACTCCTGTCTGGCACCTTCCCCGGTGGAGTTGTGCATGGGGTGTGTTTGGAACATTTTGTCACCAGCCGAGTCCAAAATTCAGCGGTTCCCCATCTCAGCCCAGAAAGCAGGTAGAACAACTTTTGTGGTGCCTTTCAAATGCCTACCAAGGTAGTGTAGAAACTACCAGGAGAACTCCTGTCTGGCACCTTCCCCGGTGGAGTTGTGCATGGGGTGTGTTTGGAACATTTTGTCACCAGCCGAGTCCAAAATTCAGCGTTTCCCCATCTCAGCCCAGAAAGCAGGTAGAACAACTTTTGTGGTGTCTTTCAGATGCCTACCAAGGTAGTGTAAAAACTACCAGGAGAACTCCTGTCTGGCACCTTCCCCGGTGGAGTTGTGCATGGGGTGTGTTTGGAACATTTTGTCACCGGCCGACTCCAAAATTCAGCGGTTCCCCATCTCAGCCCAGAAAGCAGGTACAACAACTTTTCTTGTGCCTTTCAGCTGCCTACCAAGGTAGTGTAAAAACTACCAAAAGAATTCGTTCCTGGCACCTTCCCCGGTGGAGTTGTGCATGGGGTGTGTTTGGAACATTTTGTCACCGGCCGAGTCCAAAATTCAGCGGTTCCCCATCTCAGCCCAGAAAGCAGGTAGAACAACTTTTGTGGTGTCTTTCAGATGCCTACCAAGGTAGTGTAAAAACTACCAGGAGAACTCCTGTCTGGCACCTTCCCCGGTGGAGTTGTGCATGGGGTGTGTTTGGAACATTTTGTCACCAGCCGAGTCCAAAATTCAGCCGTTCCCCATCTCAGCCCAGAAAGCAGGTAGAACAACTTCTGTGGTGTCTTTCAGATGCCTACCAAGGTAGTGTAAAAACTACCAGGAGAACTCCTGTCTGGCACCTTCCCCGGTGGAGTTGTGCATGGGGTGTGTTTGGAACATTTTGTCACCGGCCGACTCCAAAATTCAGCGATTCCCCATCTCAGCCCAGAAAGCAGGTAGAACAACTTTTGTGGTATCTTTCAGATGCCTACCGGAGCAATGTAAAAACTACCAGGAGAACTCCTGTCTGGCACCTTCCCCGGTGGAGTTGTGCAGAGGGTGTGTTTGGAACATTTTGTCACCGGCCGAGTCCAAAATTCAGCGGTTCCCCATCTCAGCCCAGAAAGCAGGTAGAACAACTTTTGTGGTGCCTTTCAAATGCCTACCAAGGTAGTGTAGAAACTACCAGGAGAACTCCTGTCTGGCACCTTCCCCGGTGGAGTTGTGCATGGGGTGTGTTTGGAACATTTTGTCACCAGCCGAGTCCAAAATTCAGCGGTTCCCCATCTCAGCCCAGAAAGCAGGTAGAACAACTTTTGTGGTGTCTTTCAGATGCCTACCAAGGTAGTGTAAAAACTACCAAGAGAACTCCTGTCTGGCACCTTCCCCGGTGGAGTTGTGCATGGGGTGTGTTTGGAACATTTTGTCACCGGCCGACTCCAAAATTCAGCGGTTCCCCATCTCAGCCCAGAAAGCAGGTACAACAACTTTTCTTGTGCCTTTCAGCTGCCTACCAAGGTAGTGTAAAAACTACCAAAAGAATTCGTTCCTGGCACCTTCCCCGGTGGAGTTGTGCATGGGGTGTGTTTGGAACATTTTGTCACCGGCCGAGTCCAAAATTCAGCGGTTCCCCATCTCAGCCCAGAAAGCAGGTAGAACAACTTTTGTGGTGTCTTTCAGATGCCTACCAAGGTAGTGTAAAAACCACTAGGAGAACTCCTGTCTGGCACCTTCCCCGGTGGAGTTGTGCATGGGGTGTGTTTGGAACATTTTGTCACCGGCCGAGTCCAAAATTCAGCCGTTCCCCATCTCAGCCCAGAAAGCAGGTAGAACAACTTCTGTGGTGTCTTTCAGATGCCTACCAAGGTAGTGTAAAAACTACCAGGAGAACTCCTGTCTGGCACCTTCCCCGGTGGAGTTGTGCATGGGGTGTGTTTGGAACATTTTGTCACCGGCCGACTCCAAAATTCAGCGATTCCCCATCTCAGCCCAGAAAGCAGGTAGAACAACTTTTGTGGTATCTTTCAGATGCCTACCGGAGCAATGTAAAAACTACCAGGAGAACTCCTGTCTGGCACCTTCCCCGGTGGAGTTGTGCAGAGGGTGTGTTTGGAACATTTTGTCACCGGCCGAGTCCAAAATTCAGCGTTTCCCCATCTCAGCCCAGAAAGCAGGTAGAACAACTTTTGTGGTGTCTTTCAGATGCCTACCAAGGTAGTGTAAAAACTACTAAGAGAACTCCTGTCTGGCACCTTCCGTGGTGGAGTTGTGCATTGGGTGTGTTTGGAACATTTTGTCACCAGCCGAGTCCAAAATTCAGCGTTTCCCCATCTCAGCCCAGAAAGCAGGTAGAACAACTTTTGTGGTGCCTTTCAGATGCCTACCAAGGTAGTGTAAAAACTACCAAGAGAACTCCTTTCTGGCACCTTCCCCGGTGGAGTTGTGCAGGGGGTGTGTTTGGAACATTTTGTCACCGGCCGACTCCAAAATTCAGCGGTTCCCCATCTCAGCCCAGAAAGCAGGTAGAACAACTTTTGTGGTGTCTTTCAGATGCCTACCAAGGTAGTGTAAAAACTACCAAGAGAACTCCTGTCTGGCACCTTCCCCGGTGGAGTTGTGCAGGGGGTGTCTTTGGAACATTTTGTCACCAGCCGAGTCCAAAATTCAGCGGTTCCCCATCTCAGCCCAGAAAGCAGGTAGAACAACTTTTGTGCTGCCTTTCAAATGCCTACCAAGGTAGTGTAGAAACTACCAAGAGATCGCTTGTCTGGCACCTTCCCCGGTGGAGTTGTGCATGGGGTGTCTGTGGAACATTTTGTCACCGGCCGACTCCAAAATTCAGCGTTTCCCCATCTCAGCCCAGAAAGCAGGTAGAACAACTTTTCTGGTGTCTTTCAGATGCCTACCGGAGCAATGTAAAAACTACCAGGAGAACTCCTGTCTGGCACCTTCCCCGGTGGAGTTGTGCATGGGGTGTGTTTGGAACATTTTGTCACCGGCCGACTCCAAAATTCAGCGATTCCCCATCTCAGCCCAGAAAGCAGGTAGAACAACTTTTGTGGTGTCTTTCAGATGCCTACCGGAGCAATGTAAAAACTACCAGGAGAACTCCTGTCTGGCACCTTCCCCGGTGGAGTTGTGCATGGGGTGTGTTTGGAACATTTTGTCACCGGCCGAGTCCAAAATTCAGCGATTCCCCATCTCAGCCCAGAAAGCAGGTAGAATAACTTTTCTGGTGTCTTTCAGATGCCTACCAAGGTAGTGTAAAAACTACCAGGAGAACTCCTGTCTGGCACCTTCCCCGGTGGAGTTGTGCATGGGGTGTGTTTGGAACATTTTGTCACCAGCCGACTCCAAAATTCAGTGGTTCCCCATCTCAGCCCAGAAAGCAGGTAGAACAACTTTTGTGGTGTCTTTCAGATGCCTACCGGAGCAATGTAAAAACTACCAAGAGAACTCCTGTCTGGCACCTTCCCCGGTGGAGTTGTGCATGGGGTGTGTTTGGAACATTTTGTCACCGGCCGAGTCCAAAATTCAGCGTTTCCCCATCTCAGCCCAGAAAGCAGGTAGAACAAGTTTTGTGGTGTCTTTCAAATGCCTACCAAGGTAGTGTAAAAACTACCAAGAGAACTCCTGTCTGGCACCTTCCCCGGTGGAGTTGTGCATGGGGTGTGTTTGGAACATTTTGTCACCGGCCGACTCCAAAATTCAGCGGTTCCCCATCTCAGCCCAGAAAGCAGGTAGAACAACTTTTGTGGTGCCTTTCAAATGCCTACCAAGGTAGTGTAGAAACTACCAAGAGATCGCTTGTCTGGCACCTTCCCCGGTGGAGTTGTGCATGGGGTGTCTGTGGAACATTTTGTCACCGGCCGAGTCCAAAATTCAGCGGTTCCCCATCTCAGCCCAGAAAGCAGGTAGAACAACTTTTCTGGTGTCTTTCAGATGCCTACCGGAGCAATGTAAAAACTACCAGGAGAACTCCTGTCTGGCACCTTCCCCGGTGGAGTTGTGCATGGGGTGTGTTTGGAACATTTTGTCACCGGCCGACTCCAAAATTCAGCGATTCCCCATCTCAGCCCAGAAAGCAGGTAGAACAACTTTTGTGGTGTCTTTCAGATGCGTACCAAGGTAGTGTAAAAACTATCAGGAGAACTCCTGCCTGGCACCTTCCCCGGTGGAGTTGTGCATGGGGTGTGTTTGGAACATTTTGTCACCGGCCGAGTCCAAAATTCAGCGATTCCCCATCTCAGCCCAGAAAGCAGGTAGAATAACTTTTCTGGTGTCTTTCAGATGCCTACCAAGGTAGTGTAAAAACTACCAGGAGAACTCCTGTCTGGCACCTTCCGTGGTGGAGTTGTGCATGGGGTGTGTTTGGAACATTTTGTCACCAGCCGACTCCAAAATTCAGTGGTTCCCCATCTCAGCCCAGAAAGCAGGTAGAACAACTTTTGTGGTGTCTTTCAGATGCCTACCGGAGCAATGTAAAAACTACCAAGAGAACTCCTGTCTGGCACCTTCCCCGGTGGAGTTGTGCATGGGGTGTGTTTGGAACATTTTGTCACCGGCCGAGTCCAAAATTCAGCGTTTCCCCATCTCAGCCCAGAAAGCAGGTAGAACAAGTTTTGTGGTGTCTTTCAAATGCCTACCAAGGTAGTGTAAAAACTACCAAGAGAACTCCTGTCTGGCACCTTCCCCGGTGGAGTTGTGCATGGGGTGTGTTTGGAACATTTTGTCACCGGCCGACTCCAAAATTCAGCGGTTCCCCATCTCAGCCCAGAAAGCAGGTAGAACAACTTTTGTGGTGTCTTTCAGATGCCTACCGGAGCAATGTAAAAACTACCAGGAGAACTCCTGTCTGGCACCTTCCGTGGTGGAGTTGTGCATGGGGTGTGTTTGGAACATTTTGTCACCGGCCGAGTCCAAAATTCAGCGGTTCCCCATCTCAGCCCAGAAAGCAGGTACAACAACTTTTCTTGTGCCTTTCAGCTGCCTACCAAGGTAGTGTAAAAACTACCAACAGAATTCGTTCCTGGCACCTTCCCCGGTGGAGTTGTGCATGGGGTGTCTGTGGAACATTTTGTCACCGGCCGAGTCCAAAATTCAGCGGTTCCCCATCTCAGCCCAGAAAGCAGGTAGAACAACTTTTGTGGTGTCTTTCAGATGCCTACCGGAGCAATGTAAAAACTACCAGGAGAACTCCTGTCTGGCACCTTCCCCGGTGGAGTTGTGCATGGGGTGTGTTTGGAACATTTTGTCACCGGCCGACTCCAAAATTCAGCGATTCCCCATCTCAGCCCAGAAAGCAGGTAGAACAACTTTTGTGGTGTCTTTCAGATGCCTACCAAGGTAGTGTAAAAACTACCAGGAGAACTCCTGCCTGGCACCTTCCCCGGTGGAGTTGTGCATGGGGTGTTTTTGGAACATTTTGTCACCGGCCGAGTCCAAAATTCAGCGATTCCCCATCTCAGCCCAGAAAGCAGGTAGAACAACTTTTCTGGTGTCTTTCAGATGCCTGCCAAGGTAGTGTAAAAACTACCAGGAGAACTCCTGTCTGGCACCTTCCGTGGTGGAGTTGTGCATGGGGTGTGTTTGGAACATTTTGTCACCAGCCGACACCAAAATTCAGTGGTTCCCCATCTCAGCCCACAAAGCAGGTAGAACAACTTTTGTGGTGCCTTTCAGCTGCCTACCAAGGTAGTGTAAAAACTACCAGGAGAACTCCTGTCTGGCACCTTCCCCGGTGGAGTTGTGCATGGGGTGTGTTTGGAACATTTTGTCACCGGCCGAGTCCAAAATTCAGCGGTTCCCCATCTCAGCCCAGAAAGCAGGTAGAACAACTTTTGTGGTGTCTTTCAGATGCCTACCGGAGCAATGTAAAAACTACCAGGAGAACTCCTGTCTGGCACCTTCCCCGGTGGAGTTGTGCATGGGGTGTGTTTGGAACATTTTGTCACCGGCCGAGTCCAAAATTCAGCGGTTCCCCATCTCAGCCCAGAAAGCAGGTAGAACATCTTTTGTGGTATCTTTCAGATGCCTACCGGAGCAATGTAAAAACTACCAAAAGAATTCGTTCCTGGCACCTTCCCCGGTGGAGTTGTGCATGGGGTGTGTTTGGAACATTTTGTCACCAGCCGACTCCAAAATTCAGCGTTTCCCCATCTCAGCCCAGAAAGCAGGTAGAACAACTTTTGTGGTGTCTTTCAGATGCCTACCAAGGTAGTGTAAAAACTACTAAGAGAACTCCTGTCTGGCACCTTCCCCGGTGGAGTTGTGCATGGGGTGTGTTTGGAACATTTTGTCACCGGCCGACTCCAAAATTCAGCGGTTCCCCATCTCAGCCCAGAAAGCAGGTAGAACAACTTTTGTGGTGTCTTTCAGATGCCTACCAAGGTAGTGTAAAAACTACCAGGAGAACTCCTGTCTGGCACCTTCCCCGGTGGAGTTGTGCATGGGGTGTGTTTGGAACATTTTGTCACCGGCCGAGTCCAAAATTCAGCGTTTCCCCATCTCAGCCCAGAAAGCAGGTAGAACAACTTTTGTGGTGTCTTTCAGATGCCTACCAAGGTAGTGTAAAAACTACTAAGAGAACTCCTGTCTGGCACCTTCCGTGGTGGAGTTGTGCATGGGGTGTGTTTGGAACATTTTGTCACCAGCCGACTCCAAAATTCAGCGGTTCCCCATCTCAGCCCAGAAAGCAGGTAGAACAACTTTTGTGGTGTCTTTCAGATGCCTACCAAGGTAGTGTAAAAACTACTAAGAGAACTCCTGTCTGGCACCTTCCGTGGTGGAGTTGTGCATGGGGTGTGTTTGGAACATTTTGTCACCAGCCGAGTCCAAAATTCAGCGTTTCCCCATCTCAGCCCAGAAAGCAGGTAGAACAACTTTTGTGGTGCCTTTCAGATGCCTACCAAGGTAGTGTAAAAACTACCAAGAGAACTCCTTTCTGGCACCTTCCGTGGTGGAGTTGAGCATGGGGTGTGTTTGGAACATTTTGTCACCGGCCGACTCCAAAATTCAGCGGTTCCCCATCTCAGCCCAGAAAGCAGGTAGAACAACTTTTGTGGTGCCTTTCAAATGCCTACCAAGGTAGTGTAGAAACTACCAGGAGAACTCCTGTCTGGCACCTTCCCCGGTGGAGTTGTGCATGGGGTGTGTTTGGAACATTTTGTCACCGGCCGACTCCAAAATTCAGCGTTTCCCCATCTCAGCCCAGAAAGCAGGTAGAACAACTTTTCTTGTGCCTTTCAGCTGCCTACCAAGGTAGTGTAGAAACTACCAGGAGAACTCCTGTCTGGCACCTTCCCCGGTGGAGTTGTGCATGGGGTGTGTTTGGAACATTTTGTCACCAGCCGAGTCCAAAATTCAGCGGTTCCCCATCTCAGCCCAGAAAGCAGGTAGAACAACTTTTGTGGTGCCTTTCAAATGCCTACCAAGGTAGTGTAGAAACTACCAGGAGAACTCCTGTCTGGCACCTTCCCCGGTGGAGTTGTGCATGGGGTGTGTTTGGAACATTTTGTCACCAGCCGAGTCCAAAATTCAGCGTTTCCCCATCTCAGCCCAGAAAGCAGGTAGAACAACTTTTGTGGTGTCTTTCAGATGCCTACCAAGGTAGTGTAAAAACTACCAGGAGAACTCCTGTCTGGCACCTTCCGTGGTGGAGTTGTGCATGGGGTGTGTTTGGAACATTTTGTCACCAGCCGACTCCAAAATTCAGCGGTTCCCCATCTCAGCCCACAAAGCAGGAAGAACAACTTTTGTGGTGTCTTTCAGATGCCTACCAAGGTAGTGTAAAAACTACTAAGAGAACTCCTGTCTGGCACCTTCCCCGGTGGAGTTGTGCATGGGGTGTGTTTGGAACATTTTGTCACCGGCCGAGTCCAAAATTCAGCGGTTCCCCATCTCAGCCCAGAAAGCAGGTAGAACAACTTTTGTGGTGTCTTTCAGATGCCTACCAAGGTAGTGTAAAAACTACTAAGAGAACTCCTGTCTGGCACCTTCCCCGGTGGAGTTGTGCATGGGGTGTGTTTGGAACATTTTGTCACCGGCCGAGTCCAAAATTCAGCCGTTCCCCATCTCAGCCCAGAAAGCAGGTAGAACAACTTCTGTGGTGTCTTTCAGATGCCTACCAAGGTAGTGTAAAAACTACCAGGAGAACTCCTGTCTGGCACCTTCCCCGGTGGAGTTGTGCATGGGGTGTGTTTGGAACATTTTGTCACCGGCCGAGTCCAAAATTCAGCGATTCCCCATCTCAGCCCAGAAATCAGGTAGAACAACTTCTGTGGTATCTTTCAGATGCCTACCGGAGCAATGTAAAAACTACCAGGAGAACTCCTGTCTGGCACCTTCCCCGGTGGAGTTGTGCATGGGGTGTGTTTGGAACATTTTGTCACCGGCCGAGTCCAAAATTCAGCGTTTCCCCATCTCAGCCCAGAAAGCAGGTAGAACAACTTTTGTGGTGTCTTTCAGATGCCTACCAAGGTAGTGTAAAAACTACTAAGAGAACTCCTGTCTGGCACCTTCCGTGGTGGAGTTGTGCATGGGGTGTGTTTGGAACATTTTGTCACCAGCCGAGTCCAAAATTCAGCGTTTCCCCATCTCAGCCCAGAAAGCAGGTAGAACAACTTTTGTGGTGCCTTTCAGATGCCTACCAAGGTAGTGTAAAAACTACCAAGAGAACTCCTTTCTGGCACCTTCCCCGGTGGAGTTGTGCATGGGGTGTGTTTGGAACATTTTGTCACCGGCCGACTCCAAAATTCAGCGGTTCCCCATCTCAGCCCAGAAAGCAGGTAGAACAACTTTTGTGGTGTCTTTCAGATGCCTACCAAGGTAGTGTAAAAACTACCAAGAGAACTCCTGTCTGGCACCTTCCCCGGTGGAGTTGTGCAGGGGGTGTGTTTGGAACATTTTGTCACCAGCCGAGTCCA
Source organism: Falco cherrug (assembly GCF_023634085.1). Classification (NCBI taxonomy): domain Eukaryota; kingdom Metazoa; phylum Chordata; class Aves; order Falconiformes; family Falconidae; genus Falco; species Falco cherrug. The sequence continues at coordinate 455,791 of NW_026599486.1, forward strand.
AAATTCAGCGGTTCCCCATCTCAGCCCAGAAAGCAGGTAGAACAACTTTTGTGGTGCCTTTCAAATGCCTACCAAGGTAGTGTAGAAACTACCAAGAGATCGCTTGTCTGGCACCTTCCCCGGTGGAGTTGTGCATGGGGTGTCTGTGGAACATTTTGTCACCGGCCGAGTCCAAAATTCAGCGGTTCCCCATCTCAGCCCAGAAAGCAGGTAGAACAACTTTTCTGGTGTCTTTCAGATGCCTACCGGAGCAATGTAAAAACTACCAGGAGAACTCCTGTCTGGCACCTTCCCCGGTGGAGTTGTGCATGGGGTGTGTTTGGAACATTTTGTCACCGGCCGACTCCAAAATTCAGCGATTCCCCATCTCAGCCCAGAAAGCAGGTAGAACAACTTTTGTGGTGTCTTTCAGATGCCTACCAAGGTAGTGTAAAAACTATCAGGAGAACTCCTGCCTGGCACCTTCCCCGGTGGAGTTGTGCATGGGGTGTGTTTGGAACATTTTGTCACCGGCCGAGTCCAAAATTCAGCGATTCCCCATCTCAGCCCAGAAAGCAGGTAGAATAACTTTTGTGGTGCCTTTCAGATGCCTACCAAGGTAGTGTAAAAACTACCAGGAGAACTCCTGTCTGGCACCTTCCCCGGTGGAGTTGTGCATGGGGTGTGTTTGGAACATTTTGTCACCAGCCGACTCCAAAATTCAGTGGTTCCCCATCTCAGCCCAGAAAGCAGGTAGAACAACTTTTGTGGTGTCTTTCAGATGCCTACCGGAGCAATGTAAAAACTACCAAGAGAACTCCTGTCTGGCACCTTCCCCGGTGGAGTTGTGCATGGGGTGTCTTTGGAACATTTTGTCAACGGCCGAGTCCAAAATTCAGCGTTTCCCCATCTCAGCCCAGAAAGCAGGTAGAACAAGTTTTGTGGTGTCTTTCAAATGCCTACCAAGGTAGTGTAAAAACTACCAAGAGAACTCCTGTCTGGCACCTTCCCCGGTGGAGTTGTGCATGGGGTGTGTTTGGAACATTTTGTCACCGGCCGACTCCAAAATTCAGCGGTTCCCCATCTCAGCCCAGAAAGCAGGTAGAACAACTTTTGTGGTGTCTTGCAGATGCCTACCAAGGTAGTGTAAAAACTACCAGGAGAACTCCTGTCTGGCACCTTCCGTGGTGGAGTTGTGCATGGGGTGTGTTTGGAACATTTTGTCACCGGCCGAGTCCAAAATTCAGCGATTCCCCATCTCAGCCCACAAAGCAGGTACAACAACTTTTCTTGTGCCTTTCAGCTGCCTACCAAGGTAGTGTAAAAACTACCAACAGAATTCGTTCCTGGCACCTTCCCCGGTGGAGTTGTGCATGGGGTGTGTTTGGAACATTTTGTCACCAGCCGAGTCCAAAATTCAGCGGTTCCCCATCTCAGCCCAGAAAGCAGGTAGAACAACTTTTGTGGTGTCTTTCAGATGCCTACCGGAGCAATGTAAAAACTACCAGGAGAACTCCTGTCTGGCACCTTCCCCGGTGGAGTTGTGCATGGGGTGTGTTTGGAACATTTTGTCACCGGCCGACTCCAAAATTCAGCGATTCCCCATCTCAGCCCAGAAAGCAGGTAGAACAACTTTTGTGGTGTCTTTCAGATGCCTACCAAGGTAGTGTAAAAACTACCAGGAGAACTCCTGCCTGGCACCTTCCCCGGTGGAGTTGTGCATGGGGTGTGTTTGGAACATTTTGTCACCGGCCGAGTCCAAAATTCAGCGATTCCCCATCTCAGCCCAGAAAGCAGGTAGAACAACTTTTCTGGTGTCTTTCAGATGCCTGCCAAGGTAGTGTAAAAACTACCAGGAGAACTCCTGTCTGGCACCTTCCGTGGTGGAGTTGTGCATGGGGTGTGTTTGGAACATTTTGTCACCAGCCGACACCAAAATTCAGTGGTTCCCCATCTCAGCCCACAAAGCAGGTAGAACAACTTTTGTGGTGCCTTTCAGCTGCCTACCAAGGTAGTGTAAAAACTACCAAGAGAACTCCTGTCTGGCACCTTCCCCGGTGGAGTTGTGCATGGGGTGTGTTTGGAACATTTTGTCACCAGCCGACTCCAAAATTCAGCGGTTCCCCATCTCAGCCCAGAAAGCAGGTAGAACAACTTTTGTGGTGCCTTTCAAATGCCTACCAAGGTAGTGTAGAAACTACCAGGAGAACTCCTGTCTGGCACCTTCCCCGGTGGAGTTGTGCATGGGGTGTGTTTGGAACATTTTGTCACCGGCCGACTCCAAAATTCAGCGTTTCCCCATCTCAGCCCAGAAAGCAGGTAGAACAACTTTTGTGGTGCCTTTCAGATGCCTACCAAGGTAGTGTAAAAACTACCAGGAGAACTCCTGTCTGGCACCTTCCCCGGTGGAGTTGTGCATGGGGTGTGTTTGGAACATTTTGTCACCGGCCGAGTCCAAAATTCAGCGGTTCCCCATCTCAGCCCAGAAAGCAGGTAGAACAACTTTTGTGGTGTCTTTCAGATGCCTACCAAGGTAGTGTAAAAACTACCAGGAGAACTCCTGTCTGGCACCTTCCCCGGTGGAGTTGTGCATGGGGTGTGTTTGGAACATTTTGTCAACGGCCGAGTCCAAAATTCAGCGGTTCCCCATCTCAGCCCAGAAAGCAGGTAGAACAACTTTTCTGGTGTCTTTCAGATGCCTACCGGAGCAATGTAAAAACTACCAGGAGAACTCCTGTCTGGCACCTTCCCCGGTGGAGTTGTGCATGGGGTGTGTTTGGAACATTTTGTCAACGGCCGAGTCCAAAATTCAGCGGTTCCCCATCTCAGCCCAGAAAGCAGGTAGAACATCTTTTGTGGTATCTTTCAGATGCCTACCAAGGTAGTGTAGAAACTACCAAGAGATCGCTTGTCTGGCACCTTCCCCGGTGGAGTTGTGCATGGGGTGTCTGTGGAACATTTTGTCACCGGCCGAGTCCAAAATTCAGCGGTTCCCCATCTCAGCCCAGAAAGCAGGTAGAACAACTTTTCTGGTGTCTTTCAGATGCCTACCGGAGCAATGTAAAAACTACCAGGAGAACTCCTGTCTGGCACCTTCCCCGGTGGAGTTGTGCATGGGGTGTGTTTGGAACATTTTGTCACCGGCCGACTCCAAAATTCAGCGATTCCCCATCTCAGCCCAGAAAGCAGGTAGAACAACTTTTGTGGTGTCTTCCAGATTCCTACCAAGGTAGTGTAAAAACTACCAGGAGAACTCCTGCCTGGCACCTTCCCCGGTGGAGTTGTGCATGGGGTGTGTTTGGAACATTTTGTCACCGGCCGAGTCCAAAATTCAGCGATTCCCCATCTCAGCCCAGAAAGCAGGTAGAATAACTTTTCTGGTGTCTTTCAGATGCCTACCAAGGTAGTGTAAAAACTACCAGGAGAACTCCTGTCTGGCACCTTCCGTGGTGGAGTTGTGCATGGGGTGTGTTTGGAACATTTTGTCACCAGCCGACTCCAAAATTCAGTGGTTCCCCATCTCAGCCCAGAAAGCAGGTAGAACAACTTTTGTGGTGCCTTTCAGATGCCTACCAAGGTAGTGTAAAAACTACCAACAGAATTCGTTCCTGGCACCTTCCCCGGTGGAGTTGTGCAGGGGGTGTCTGTGAAACATTGTGTCACCGGCCGACTCCAAAATTCAGCGGTTCCCCATCTCAGCCCAGAAAGCAGGTAGAACAACTTTTGTGGTGTCTTTCAGATGCCTACCGGAGCAATGTAAAAACTACCAGGAGAACTCCTGTCTGGCACCTTCCCCGGTGGAGTTGTGCATGGGGTGTGTTTGGAACATTTTGTCACCGGCCGAGTCCAAAATTCAGCGGTTCCCCATCTCAGCCCAGAAAGCAGGTAGAACATCTTTTGTGGTATCTTTCAGATGCCTACCAGAGCAATGTAAAAACTACCAAAAGAATTCGTTCCTGGCACCTTCCCCGGTGGAGTTGTGCATGGGGTGTGTTTGGAACATTTTGTCACCAGCCGACTCCAAAATTCAGCGTTTCCCCATCTCAGCCCAGAAAGCAGGTAGAACAACTTTTGTGGTGTCTTTCAGATGCCTACCAAGGTAGTGTAAAAACTACCAGGAGAACTCCTGTCTGGCACCTTCCGTGGTGGAGTTGTGCATGGGGTGTGTTTGGAACATTTTGTCACCGGCCGAGTCCAAAATTCAGCGTTTCCCCATCTCAGCCCAGAAAGCAGGTAGAACAACTTTTGTGGTGTCTTTCAGATGCCTACCAAGGTAGTGTAAAAACTACTAAGAGAACTCCTGTCTGGCACCTTCCGTGGTGGAGTTGTGCATGGGGTGTGTTTGGAACATTTTGTCACCAGCCGACTCCAAAATTCAGCGGTTCCCCATCTCAGCCCAGAAAGCAGGTAGAACAACTTTTCTGGTGTCTTTCAGATGCCTACCGGAGCAATGTAAAAACTACCAGGAGAACTCCTGTCTGGCACCTTCCCCGGTGGAGTTGTGCATGGGGTGTGTTTGGAACATTTTGTCACCGGCCGAGTCCAAAATTCAGCGGTTCCCCATCTCAGCCCAGAAAGCAGGTAGAACATCTTTTGTGGTATCTTTCAGATGCCTACCAAGGTAGTGTAGAAACTACCAAGAGATCGCTTGTCTGGCACCTTCCCCGGTGGAGTTGTGCATGGGGTGTCTGTGGAACATTTTGTCACCGGCCGAGTCCAAAATTCAGCGGTTCCCCATCTCAGCCCAGAAAGCAGGTAGAACAACTTTTCTGGTGTCTTTCAGATGCCTACCGGAGCAATGTAAAAACTACCAGGAGAACTCCTGTCTGGCACCTTCCCCGGTGGAGTTGTGCATGGGGTGTGTTTGGAACATTTTGTCACCGGCCGACTCCAAAATTCAGCGATTCCCCATCTCAGCCCAGAAAGCAGGTAGAACAACTTTTGTGGTGTCTTCCAGATTCCTACCAAGGTAGTGTAAAAACTACCAGGAGAACTCCTGCCTGGCACCTTCCCCGGTGGAGTTGTGCATGGGGTGTGTTTGGAACATTTTGTCACCGGCCGAGTCCAAAATTCAGCGATTCCCCATCTCAGCCCAGAAAGCAGGTAGAATAACTTTTCTGGTGTCTTTCAGATGCCTACCAAGGTAGTGTAAAAACTACCAGGAGAACTCCTGTCTGGCACCTTCCGTGGTGGAGTTGTGCATGGGGTGTGTTTGGAACATTTTGTCACCAGCCGACTCCAAAATTCAGTGGTTCCCCATCTCAGCCCAGAAAGCAGGTAGAACAACTTTTGTGGTGCCTTTCAGATGCCTACCAAGGTAGTGTAAAAACTACCAGGAGAACTCCTGTCTGGCACCTTCCCCGGTGGAGTTGTGCATGGGGTGTGTTTGGAACATTTTGTCAACGGCCGACTCCAAAATTCAGCGGTTCCCCATCTCAGCCCAGAAAGCAGGTAGAACAACTTTTGTGGTGTCTTTCAGATGCCTACCGGAGCAATGTAAAAACTACCAGGAGAACTCCTGTCTGGCACCTTCCCCGGTGGAGTTGTGCATGGGGTGTGTTTGGAACATTTTGTCACCGGCCGAGTCCAAAATTCAGCGGTTCCCCATCTCAGCCCAGAAAGCAGGTAGAACATCTTTTGTGGTATCTTTCAGATGCCTACCAGAGCAATGTAAAAACTACCAAAAGAATTCTTTCCTGGCACCTTCCCCGGTGGAGTTGTGCATGGGGTGTGTTTGGAACATTTTGTCACCAGCCGACTCCAAAATTCAGCGTTTCCCCATCTCAGCCCAGAAAGCAGGTAGAACAACTTTTCTGGTGTCTTTCAGATGCCTACCAAGGTAGTGTAAAAACTACCAGGAGAACTCCTGTCTGGCACCTTCCGTGGTGGAGTTGTGCATGGGGTGTGTTTGGAACATTTTGTCACCGGCCGACTCCAAAATTCAGCGTTTCCCCATCTCAGCCCAGAAAGCAGGTAGAACAACTTTTGTGGTGTCTTTCAGATGCCTACCAAGGTAGTGTAAAAACTACTAAGAGAACTCCTGTCTGGCACCTTCCGTGGTGGAGTTGTGCATGGGGTGTGTTTGGAACATTTTGTCACCAGCCGACTCCAAAATTCAGCGGTTCCCCATCTCAGCCCAGAAAGCAGGTAGAACAACTTTTGTGGTGTCTTTCAGATGCCTACCAAGGTAGTGTAAAAACTACTAAGAGAACTCCTGTCTGGCACCTTCCGTGGTGGAGTTGTGCATGGGGTGTGTTTGGAACATTTTGTCACCAGCCGAGTCCAAAATTCAGCGTTTCCCCATCTCAGCCCAGAAAGCAGGTAGAACAACTTTTGTGGTGTCTTTCAGATGCCTACCAAGGTAGTGTAAAAACTACCAAGAGAACTCCTTTCTGGCACCTTCCCCGGTGGAGTTGTGCATGGGGTGTGTTTGGAACATTTTGTCACCGGCCGAGTCCAAAATTCAGCGGTTCCCCATCTCAGCCCAGAAAGCAGGTAGAACAACTTTTGTGGTGTCTTTCAGATGCCTACCAAGGTAGTGTAAAAACTAACAAGAGAACTCCTGTCTGGCACCTTCCCCGGTGGAGTTGTGCAGGGGGTGTGTTTGGAACATTTTGTCACCAGCCGAGTCCAAAATTCAGCGATTCCCCATCTCAGCCCAGAAAGCAGGTAGAACAACTTTTGTGGTGCCTTTCAAATGCCTACCAAGGTAGTGTAGAAACTACCAAGAGATCGCTTGTCTGGCACCTTCCCCGGTGGAGTTGTGCAGGGGGTGTCTTTGGAACATTTTGTCACCAGCCGACTCCAAAATTCAGCGGTTCCCCATCTCAGCCCAGAAAGCAGGTAGAACAACTTTTGTGGTGCTTTCAGCTGCCTACCAAGGTAGCGTAAAAACTACTAAGAGAACTCCTGTCTGGCACCTTCCCCGGTGGAGTTGTGCAGGGGGTGTCTTTGGAACATTTTGTCACCGGCCGACTCCAAAATTCAGACATTCCCCATCTCAGCCCAGAAAGCAGATAGAACAACTTTTGTGGTGTCTTTCAGATGCCTACCGGAGCAATGTAAAAACTACCAAGAGAACTCCTGTCTGGCACCTTCCCCGGTGGAGTTGTGCAGGGGGTGTGTTTGGAACATTTTGTCACCGGCCGACTCCAAAATTCAGCGGTTCCCCATCTCAGCCCAGAAAGCAGATAGAACAACTTTTGTGGTGTCTTTCAGATGCCTACCGGAGCAATGTAAAAACTACCAGGAGAACTCCTGTCTGGCACCTTCCCCGGTGGAGTTATGCATGGGGTGTGTTTGGAACATTTTATCACCGGCCGAGTCCAAAATTCAGCGATTCCCCATCTCAGCCCAGAAAGCAGGTAGAACAACTTTTGTGCTGCCTTTCAGCTCCCTACCAAGGTACTGTAAAATCTACCAAGAGAACTCCTGTCTGGCACCTTCCCCGGTGGAGTTGGGCAGGGGGTGTGTTTGGAACATTTTGTCACCAGCCCACTCCAAAATTCAGCTGTTCCCCATCTCAGCCCAGAAAGCAGGTAGAACAACTTTTGTGCTGCCTTTCAGCTCCCTACCAAGGTAGTGTAAAAACTACTAAGAGAACTCCTGTCTGGCACCTTCCCCGGTGGAGTTGTGCAGGGGGTGTGTTTGGAACATTTTGTCACCGGCCGACTCCAAAATTCAGCGTTTCCCCATCTCAGCCCAGAAAGCAGGAAGAACAACTTTTGTGGTGCCTTTCAGCTGCCTACCAAGGTAGTGTAAAAACTACCAGGAGAACTCCTGTCTGGCACCTTCCCCGGTGGAGTTGTGCATGGGGTGTGTTTGGAACATTTTGTCACCGGCCGAGTCCAAAATTCAGCGGTTCCCCATCTCAGCCCAGAAAGCAGGTAGAACAACTTTTGTGGTGCCTTTCAGATGCCTACCAAGGTAGTGTAAAAACTACCAGGAGAACTCCTGTCTGGCACCTTCCGTGGTGGAGTTGTGCATGGGGTGTGTTTGGAACATTTTGTCAACGGCCGAGTCCAAAATTCAGCGGTTCCCCATCTCAGCCCAGAAAGCAGGTAGAACAACTTTTGTGGTGTCTTTCAGATGCCTACCGGAGCAATGTAAAAACTACCAGGAGAACTCCTGTCTGGCACCTTCCCCGGTGGAGTTGTGCATGGGGTGTGTTTGGAACATTTTGTCACCGGCCGAGTCCAAAATTCAGCGGTTCCCCATCTCAGCCCAGAAAGCAGGTAGAACATCTTTTGTGGTATCTTTCAGATGCCTACCAGAGCAATGTAAAAACTACCAAAAGAATTCGTTCCTGGCACCTTCCCCGGTGGAGTTGTGCATGGGGTGTGTTTGGAACATTTTGTCACCAGCCGACTCCAAAATTCAGCGTTTCCCCATCTCAGCCCAGAAAGCAGGTAGAACAACTTTTGTGGTGTCTTTCAGATGCCTACCAAGGTAGTGTAAAAACTACCAGGAGAACTCCTGTCTGGCACCTTCCGTGGTGGAGTTGTGCATGGGGTGTGTTTGGAACATTTTGTCACCGGCCGAGTCCAAAATTCAGCGTTTCCCCATCTCAGCCCAGAAAGCAGGTAGAACAACTTTTGTGGTGTCTTTCAGATGCCTACCAAGGTAGTGTAAAAACTACTAAGAGAACTCCTGTCTGGCACCTTCCGTGGTGGAGTTGTGCATGGGGTGTGTTTGGAACATTTTGTCACCAGCCGACTCCAAAATTCAGCGGTTCCCCATCTCAGCCCAGAAAGCAGGTAGAACAACTTTTGTGGTGTCTTTCAGATGCCTACCAAGGTAGTGTAAAAACTACTAAGAGAACTCCTGTCTGGCACCTTCCGTGGTGGAGTTGTGCATGGGGTGTGTTTGGAACATTTTGTCACCAGCCGAGTCCAAAATTCAGCGTTTCCCCATCTCAGCCCAGAAAGCAGGTAGAACAACTTTTGTGGTGTCTTTCAGATGCCTACCAAGGTAGTGTAAAAACTACCAAGAGAACTCCTTTCTGGCACCTTCCCCGGTGGAGTTGTGCATGGGGTGTGTTTGGAACATTTTGTCACCGGCCGACTCCAAAATTCAGCGGTTCCCCATCTCAGCCCAGAAAGCAGGTAGAACAACTTTTGTGGTGTCTTTCAGATGCCTACCAAGGTAGTGTAAAAACTAACAAGAGAACTCCTGTCTGGCACCTTCCCCGGTGGAGTTGTGCAGGGGGTGTGTTTGGAACATTTTGTCACCAGCCGAGTCCAAAATTCAGCGATTCCCCATCTCAGCCCAGAAAGCAGGTAGAACAACTTTTGTGGTGCCTTTCAAATGCCTACCAAGGTAGTGTAGAAACTACCAAGAGATCGCTTGTCTGGCACCTTCCCCGGTGGAGTTGTGCAGGGGGTGTCTTTGGAACATTTTGTCACCAGCCGACTCCAAAATTCAGCGGTTCCCCATCTCAGCCCAGAAAGCAGGTAGAACAACTTTTGTGGTGCTTTCAGCTGCCTACCAAGGTAGCGTAAAAACTACTAAGAGAACTCCTGTCTGGCACCTTCCCCGGTGGAGTTGTGCAGGGGGTGTCTTTGGAACATTTTGTCACCGGCCGACTCCAAAATTCAGCCATTCCCCATCTCAGCCCAGAAAGCAGATAGAACAACTTTTGTGGTGTCTTTCAGATGCCTACCGGAGCAATGTAAAAACTACCAAGAGAACTCCTGTCTGGCACCTTCCCCGGTGGAGTTGTGCAGGGGGTGTGTTTGGAACATTTTGTCACCGGCCGACTCCAAAATTCAGCGGTTCCCCATCTCAGCCCAGAAAGCAGATAGAACAACTTTTGTGGTGTCTTTCAGATGCCTACCGGAGCAATGTAAAAACTACCAGGAGAACTCCTGTCTGGCACCTTCCCCGGTGGAGTTATGCATGGGGTGTGTTTGGAACATTTTATCACCGGCCGAGTCCAAAATTCAGCGATTCCCCATCTCAGCCCAGAAAGCAGGTAGAACAACTTTTGTGCTGCCTTTCAGCTCCCTACCAAGGTAGTGTAAAATCTACCAAGAGAACTCCTGTCTGGCACCTTCCCCGGTGGAGTTGGGCAGGGGGTGTGTTTGGAACATTTTGTCACCAGCCCACTCCAAAATTCAGCTGTTCCCCATCTCAGCCCAGAAAGCAGGTAGAACAACTTTTGTGCTGCCTTTCAGCTCCCTACCAAGGTAGTGTAAAAACTACTAAGAGAACTCCTGTCTGGCACCTTCCCCGGTGGAGTTGTGCAGGGGGTGTGTTTGGAACATTTTGTCACCGGCCGACTCCAAAATTCAGCGTTTCCCCATCTCAGCCCAGAAAGCAGGAAGAACAACTTTTGTGGTGCCTTTCAGCTGCCTACCAAGGTAGTGTAAAAACTACCAGGAGAACTCCTGTCTGGCACCTTCCCCGGTGGAGTTGTGCATGGGGTGTGTTTGGAACATTTTGTCACCGGCCGAGTCCAAAATTCAGCGGTTCCCCATCTCAGCCCAGAAAGCAGGTAGAACAACTTTTGTGGTGCCTTTCAGATGCCTACCAAGGTAGTGTAAAAACTACCAGGAGAACTCCTGTCTGGCACCTTCCCCGGTGGAGTTGTGCATGGGGTGTGTTTGGAACATTTTGTCAACGGCCGAGTCCAAAATTCAGCGGTTCCCCATCTCAGCCCAGAAAGCAGGTAGAACAACTTTTGTGGTGTCTTTCAGATGCCTACCGGAGCAATGTAAAAACTACCAGGAGAACTCCTGTCTGGCACCTTCCCCGGTGGAGTTGTGCATGGGGTGTGTTTGGAACATTTTGTCACCGGCCGAGTCCAAAATTCAGCGGTTCCCCATCTCAGCCCAGAAAGCAGGTAGAACATCTTTTGTGGTATCTTTCAGATGCCTACCGGAGCAATGTAAAAACTACCAAAAGAATTCGTTCCTGGCACCTTCCCCGGTGGAGTTGTGCATGGGGTGTGTTTGGAACATTTTGTCACCAGCCGACTCCAAAATTCAGCGATTCCCCATCTCAGCCCAGAAAGCAGGTAGAACAACTTTTGTGGTGTCTTTCAGATGCCTACCAAGGTAGTGTAAAAACTACCAGGAGAACTCCTGTCTGGCACCTTCCGTGGTGGAGTTGTGCATGGGGTGTGTTTGGAACATTTTGTCACCGGCCGAGTCCAAAATTCAGCGTTTCCCCATCTCAGCCCAGAAAGCAGGTAGAACAACTTTTGTGGTGTCTTTCAGATGCCTACCAAGGTAGTGTAAAAACTACTAAGAGAACTCCTGTCTGGCACCTTCCGTGGTGGAGTTGTGCATGGGGTGTGTTTGGAACATTTTGTCACCAGCCGACTCCAAAATTCAGCGGTTCCCCATCTCAGCCCAGAAAGCAGGTAGAACAACTTTTGTGGTGTCTTTCAGATGCCTACCAAGGTAGTGTAAAAACTACTAAGAGAACTCCTGTCTGGCACCTTCCGTGGTGGAGTTGTGCATGGGGTGTGTTTGGAACATTTTGTCACCAGCCGAGTCCAAAATTCAGCGTTTCCCCATCTCAGCCCAGAAAGCAGGTAGAACAACTTTTGTGGTGCCTTTCAGATGCCTACCAAGGTAGTGTAAAAACTACCAAGAGAACTCCTTTCTGGCACCTTCCCCGGTGGAGTTGTGCATGGGGTGTGTTTGGAACATTTTGTCACCGGCCGACTCCAAAATTCAGCGGTTCCCCATCTCAGCCCAGAAAGCAGGTAGAACAACTTTTGTGGTGTCTTTCAGATGCCTACCAAGGTAGTGTAAAAACTACCAAGAGAACTGCTGTCTGGCACCTTCCGTGGTGGAGTTGTGCAGGGGGTGTGTTTGGAACATTTTGTCACCAGCCGAGTCCAAAATTCAGCGATTCCCCATCTCAGCCCAGAAAGCAGGTAGAACAACTTTTGTGGTGCCTTTCAAATGCCTACCAAGGTAGTGTAGAAACTACCAAGAGATCGCTTGTCTGGCACCTTCCCCGGTGGAGTTGTGCATGGGGTGTCTTTGGAACATTTTGTCACCAGCCGACTCCAAAATTCAGCGGTTCCCCATCTCAGCCCAGAAAGCAGGTAGAACAACTTTTGTGGTGCCTTTCAGCTGCCTACCAAGGTAGCGTAAAAACTACTAAGAGAACTCCTGTCTGGCACCTTCCCCGGTGGAGTTGTGCAGGGGGTGTCTTTGGAACATTTTGTCACCGGCCGACTCCAAAATTCAGCCATTCCCCATCTCAGCCCAGAAAGCAGATAGAACAACTTTTGTGGTGTCTTTCAGATGCCTACCGGAGCAATGTAAAAACTACCAAGAGAACTCCTGTCTGGCACCTTCCCCGGTGGAGTTGTGCAGGGGGTGTGTTTGGAACATTTTGTCACCGGCCGACTCCAAAATTCAGCGGTTCCCCATCTCAGCCCAGAAAGCAGATAGAACAACTTTTGTGGTGTCTTTCAGATGCCTACCGGAGCAATGTAAAAACTACCAGGAGAACTCCTGTCTGGCACCTTCCCCGGTGGAGTTATGCATGGGGTGTGTTTGGAACATTTTATCACCGGCCGAGTCCAAAATTCAGCGATTCCCCATCTCAGCCCAGAAAGCAGGTAGAACAACTTTTGTGCTGCCTTTCAGCTCCCTACCAAGGTAGTGTAAAATCTACCAAGAGAACTCCTGTCTGGCACCTTCCCCGGTGGAGTTGTGCATGGGGTGTGTTTGGAACATTTTGTCACCAGCCCACTCCAAAATTCAGCTGTTCCCCATCTCAGCCCAGAAAGCAGGTAGAACAACTTTTGTGCTGCCTTTCAGCTCCCTACCAAGGTAGTGTAAAAACTACTAAGAGAACTCCTGTCTGGCACCTTCCCCGGTGGAGTTGTGCAGGGGGTGTGTTTGGAACATTTTGTCACCGGCCGACTCCAAAATTCAGCGTTTCCCCATCTCAGCCCAGAAAGCAGGAAGAACAACTTTTGTGGTGCCTTTCAGCTGCCTACCAAGGTAGTGTAAAAACTACTAAGAGAACTCCTGTCTGGCACCTTCCGTGGTGGAGTTGTGCATGGGGTGTCTTTGGAACATTTTGTCACCGGCCGACTCCAAAATTCAGCGATTCCCCATCTCAGCCCAGAAAGCAGGAAGAACAATTTTTGTGGTGCCTTTCTGATGTCTACCAAGGTAGTGTAAAATCTACCAGGAGAACTCCTGTCTGGCACCTTCCCCGGTGGAGTTGTGCATGGGGTGTCTTTGGAACATTTTGTCACCGGCCGAGTCCAAAATTCAGCGGTTCCCCATCTCAGCCCAGAAAGCAGGTACAACAACTTCTCTTGTGCCTTTCTGATGTCTACCAAGGTAGTGTAGAAACTACCAAGAGAACTCCTGTCTGGCACCTTCCCCGGTGGAGTTGTGCAGGGGGTGTCTTTGGAACATTTTTTCACCAGCCGAGTCCAAAAATTCAGCGGTTCCCCATCTCAGCCCAGAAAGCAGGTAGAACAACTTTTGTGGTGCCTTTCAGCTACCTACCAAGGTAGTGTAAAAACTACTAAGAGAACTCCTGTCTGGCACCTTCCCCGGTGGAGTTGTGCAGGGGGTGTCTTTGGAACATTTTGTCACCAGCCGACTCCAAAATTCAGCGATTCCCCATCTCAGCCCAGAAAGCAGATAGAACAACTTTTGTGGTGTCTTTCAAATGCCTACCAAGGTAGTGTAAAAACTACCAGGAGAACTCCTGCCTGGCACCTTCCCCGGTGGAGTTGTGCAGGGGGTGTTTTTGGAAACTTTTTGTCACCAGCCGACTCCAAAATTCAGCGGTTCCCCATCTCAGCCCAGAAAGCAGGTAGAACAACTTTTGTGGTGCCTTTCAGCTGCCTACCAAGGTAGTGTAAAAACTACTAAGAGAACTCCTGCCTGGCACCTTCCGTGGTGGAGTTGTGCATGGGGTGTGTTTGGAACATTTTGTCACCAGCCGACTCCAAAATTCAGCGGTTCCCCATCTCAGCCCAGAAAGCAGGTGGAACAACTTTTGTGGTGTCTTTCAAATGCCTACCAAGGTAGTGTAAAAACTACCAGGAGAACTCCTGCCTGGCACCTTCCCCGGTGGAGTTGTGCAGGGGGTGTGTTTGGAACATTTTGTCACCAGCCGACTCCAAAATTCAGCGTTTCCCCCATCTCAGCCCAGAAAGCAGGTAGAACAACTTTTGTGGTGTCTTTTAGATGCCTACCAAGGTAGTGTAAAAACTACCAAGAGAACTCCTGTCTGGCACCTTCCCCGGTGGAGTTGTGCATGGGGTGTGTTTGGAACATTTTGTCACCGGCCGAGTCCAAAATTCAGCGGTTCCCCATCTCAGCCCAGAAAGCAGGTAGAACAACTTTTGTGGTGTCTTTCAGATGCCTACCAAGGTAGTGTAAAAACTACCAGGAGAACTCCTGTCTGGCACCTTCCCCGGTGGAGTTGTGCATGGGGTGTGTTTGGAACATTTTGTCAACGGCCGAGTCCAAAATTCAGCGGTTCCCCATCTCAGCCCAGAAAGCAGGTAGAACAACTTTTGTGGTGTCTTTCAGATGCCTACCGGAGCAATGTAAAAACTACCAGGAGAACTCCTGTCTGGCACCTTCCCCGGTGGAGTTGTGCATGGGGTGTGTTTGGAACATTTTGTCACCGGCCGACTCCAAAATTCAGCGGTTCCCCATCTCAGCCCAGAAAGCAGGTAGAACATCTTTTGTGGTATCTTTCAGATGCCTACCGGAGCAATGTAAAAACTACCAAAAGAATTCGTTCCTGGCACCTTCCCCGGTGGAGTTGTGCATGGGGTGTGTTTGGAACATTTTGTCACCAGCCGACTCCAAAATTCAGCGTTTCCCCATCTCCATCTCAGCCCAGAAAGCAGGTAGAACAACTTTGTGGTGTCTTTCAGATGCCTACCAAGGTAGTGTAAAAACTACCAGGAGAACTCCTGTCTGGCACCTTCCGTGGTGGAAGTTGTGCATGGGGTGTGTTTGGAACATTTTGTCACCCGGCCGAGTCCAAAATTCAGCGTTTCCCCATCTCAGCCCAGAAAGCAGGTAGAACAACTTTTGTGGTGTCTTTCAGATGCCTACCAAGGTAGTGTAAAAACTACTAAGAGAACTCCTGTCTGGCACCTTCCGTGGTGGAGTTGTGCATGGGTGTGTTTGGAACATTTTGTCACCAGCCGACTCCAAATTTCAGCGGTTCCCCATCTCAGCCCAGAAAGCAGGTAGAACAACTTTAGTGGTGTCTTTCAGATGCCTACCAAGGTAGTGTAAAAACTACTAAGAGAACTCCTGTCTGGCACCTTCCGTGGTGGAGTTGTGCAGGGGGTGTGTTTGGAACATTTTGTCACCAGCCGAGTCCAAAATTCAGCGTTTCCCCATCTCAGCCCAGAAAGCAGGTAGAACAACTTTTGTGGTGCCTTTCAGATGCCTACCAAGGTAGTGTAAAAACTACCAAGAGAACTCCTTTCTGGCACCTTCCCCGGTGGAGTTGTGCATGGGGTGTGTTTGGAACATTTGTCACCGGCCGACTCCAAAATTCAGCGGTTCCCCATCTCAGCCCAGAAAGCAGGTAGAACAACTTTTGTGGTGTCTTTCAGATGCCTACCAAGGTAGTGTAAAAACTACCAAGAGAACTCCTGTCTGGCACCTTCCCCGGTGGAGTTGTGCAGGGGTGTCTTTGGAACATTTTGTCACCAGCCGAGTCCAAAATTCAGCGATTCCCCATCTCAGCCCAGAAAGCAGGTAGAACAACTTTTGTGGTGCCTTTCAAATGCCTACCAAGGTAGTGTAGAAACTACCAAGAGATCGCTTGTCTGGCACCTTCCCCGGTGGAGTTGTGCATGGGGTGTCTGTGGAACATTTTGTCACCGGCCGAGTCCAAAATTCAGCGGTTCCCCATCTCAGCCCAGAAAGCAGGTAGAACAACTTTTCTGGTGTCTTTCAGATGCCTACCGGAGCAATGTAAAAACTACCAGGAGAACTCCCTGTCTGGCACCTTCCCACGGTGGAGTTGTGCATGGGGTGTGTTTGGAACATTTTGTCACCGCGCCGACTCCAAAATTCAGCGATTCCCCATCTCAGCCCAGAAAGCAGGTAGAACAACTTTTGTGGTGTCTTCCAGATTCCTACCAAGGTAGTGTAAAAACTATCAGGAGAACTCCTGCCTGGCACCTTCCCCGGTGGAGTTGTGCATGGGGTGTGTTTGGAACATTTTGTCACCCGGCCGAGTCCAAAATTCAGCGATTCCCCATCTCAGCCCAGAAAGCAGGTAGAATAACTTTTCTGGTGTCTTTCAGATGCCTACCAAGGTAGTGTAAAAACTACCAGGAGAACTCCTGTCTGGCACCTTCCGTGGTGGAGTTGTGCATGGGGTGTGTTTGGAACATTTTGTCACCAGCCGACTCCAAAATTCAGTGGTTCCCCATCTCAGCCCAGAAAGCAGGTAGAACAACTTTTGTGGTGCCTTTCAGATGCCTACCAAGGTAGTGTAAAAACTACCAGGAGAACTCCTGTCTGGCACCTTCCGTGGTGGAGTTGTGCATGGGGTGTGTTTGGAACATTTTGTCACCGGCCGAGTCCAAAATTCAGCGGTTCCCCATCTCAGCCCAGAAAGCAGGTAGAACAACTTTTGTGGTGTCTTTCAGATGCCTACCAAGGTAGTGTAAAAACTACCAGGAGAACTCCTGTCTGGCACCTTCCCCGGTGAGTTGTGCATGGGGTGTGTTTGGAACATTTTGTCACCGGCCGAGTCCAAAATTCAGCGGTTCCCCATCTCAGCCCAGAAAGCAGGTAGAACAACTTTTGTGGTGTCTTTCAGATGCCTACCAAGGTAGTGTAAAAACTACCAGGAGAACTCCTGTCTGGCACCTTCCCCGGTGGAGTTGTGCATGGGGTGTGTTGGAACATTTTGTCACCGGCCGAGTCCAAAATTCAGCGGTTCCCCATCTCAGCCCAGAAAGCAGGTAGAACATCTTTTGTGGTATCTTTCAGATGCCTACCGAGCAATGTAAAAACTACCAAAAGAATTCGTTCCTGGCACCTTCCCCGGTGGAGTTGTGCATGGGGTGTGTTTGGAACATTTTGTCACCAGCCGACTCCAAAATTCAGCGTTTCCCCATCTCAGCCCAGAAAGCAGGTAGAACAACTTTTGTGGTGTCTTTCAGATGCCTACCAAGGTAGTGTAAAAACTACCAGGAGAACTCCTGTCTGGCACCTTCCGTGGTGGATTGTGCATGGGGTGTGTTTGGAACATTTTGTCACCGGCCGAGTCCAAAATTCAGCGTTTCCCCATCTCAGCCCAGAAAGCAGGTAGAACAACTTTTGTGGTGTCTTTCAGATGCCTACCAAGGTAGTGTAAAAACTACTAAGAGAACTCCTGTCTGGCACCTTCCGTGGTGGAGTTGTGCATGGGGTGTGTTTGGAACATTTGTCACCAGCCGACTCCAAAATTCAGCGGTTCCCCATCTCAGCCCAGAAAGCAGGTAGAACAACTTTTGTGGTGTCTTTCAGATGCCTACCAAGGTAGTGTAAAAACTACTAAGAGAAACTCCTGTCTGGCACCTTCCGTGGTGGAGTTGTGCATGGGGTGTGTTTGGAACATTTTGTCACCGGCCGAGTCCAAAATTCAGCGTTTCCCCATCTCAGCCAGAAAGCAGGTAGAACAACTTTTGTGGTGCCTTTCAGATGCCTACCAAGGTAGTGTAAAAACTACCAAGAGAACTCCTGTCTGGCACCTTCCCCGGTGGAGTTGTGCATGGGGTGTGTTTGGAACATTTTGTCACCCGGCCGACTCCAAATTCAGCGTTTCCCCATCTCAGCCCAGAAAGCAGGTAGAACAACTTTTGTGGTGTCTTTCAGATGCCTACCAAGGTAGTGTAAAAACTACTAAGAGAACTCCTGTCTGGCACCTTCCCGGTGGAGTTGTGCAGGGGGTGTCTTTGGAACATTTTGTCACCAGCCGAGTCCAAAATTCAGCGATTCCCCATCTCAGCCCAGAAAGCAGGTTAGAACAACTTTTGTGGTGCCTTTCAAATGCCTACCAAGGTAGTGTAGAAACTACCAAGAGATCGCTTGTCTGGCACCTTCCCCGGTGGAGTTGTGCATGGGGTGTCTGTGGAACATTTTGTCACCGGCCGAGTCCAAAATTCAGCGGTTCCCCATCTCAGCCCAGAAAGCAGGTAGAACAACTTTTCTGGTGTCTTTCAGATGCCTACCGGAGCAATGTAAAAACTACCAGGAGAACTCCTGTCTGGCACCTTCCCCGGTGGAGTTGTGCTTGGGGTGTGTTTGGAACATTTTGTCACCGGCCGACTCCAAAATTCAGCGATTCCCCATCTCAGCCCAGAAAGCAGGTAGAACAACTTTTGTGGTGTCTTCCAGATTCCTACCAAGGTAGTGTAAAAACTATCAGGAGAACTCCTGCCTGGCACCTTCCCCGGTGGAGTTGTGCATGGGGTGTGTTTGGAACATTTTGTCACCGGCCGAGTCCAAAATTCAGCGATTCCCCATCTCAGCCCAGAAAGCAGGTAGAATAACTTTTCTGGTGTCTTTCAGATGCCTACCAAGGTAGTGTAAAAACTACCAGGAGAACTCCTGTCTGGCACCTTCCGTGGTGGAGTTGTGCATGGGGTGTGTTTGGAACATTTTGTCACCAGCCGACTCCAAAATTCAGTGGTTCCCCATCTCAGCCCAGAAAGCAGTAGAACAACTTTTGTGGTGCCTTTCAGATGCCTACCAAGGTAGTGTAAAAACTACCAGGAGAACTCCTGTCTGGCACCTTCCCCGGTGGAGTTGTGCATGGGGTGTGTTTGGAACATTTTGTCACCGGCCGAGTCCAAAATTCAGCGGTTTCCCCATCTCAGCCCAGAAAGCAGGTAGAACAACTTTTGTGGTGTCTTCAGATGCCTACCAAGGTAGTGTAAAAACTACCAGGAGAACTCCTGTCTGGCACCCTTCCCCGGTGGAGTTGTGCATGGGGTGTGTTTGGAACATTTTGTCACCGGCCGAGTCCAAAATTCAGCGGTTCCCCATCTCAGCCCAGAAAGCAGGTAGAACAACTTTTGTGGTGTCTTTCAGATGCCTACCAAGGTAGTGTAAAAACTACCAGGAGAACTCCTGTCTGGCACCTTCCCCGGTGGAGTTGTGCATGGGGTGTGTTTGGAACATTTTGTCACCGGCCGAGTCCAAAATTCAGCGATTCCCCATCTCAGCCCAGAAAGCAGGTAGAACATCTTTTGTGGTATCTTTCAGATGCCTACCGGAGCAATGTAAAAACTACCAAAAGAATTCGTTCCTGGCACCTTCCCCGGTGGAGTTGTGCATGGGGTGTGTTTGGAACATTTTGTCACCAGCCGACTCCAAAATTCAGCGTTTCCCCATCTCAGCCCAGAAAGCAGGTAGAACAACTTTTGTGGTGTCTTTCAGATGCCTACCAAGGTAGTGTAAAAACTACCAGGAGAACTCCTGTCTGGCACCTTCCGTGGTGGAGTTGTGCATGGGGTGTGTTTGGAACATTTTGTCACCGGCCGAGTCCAAAATTCAGCGTTTCCCCATCTCAGCCCAGAAAGCAGGTAGAACAACTTTTGTGGTGTCTTTCAGATGCCTACCAAGGTAGTGTAAAAACTACTAAGAGAACTCCTGTCTGGCACCTTCCGTGGTGGAGTTGTGCATGGGGTGTGTTTGGAACATTTTGTCACCAGCCGACTCCAAAATTCAGCGGTTCCCCATCTCAGCCCAGAAAGCAGGTAGAACAACTTTTGTGGTGTCTTTCAGATGCCTACCAAGGTAGTGTAAAAACTACTAAGAGAACTCCTGTCTGGCACCTTCCGTGGTGGAGTTGTGCATGGGGTGTGTTTGGAACATTTTGTCACCGGCCGAGTCCAAAATTCAGCGTTTCCCCATCTCAGCCCAGAAAGCAGGTAGAACAACTTTTGTGGTGCCTTTCAGATGCCTACCAAGGTAGTGTAAAAACTACCAAGAGAACTCCTGTCTGGCACCTTCCCCGGTGGAGTTGTGCATGGGGTGTGTTTGGAACATTTTGTCACCGGCCGACTCCAAAATTCAGCGTTTCCCCATCTCAGCCCACAAAGCAGGTAGAACAACTTTTGTGGTGTCTTTCAGATGCCTACCAAGGTAGTGTAAAAACTACCAAGAGAACTCCTGTCTGGCACCTTCCCCGGTGGAGTTGTGCAGGGGGTGTCTTTGGAACATTTTGTCACCAGCCGAGTCCAAAATTCAGCGATTCCCCATCTCAGCCCAGAAAGCAGGTAGAACAACTTTTGTGGTGCCTTTCAAATGCCTACCAAGGTAGTGTAGAAACTACCAAGAGATCGCTTGTCTGGCACCTTCCCCGGTGGAGTTGTGCATGGGGTGTCTGTGGAACATTTTGTCACCGGCCGAGTCCAAAATTCAGCGGTTCCCCATCTCAGCCCAGAAAGCAGGTAGAACAACTTTTCTGGTGTCTTTCAGATGCCTACCGGAGCAATGTAAAAACTACCAGGAGAACTCCTGTCTGGCACCTTCCCCGGTGGAGTTGTGCAGGGGGTGTGTTTGGAACATTTTGTCACCGGCCGACTCCAAAATTCAGCGATTCCCCATCTCAGCCCACAAAGCAGGTAGAACAACTTTTGTGGTGTCTTCCAGATTCCTACCAAGGTAGTGTAAAAACTACCAGGAGAACTCCTGCCTGGCACCTTCCCCGGTGGAGTTGTGCATGGGGTGTGTTTGGAACATTTTGTCACCGGCCGACTCCAAAATTCAGCGGTTCCCCATCTCAGCCCAGAAAGCAGGTAGAACAACTTTTGTGGTGTCTTGCAGATGCCTACCAAGGTAGTGTAAAAACTACCAGGAGAACTCCTGTCTGGCACCTTCCGTGGTGGAGTTGTGCATGGGGTGTGTTTGGAACATTTTGTCACCGGCCGAGTCCAAAATTCAGCGATTCCCCATCTCAGCCCAGAAAGCAGGTACAACAACTTTTCTTGTGCCTTTCAGCTGCCTACCAAGGTAGTGTAAAAACTACCAACAGAATTCGTTCCTGGCACCTTCCCCGGTGGAGTTGTGCATGGGGTGTCTGTGGAACATTTTGTCACCGGCCGAGTCCAAAATTCAGCGGTTCCCCATCTCAGCCCAGAAAGCAGGTAGAACAACTTTTGTGGTGTCTTTCAGATGCCTACCGGAGCAATGTAAAAACTACCAGGAGAACTCCTGTCTGGCACCTTCCCCGGTGGAGTTGTGCATGGGGTGTGTTTGGAACATTTTGTCACCGGCCAACTCCAAAATTCAGCGGTTCCCCATCTCAGCCCAGAAAGCAGGTAGAACAACTTTTGTGGTGTCTTGCAGATGCCTACCAAGGTAGTGTAAAAACTACCAGGAGAACTCCTGTCTGGCACCTTCCGTGGTGGAGTTGTGCATGGGGTGTGTTTGGAACATTTTGTCACCGGCCGACTCCAAAATTCAGCGATTCCCCATCTCAGCCCAGAAAGCAGGTACAACAACTTTTCTTGTGCCTTTCAGCTGCCTACCAAGGTAGTGTAAAAACTACCAACAGAATTCGTTCCTGGCACCTTCCCCGGTGGAGTTGTGCATGGGGTGTCTGTGGAACATTTTGTCACCGGCCGAGTCCAAAATTCAGCGGTTCCCCATCTCAGCCCAGAAAGCAGGTAGAACAACTTTTGTGGTGTCTTTCAGATGCCTACCGGAGCAATGTAAAAACTACCAGGAGAACTCCTGTCTGGCACCTTCCCCGGTGGAGTTGTGCATGGGGTGTGTTTGGAACATTTTGTCACCGGCCGACTCCAAAATTCAGCGGTTCCCCATCTCAGCCCACAAAGCAGGTAGAACAACTTTTGTGGTGTCTTTCAGATGCCTACCAAGGTAGTGTAAAAACTACCAAGAGAACTCCTGTCTGGCACCTTCCCCGGTGGAGTTGTGCATGGGGTGTGTTTGGAACATTTTGTCACCGGCCGACTCCAAAATTCAGCGATTCCCCATCTCAGCCCAGAAAGCAGGTAGAACAACTTTTGTGGTGCCTTTCAAATGCCTACCAAGGTAGTGTAAAAAACTACCAGGAGAACTCCTGCCTGGCACCTTCCCCGGTGGAGTTGTGCATGGGGTGTGTTTGGAACATTTTGTCACCGGCCGAGTCCAAAATTCAGCGATTCCCCATCTCAGCCCAGAAAGCAGGTAGAATAACTTTTCTGGTGTCTTTCAGATGCCTACCAAGGTAGTGTAAAAACTACCAGGAGAACTCCTGTCTGGCACCTTCCGTGGTGGAGTTGTGCATGGGGTGTGTTTGGAACATTTTGTCACCAGCCGACTCCAAAATTCAGCGGTTCCCCATCTCAGCCCAGAAAGCAGGTAGAACAACTTTTGTGGTGTCTTTCAGATGCCTACCGGAGCAATGTAAAAACTACCAAGAGAACTCCTGTCTGGCACCTTCCCCGGTGGAGTTGTGCATGGGGTGTGTTTGGAACATTTTGTCACCGGCCGAGTCCAAAATTCAGCGGTTCCCCATCTCAGCCCAGAAAGCAGGTAGAACAACTTTTGTGGTGTCTTTCAGATGCCTACCAAGGTAGTGTAAAAACTACCAGGAGAACTCCTGTCTGGCACCTTCCCCGGTGGAGTTGTGCATGGGGTGTGTTTGGAACATTTTGTCAACGGCCGAGTCCAAAATTCAGCGGTTCCCCATCTCAGCCCAGAAAGCAGGTAGAACAACTTTTGTGGTGTCTTTCAGATGCCTACCGGAGCAATGTAAAAACTAACAGGAGAACTCCTGTCTGGCACCTTCCCCGGTGGAGTTGTGCATGGGGTGTGTTTGGAACATTTTGTCACCGGCCGAGTCCAAAATTCAGCGGTTCCCCATCTCAGCCCAGAAAGCAGGTAGAACATCTTTTGTGGTATCTTTCAGATGCCTACCGGAGCAATGTAAAAACTACCAAAAGAATTCGTTCCTGGCACCTTCCCCGGTGGAGTTGTGCATGGGGTGTGTTTGGAACATTTTGTCACCAGCCGACTCCAAAATTCAGCGGTTCCCCATCTCAGCCCAGAAAGCAGGTAGAACAACTTTTGTGGTGTCTTTCAGATGCCTACCAAGGTAGTGTAAAAACTACCAGGAGAACTCCTGTCTGGCACCTTCCCCGGTGGAGTTGTGCATGGGGTGTGTTTGGAACATTTTGTCACCGGCCGAGTCCAAAATTCAGCGTTTCCCCATCTCAGCCCAGAAAGCAGGTAGAACAACTTTTGTGGTGTCTTTCAGATGCCTACCAAGGTAGTGTAAAAACTACTAAGAGAACTCCTGTCTGGCACCTTCCCCGGTGGAGTTGTGCATGGGGTGTGTTTGGAACATTTTGTCACCAGCCGAGTCCAAATTTCAGCGGTTCCCCATCTCAGCCCAGAAAGCAGGTAGAACAACTTTTGTGGTGTCTTTCAGATGCCTACCAAGGTAGTGTAAAAACTACTAAGAGAACTCCTGTCTGGCACCTTTCGTGGTGGAGTTGTGCATGGGGTGTGTTTGGAACATTTTGTCACCAGCCGAGTCCAAAATTCAGCGTTTCCCCATCTCAGCCCAGAAAGCAGGTAGAACAACTTTTGTGGTGCCTTTCAGATGCCTACCAAGGTAGTGTAAAAACTACCAAGAGAACTCCTTTCTGGCACCTTCCCCGGTGGAGTTGTGCATGGGGTGTGTTTGGAACATTTTGTCACCGGCCGACTCCAAAATTCAGCGGTTCCCCATCTCAGCCCAGAAAGCAGGTAGAACAACTTTTGTGGTGTCTTTCAGATGCCTACCAAGGTAGTGTAAAAACTACCAAGAGAACTCCTGTCTGGCACCTTCCCCGGTGGAGTTGTGCAGGGGGTGTCTTTGGAACATTTTGTCACCAGCCGAGTCCAAAATTCAGCGATTCCCCATCTCAGCCCAGAAAGCAGGTAGAACAACTTTTGTGGTGCCTTTCAAATGCCTACCAAGGTAGTGTAGAAACTACCAAGAGATCGCTTGTCTGGCACCTTCCCCGGTGGAGTTGTGCATGGGGTGTCTGTGGAACATTTTGTCACCGGCCGAGTCCAAAATTCAGCGGTTCCCCATCTCAGCCCAGAAAGCAGGTAGAACAACTTTTCTGGTGTCTTTCAGATGCCTACCGGAGCAATGTAAAAACTACCAGGAGAACTCCTGTCTGGCACCTTCCCCGGTGGAGTTGTGCATGGGGTGTGTTTGGAACATTTTGTCACCGGCCGACTCCAAAATTCAGCGATTCCCCATCTCAGCCCAGAAAGCAGGTAGAACAACTTTTGTGGTGTCTTCCAGATTCCTACCAAGGTAGTGTAAAAACTACCAGGAGAACTCCTGCCTGGCACCTTCCCCGGTGGAGTTGTGCATGGGGTGTGTTTGGAACATTTTGTCACCGGCCGAGTCCAAAATTCAGCGATTCCCCATCTCAGCCCAGAAAGCAGGTAGAATAACTTTTCTTGTGCCTTTCAGATGCCTACCAAGGTAGTGTAAAAACTACCAGGAGAACTCCTGTCTGGCACCTTCCGTGGTGGAGTTGTGCATGGGGTGTGTTTGGAACATTTTGTCAATGGCCGACTCCAAAATTCAGTGGTTCCCCATCTCAGCCCAGAAAGCAGGTAGAACAACTTTTGTGGTGCCTTTCAGATGCCTACCAAGGTAGTGTAAAAACTACCAGGAGAACTCCTGTCTGGCACCTTCCCCGGTGGAGTTGTGCATGGGGTGTGTTTGGAACATTTTGTCACCGGCCGAGTCCAAAATTCAGCGGTTCCCCATCTCAGCCCAGAAAGCAGGTAGAACAACTTTTGTGGTGTCTTTCAGATGCCTACCAAGGTAGTGTAAAAACTACCAGGAGAACTCCTGTCTGGCACCTTCCCCGGTGGAGTTGTGCATGGGGTGTGTTTGGAACATTTTGTCAACGGCCGAGTCCAAAATTCAGCGGTTCCCCATCTCAGCCCAGAAAGCAGGTAGAACAACTTTTGTGGTGTCTTTCAGATGCCTACCGGAGCAATGTAAAAACTACCAGGAGAACTCCTGTCTGGCACGTTCCCCGGTGGAGTTGTGCATGGGGTGTGTTTGGAACATTTTGTCACCGGCCGAGTCCAAAATTCAGCGGTTCCCCGTCTCAGCCCAGAAAGCAGGTAGAACATCTTTTGTGGTATCTTTCAGATGCCTACCGGAGCAATGTAAAAACTACCAAAAGAATTCGTTCCTGGCACCTTCCCCGGTGGAGTTGTGCATGGGGTGTGTTTGGAACATTTTGTCACCAGCCGACTCCAAAATTCAGCGTTTCCCCATCTCAGCCCAGAAAGCAGGTAGAACAACTTTTGTGGTGTCTTTCAGATGCCTACCAAGGTAGTGTAAAAACTACCAGGAGAACTCCTGTCTGGCACCTTCCCCGGTGGAGTTGTGCATGGGGTGTGTTTGGAACATTTTGTCACCGGCCGAGTCCAAAATTCAGCGTTTCCCCATCTCAGCCCAGAAAGCAGGTAGAACAACTTCTGTGGTGTCTTTCAGATGCCTACCAAGGTAGTGTAAAAACTACTAAGAGAACTCCTGTCTGGCACCTTCCGTGGTGGAGTTGTGCATGGGGTGTGTTTGGAACATTTTGTCACCGGCCGACTCCAAAATTCAGCGGTTCCCCATCTCAGCCCAGAAAGCAGGTAGAACAACTTTTGTGGTGTCTTTCAGATGCCTACCAAGGTAGTGTAAAAACTACCAGGAGAACTCCTGTCTGGCACCTTCCGTGGTGGAGTTGTGCATGGGGTGTGTTTGGAACATTTTGTCACCAGCCGAGTCCAAAATTCAGCGTTTCCCCATCTCAGCCCAGAAAGCAGGTAGAACAACTTTTGTGGTGCCTTTCAGATGCCTACCAAGGTAGTGTAAAAACTACCAGGAGAACTCCTGTCTGGCACCTTCCCCGGTGGAGTTGTGCATGGGGTGTGTTTGGAACATTTTGTCACCGGCCGAGTCCAAAATTCAGCGGTTCCCCATCTCAGCCCAGAAAGCAGGTAGAACAACTTTTGTGGTGTCTTTCAGATGCCTACCAAGGTAGTGTAAAAACTACCAGGAGAACTCCTGTCTGGCACCTTCCCCGGTGGAGTTGTGCATGGGGTGTGTTTGGAACATTTTGTCAACGGCCGAGTCCAAAATTCAGCGGTTCCCCATCTCAGCCCAGAAAGCAGGTAGAACAACTTTTGTGGTGTCTTTCAGATGCCTACCGGAGCAATGTAAAAACTACCAGGAGAACTCCTGTCTGGCACCTTCCCCGGTGGAGTTGTGCATGGGGTGTGTTTGGAACATTTTGTCACCGGCCGAGTCCAAAATTCAGCGGTTCCCCATCTCAGCCCAGAAAGCAGGTAGAACATCTTTTGTGGTATCTTTCAGATGCCTACCGGAGCAATGTAAAAACTACCAAAAGAATTCGTTCCTGGCACCTTCCCCGGTGGAGTTGTGCATGGGGTGTGTTTGGAACATTTTGTCACCAGCCGACTCCAAAATTCAGCGTTTCCCCATCTCAGCCCAGAAAGCAGGTAGAACAACTTTTGTGGTGTCTTTCAGATGCCTACCAAGGTAGTGTAAAAACTACCAGGAGAACTCCTGTCTGGCACCTTCCCCGGTGGAGTTGTGCATGGGGTGTGTTTGGAACATTTTGTCACCGGCCGAGTCCAAAATTCAGCGTTTCCCCATCTCAGCCCAGAAAGCAGGTAGAACAACTTTTGTGGTGTCTTTCAGATGCCTACCAAGGTAGTGTAAAAACTACTAAGAGAACTCCTGTCTGGCACCTTCCGTGGTGGAGTTGTGCATGGGGTGTGTTTGGAACATTTTGTCACCAGCCGACTCCAAAATTCAGCGGTTCCCCATCTCAGCCCAGAAAGCAGGTAGAACAACTTTTGTGGTGTCTTTCAGATGCCTACCAAGGTAGTGTAAAAACTACTAAGAGAACTCCTGCCTGGCACCTTCCGTGGTGGAGTTGTGCATGGGGTGTGTTTGGAACATTTTGTCACCAGCCGAGTCCAAAATTCAGCGTTTCCCCATCTCAGCCCAGAAAGCAGGTAGAACAACTTTTGTGGTGCCTTTCAGATGCCTACCAAGGTAGTGTAAAAACTACCAAGAGAACTCCTTTCTGGCACCTTCCCCGGTGGAGTTGTGCATGGGGTGTGTTTGGAACATTTTGTCACCGGCCGACTCCAAAATTCAGCGGTTCCCCATCTCAGCCCAGAAAGCAGGTAGAACAACTTTTGTGGTGTCTTTCAGATGCCTACCAAGGTAGTGTAAAAACTACCAAGAGAACTCCTGTCTGGCACCTTCCCCGGTGGAGTTGTGCAGGGGGTGTCTTTGGAACATTTTGTCACCAGCCGAGTCCAAAATTCAGCGATTCCCCATCTCAGCCCAGAAAGCAGGTAGAACAACTTTTGTGGTGCCTTTCAAATGCCTACCAAGGTAGTGTAGAAACTACCAAGAGATCGCTTGTCTGGCACCTTCCCCGGTGGAGTTGTGCATGGGGTGTCTGTGGAACATTTTGTCACCGGCCGAGTCCAAAATTCAGCGGTTCCCCATCTCAGCCCAGAAAGCAGGTAGAACAACTTTTCTGGTGTCTTTCAGATGCCTACCGGAGCAATGTAAAAACTACCAGGAGAACTCCTGTCTGGCACCTTCCCCGGTGGAGTTGTGCATGGGGTGTGTTTGGAACATTTTGTCACCGGCCGACTCCAAAATTCAGCGATTCCCCATCTCAGCCCAGAAAGCAGGTAGAACAACTTTTGTGGTGTCTTCCAGATTCCTACCAAGGTAGTGTAAAAACTACCAGGAGAACTCCTGCCTGGCACCTTCCCCGGTGGAGTTGTGCATGGGGTGTGTTTGGAACATTTTGTCACCGGCCGAGTCCAAAATTCAGCGATTCCCCATCTCAGCCCAGAAAGCAGGTAGAATAACTTTTGTGGTGTCTTTCAGATGCCTACCAAGGTAGTGTAAAAACTACCAGGAGAACTCCTGTCTGGCACCTTCCGTGGTGGAGTTGTGCATGGGGTGTGTTTGGAACATTTTGTCACCAGCCGACTCCAAAATTCAGTGGTTCCCCATCTCAGCCCAGAAAGCAGGTACAACAACTTTTCTTGTGCCTTTCAGCTGCCTACCAAGGTAGTGTAAAAACTACCAACAGAATTCGTTCCTGGCACCTTCCCCGGTGGAGTTGTGCATGGGGTGTCTGTGGAACATTTTGTCACCGGCCGAGTCCAAAATTCAGCGGTTCCCCATCTCAGCCCAGAAAGCAGGTAGAACAACTTTTGTGGTGTCTTTCAGATGCCTACCGGAGCAATGTAAAAACTACCAGGAGAACTCCTGTCTGGCACCTTCCCCGGTGGAGTTGTGCAGGGGGTGTGTTTGGAACATTTTGTCACCGGCCGACTCCAAAATTCAGCGATTCCCCATCTCAGCCCACAAAGCAGGTAGAACAACTTTTGTGGTGTCTTTCAGATGCCTACCAAGGTAGTGTAAAAACTACCAAGAGAACTCCTGTCTGGCACCTTCCCCGGTGGAGTTGTGCATGGGGTGTGTTTGGAACATTTTGTCACCGGCCGACTCCAAAATTCAGCGATTCCCCATCTCAGCCCAGAAAGCAGGTAGAACAACTTTTGTGGTGCCTTTCAAATGCCTACCAAGGTAGTGTAAAAACTACCAGGAGAACTCCTGCCTGGCACCTTCCCCGGTGGAGTTGTGCATGGGGTGTGTTTGGAACATTTTGTCACCGGCCGAGTCCAAAATTCAGCGATTCCCCATCTCAGCCCAGAAAGCAGGTAGAATAACTTTTCTGGTGTCTTTCAGATGCCTACCAAGGTAGTGTAAAAACTACCAGGAGAACTCCTGTCTGGCACCTTCCCCGGTGGAGTTGTGCATGGGGTGTGTTTGGAACATTTTGTCACCAGCCGACTCCAAAATTCAGTGGTTCCCCATCTCAGCCCAGAAAGCAGGTAGAACAACTTTTGTGGTGTCTTTCAGATGCCTACCGGAGCAATGTAAAAACTACCAAGAGAACTCCTGTCTGGCACCTTCCCCGGTGGAGTTGTGCATGGGGTGTGTTTGGAACATTTTGTCACCGGCCGAGTCCAAAATTCAGCGTTTCCCCATCTCAGCCCAGAAAGCAGGTAGAACAACTTTTGTGGTGTCTTTCAAATGCCTACCAAGGTAGAGTAAAAACTACCAAGAGAACTCCTGTCTGGCACCTTCCCCGGTGGAGTTGTGCATGGGGTGTGTTTGGAACATTTTGTCACCGGCCGACTCCAAAATTCAGCGGTTCCCCATCTCAGCCCAGAAAGCAGGTAGAACAACTTTTGTGGTGTCTTGCAGATGCCTACCAAGGTAGTGTAAAAACTACCAGGAGAACTCCTGTCTGGCACCTTCCGTGGTGGAGTTGTGCATGGGGTGTGTTTGGAACATTTTGTCACTGGCCGAGTCCAAAATTCAGCGATTCCCCATCTCAGCCCAGAAAGCAGGTACAACAACTTTTCTTGTGCCTTTCAGCTGCCTACCAAGGTAGTGTAAAAACTACCAACAGAATTCGTTCCTGGCACCTTCCCCGGTGGAGTTGTGCATGGGGTGTCTGTGGAACATTTTGTCACCGGCCGAGTCCAAAATTCAGCGGTTCCCCATCTCAGCCCAGAAAGCAGGTAGAACAACTTTTGTGGTGTCTTTCAGATGCCTACCGGAGCAATGTAAAAACTACCAGGAGAACTCCTGTCTGGCACCTTCCCCGGTGGAGTTGTGCATGGGGTGTGTTTGGAACATTTTGTCACCGGCCGACTCCAAAATTCAGCGATTCCCCATCTCAGCCCACAAAGCAGGTAGAACAACTTTTGTGGTGCCTTTCAGATGCCTACCAAGGTAGTGTAAAAACTACCAAGAGAACTCCTGTCTGGCACCTTCCCCGGTGGAGTTGTGCATGGGGTGTGTTTGGAACATTTTGTCACCGGCCGAGTCCAAAATTCAGCGATTCCCCATCTCAGCCCAGAAAGCAGGTAGAACAACTTTTGTGGTGCCTTTCAAATGCCTACCAAGGTAGTGTAGAAACTACCAGGAGAACTCCTGTCTGGCACCTTCCGTGGTGGAGTTGTGCATGGGGTGTGTTTGGAACATTTTGTCACCGGCCGAGTCCAAAATTCAGCGATTCCCCATCTCAGCCCAGAAAGCAGGTACAACAACTTTTCTTGTGCCTTTCAGCTGCCTACCAAGGTAGTGTAAAAACTACCAAAAGAATTCGTTCCTGGCACCTTCCCCGGTGGAGTTGTGCATGGGGTGTGTTTGGAACATTTTGTCACCGGCCGAGTCCAAAATTCAGCGGTTCCCCATCTCAGCCCAGAAAGCAGGTAGAACAACTTTTGTGGTGTCTTTCAGATGCCTAAAAAGGTAGTGTAAAAACTACCAGGAGAACTCCTGTCTGGCACCTTCCCCGGTGGAGTTGTGCATGGGGTGTGTTTGGAACATTTTGTCAACGGCCGAGTCCAAAATTCAGCGGTTCCCCATCTCAGCCCAGAAAGCAGGTAGAACAACTTTTGTGGTGTCTTTCAGATGCCTACCAAGGTAGTGTAAAAACTACTAAGAGAACTCCTGTCTGGCACCTTCCCCGGTGGAGTTGTGCATGGGGTGTGTTTGGAACATTTTGTCACCGGCCGAGTCCAAAATTCAGCGGTTCCCCATCTCAGCCCAGAAAGCAGGTAGAACATCTTTTGTGGTATCTTTCAGATGCCTACCGGAGCAATGTAAAAACTACCAAAAGAATTCGTTCCTGGCACCTTCCCCGGTGGAGTTGTGCATGGGGTGTGTTTGGAACATTTTGTCACCGGCCGAGTCCAAAATTCAGCGATTCCCCATCTCAGCCCAGAAAGCAGGTACAACAACTTTTCTTGTGCCTTTCAGCTGCCTACCAAGGTAGTGTAAAAACTACCAACAGAATTCGTTCCTGGCACCTTCCCCGGTGGAGTTGTGCATGGGGTGTCTGTGGAACATTTTGTCACCGGCCGAGTCCAAAATTCAGCGGTTCCCCATCTCAGCCCAGAAAGCAGGTAGAACAACTTTTGTGGTGTCTTTCAGATGCCTACCAAGGTAGTGTAAAAACTACCAGGAGAACTCCTGTCTGGCACCTTCCCCGGTGGAGTTGTGCATGGGGTGTGTTTGGAACATTTTGTCA
Source organism: Falco cherrug (assembly GCF_023634085.1). NCBI lineage: Eukaryota > Metazoa > Chordata > Aves > Falconiformes > Falconidae > Falco > Falco cherrug. The sequence goes on from NW_026599486.1 coordinate 486,929, forward strand.
CCGGCCGACTCCAAAATTCAGCGATTCCCCATCTCAGCCCACAAAGCAGGTAGAACAACTTTTGTGGTATCTTTCAGATGCCTACCGGAGCAATGTAAAAACTACCAGGAGAACTCCTGTCTGGCACCTTCCCCGGTGGAGTTGTGCAGAGGGTGTGTTTGGAACATTTTGTCACCAGCCGACTCCAAAATTCAGCGGTTCCCCATCTCAGCCCAGAAAGCAGGTACAACAACTTTTCTTGTGCCTTTCAGCTGCCTACCAAGGTAGTGTAAAAACTACCAACAGAATTCGTTCCTGGCACCTTCCCCGGTGGAGTTGTGCATGGGGTGTGTTTGGAACATTTTGTCACCAGCCGAGTCCAAAATTCAGCGTTTCCCCATCTCAGCCCAGAAAGCAGTTACAACAACTTTTCTTGTGCCTTTCAGCTGCCTACCAAGGTAGTGTAAAAACTACCAGGAGAACTCCTGTCTGGCACCTTCCCCGGTGGAGTTGTGCATGGGGTGTGTTTGGAATATTTTGTCACCAGCCGACTCCAAAATTCAGCGTTTCCCCATCTCAGCCCAGAAAGCAGGAAGAACAACTTTTGTGGTGCCTTTCAAATGCCTACCAAGGTAGTGTAAAAACTACCAGAAGAACTCCTGTCTGGCACCTTCCCCGGTGGAGTTGTGCATGGGGTGTGTTTGGAACATTTTGTCACCAGCCGACTCCAAAATTCAGCGTTTCCCCATCTCAGCCCAGAAAGCAGGTAGAACAACTTTTGTGGTGTCTTTCAGATGCCTACCAAGGTAGTGTAAAAACTACCAGGAGAACTCCTGTCTGGCACCTTCCCCGGTGGAGTTGTGCATGGGGTGTGTTTGGAACATTTTGTCACCGGCCGAGTCCAAAATTCAGCGGTTCCCCATCTCAGCCCAGAAAGCAGGTAGAACAACTTTTGTGGTGTCTTTCAGATGCCTACCAAGGTAGTGTAAAAACTACCAGGAGAACTCCTGTCTGGCACCTTCCCCGGTGGAGTTGTGCATGGGGTGTGTTTGGAACATTTTGTCACCGGCCGACTCCAAAATTCAGCGTTTCCCCATCTCAGCCCAGAAAGCAGGTACAACAACTTTTCTTGTGCCTTTCAGCTGCCTACCAAGGTAGTGTAAAAACTACCAGGAGAACTCCTGTCTGGCACCTTCCGTGGTGGAGTTGTGCATGGGGTGTGTTTGGAACATTTTGTCACCAGCCGAGTCCAAAATTCAGCGGTTCCCCATCTCAGCCCAGAAAGCAGGTAGAACAACTTTTGTGGTGCCTTTCAAATGCCTACCAAGGTAGTGTAGAAACTACCAGGAGAACTCCTGTCTGGCACCTTCCCCGGTGGAGTTGTGCATGGGGTGTGTTTGGAACATTTTGTCACCGGCCGACTCCAAAATTCAGCGGTTCCCCATCTCAGCCCAGAAAGCAGGTAGAACAACTTTTGTGGTGTCCTTTTGATGCCTACCGGAGCAATGTAAAAACTACCAGGAGAACTCCTGCCTGGCACCTTCCCCGGTGGAGTTGTGCATGGGGTGTGTTTGGAACATTTTGTCACCAGCCGAGTCCAAAATTCAGCGTTTCCCCATCTCAGCCCAGAAAGCAGGTAGAACAACTTTTGTGGTGTCTTTCAGATGCCTACCAAGGTAGTGTAAAAACTACCAAGAGAACTCCTGTCTGGCACCTTCCCCGGTGGAGTTGTGCATGGGGTGTGTTTGGAACATTTTGTCACCGGCCGACTCCAAAATTCAGCGGTTCCCCATCTCAGCCCAGAAAGCAGGTAGAACAACTTTTGTGGTGTCTTTCAGATGCCTACCAAGGTAGTGTAAAAACTACCAGGAGAACTCCTGTCTGGCACCTTCCGTGGTGGAGTTGTGCATGGGGTGTGTTTGGAACATTTTGTCACCGGCCGACTCCAAAATTCAGCGTTTCCCCATCTCAGCCCAGAAAGCAGGTACAACAACTTTTCTTGTGCCTTTCAGCTGCCTACCAAGGTAGTGTAAAAACTACCAGGAGAACTCCTGTCTGGCACCTTCCGTGGTGGAGTTGTGCATGGGGTGTGTTTGGAACATTTTGTCACCGGCCGAGTCCAAAATTCAGCGTTTCCCCATCTCAGCCCAGAAAGCAGGTAGAACAACTTTTGTGGTGTCTTTCAGATGCCTACCAAGGTAGTGTAAAAACTACTAAGAGAACTCCTGTCTGGCACCTTCCCCGGTGGAGTTGTGCATGGGGTGTGTTTGGAACATTTTGTCACCGGCCGAGTCCAAAATTCAGCGGTTCCCCATCTCAGCCCAGAAAGCAGGTAGAACAACTTCTGTGGTGTCTTTCAGATGCCTACCAAGGTAGTGTAAAAACTACCAGGAGAACTCCTGCCTGGCACCTTCCCCGGTGGAGTTGTGCATGGGGTGTGTTTGGAACATTTTGTCACCAGCCGAGTCCAAAATTCAGCGATTCCCCATCTCAGCCCAGAAAGCAGGTAGAACAACTTTTGTGGTATCTTTCAGATGCCTACCGGAGCAATGTAAAAACTACCAGGAGAACTCCTGTCTGGCACCTTCCCCGGTGGAGTTGTGCAGGGGGTGTGTTTGGAACATTTTGTCACCGGCCGAGTCCAAAATTCAGCGGTTCCCCATCTCAGCCCAGAAAGCAGGTAGAACAAGTTTTTTGGTGTCTTTCAAATGCCTACCAAGGTAGTGTAAAAACTACCAAGAGAACTCCTGTCTGGCACCTTCCCCGGTGGAGTTGTGCATGGGGTGTGTTTGGAACATTTTGTCACCAGCCGAGTCCAAAATTCAGCGTTTCCCCATCTCAGCCCAGAAAGCAGGTAGAACAACTTTTGTGGTGCCTTTCAGCTGCCTACCAAGGTAGTGTAAAAACTACCAGGAGAACTCCTGTCTGGCACCTTCCCCGGTGGAGTTGTGCATGGGGTGTGTTTGGAACATTTTGTCACCGGCCGAGTCCAAAATTCAGCGGTTCCCCATCTCAGCCCAGAAAGCAGGTAGAACAAGTTTTGTGGTGTCTTTCAAATGCCTACCAAGGTAGTGTAAAAACTACCAGGAGAACTCCTGTCTGGCACCTTCCCCGGTGGAGTTGTGCATGGGGTGTGTTTGGAACATTTTGTCACCAGCCGAGTCCAAAATTCAGCGTTTCCCCATCTCAGCCCCGAAAGCAGGAAGAACAACTTTTGTGGTGCCTTTCAAATGCCTACCAAGGTAGTGTAAAAACTACCAGGAGAACTCCTGTCTGGCACCTTCCCCGGTGGAGTTGTGCATGGGGTGTGTTTGGAACATTTTGTCACCAGCCGACTCCAAAATTCAGCGTTTCCCCATCTCAGCCCAGAAAGCAGGTAGAACAACTTTTGTGGTGTCTTTCAGATGCCTACCAAGGTAGTGTAAAAACTACCAGGAGAACTCCTGTCTGGCACCTTCCCCGGTGGAGTTGTGCATGGGGTGTGTTTGGAACATTTTGTCACTGGCCGAGTCCAAAATTCAGCGGTTCCCCATCTCAGCCCAGAAAGCAGGTAGAACAACTTTTGTGGTGTCTTTCAGCTGCCTACCAAGGTAGTGTAAAAACTACCAGGAGAACTCCTGTCTGGCACCTTCCCCGGTGGAGTTGTGCATGGGGTGTGTTTGGAACGTTTTGTCACCGGCCGAGTCCAAAATTCAGCTGTTCCCCATCTCAGCCCAGAAAGCAGGTAGAACAACTTTTGTGGTGCCTTTCAGATGCCTACCAAGGTAGTGTAAAAACTACCAGGAGAACTCCTGTCTGGCACCTTCCCCGGTGGAGTTGTGCATGGGGTGTGTTTGGAACATTTTGTCACCGGCCGACTCCAAAATTCAGCGGTTCCCCATCTCAGCCCACAAAGCAGTTACAACAACTTTTCTTGTGCCTTTCAGCTGCCTACCAAGGTAGTGTAAAAACTACCAAAAGAATTCGTTCCTGGCACCTTCCCCGGTGGAGTTGTGCATGGGGTGTGTTTGGAACATTTTGTCACCGGCCGAGTCCAAAATTCAGCGGTTCCCCATCTCAGCCCAGAAAGCAGGTAGAACAAGTTTTGTGGTGTCTTTCAAATGCCTACCAAGGTAGTGTAAAAACTACCAGGAGAACTCCTGTCTGGCACCTTCCCCGGTGGAGTTGTGCATGGGGTGTGTTTGGAACATTTTGTCACCAGCCGACTCCAAAATTCAGCGTTTCCCCATCTCAGCCCCGAAAGCAGGAAGAACAACTTTTGTGGTGCCTTTCAAATGCCTACCAAGGTAGTGTAAAAACTACCAGGAGAACTCCTGTCTGGCACCTTCCCCGGTGGAGTTGTGCATGGGGTGTGTTTGGAACATTTTGTCACCAGCCGACTCCAAAATTCAGCGTTTCCCCCATCTCAGCCCAGAAAGCAGGTAGAACAACTTTTGTGGTGTCCTTTCAGATGCCTACCAAGGTAGTGTAAAAACTACCAAGAGAACTCCTGTCTGGCACCTTCCCCGGTGGAGTTGTGCATGGGGTGTGATTTGGAACATTTTGTCACCGGCCGAGTCCAAAATTCAGCGGTTCCCCATGTCAGCCCAGAAAGCAGGTACAACAACTTTTGTGGTGCCTTTCAAATGCCTACCAAGGTAGTGTAAAAACTACCAGGAGAACTCCTGTCTGGCACCTTCCCCGGTGGAGTTGTGCATGGGGTGTGTTTGGAACATTTTGTCACCGGCCGACTCCAAAATTCAGCGTTTCCCCATCTCAGCCCAGAAAGCAGGTAGAACAACTTTTGTGGTGTCTTTCAGATGCCTACCAAGGTAGTGTAAAAACTACCAGGAGAACTCCTGTCTGGCACCTTCCCCGGTGGAGTTGTGCATGGGTTGTGTTTGGAACATTTTGTCAACGGCCGAGTCCAAAATTCAGCGGTTCCCCATGTCAGCCCAGAAAGCAGGTACAACAACTTTTGTGGTGCCTTTCAAATGCCTACCAAGGTAGTGTAAAAACTACCAGGAGAACTCCTGTCTGGCACCTTCCGTGGTGGAGTTGTGCATGGGGTGTTTTTGGAACATTTTGTCACCAGCCGACTCCAAAATTCAGCGTTTCCCCATCTCAGCCCAGAAAGCAGGTAGAACAACTTTTGTGGTGTCTTTCAGCTGCCTACCAAGGTAGTGTAAAAACTACCAGGAGAACTCCTGTCTGGCACCTTCCGTGGTGGAGTTGAGCATGGGGTGTGTTTGGAACATTTTGTCACCGGCCGACTCCAAAATTCAGCGATTCCCCATCTCAGCCCAGAAAGCAGGTAGAACAACTTTTGTGGTGTCTTTTAGATGCCTACCAAGGTAGTGTAAAAACTACTAAGAGAACTCCTGTCTGGCACCTTCCCCGGTGGAGTTGTGCATGGGGTGTCTGTGAAACATTTTGTCACCGGCCGACTCCAAAATTCAGCGGTTCCCCATCTCAGCCCAGAAAGCAGGTACAACAACTTTTGTGGTGTCTTTCAGATGCCTACCGGAGCAATGTAAAAACTACCAGGAGAACTCCTGTCTGGCACCTTCCCCGGTGGAGTTGTGCATGGGGTGTGTTTGGAACATTTTGTCACCGGCCGAGTTCAAAATTTTCATTTCCCCATCTCAGCCCAGAAAGCAGGTAGAACAAGTTTTGTGGTGTCTTTCAAATGCCTACCAAGGTAGTGTAAAAACTACCAAGAGAACTCCTGTCTGGCACCTTCCCCGGTGGAGTTGTGCATGGGGTGTGTTTGGAACATTTTGTCAACGGCCGACTCCAAAATTCAGCGGTTCCCCATCTCAGCCCACAAAGCAGGTACAACAACTTTTCTTGTGCCTTTCAGCTGCCTATCAAGGTAGTGTAAAAATTACCAACAGAATTCGTTCCTGGCTCCTTCCCCGGTGGAGTTGTGCATGGGGTGTCTGTGGAACATTTTGTCACCGGCCGAGTCCAAAATTCAGCGGTTCCCCATCTCAGCCCAGAAAGCAGGTACAACAACTTTTGTGGTGTCTTTCAGATGCCTACCGGAGCAATGTAAAAACTACCAGGAGAACTCCTGTCTGGCACCTTCCCCGGTGGAGTTGTGCATGGGTTGTGTTTGGAACATTTTGTCACCGGCCGAGTCCAAAATTCAGCGATTCCCCATCTCAGCCCAGAAAGCAGGTAGAACAACTTTTCTGGTGTCTTTCAGATGCCTACCAAGGTAGTGTAAAAACTACCAGGAGAACTCCTGTCTGGCACCTTCCGTGGTGGAGTTGTGCATGGGGTGTGTTTGGAACATTTTGTCACCAGCCGAGTCCAAAATTCAGCGGTTCCCCATCTCAGCCCACAAAGCAGGTAGAACAACTTTTGTGGTGCCTTTCAGCTGCCTACCAAGGTAGTGTAAAAACTACCAAGAGAACTCCTGTCTGGCACCTTCCCCGGTGGAGTTGTGCATGGGGTGTGTTTGGAACATTTTGTCACCAGCCGAGTCCAAAATTCAGCGGTTCCCCATCTCAGCCCACAAAGCAGGTAGAACAACTTTTGTGGTGTCTTTCAGATGCCTACCAAGGTAGTGTAAAAACTACCAAGAGAACTCCTGTCTGGCACCTTCCCCCGTGGAGTTGTGCATGAGGTGTGTTTGGAACATTTTGTCACCAGCCGAGTCCAAAATTCAGCGTTTCCCCATCTCAGCCCAGAAAGCAGGTAGAACAAGTTTTGTGGTGCCTTTCAGCTGCCTACCAAGGTAGTGTAAAAACTACCAAGAGAACTCCTGTCTGGCACCTTCCCCGGTGGAGTTGTGCATGGGGTGTGTTTGGAACATTTTGTCACCGGCCGACTCCAAAATTCAGCGGTTCCCCATCTCAGCCCACAAAGCTGGTACAACTTCTTTTCTTGTGCCTTTCAGCTGCCTACCAAGGTAGTGTAAAAACTACCAACAGAATTCGTTCCTGGCACCTTCCCCGGTGGAGTTGTACATGGGGTGTGTTTGGAACATTTTGTCACCAGCCGAGTCCAAAATTCAGCGTTTCCCCATCTCAGCCCAGAAAGCAGGTAGAACAACTTTTGTGGTGCCTTTCAGATGCCTACCAAGGTAGTGTAAAAACTACCAGGAGAACTCCTGTCTGGCACCTTCCCCGGTGGAGTTGTGCATGGGGTGTGTTTGGAACATTTTGTCACCAGCCGACTCCAAAATTCAGCGGTTCCCCATCTCAGCCCACAAAGCAGGTAGAACAACTTTTGTGGTGTCTTTCAGCTGCCTACCAAGGTAGTGTAAAAACTACCAGGAGAACTCCTGTCTGGCACCTTCCGTGGTGGAGTTGAGCATGGGGTGTGTTTGGAACATTTTGTCACCAGCCGAGTCCAAAATTCAGCTGTTCCCCATCTCAGCCCAGAAAGCAGGTAGAACAACTTTTGTGGTGTCTTTTAGATGCCTACCAAGGTAGTGTAAAAACTACTAAGAGAACTCCTGTCTGGCACCTTCCCCGGTGGAGTTGTGCATGGGGTGTCTGTGAAACATTTTGTCACCGGCCGACTCCAAAATTCAGCGTTTCCCCATCTCAGCCCAGAAAGCAGGTACAACAACTTTTGTGGTGTCTTTCAGATGCCTACCGGAGCAATGTAAAAACTACCAGGAGAACTCCTGTCTGGCACCTTCCCCGGTGGAGTTGTGCATGGGGTGTGTTTGGAACATTTTGTCACCGGCCGACTCCAAAATTCAGCGTTTCCCCATCTCAGCCCAGAAAGCAGGTAGAACAAGTTTTGTGGTGTCTTTCAAATGCCTACCAAGGTAGTGTAAAAACTACCAAGAGAATTCCTGTCTGGCACCTTCCCCGGTGGAGTTGTGCATGGGGTGTGTTTGGAACATTTTGTCAACGGCCGACTCCAAAATTCAGCGGTTCCCCATCTCAGCCCACAAAGCAGGTACAACAACTTTTCTTGTGCCTTTCAGCTGCCTATCAAGGTAGTGTAAAAATTACCAACAGAATTCGTTCCTGGCTCCTTCCCCGGTGGAGTTGTGCATGGGGTGTCTGTGGAACATTTTGTCACCGGCCGAGTCCAAAATTCAGCGGTTCCCCATCTCAGCCCAGAAAGCAGGTACAACAACTTTTGTGGTGTCTTTCAGATGCCTACCGGAGCAATGTAAAAACTACCAGGAGAACTCCTGTCTGGCACCTTCCCCGGTGGAGTTGTGCATGGGTTGTGTTTGGAACATTTTGTCACCGGCCGAGTCCAAAATTCAGCGATTCCCCATCTCAGCCCAGAAAGCAGGTAGAACAACTTTTCTGGTGTCTTTCAGATGCCTACCAAGGTAGTGTAAAAACTACCAGGAGAACTCCTGTCTGGCACCTTCCGTGGTGGAGTTGTGCATGGGGTGTGTTTGGAACATTTTGTCACCAGCCGAGTCCAAAATTCAGCGGTTCCCCATCTCAGCCCACAAAGCAGGTAGAACAACTTTTGTGGTGCCTTTCAGCTGCCTACCAAGGTAGTGTAAAAACTACCAAGAGAACTCCTGTCTGGCACCTTCCCCGGTGGAGTTGTGCATGGGGTGTGTTTGGAACATTTTGTCACCAGCCGAGTCCAAAATTCAGCGGTTCCCCATCTCAGCCCACAAAGCAGGTAGAACAACTTTTGTGGTGTCTTTCAGATGCCTACCAAGGTAGTGTAAAAACTACCAAGAGAACTCCTGTCTGGCACCTTCCCCCGTGGAGTTGTGCATGAGGTGTGTTTGGAACATTTTGTCACCAGCCGAGTCCAAAATTCAGCGTTTCCCCATCTCAGCCCAGAAAGCAGGTAGAACAAGTTTTGTGGTGCCTTTCAGCTGCCTACCAAGGTAGTGTAAAAACTACCAAGAGAACTCCTGTCTGGCACCTTCCCCGGTGGAGTTGTGCATGGGGTGTGTTTGGAACATTTTGTCACCGGCCGACTCCAAAATTCAGCGGTTCCCCATCTCAGCCCACAAAGCTGGTACAACTTCTTTTCTTGTGCCTTTCAGCTGCCTACCAAGGTAGTGTAAAAACTACCAACAGAATTCGTTCCTGGCACCTTCCCCGGTGGAGTTGTACATGGGGTGTGTTTGGAACATTTTGTCACCAGCCGAGTCCAAAATTCAGCGTTTCCCCATCTCAGCCCAGAAAGCAGGTAGAACAACTTTTGTGGTGCCTTTCAGATGCCTACCAAGGTAGTGTAAAAACTACCAGGAGAACTCCTGTCTGGCACCTTCCCCGGTGGAGTTGTGCATGGGGTGTGTTTGGAACATTTTGTCACCAGCCGACTCCAAAATTCAGCGGTTCCCCATCTCAGCCCACAAAGCAGGTAGAACAACTTTTGTGGTGTCTTTCAGCTGCCTACCAAGGTAGTGTAAAAACTACCAGGAGAACTCCTGTCTGGCACCTTCCGTGGTGGAGTTGAGCATGGGGTGTGTTTGGAACATTTTGTCACCAGCCGAGTCCAAAATTCAGCTGTTCCCCATCTCAGCCCAGAAAGCAGGTAGAACAACTTTTGTGGTGTCTTTTAGATGCCTACCAAGGTAGTGTAAAAACTACTAAGAGAACTCCTGTCTGGCACCTTCCCCGGTGGAGTTGTGCATGGGGTGTCTGTGAAACATTTTGTCACCGGCCGACTCCAAAATTCAGCGTTTCCCCATCTCAGCCCAGAAAGCAGGTACAACAACTTTTGTGGTGTCTTTCAGATGCCTACCGGAGCAATGTAAAAACTACCAGGAGAACTCCTGTCTGGCACCTTCCCCGGTGGAGTTGTGCATGGGGTGTGTTTGGAACATTTTGTCACCGGCCGACTCCAAAATTCAGCGTTTCCCCATCTCAGCCCAGAAAGCAGGTAGAACAAGTTTTGTGGTGTCTTTCAAATGCCTACCAAGGTAGTGTAAAAACTACCAAGAGAATTCCTGTCTGGCACCTTCCCCGGTGGAGTTGTGCATGGGGTGTGTTTGGAACATTTTGTCAACGGCCGACTCCAAAATTCAGCGGTTCCCCATCTCAGCCCACAAAGCAGGTACAACAACTTTTCTTGTGCCTTTCAGCTGCCTATCAAGGTAGTGTAAAAATTACCAACAGAATTCGTTCCTGGCTCCTTCCCCGGTGGAGTTGTGCATGGGGTGTCTGTGGAACATTTTGTCACCGGCCGAGTCCAAAATTCAGCGGTTCCCCATCTCAGCCCAGAAAGCAGGTAGAACAACTTTTGTGGTGTCTTTCAGCTGCCTACCAAGGTAGTGTAAAAACTACCAGGAGAACTCCTGTCTGGCACCTTCCCCGGTGGAGTTGTGCATGGGGTGTGTTTGGAACATTTTGTCACCGGCCGAGTCCAAAATTCAGCTGTTCCCCATCTCAGCCCAGAAAGCAGGTAGAACAACTTTTGTGGTGCCTTTCAGATGCCTACCAAGGTAGTGTAAAAACTACCAGGAGAACTCCTGTCTGGCACCTTCCCCGGTGGAGTTGTGCATGGGGTGTGTTTGGAACATTTTGTCACCGGCCGACTCCAAAATTCAGCGGTTCCCCATCTCAGCCCACAAAGCAGTTACAACAACTTTTCTTGTGCCTTTCAGCTGCCTACCAAGGTAGTGTAAAAACTACCAAAAGAATTCGTTCCTGGCACCTTCCCCGGTGGAGTTGTGCATGGGGTGTGTTTGGAACATTTTGTCACCGGCCGAGTCCAAAATTCAGCGGTTCCCCATCTCAGCCCAGAAAGCAGGTAGAACAAGTTTTGTGGTGTCTTTCAAATGCCTACCAAGGTAGTGTAAAAACTACCAGGAGAACTCCTGTCTGGCACCTTCCCCGGTGGAGTTGTGCATGGGGTGTGTTTGGAACATTTTGTCACCAGCCGAGTCCAAAATTCAGCGTTTCCCCATCTCAGCCCCGAAAGCAGGAAGAACAACTTTTGTGGTGCCTTTCAAATGCCTACCAAGGTAGTGTAAAAACTACCAGGAGAACTCCTGTCTGGCACCTTCCCCGGTGGAGTTGTGCATGGGGTGTGTTTGGAACATTTTGTCACCAGCCGACTCCAAAATTCAGCGTTTCCCCATCTCAGCCCAGAAAGCAGGTAGAACAACTTTTGTGGTGTCTTTCAGATGCCTACCAAGGTAGTGTAAAAACTACCAGGAGAACTCCTGTCTGGCACCTTCCCCGGTGGAGTTGTGCATGGGGTGTGATTTGGAACATTTTGTCACCGGCCGAGTCCAAAATTCAGCGGTTCCCCATGTCAGCCCAGAAAGCAGGTACAACAACTTTTGTGGTGCCTTTCAAATGCCTACCAAGGTAGTGTAAAAACTACCAGGAGAACTCCTGTCTGGCACCTTCCCCGGTGGAGTTGTGCATGGGGTGTGTTTGGAACATTTTGTCACCAGCCGACTCCAAAATTCAGCGTTTCCCCATCTCAGCCCAGAAAGCAGGTAGAACAACTTTTGTGGTGTCTTTCAGATGCCTACCAAGGTAGTGTAAAAACTACCAGGAGAACTCCTGTCTGGCACCTTCCCCGGTGGAGTTGTGCATGGGTTGTGTTTGGAACATTTTGTCAACGGCCGAGTCCAAAATTCAGCGGTTCCCCATGTCAGCCCAGAAAGCAGGTACAACAACTTTTGTGGTGCCTTTCAAATGCCTACCAAGGTAGTGTAAAAACTACCAGGAGAACTCCTGTCTGGCACCTTCCGTGGTGGAGTTGTGCATGGGGTGTTTTTGGAACATTTTGTCACCAGCCGACTCCAAAATTCAGCGTTTCCCCATCTCAGCCCAGAAAGCAGGTAGAACAACTTTTGTGGTGTCTTTCAGCTGCCTACCAAGGTAGTGTAAAAACTACCAGGAGAACTCCTGTCTGGCACCTTCCGTGGTGGAGTTGAGCATGGGGTGTGTTTGGAACATTTTGTCACCAGCCGAGTCCAAAATTCAGCGGTTCCCCATCTCAGCCCAGAAAGCAGGTAGAACAACTTTTGTGGTGTCTTTTAGATGCCTACCAAGGTAGTGTAAAAACTACTAAGAGAACTCCTGTCTGGCACCTTCCCCGGTGGAGTTGTGCATGGGGTGTCTGTGAAACATTTTGTCACCGGCCGACTCCAAAATTCAGCGGTTCCCCATCTCAGCCCAGAAAGCAGGTACAACAACTTTTGTGGTGTCTTTCAGATGCCTACCGGAGCAATGTAAAAACTACCAGGAGAACTCCTGTCTGGCACCTTCCCCGGTGGAGTTGTGCATGGGGTGTGTTTGGAACATTTTGTCACCGGCCGACTCCAAAATTCAGCATTTCCCCATCTCAGCCCAGAAAGCAGGTAGAACAAGTTTTGTGGTGTCTTTCAAATGCCTACCAAGGTAGTGTAAAAACTACCAAGAGAACTCCTGTCTGGCACCTTCCCCGGTGGAGTTGTGCATGGGGTGTGTTTGGAACATTTTGTCAACGGCCGACTCCAAAATTCAGCGGTTCCCCATCTCAGCCCACAAAGCAGGTACAACAACTTTTCTTGTGCCTTTCAGCTGCCTATCAAGGTAGTGTAAAAATTACCAACAGAATTCGTTCCTGGCTCCTTCCCCGGTGGAGTTGTGCATGGGGTGTCTGTGGAACATTTTGTCACCGGCCGAGTCCAAAATTCAGCGGTTCCCCATCTCAGCCCAGAAAGCAGGTACAACAACTTTTGTGGTGTCTTTCAGATGCCTACCGGAGCAATGTAAAAACTACCAGGAGAACTCCTGTCTGGCACCTTCCCCGGTGGAGTTGTGCATGGGTTGTGTTTGGAACATTTTGTCACCAGCCGAGTCCAAAATTCAGCGATTCCCCATCTCAGCCCAGAAAGCAGGTAGAACAACTTTTCTGGTGTCTTTCAGATGCCTACCAAGGTAGTGTAAAAACTACCAGGAGAACTCCTGTCTGGCACCTTCCGTGGTGGAGTTGTGCATGGGGTGTGTTTGGAACATTTTGTCACCAGCCGAGTCCAAAATTCAGCGGTTCCCCATCTCAGCCCACAAAGCAGGTAGAACAACTTTTGTGGTGCCTTTCAGCTGCCTACCAAGGTAGTGTAAAAACTACCAAGAGAACTCCTGTCTGGCACCTTCCCCGGTGGAGTTGTGCATGGGGTGTGTTTGGAACATTTTGTCACCAGCCGAGTCCAAAATTCAGCGGTTCCCCATCTCAGCCCACAAAGCAGGTAGAACAACTTTTGTGGTGTCTTTCAGATGCCTACCAAGGTAGTGTAAAAACTACCAAGAGAACTCCTGTCTGGCACCTTCCCCCGTGGAGTTGTGCATGGGGTGTGTTTGGAACATTTTGTCACCAGCCGAGTCCAAAATTCAGCGTTTCCCCATCTCAGCCCAGAAAGCAGGTAGAACAAGTTTTGTGGTGCCTTTCAGCTGCCTACCAAGGTAGTGTAAAAACTACCAAGAGAACTCCTGTCTGGCACCTTCCCCGGTGGAGTTGTGCATGGGGTGTGTTTGGAACATTTTGTCACCGGCCGACTCCAAAATTCAGCGGTTCCCCATCTCAGCCCACAAAGCTGGTACAACTTCTTTTCTTGTGCCTTTCAGCTGCCTACCAAGGTAGTGTAAAAACTACCAACAGAATTCGTTCCTGGCACCTTCCCCGGTGGAGTTGTACATGGGGTGTGTTTGGAACATTTTGTCACCAGCCGAGTCCAAAATTCAGCGTTTCCCCATCTCAGCCCAGAAAGCAGGTAGAACAACTTTTGTGGTGCCTTTCAGATGCCTACCAAGGTAGTGTAAAAACTACCAGGAGAACTCCTGTCTGGCACCTTCCCCGGTGGAGTTCTGCATGGGGTGTGTTTGGAACATTTTGTCACCAGCCGACTCCAAAATTCAGCGGTTCCCCATCTCAGCCCACAAAGCAGGTAGAACAACTTTTGTGGTGTCTTTCAGCTGCCTACCAAGGTAGTGTAAAAACTACCAGGAGAACTCCTGTCTGGCACCTTCCGTGGTGGAGTTGAGCATGGGGTGTGTTTGGAACATTTTGTCACCAGCCGAGTCCAAAATTCAGCTGTTCCCCATCTCAGCCCAGAAAGCAGGTAGAACAACTTTTGTGGTGTCTTTTAGATGCCTACCAAGGTAGTGTAAAAACTACTAAGAGAACTCCTGTCTGGCACCTTCCCCGGTGGAGTTGTGCATGGGGTGTCTGTGAAACATTTTGTCACCGGCCGACTCCAAAATTCAGCGTTTCCCCATCTCAGCCCAGAAAGCAGGTACAACAACTTTTGTGGTGTCTTTCAGATGCCTACCGGAGCAATGTAAAAACTACCAGGAGAACTCCTGTCTGGCACCTTCCCCGGTGGAGTTGTGCATGGGGTGTGTTTGGAACATTTTGTCACCGGCCGAGTCCAAAATTCAGCGTTTCCCCATCTCAGCCCAGAAAGCAGGTAGAACAAGTTTTGTGGTGTCTTTCAAATGCCTACCAAGGTAGTGTAAAAACTACCAAGAGAATTCCTGTCTGGCACCTTCCCCGGTGGAGTTGTGCATGGGGTGTTTGGAACATTTTGTCAACGGCCGACTCCAAAATTCAGCGGTTCCCCATCTCAGCCCAGAAAGCAGGTACAACAACTTTTCTTGTGCCTTTCAGCTGCCTATCAAGGTAGTGTAAAAATTACCAACAGAATTCGTTCCTGGCTCCTTCCCCGGTGGAGTTGTGCATGGGGTGTCTGTGGAACATTTTGTCACCGGCCGAGTCCAAAATTCAGCGGTTCCCCATCTCAGCCCAGAAAGCAGGTAGAACAACTTTTGTGGTGTCTTTCAGATGCCTACCAAGGTAGTGTAAAAACTACCAGGAGAACTCCTGTCTGGCACCTTCCGTGGTGGAGTTGTGCATGGGTTGTGTTTGGAACATTTTGTCACCGGCCGAGTCCAAAATTCAGCGATTCCCCATCTCAGCCCAGAAAGCAGGTAGAACAACTTTTCTGGTGTCTTTCAGATGCCTACCAAGGTAGTATAAAAACTACCAGGAGAACTCCTGTCTGGCACCTTCCGTGGTGGAGTTGTGCATGGGGTGTGTTTGGAACATTTTGTCACCAGCCGAGTCCAAAATTCAGCGGTTCCCCATCTCAGCCCACAAAGCAGGTAGAACAACTTTTGTGGTGCCTTTCAGCTGCCTACCAAGGTAGTGTAAAAACTACCAAGAGAACTCCTGTCTGGCACCTTCCCCGGTGGAGTTGTGCATGGGGTGTGTTTGGAACATTTTGTCACCAGCCGAGTCCAAAATTCAGCGTTTCCCCATCTCAGCCCACAAAGCAGGTAGAACAACTTTTGTGGTGTCTTTCAGATGCCTACCAAGGTAGTGTAAAAACTACCAAGAGAACTCCTGTCTGGCACCTTCCCCGGTGGAGTTGTGCATGGGGTGTGTTTGGAACATTTTGTCACCAGCCGAGTCCAAAATTCAGCGTTTCCCCATCTCAGCCCAGAAAGCAGGTAGAACAAGTTTTGTGGTGCCTTTCAGCTGCCTACCAAGGTAGTGTAAAAACTACCAAGAGAACTCCTGTCTGGCACCTTCCCCGGTGGAGTTGTGCATGGGGTGTGTTTGGAACATTTTGTCACCGGCCGACTCCAAAATTCAGCGGTTCCCCATCTCAGCCCAGAAAGCAGGTAGAACAAGTTTTGTGGTGTCTTTCAAATGCCTACCAAGGTAGTGTAAAAACTACCAGGAGAACTCCTGTCTGGCACCTTCCCCGGTGGAGTTGTGCATGGGGTGTGTTTGGAACATTTTGTCACCAGCCGAGTCCAAAATTCAGCGGTTCCCCATGTCAGCCCAGAAAGCAGGTAGAACAACTTTTGTGGTGCCTTTCAAATGCCTACCAAGGTAGTGTAAAAACTACCAGGAGAACTCCTGTCTGGCACCTTCCCCGGTGGAGTTGTGCATGGGGTGTGTTTGGAACATTTTGTCACCAGCCGACTCCAAAATTCAGCGTTTCCCCATCTCAGCCCAGAAAGCAGGTAGAACAAGTTTTGTGGTGTCTTTCAAATGCCTACCAAGGTAGTGTAAAAACTACCAGGAGAACTCCTGTCTGGCACCTTCCCCGGTGGAGTTGTGCATGGGGTGTCTGTGGAACATTTTGTCACCGGCCGAGTCCAAAATTCAGCGGTTCCCCATCTCAGCCCACAAAGCAGGAAGAACAACTTTTGTGCTGCCTTTCAAATGCCTACCAAGGTAGTGTAAAAACTACCAGGAGAACTCCTGTCTGGCACCTTCCCCGGTGGAGTTGTGCATGGGGTGTGTTTGGAACATTTTGTCACCAACCGAGTCCAAAATTCAGCGTTTCCCCATCTCAGCCCAGAAAGCAGGTAGAACAACTTTTCTTGTGCCTTTCAGCTGCCTACCAAGGTAGTGTAAAAACTACCAAAAGAATTCGTTCCTGGCACCTTCCCCGGTGGAGTTGTGCATGGGGTGTGTTTGGAACATTTTGTCACCGGCCGAGTCCAAAATTCAGCTGTTCCCCATCTCAGCCCAGAAAGCAGGTAGAACAACTTTTGTGGTGTCTTTCAGATGCCTACCAAGGTAGTGTAAAAACTACTAAGAGAACTCCTGTCTGGCACCTTCCCCGGTGGAGTTGTGCATGGGGTGTGTTTGGAACATTTTGTCACCAGCCGAGTCCAAAATTCAGCGATTCCCCATCTCAGCCCAGAAAGCAGGTAGAACAACTTCTGTGGTGTCTTTCAGATGCCTACCAAGGTAGTGTAAAAACTACCAGGAGAACTCCTGTCTGGCACCTTCCGTGGTGGAGTTGTGCATGGGGTGTGTTTGGAACATTTTGTCAACGGCCGAGTCCAAAATTCAGCGGTTCCCCATCTCAGCCCAGAAAGCAGGTAGAACAACTTTTGTGGTGCCTTTTAGATGCCTACCAAGGTAGTGTAAAAACTATCAAGAGAACTCCTGTCTGGCACCTTCCCCGGTGGAGTTGTGCATGGGGTGTGTTTGGAACATTTTGTCACCGGCCGACTCCAAAATTCAGCGTTTCCCCATCTCAGCCCAGAAAGCAGGAAGAACAACTTTTGTGGTGCCTTTCAAATGCCTACCAAGGTAGTGTAAAAACTACCAAAAGAATTCGTTCCTGGCACCTTCCCCGGTGGAGTTGTGCATGGGGTGTGTTTGGAACATTTTGTCACCGGCCGAGTCCAAAACTCAGCGGTTCCCCATCTCAGCCCAGAAAGCAGGAAGAACAACTTTTGTGGTGCCTTTCAGATGCCTACCAAGGTAGTGTAAAAACTACCAGGAGAACTCCTGTCTGGCACCTTCCGTGGTGGAGTTGTGCATGGGGTGTGTTTGGAACATTTTGTCACCGGCCGAGTCCAAAATTCAGCGTTTCCCCATCTCAGCCCAGAAAGCAGGTACAACAAGTTTTGTGGTGTCTTTCAGATGCCTACCAAGGTAGTGTAAAAACTACCAGGAGAACTCCTGTCTGGCACCTTCCGTGGTGGAGTTGTGCATGGGGTGTCTTTGGAACATTTTGTCACCAGCCGAGTCCAAAATTCAGCGTTTCCCCATCTCAGCCCAGAAAGCAGGTAGAACAACTTTTGTGGTGTCTTTCAGCTGCCTACCAAGGTAGTGTAAAAACTACCAGGAGAACTCCTGTCTGGCACCTTCCCCGGTGGAGTTGTGCATGGGGTGTGTTTGGAACATTTTGTCACCGGCCGAGTCCAAAATTCAGCGTTTCCCCATCTCAGCCCAGAAAGCAGGTAGAACAACTTTTCTTGTGCCTTTCAGCTGCCTACCAAGGTAGTGTAAAAACTACCAAAAGAATTCGTTCCTGGCACCTTCCCCGGTGGAGTTGTGCATGGGGTGTGTTTGGAACATTTTGTCACCGGCCGAGTCCAAAATTCAGCTGTTCCCCATCTCAGCCCAGAAAGCAGGTAGAACAACTTTTGTGGTGTCTTTCAGATGCCTACCAAGGTAGTGTAAAAACTACTAAGAGAACTCCTGTCTGGCACCTTCCCCGGTGGAGTTGTGCATGGGGTGTGTTTGGAACATTTTGTCACCAGCCGAGTCCAAAATTCAGCGATTCCCCATCTCAGCCCAGAAAGCAGGTAGAACAACTTCTGTGGTGTCTTTCAGATGCCTACCAAGGTAGTGTAAAAACTACCAGGAGAACTCCTGTCTGGCACCTTCCGTGGTGGAGTTGTGCATGGGGTGTGTTTGGAACATTTTGTCAACGGCCGAGTCCAAAATTCAGCGGTTCCCCATCTCAGCCCAGAAAGCAGGTAGAACAACTTTTGTGGTGCCTTTTAGATGCCTACCAAGGTAGTGTAAAAACTATCAAGAGAACTCCTGTCTGGCACCTTCCCCGGTGGAGTTGTGCATGGGGTGTGTTTGGAACATTTTGTCACCGGCCGAGTCCAAAATTCAGCGTTTCCCCATCTCAGCCCAGAAAGCAGGAAGAACAACTTTTGTGGTGCCTTTCAAATGCCTACCAAGGTAGTGTAAAAACTACCAAAAGAATTCGTTCCTGGCACCTTCCCCGGTGGAGTTGTGCATGGGGTGTGTTTGGAACATTTTGTCACCGGCCGAGTCCAAAACTCAGCGGTTCCCCATCTCAGCCCAGAAAGCAGGAAGAACAACTTTTGTGGTGCCTTTCAGATGCCTACCAAGGTAGTGTAAAAACTACCAGGAGAACTCCTGTCTGGCACCTTCCGTGGTGGAGTTGTGCATGGGGTGTGTTTGGAACATTTTGTCACCGGCCGAGTCCAAAATTCAGCGTTTCCCCATCTCAGCCCAGAAAGCAGGTACAACAACTTTTGTGGTGTCTTTCAGATGCCTACCAAGGTAGTGTAAAAACTACCAGGAGAACTCCTTTCTGGCACCTTCCCCGGTGGAGTTGTGCATGGGGTGTGTTTGGAACATTTTGTCACCAGCCGAGTCCAAAATTCAGCGTTTCCCCATCTCAGCCCAGAAAGCAGGTAGAACAACTTTTGTGGTGTCTTTCAGCTGCCTACCAAGGTAGTGTAAAAACTACCAACAGAATTCGTTCCTGGCACCTTCCGTGGTGGAGTTGTGCATGGGGTGTGTTTGGAACATTTTGTCACCGGCCGACTCCAAAATTCAGCGGTTCCCCATCTCAGCCCAGAAAGCAGGTAGAACAAGTTTTGTGGTGTCTTTCAAATGCCTACCAAGGTAGTGTAAAAACTACCAGGAGAACTCCTGTCTGGCACCTTCCCCGGTGGAGTTGTGCATGCGGTGTGTTTGGAACATTTTGTCACCAGCCGACTCCAAAATTCAGCGGTTCCCCATCTCAGCCCAGAAAGCAGGTAGAACAACTTTTGTGGTGTCTTTCTGATGCCTACCAAGGTAGCAATGTAAAAACTACCAGGAGAACTCCTGTCTGGCTCCTTCCCCGGTGGAGTTGTACATGGGGTGTGTTTGGAACATTTGTCACCAGCCGAGTCCAAAATTCAGCGGTTCCCCATCTCAGCCCACAAAGCAGGTACAACAACTTTTCTTGTGCCTTTCAGCTGCCTACCAAGGTAGTGTAAAAACTACCAACAGAATTCGTTCCTGGCACCTTCCCCGGTGGAGTTGTGCATGGGGTGTCTGTGGAACATTTTGTCACCGGCCGAGTCCAAAATTCAGCGGTTCCCCATCTCAGCCCAGAAAGCAGGTAGAACAACTTTTGTGGTGTCTTTCAGATGCCTACCGGAGCAATGTAAAAACTACCAGGAGAACTCCTGTCTGGCACCTTCCCCGGTGGAGTTGTGCATGGGGTGTGTTTGGAACATTTTGTCACCGGCCGACTCCAAAATTCAGCGGTTCCCCATCTCAGCCCACAAAGCTGGTACAACTTCTTTTCTTGTGCCTTTCAGCTGCCTACCAAGGTAGTGTAAAAACTACCAACAGAATTCGTTCCTGGCACCTTCCCCGGTGGAGTTGTGCATGGGGTGTGTTTGGAACATTTTGTCACCGGCCGAGTCCAAAATTCAGCGATTCCCCATGTCAGCCCAGAAAGCAGGTAGAACAACTTTTCTGGTGTCTTTCAGATGCCTACCAAGGTAGTGTAAAAACTACCAGGAGAACTCCTGTCTGGCACCTTCCGTGGTGGAGTTGTGCATGGGGTGTGTTTGGAACATTTTGTCACCAGCCGAGTCCAAAATTCAGCGGTTCCCCATCTCAGCCCAGAAAGCAGGAAGAACAACTTTTGTGGTGCCTTTCAGATGCCTACCAAGGTAGTGTAAAAACTAACAAGAGAACTCCTGTCTGGCACCTTCCGTGGTGGAGTTGTGCATGGGGTGTGTTTGGAACATTTTGTCACCGGCCGACTCCAAAATTCAGCGGTTCCCCATCTCAGCCCAGAAAGCAGGAAGAACAACTTTTGTGGTGCCTTTCAGATGCCAACCAAGGTAGTGTAAAAACTACCAAGAGAACTCCTGTCTGGCACCTTCCCCGGTGGAGTTGTGCATGGGGTGTGTTTGGAACATTTTGTCACCAGCCGAGTCCAAAATTCAGCGATTCCCCATCTCAGCCCAGAAAGCAGGTAGAACAACTTTTGTGGTGTCTTTCAGATGCCTACCAAGGTACTGTAAAAACTACCAAGAGAACTCCTGTCTGGCACCTTCCCCGGTGGAGTTGTGCATGGGGTGTGTTTGGAACATTTTGTCACCAGCCGAGTCCAAAATTCAGCGTTTCCCCATCTCAGCCCAGAAAGCAGGTAGAACAAGTTTTGTGGTGCCTTTCAGCTGCCTACCAAGGTAGTGTAAAAACTACCAAGAGAACTCCTGTCTGGCACCTTCCCCGGTGGAGTTGTGCATGGGGTGTGTTTGGAACATTTTGTCACCGGCCGACTCCAAAATTCAGCGGTTCCCCATCTCAGCCCACAAAGCTGGTACAACTTCTTTTCTTGTGCCTTTCAGCTGCCTACCAAGGTAGTGTAAAAACTACCAACAGAATTCGTTCCTGGCACCTTCCCCGGTGGAGTTGTACATGGGGTGTGTTTGGAACATTTTGTCACCAGCCGACTCCAAAATTCAGCGTTTCCCCATCTCAGCCCAGAAAGCAGGTAGAACAACTTTTGTGGTGCCTTTCAGCTGCCTACCAAGGTAGTGTAAAAACTACCAGGAGAACTCCTGTCTGGCACCTTCCCCGGTGGAGTTGTGCATGGGGTGTGTTTGGAACATTTTGTCAATGGCCGACTCCAAAATTCAGCGTTTCCCCATCTCAGCCCAGAAAGCAGGTAGAACAACTTTTGTGGTGTCTTTCAGCTGCCTACCAAGGTAGTGTAAAAACTACCAGGAGAACTCCTGTCTGGCACCTTCCCCGGTGGAGTTGTGCATGGGGTGTGTTTGGAACATTTTGTCACCGGCCGAGTCCAAAATTCAGCGGTTCCCCATCTCAGCCCAGAAAGCAGGTAGAACAACTTTTGTGGTGTCTTTCAGATGCCTACCGGAGCAATGTAAAAACTACCAGGAGAACTCCTGTCTGGCACCTTCCCCGGTGGAGTTGAGCATGGGGTGTGTTTGGAACATTTTGTCACCAGCCGAGTCCAAAATTCAGCGGTTCCCCATCTCAGCCCAGAAAGCAGGTAGAACAACTTTTGTGGTGTCTTTTAGATGCCTACCAAGGTAGTGTAAAAACTACTAAGAGAACTCCTGTCTGGCACCTTCCCCGGTGGAGTTGTGCATGGGGTGTGTTTGGAACATTTTGTCACCGGCCGACTCCAAAATTCAGCGTTTCCCCATCTCAGCCCAGAAAGCAGGAAGAACAACTTTTGTGGTGCCTTTCAAATGCCTACCAAGGTAGTGTAAAAACTACCAAAAGAATTCGTTCCTGGCACCTTCCCCGGTGGAGTTGTGCATGGGGTGTGTTTGGAACATTTTGTCACCGGCCGAGTCCAAAATTCAGCGTTTCCCCATCTCAGCCCAGAAAGCAGGTAGAACAACTTTTGTGGTGTCTTTCAGATGCCTACCGGAGCAATGTAAAAACTACCAGGAGAACTCCTGTCTGGCACCTTCCGTGGTGGAGTTGAGCATGGGGTGTGTTTGGAACATTTTGTCACCAGCCGAGTCCAAAATTCAGCGTTTCCCCATCTCAGCCCAGAAAGCAGGTACAACAACTTTTGTGGTGCCTTTTAGATGCCTACCAAGGTAGTGTAAAAACTACCAGGAGAACTCCTGTCTGGCACCTTCCCCGGTGGAGTTGTGCATGGGGTGTGTTTGGAACATTTTGTCACCAGCCGACTCCAAAATTCAGCGTTTCCCCATCTCAGCCCAGAAAGCAGGTAGAACAACTTTTGTGGTGTCTTTCAGCTGCCTACCAAGGTAGTGTAAAAACTACCAGGAGAACTCCTGTCTGGCACCTTCCGTGGTGGAGTTGTGCATGGGGTGTGTTTGGAACATTTTGTCAACGGCCGACTCCAAAATTCAGCGGTTCCCCATCTCAGCCCAGAAAGCAGGTACAACAACTTTTCTTGTGCCTTTCAGCTGCCTATCAAGGTAGTGTAAAAATTACCAACAGAATTCGTTCCTGGCTCCTTCCCCGGTGGAGTTGTGCATGGGGTGTCTGTGGAACATTTTGTCACCGGCCGAGTCCAAAATTCAGCGGTTCCCCATCTCAGCCCAGAAAGCAGGTAGAACAACTTTTGTGGTGTCTTTCAGATGCCTACCGGAGCAATGTAAAAACTACCAGGAGAACTCCTGTCTGGCACCTTCCCCGG
Source organism: Falco cherrug (assembly GCF_023634085.1). NCBI lineage: Eukaryota > Metazoa > Chordata > Aves > Falconiformes > Falconidae > Falco > Falco cherrug. Next base: position 509,514 of record NW_026599486.1, read on the forward strand.
TGGAGTTGTGCATGGGGTGTGTTTGGAACATTTTGTCACCGGCCGAGTCCAAAATTCAGCGATTCCCCATCTCAGCCCAGAAAGCAGGTAGAACAACTTTTCTGGTGTCTTTCAGATGCCTACCAAGGTAGTGTAAAAACTACCAGGAGAACTCCTGTCTGGCACCTTCCGTGGTGGAGTTGTGCATGGGGTGTGTTTGGAACATTTTGTCACCAGCCGACTCCAAAATTCAGCGGTTCCCCATCTCAGCCCACAAAGCAGGTAGAACAACTTTTGTGGTGCCTTTCAGCTGCCTACCAAGGTAGTGTAAAAACTACCAAGAGAACTCCTGTCTGGCACCTTCCGTGGTGGAGTTGTGCATGGGGTGTGTTTGGAACATTTTGTCACCAGCCGAGTCCAAAATTCAGCGGTTCCCCATCTCAGCCCAGAAAGCAGGTAGAACAACTTTTCTGGTGTCTTTCAGATGCCTACCAAGGTAGTGTAAAAACTACCAGGAGAACTCCTGTCTGGCACCTTCCCCGGTGGAGTTGTGCATGGGGTGTGTTTGGAACATTTTGTCACCAGCCGACTCCAAAATTCAGCGGTTCCCCATCTCAGCCCACAAAGCAGGTAGAACAACTTTTGTGGTGCCTTTCAGCTGCCTACCAAGGTAGTGTAAAAACTACCAAGAGAACTCCTGTCTGGCACCTTCCGTGGTGGAGTTGTGCATGGGGTGTGTTTGGAACATTTTGTCACCGGCCGACTCCAAAATTCAGCGGTTCCCCATCTCAGCCCAGAAAGCAGGTAGAACAACTTTTGTGGTGTCTTTCAGATGCCTAGCGGAGCAATGTAAAAACTACCAGGAGAACTCTTGTCTGGCACCTTCCCCGGTGGAGTTGTGCAGGGGGTGTGTTTGGAACATTTTGTCACCGGCCGAGTCCAAAATTCAGCGGTTCCCCATCTCAGCCCAGAAAGCAGGTAGAACAACTTTTGTGGTGCCTTTCAGATGCCTACCAAGGTAGTGTAAAAACTACCAGGAGAACTCCTGTCTGGCACCTTCCCCGGTGGAGTTGTGCAGGGGGTGTGTTTGGAACATTTTGTCACCGGCCGACTCCAAAATTCAGCGGTTCCCCATCTCAGCCCAGAAAGCAGGAAGAACAACTTTTGTGGTGCCTTTCAAATGCCTACCAAGGTAGTGTAAAAACTACCAGGAGAACTCCTGTCTGGCACCTTCCCCGGTGGAGTTGTGCATGGGGTGTTTTTGGAACATTTTGTCACCAGCCGACTCCAAAATTCAGCGTTTCCCCATCTCAGCCCAGAAAGCAGGTAGAACAACTTTTGTGCTGTCTTTTAGATGCCTACCAAGGTAGTGTAAAAACTACCAACAGAATTCGTTCCTGGCACCTTCCCCGGTGGAGTTGTGCATGGGGTGTCTGTGAAACATTTTGTCACCGGCCGACTCCAAAATTCAGCGGTTCCCCATCTCAGCCCAGAAAGCAGGTACAACAACTTTTGTGGTGTCTTTCAGATGCCTACCGGAGCAATGTAAAAACTACCAGGAGAACTCCTGTCTGGCACCTTCCCCGGTGGAGTTGTGCATGGGGTGTGTTTGGAACATTTTGTCACCGGCCGAGTCCAAAATTCAGCGTTTCCCCATCTCAGCCCAGAAAGCAGGTAGAACAAGTTTTGTGGTGTCTTTCAAATGCCTACCAAGGTAGTGTAAAAACTACCAAGAGAACTCCTGTCTGGCACCTTCCCCGGTGGAGTTGTGCATGGGGTGTGTTTGGAACATTTTGTCACCGGCCGACTCCAAAATTCAGCGGTTCCCCATCTCAGCCCAGAAAGCAGGTACAACAACTTTTCTTGTGCCTTTCAGCTGCCTATCAAGGTAGTGTAAAAATTACCAACAGAATTCATTCCTGGCTCCTTCCCCGGTGGAGTTGTGCATGGGGTGTCTGAGGAACATTTTGTCACCGGCCGAGTCCAAAATTCAGCGGTTCCCCATCTCAGCCCAGAAAGCAGGTAGAACAACTTTTGTGGTGTCTTTCAGATGCCTACCGGAGCAATGTAAAAACTACCAGGAGAACTCCTGTCTGGCACCTTCCCCGGTGGAGTTGTACATGGGGTGTGTTTGGAACATTTTGTCACCAGCCGACTCCAAAATTCAGCGTTTCCCCATCTCAGCCCAGAAAGCAGGTAGAACAACTTTTCTTGTGCCTTTCAGCTGCCTACCAAGGTAGTGTAAAAACTACCAGGAGAACTCCTGTCTGGCACCTTCCGTGGTGGAGTTGTGCAGGGGGTGTCTTTGGAACATTTTGTCACCAGCCGAGTCCAAAATTCAGCGGTTCCCCATCTCAGCCCAGAAAGCAGGTAGAACAAGTTTTGTGGTGTCTTTCAGCTGCCTACCAAGGTAGTGTAAAAACTACCAGGAGAACTCCTGTCTGGCACCTTCCCCGGTGGAGTTGTGCATGGGGTGTGTTTGGAACATTTTGTCACCGGCCGAGTCCAAAATTCAGCGTTTCCCCATCTCAGCCCAGAAAGCAGGTAGAACAACTTTTCTGGTGTCTTTCAGATGCCTACCAAGGTAGTGTAAAAACTACCAGGAGAACTCCTGTCTGGCACCTTCCCCGGTGGAGTTGTGCATGGGGTGTGTTTGGAACATTTTGTCAACGGCCGACTCCAAAATTCAGCGGTTCCCCATCTCAGCCCAGAAAGCAGGTACAACAACTTTTCTTGTGCCTTTCAGCTGCCTATCAAGGTAGTGTAAAAATTACCAACAGAATTCGTTCCTGGCTCCTTCCCCGGTGGAGTTGTGCATGGGGTGTCTGTGGAACATTTTGTCACCGGCCGAGTCCAAAATTCAGCGGTTCCCCATCTCAGCCCAGAAAGCAGGTAGAACAACTTTTGTCGTGTCTTTCAGATGCCTACCGGAGCAATGTAAAAACTACCAGGAGAACTCCTGTCTGGCACCTTCCCCGGTGGAGTTGTGCATGGGGTGTGTTTGGAACATTTTGTCACCGGCCGAGTCCAAAATTCAGCGATTCCCCATCTCAGCCCAGAAAGCAGGTAGAACAACTTTTCTGGTGTCTTTCAGATGCCTACCAAGGTAGTGTAAAAACTACCAGGAGAACTCCTGTCTGGCACCTTCCGTGGTGGAGTTGTGCATGGGGTGTGTTTGGAACATTTTGTCACCAGCCGACTCCAAAATTCAGCGGTTCCCCATCTCAGCCCACAAAGCAGGTAGAACAACTTTTGTGGTGCCTTTCAGCTGCCTACCAAGGTAGTGTAAAAACTACCAGGAGAACTCCTGCCTGGCACCTTCCCCGGTGGAGTTGTGCATGGGGTGTGTTTGGAACATTTTGTCACCGGCCGAGTCCAAAATTCAGCGATTCCCCATCTCAGCCCAGAAAGCAGGTAGAACAACTTTTCTGGTGTCTTTCAGATGCCTACCAAGGTAGTGTAAAAACTACCAGGAGAACTCCTGTCTGGCACCTTCCGTGGTGGAGTTGTGCATGGGGTGTGTTTGGAACATTTTGTCACCAGCCGACTCCAAAATTCAGCGGTTCCCCATCTCAGCCCAGAAAGCAGGTAGAACAACTTTTGTGGTGTCTTTCAGATGCCTAGCGGAGCAATGTAAAAACTACCAGGAGAACTCTTGTCTGGCACCTTCCCCGGTGGAGTTGTGCAGGGGGTGTGTTTGGAACATTTTGTCACCGGCCGAGTCCAAAATTCAGCGGTTCCCCATCTCAGCCCAGAAAGCAGGTAGAACAACTTTTGTGGTGCCTTTCAGATGCCTACCAAGGTAGTGTAAAAACTACCAGGAGAACTCCTGTCTGGCACCTTCCCCGGTGGAGTTGTGCAGGGGGTGTGTTTGGAACATTTTGTCACCGGCCGAGTCCAAAATTCAGCGTTTCCCCATCTCAGCCCAGAAAGCAGGTAGAACAAGTTTTGTGGTGTCTTTCAAATGCCTACCAAGGTAGTGTAAAAACTACCAGGAGAACTCCTGTCTGGCACCTTCCCCGGTGGAGTTGTGCATGGGGTGTGTTTGGAACATTTTGTCACCAGCCGACTCCAAAATTCAGCGTTTCCCCATCTCAGCCCAGAAAGCAGGTAGAACAACTTTTGTGCTGTCTTTTAGATGCCTACCAAGGTAGTGTAAAAACTACCAACAGAATTCGTTCCTGGCACCTTCCCCGGTGGAGTTGTGCATGGGGTGTCTGTGAAACATTTTGTCACCGGCCGACTCCAAAATTCAGCGGTTCCCCATCTCAGCCCAGAAAGCAGGTACAACAACTTTTGTGGTGTCTTTCAGATGCCTACCGGAGCAATGTAAAAACTACCAGGAGAACTCCTGTCTGGCACCTTCCCCGGTGGAGTTGTGCATGGGGTGTGTTTGGAACATTTTGTCACCGGCCGAGTCCAAAATTCAGCGTTTCCCCATCTCAGCCCAGAAAGCAGGTAGAACAAGTTTTGTGGTGTCTTTCAAATGCCTACCAAGGTAGTGTAAAAATTACCAACAGAATTCGTTCCTGGCTCCTTCCCCGGTGGAGTTGTGCATGGGGTGTCTGAGGAACATTTTGTCACCGGCCGAGTCCAAAATTCAGCGGTTCCCCATCTCAGCCCAGAAAGCAGGTAGAACAACTTTTGTGGTGTCTTTCAGATGCCTACCGGAGCAATGTAAAAACTACCAGGAGAACTCCTGTCTGGCACCTTCCCCGGTGGAGTTGTACATGGGGTGTGTTTGGAACATTTTGTCACCAGCCGACTCCAAAATTCAGCGTTTCCCCATCTCAGCCCAGAAAGCAGGTAGAACAACTTTTCTTGTGCCTTTCAGCTGCCTACCAAGGTAGTGTAAAAACTACCAGGAGAACTCCTGTCTGGCACCTTCCGTGGTGGAGTTGTGCAGGGGGTGTCTTTGGAACATTTTGTCACCAGCCGAGTCCAAAATTCAGCGGTTCCCCATCTCAGCCCAGAAAGCAGGTAGAACAAGTTTTGTGGTGTCTTTCAGCTGCCTACCAAGGTAGTGTAAAAACTACCAGGAGAACTCCTGTCTGGCACCTTCCCCGGTGGAGTTGTGCATGGGGTGTGTTTGGAACATTTTGTCACCGGCCGAGTCCAAAATTCAGCGTTTCCCCATCTCAGCCCAGAAAGCAGGTAGAACAACTTTTCTGGTGTCTTTCAGATGCCTACCGGAGCAATGTAAAAACTACCAGGAGAACTCCTGTCTGGCACCTTCCCCGGTGGAGTTGTACATGGGGTGTGTTTGGAACATTTTGTCACCAGCCGACTCCAAAATTCAGCGGTTCCCCATCTCAGCCCAGAAAGCAGGTAGAACAACTTTTGTGGTGTCTTTTAGATGCCTACCAAGGTAGTGTAAAAACTACTAAGAGAACTCCTGTCTGGCACCTTCCCCGGTGGAGTTGTGCATGGGGTGTGTTTGGAACATTTTGTCACCGGCCGACTCCAAAATTCAGCGGTTCCCCATCTCAGCCCAGAAAGCAGGTACAACAACTTTTGTGGTGCCTTTCAAATGCCTACCAAGGTAGTGTAAAAACTACCAAAAGAATTCGTTCCTGGCGCCTTCCCCGGTGGAGTTGTGCATGGGGTGTGTTTGGAACATTTTGTCACCGGCCGAGTCCAAAATTCAGCGTTTCCCCATCTCAGCCCAGAAAGCAGGTAGAACAACTTTTGTGGTGTCTTTCAGATGCCTACCGGAGCAATGTAAAAACTACCAGGAGAACTCCTGTCTGGCACCTTCCGTGGTGGAGTTGAGCATGGGGTGTGTTTGGAACATTTTGTCACCGGCCGAGTCCAAAATTCAGCGATTCCCCATCTCAGCCCAGAAAGCAGGTAGAACAACTTTTCTAGTGTCTTTCAGATGCCTACCAAGGTAGTGTAAAAACTACCAGGAGAACTCCTGTCTGGCACCTTCCGTGGTGGAGTTGTGCATGGGGTGTGTTTGGAACATTTTGTCACCAGCCGACTCCAAAATTCAGCGGTTCCCCATCTCAGCCCAGAAAGCAGGTAGAACAACTTTTGTGGTGCCTTTCAGCTGCCTACCAAGGCAGTGTAAAAACTACCAACAGAATTCGTTCCTGGCACCTTCCCCGGTGGAGTTGTGCATGGGGTGTGTTTGGAACATTTTGTCACCGGCCGAGTCCAAAATTCAGCGATTCCCCATCTCAGCCCAGAAAGCAGGTAGAACAACTTTTGTGGTGTCTTTCAGATGCCTACCAAGGTAGTGTAAAAAATACCAGGAGAACTCCTGTCTGGCACCTTCCGTGGTGGAGTTGTGCATGGGGTGTGTTTGGAACATTTTGTCACCAGCCGACTCCAAAATTCAGCGGTTCCCCATCTCAGCCCACAAAGCAGGTAGAACAACTTTTGTGGTGCCTTTCAGCTGCCTACCAAGGTAGTGTAAAAACTACCAAGAGAACTCCTGTCTGGCACCTTCCGTGGTGGAGTTGTGCATGGGGTGTGTTTGGAACATTTTGTCACCGGCCGACTCCAAAATTCAGCGGTTCCCCATCTCAGCCCAGAAAGCAGGTAGAACAACTTTTGTGGTGTCTTTCAGATGCCTACCGGAGCAATGTAAAAACTACCAGGAGAACTCTTGTCTGGCACCTTCCCCGGTGGAGTTGTGCAGGGGGTGTGTTTGGAACATTTTGTCACCGGCCGAGTCCAAAATTCAGCGGTTCCCCATCTCAGCCCAGAAAGCAGGTAGAACAACTTTTGTGGTGCCTTTCAGATGCCTACCAAGGTAGTGTAAAAACTACCAAGAGAACTCCTGTCTGGCACCTTCCGTGGTGGAGTTGTGCATGGGGTGTGTTTGGAACATTTTGTCACCGGCCGACTCCAAAATTCAGCGGTTCCCCATCTCAGCCCAGAAAGCAGGTACAACAACTTTTCTTGTGCCTTTCAGCTGCCTACCAAGGTAGTGTAAAAACTACCAAAAGAATTCGTTCCTGGCACCTTCCCCGGTGGAGTTGTGCATGGGGTGTGTTTGGAACATTTTGTCACCGGCCGAGTCCAAAATTCAGCGGTTCCCCATCTCAGCCCAGAAAGCAGGTAGAACAAGTTTTGTGGTGTCTTTCAAATGCCTACCAAGGTAGTGTAAAAACTACCAGGAGAACTCCTGTCTGGCACCTTCCCCGGTGGAGTTGTGCATGGGGTGTGTTTGGAACATTTTGTCACCGGCCGACTCCAAAATTCAGCGGTTCCCCATGTCAGCCCAGAAAGCAGGAAGAACAACTTTTGTGGTGCCTTTCAAATGCCTACCAAGGTAGTGTAAAAACTACCAGGAGAACTCCTGTCTGGCACCTTCCCGGTGGAGTTGTGCATGGGGTGTTTTTGGAACATTTTGTCACCAGCCGACTCCAAAATTCGGCGTTTCCCCATCTCAGCCCAGAAAGCAGGTAGAACAACTTTTGTGCTGTCTTTTAGATGCCTACCAAGGTAGTGTAAAAACTACCAACAGAATTCGTTCCTGGCACCTTCCCCGGTGGAGTTGTGCATGGGGTGTCTGTGAAACATTTTGTCACCGGCCGACTCCAAAATTCAGCGGTTCCCCATCTCAGCCCAGAAAGCCGGTACAACAACTTTTGTGGTGTCTTTCAGATGCCTACCGGAGCAATGTAAAAACTACCAGGAGAACTCCTGTCTGGCACCTTCCCCGGTGGAGTTGTGCATGGGGTGTGTTTGGAACATTTGTCACCGGCCGAGTCCAAAATTCAGCGTTTCCCCATCTCAGCCCAGAAAGCAGGTAGAACAAGTTTTGTGGTGTCTTTCAAATGCCTACCAAGGTAGTGTAAAAACTACCAAGAGAACTCCTTTCTGGCACCTTCCCCGGTGGAGTTGTGCATGGGGTGTGTTTGGAACATTTTGTCAACGGCCGACTCCAAAATTCAGCGGTTCCCCATCTCAGCCCAGAAAGCAGGTACAACAACTTTTCTTGTGCCTTTCAGCTGCCTATCAAGGTAGTGTAAAAATTACCAGGAGAACTCCTGTCTGGCACCTTCCGTGGTGGAGTTGTGCATGGGGTGTGTTTGGAACATTTTGTCACCAGCCGACTCCAAAATTCAGCGGTTCCCCATCTCAGCCCAGAAAGCAGGTAGAACAACTTTTGTGGTGCCTTTCAGCTGCCTACCAAGGTAGTGTAAAAACTACCAAGAGAACTCCTGTCTGGCACCTTCCGTGGTGGAGTTGTGCATGGGGTGTGTTTGGAACATTTTGTCACCAGCCGAGTCCAAAATTCAGCGGTTCCCCATCTCAGCCCAGAAAGCAGGTAGAACAACTTTTGTGGTGTCTTTCAGATGCCTACCAAGGTACTGTAAAAACTACCAAGAGAACTCCTGTCTGGCACCTTCCCCGGTGGAGTTGTGCATGGGGTGTGTTTGGAACATTTTGTCACCAGCCGAGTCCAAAATTCAGCGTTTCCCCATCTCAGCCCAGAAAGCAGGTAGAACAAGTTTTGTGGTGCCTTTCAGCTGCCTACCAAGGTAGTGTAAAAACTACCAAGAGAACTCCTGTCTGGCACCTTCCCCGGTGGAGTTGTGCATGGGGTGTGTTTGGAACATTTTGTCAACGGCCGACTCCAAAATTCAGCGGTTCCCCATCTCAGCCCACAAAGCTGGTACAACTTCTTTTCTTGTGCCTTTCAGCTGCCTACCAAGGTAGTGTAAAAACTACCAACAGAATTCGTTCCTGGCACCTTCCCCGGTGGAGTTGTGCATGGGGTGTGTTTGGAACATTTTGTCACCAGCCGAGTCCAAAATTCAGCGTTTCCCCATCTCAGCCCAGAAAGCAGGTAGAACAACTTTTGTGGTGTCTTTCAGCTGCCTACCAAGGTAGTGTAAAAACTACCAGGAGAACTCCTGTCTGGCACCTTCCCCGGTGGAGTTGTGCATGGGGTGTGTTTGGAACATTTTGTCACCAGCCGAGTCCAAAATTCAGCGGTTCCCCATCTCAGCCCAGAAAGCAGGTAGAACAACTTTTGTGCTGTCTTTTAGATGCCTACCAAGGTAGTGTAAAAACTACCAACAGAATTCGTTCCTGGCACCTTCCCCGGTGGAGTTGTGCATGGGGTGTCTGTGAAACATTTTGTCACCGGCCGACTCCAAAATTCAGCGGTTCCCCATCTCAGCCCAGAAAGCAGGTACAACAACTTTTGTGGTGTCTTTCAGATGCCTACCGGAGCAATGTAAAAACTACCAGGAGAACTCCTGTCTGGCACCTTCCCCGGTGGAGTTGTGCATGGGGTGTGTTTGGAACATTTTGTCAACGGCCGACTCCAAAATTCAGCGGTTCCCCATCTCAGCCCACAAAGCAGGTACAACAACTTTTCTTGTGCCTTTCAGCTGCCTATCAAGGTAGTGTAAAAATTACCAACAGAATTCGTTCCTGGCTCCTTCCCCGGTGGAGTTGTGCATGGGGTGTCTGAGGAACATTTTGTCACCGGCCGAGTCCAAAATTCAGCGGTTCCCCATCTCAGCCCAGAAAGCAGGTAGAACAACTTTTGTGGTGTCTTTCAGATGCCTACCGGAGCAATGTAAAAACTACCAGGAGAACTCCTGTCTGGCACCTTCCCCGGTGGAGTTGTGCAGGGGGTGTGTTTGGAACATTTTGTCACCGGCCGAGTCCAAAATTCAGCGATTCCCCATCTCAGCCCAGAAAGCAGGTAGAACAACTTTTCTGGTGTCTTTCAGATGCCTACCAAGGTAGTGTAAAAACTACCAGGAGAACTCCTGTCTGGCACCTTCCGTGGTGGAGTTGTGCATGGGGTGTGTTTGGAACATTTTGTCACCAGCCGACTCCAAAATTCAGCGGTTCCCCATCTCAGCCCACAAAGCAGGTAGAACAACTTTTGTGGTGCCTTTCAGCTGCCTACCAAGGTAGTGTAAAAACTACCAAGAGAACTCCTGTCTGGCACCTTCCGTGGTGGAGTTGTGCATGGGGTGTGTTTGGAACATTTTGTCACCAGCCGAGTCCAAAATTCAGCGGTTCCCCATCTCAGCCCAGAAAGCAGGTAGAACAACTTTTGTGGTGTCTTTCAGATGCCTACCAAGGTACTGTAAAAACTACCAAGAGAACTCCTGTCTGGCACCTTCCCCGGTGGAGTTGTGCATGGGGTGTGTTTGGAACATTTTGTCACCAGCCGAGTCCAAAATTCAGCGTTTCCCCATCTCAGCCCAGAAAGCAGGTAGAACAAGTTTTGTGGTGCCTTTCAGCTGCCTACCAAGGTAGTGTAAAAACTACCAAGAGAACTCCTGTCTGGCACCTTCCCCGGTGGAGTTGTGCATGGGGTGTGTTTGGAACATTTTGTCAACGGCCGACTCCAAAATTCAGCGGTTCCCCATCTCAGCCCACAAAGCTGGTACAACTTCTTTTCTTGTGCCTTTCAGCTGCCTACCAAGGTAGTGTAAAAACTACCAACAGAATTCGTTCCTGGCACCTTCCCCGGTGGAGTTGTACATGGGGTGTGTTTGGAACATTTTGTCACCAGCCGAGTCCAAAATTCAGCGTTTCCCCATCTCAGCCCAGAAAGCAGGTAGAACAACTTTTGTGCTGTCTTTCAGCTGCCTACCAAGGTAGTGTAAAAACTACCAGGAGAACTCCTGTCTGGCACCTTCCCCGGTGGAGTTGTGCATGGGGTGTGTTTGGAACATTTTGTCACCAGCCGAGTCCAAAATTCTGCTTTTCCCCATCTCAGCCCAGAAAGCAGGTAGAACAACTTTTGTGGTGTCTTTCAGATGCCTACCGGAGCAATGTAAAAACTACCAGGAGAACTCCTGTCTGGCACCTTCCCCGGTGGAGTTGTGCATGGGGTGTGTTTGGAACATTTTGTCACCAGCCGACTCCAAAATTCAGCGGTTCCCCATCTCAGCCCAGAAAGCAGGTAGAACAACTTTTGTGGTGTCTTTTAGATGCCTACCAAGGTAGTGTAAAAACTACTAAGAGAACTCCTGTCTGGCACCTTCCCCGGTGGAGTTGTGCATGGGGTGTGTTTGGAACATTTTGTCACCGGCCGACTCCAAAATTCAGCGGTTCCCCATCTCAGCCCAGAAAGCAGGAAGAACAACTTTTGTGGTGCCTTTCAAATGCCTACCAAGGTAGTGTAAAAACTACCAACAGAATTCGTTCCTGGCGCCTTCCCCGGTGGAGTTGTGCATGGGGTGTGTTTGGAACATTTTGTCACCGGCCGACTCCAAAATTCAGCGGTTCCCCATCTCAGCCCAGAAAGCAGGTACAACAACTTTTGTGGTGTCTTTCAGATGCCTACCGGAGCAATGTAAAAACTACCAGGAGAACTCCTGTCTGGCACCTTCCGTGGTGGAGTTGAGCATGGGGTGTGTTTGGAACATTTTGTCACCGGCCGAGTCCAAAATTCAGCGATTCCCCATCTCAGCCCAGAAAGCAGGTAGAACAACTTTTCTGGTGTCTTTCAGATGCCTACCAAGGTAGTGTAAAAACTACCAGGAGAACTCCTGTCTGGCACCTTCCGTGGTGGAGTTGTGCATGGGGTGTGTTTGGAACATTTTGTCACCAGCCGACTCCAAAATTCAGCGGTTCCCCATCTCAGCCCACAAAGCAGGTAGAACAACTTTTGTGGTGCCTTTCAGCTGCCTACCAAGGCAGTGTAAAAACTACCAACAGAATTCGTTCCTGGCACCTTCCCCGGTGGAGTTGTGCATGGGGTGTGTTTGGAACATTTTGTCACCGGCCGAGTCCAAAATTCAGCGATTCCCCATCTCAGCCCAGAAAGCAGGTAGAACAACTTTTGTGGTGCCTTTCAGATGCCTACCAAGGTAGTGTAAAAACTACCAGGAGAACTCCTGTCTGGCACCTTCCGTGGTGGAGTTGTGCATGGGGTGTGTTTGGAACATTTTGTCACCAGCCGACTCCAAAATTCAGCGGTTCCCCATCTCAGCCCACAAAGCAGGTAGAACAACTTTTGTGGTGCCTTTCAGCTGCCTACCAAGGTAGTGTAAAAACTACCAAGAGAACTCCTGTCTGGCACCTTCCGTGGTGGAGTTGTGCATGGGGTGTGTTTGGAACATTTTGTCACCGGCCGACTCCAAAATTCAGCGGTTCCCCATCTCAGCCCAGAAAGCAGGTAGAACAACTTTTGTGGTGTCTTTCAGATGCCTACCGGAGCAATGTAAAAACTACCAGGAGAACTCTTGTCTGGCACCTTCCCCGGTGGAGTTGTGCAGGGGGTGTGTTTGGAACATTTTGTCACCGGCCGAGTCCAAAATTCAGCGGTTCCCCATCTCAGCCCAGAAAGCAGGTAGAACAACTTTTGTGGTGCCTTTCAGATGCCTACCAAGGTAGTGTAAAAACTACCAAGAGAACTCCTGTCTGGCACCTTCCGTGGTGGAGTTGTGCATGGGGTGTGTTTGGAACATTTTGTCACCGGCCGACTCCAAAATTCGGCGTTTCCCCATCTCAGCCCAGAAAGCAGGTAGAACAACTTTTGTGCTGTCTTTTAGATGCCTACCAAGGTAGTGTAAAAACTACCAACAGAATTCGTTCCTGGCACCTTCCCCGGTGGAGTTGTGCATGGGGTGTCTGTGAAACATTTTGTCACCGGCCGACTCCAAAATTCAGCGGTTCCCCATCTCAGCCCAGAAAGCCGGTACAACAACTTTTGTGGTGTCTTTCAGATGCCTACCGGAGCAATGTAAAAACTACCAGGAGAACTCCTGTCTGGCACCTTCCCCGGTGGAGTTGTGCATGGGGTGTGTTTGGAACATTTTGTCACCGGCCGAGTCCAAAATTCAGCGTTTCCCCATCTCAGCCCAGAAAGCAGGTAGAACAACTTTTGTGGTGTCTTTCAAATGCCTACCAAGGTAGTGTAAAAACTACCAAGAGAACTCCTTTTTGGCACCTTCCCCGGTGGAGTTGTGCATGGGGTGTGTTTGGAACATTTTGTCAACGGCCGACTCCAAAATTCAGCGGTTCCCCATCTCAGCCCAGAAAGCAGGTACAACAACTTTTCTTGTGCCTTTCAGCTGCCTATCAAGGTAGTGTAAAAATTACCAACAGAATTCGTTCCTGGCTCCTTCCCCGGTGGAGTTGTGCATGGGGTGTCTGAGGAACATTTTGTCACCGGCCGAGTCCAAAATTCAGCGGTTCCCCATCTCAGCCCAGAAAGCAGGTAGAACAACTTTTGTGGTGTCTTTCAGATGCCTACCGGAGCAATGTAAAAACTACCAGGAGAACTCCTGTCTGGCACCTTCCCCGGTGGAGTTGTGCATGGGGTGTGTTTGGAACATTTTGTCACCGGCCGAGTCCAAAATTCAGCGATTCCCCATCTCAGCCCAGAAAGCAGGTAGAACAACTTTTCTGGTGTCTTTCAGATGCCTACCAAGGTAGTGTAAAAACTACCAGGAGAACTCCTGTCTGGCACCTTCCGTGGTGTAGTTGTGCATGGGGTGTGTTTGGAACATTTTGTCACCAGCCGACTCCAAAATTCAGCGGTTCCCCATCTCAGCCCACAAAGCAGGTAGAACAACTTTTGTGGTGCCTTTCAGCTGCCTACCAAGGTAGTGTAAAAACTACCAAGAGAACTCCTGTCTGGCACCTTCCGTGGTGGAGTTGTGCATGGGGTGTGTTTGGAACATTTTGTCACCAGCCGAGTCCAAAATTCAGCGGTTCCCCATCTCAGCCCAGAAAGCAGGTAGAACAACTTTTGTGGTGTCTTTCAGATGCCTACCAAGGTACTGTAAAAACTACCAAGAGAACTCCTGTCTGGCACCTTCCCCGGTGGAGTTGTGCATGGGGTGTGTTTGGAACATTTTGTCACCAGCCGAGTCCAAAATTCAGCGTTTCCCCATCTCAGCCCACAAAGCAGGTAGAACAAGTTTTGTGGTGCCTTTCAGCTGCCTACCAAGGTAGTGTAAAAACTACCAAGAGAACTCCTGTCTGGCACCTTCCCCGGTGGAGTTGTGCATGGGGTGTGTTTGGAACATTTTGTCACCGGCCGACTCCAAAATTCAGCGGTTCCCCATCTCAGCCCACAAAGCTGGTACAACTTCTTTTCTTGTGCCTTTCAGCTGCCTACCAAGGTAGTGTAAAAACTACCAACAGAATTCGTTCCTGGCACCTTCCCCGGTGGAGTTGTGCATGGGGTGTGTTTGGAACATTTTGTCACCAGCCGAGTCCAAAATTCAGCGTTTCCCCATCTCAGCCCAGAAAGCAGGTAGAACAACTTTTGTGGTGTCTTTCAGCTGCCTACCAAGGTAGTGTAAAAACTACCAGGAGAACTCCTGTCTGGCACCTTCCCCGGTGGAGTTGTGCATGGGGTGTGTTTGGAACATTTTGTCACCAGCCGAGTCCAAAATTCAGCGGTTCCCCATCTCAGCCCAGAAAGCAGGTAGAACAACTTTTGTGCTGTCTTTTAGATGCCTACCAAGGTAGTGTAAAAACTACCAACAGAATTCGTTCCTGGCACCTTCCCCGGTGGAGTTGTGCATGGGGTGTCTGTGAAACATTTTGTCACCGGCCGACTCCAAAATTCAGCGGTTCCCCATCTCAGCCCAGAAAGCAGGTACAACAACTTTTGTGGTGTCTTTCAGATGCCTACCGGAGCAATGTAAAAACTACCAGGAGAACTCCTGTCTGGCACCTTCCCCGGTGGAGTTGTGCATGGGGTGTGTTTGGAACATTTTGTCAACGGCCGACTCCAAAATTCAGCGGTTCCCCATCTCAGCCCAGAAAGCAGGTACAACAACTTTTCTTGTGCCTTTCAGCTGCCTATCAAGGTAGTGTAAAAATTACCAACAGAATTCGTTCCTGGCTCCTTCCCCGGTGGAGTTGTGCATGGGGTGTCTGAGGAACATTTTGTCACCGGCCGAGTCCAAAATTCAGCGGTTCCCCATCTCAGCCCAGAAAGCAGGTAGAACAACTTTTGTGGTGTCTTTCAGATGCCTACCGGAGCAATGTAAAAACTACCAGGAGAACTCCTGTCTGGCACCTTCCCCGGTGGAGTTGTGCATGGGGTGTGTTTGGAACATTTTGTCACCGGCCGAGTCCAAAATTCAGCGATTCCCCATCTCAGCCCAGAAAGCAGGTAGAACAACTTTTCTGGTGTCTTTCAGATGCCTACCAAGGTAGTGTAAAAACTACCAGGAGAACTCCTGTCTGGCACCTTCCGTGGTGGAGTTGTGCATGGGGTGTGTTTGGAACATTTTGTCACCAGCCGACTCCAAAATTCAGCGGTTCCCCATCTCAGCCCACAAAGCAGGTAGAACAACTTTTGTGGTGCCTTTCAGCTGCCTACCAAGGTAGTGTAAAAACTACCAAGAGAACTCCTGTCTGGCACCTTCCGTGGTGGAGTTGTGCATGGGGTGTGTTTGGAACATTTTGTCACCAGCCGAGTCCAAAATTCAGCGGTTCCCCATCTCAGCCCAGAAAGCAGGTAGAACAACTTTTGTGGTGTCTTTCAGATGCCTACCAAGGTACTGTAAAAACTACCAAGAGAACTCCTGTCTGGCACCTTCCCCGGTGGAGTTGTGCATGGGGTGTGTTTGGAACATTTTGTCACCAGCCGAGTCCAAAATTCAGCGTTTCCCCATCTCAGCCCACAAAGCAGGTAGAACAAGTTTTGTGGTGCCTTTCAGCTGCCTACCAAGGTAGTGTAAAAACTACCAAGAGAACTCCTGTCTGGCACCTTCCCCGGTGGAGTTGTGCATGGGGTGTGTTTGGAACATTTTGTCACCGGCCGACTCCAAAATTCAGCGGTTCCCCATCTCAGCCCACAAAGCTGGTACAACTTCTTTTCTTGTGCCTTTCAGCTGCCTACCAAGGTAGTGTAAAAACTACCAACAGAATTCGTTCCTGGCACCTTCCCCGGTGGAGTTGTGCATGGGGTGTGTTTGGAACATTTTGTCACCAGCCGAGTCCAAAATTCAGCGTTTCCCCATCTCAGCCCAGAAAGCAGGTAGAACAACTTTTGTGGTGTCTTTCAGCTGCCTACCAAGGTAGTGTAAAAACTACCAGGAGAACTCCTGTCTGGCACCTTCCCCGGTGGAGTTGTGCATGGGGTGTGTTTGGAACATTTTGTCACCAGCCGAGTCCAAAATTCAGCGGTTCCCCATCTCAGCCCAGAAAGCAGGTAGAACAACTTTTGTGCTGTCTTTTAGATGCCTACCAAGGTAGTGTAAAAACTACCAACAGAATTCGTTCCTGGCACCTTCCCCGGTGGAGTTGTGCATGGGGTGTCTGTGAAACATTTTGTCACCGGCCGACTCCAAAATTCAGCGGTTCCCCATCTCAGCCCAGAAAGCAGGTACAACAACTTTTGTGGTGTCTTTCAGATGCCTACCGGAGCAATGTAAAAACTACCAGGAGAACTCCTGTCTGGCACCTTCCCCGGTGGAGTTGTGCATGGGGTGTGTTTGGAACATTTTGTCAACGGCCGACTCCAAAATTCAGCGGTTCCCCATCTCAGCCCAGAAAGCAGGTACAACAACTTTTCTTGTGCCTTTCAGCTGCCTATCAAGGTAGTGTAAAAATTACCAACAGAATTCGTTCCTGGCTCCTTCCCCGGTGGAGTTGTGCATGGGGTGTCTGAGGAACATTTTGTCACCGGCCGAGTCCAAAATTCAGCGGTTCCCCATCTCAGCCCAGAAAGCAGGTAGAACAACTTTTGTGGTGTCTTTCAGATGCCTACCGGAGCAATGTAAAAACTACCAGGAGAACTCCTGTCTGGCACCTTCCCCGGTGGAGTTGTGCATGGGGTGTGTTTGGAACATTTTGTCACCGGCCGAGTCCAAAATTCAGCGATTCCCCATCTCAGCCCAGAAAGCAGGTAGAACAACTTTTCTGGTGTCTTTCAGATGCCTACCAAGGTAGTGTAAAAACTACCAGGAGAACTCCTGTCTGGCACCTTCCGTGGTGGAGTTGTGCATGGGGTGTGTTTGGAACATTTTGTCACCAGCCGACTCCAAAATTCAGCGGTTCCCCATCTCAGCCCACAAAGCAGGTAGAACAACTTTTGTGGTGCCTTTCAGCTGCCTACCAAGGTAGTGTAAAAACTACCAAGAGAACTCCTGTCTGGCACCTTCCGTGGTGGAGTTGTGCATGGGGTGTGTTTGGAACATTTTGTCACCAGCCGAGTCCAAAATTCAGCGGTTCCCCATCTCAGCCCAGAAAGCAGGTAGAACAACTTTTGTGGTGTCTTTCAGATGCCTACCAAGGTACTGTAAAAACTACCAAGAGAACTCCTGTCTGGCACCTTCCCCGGTGGAGTTGTGCATGGGGTGTGTTTGGAACATTTTGTCACCAGCCGACTCCAAAATTCAGCGGTTCCCCATCTCAGCCCAGAAAGCAGGTAGAACAACTTTTGTGGTGCCTTTCAGCTGCCTACCAAGGTAGTGTAAAAACTACCAAGAGAACTCCTGTCTGGCACCTTCCCCGGTGGAGTTGTGCATGGGGTGTGTTTGGAACATTTTGTCAACGGCCGACTCCAAAATTCAGCGGTTCCCCATCTCAGCCCACAAAGCTGGTACAACTTCTTTTCTTGTGCCTTTCAGCTGCCTACCAAGGTAGTGTAAAAACTACCAACAGAATTCGTTCCTGGCACCTTCCCCGGTGGAGTTGTACATGGGGTGTGTTTGGAACATTTTGTCACCAGCCGAGTCCAAAATTCAGCGTTTCCCCATCTCAGCCCAGAAAGCAGGTAGAACAACTTTTGTGGTGTCTTTCAGCTGCCTACCAAGGTAGTGTAAAAACTACCAGGAGAACTCCTGTCTGGCACCTTCCCCGGTGGAGTTGTGCATGGGGTGTGTTTGGAACATTTTGTCACCAGCCGACTCCAAAATTCAGCGTTTCCCCATCTCAGCCCAGAAAGCAGGTAGAACAACTTTTGTGGTGTCTTTCAGATGCCTACCAGAGCAATGTAAAAACTACCAGGAGAACTCCTGTCTGGCACCTTCCGTGGTGGAGTTGAGCATGGGGTGTGTTTGGAACATTTTGTCACCGGCCGAGTCCAAAATTCAGCGGTTCCCCATCTCAGCCCACAAAGCAGGTAGAACAACTTTTGTGCTGTCTTTTAGATGCCTACCAAGGTAGTGTAAAAACTACTAAGAGAACTCCTGTCTGGCACCTTCCCCGGTGGAGTTGTGCATGGGGTGTGTTTGGAACATTTTGTCACCGGCCGACTCCAAAATTCAGCGTTTCCCCATCTCAGCCCAGAAAGCAGGAAGAACAACTTTTGTGGTGCCTTTCAAATGCCTACCAAGGTAGTGTAAAAACTACCAAAAGAATTCGTTCCTGGCACCTTCCCCGGTGGAGTTGTGCATGGGGTGTGTTTGGAACATTTTGTCACCGGCCGACTCCAAAATTCAGCGGTTCCCCATCTCAGCCCAGAAAGCAGGTAGAACAACTTTTGTGGTGTCTTTCAGATGCCTACCGGAGCAATGTAAAAACTACCAGGAGAACTCCTGTCTGGCACCTTCCGTGGTGGAGTTGAGCATGGGGTGTGTTTGGAACATTTTGTCACCAGCCGAGTCCAAAATTCAGCGGTTCCCCATCTCAGCCCAGAAAGCAGGTAGAACAACTTTTGTGGTGTCTTTTAGATGCCTACCAAGGTAGTGTAAAAACTACTAAGAGAACTCCTGTCTGGCACCTTCCCCAGTGGAGTTGTGCATGGGGTGTGTTTGGAACATTTTGTCACCGGCCGACTCCAAAATTCAGCGTTTCCCCATCTCAGCCCAGAAAGCAGGAAGAACAACTTTTGTGGTGCCTTTCAAATGCCTACCAAGGTAGTGTAAAAACTACCAAAAGAATTCGTTCCTGGCACCTTCCCCGGTGGAGTTGTGCATGGGGTGTGTTTGGAACATTTTGTCACCGGCCGAGTCCAAAATTCAGCGTTTCCCCATCTCAGCCCAGAAAGCAGGTAGAACAACTTTTGTGGTGTCTTTCAGATGCCTACCGGAGCAATGTAAAAACTAACAGGAGAACTCCTGTCTGGCACCTTCCGTGGTGGAGTTGAGCATGGGGTGTGTTTGGAACATTTTGTCACCGGCCGAGTCCAAAATTCAGCGGTTCCCCATCTCAGCCCAGAAAGCAGGTAGAACAACTTTTGTGGTGTCTTTCAGCTGCCTACCAAGGTAGTGTAAAAACTACCAGGAGAACTCCTGTCTGGCACCTTCCGTGGTGGAGTTGTGCATGGGGTGTGTTAGGAACATTTTGTCACCAGCCGACTCCAAAATTCAGCGGTTCCCCATCTCAGCCCAGAAAGCAGGTAGAACAACTTTTGTGGTGCCTTTCAGCTGCCTACCAAGGTAGTGTAAAAACTACCAAGAGAACTCCTGTCTGGCACCTTCCCCGGTGGAGTTGTGCATGGGGTGTGTTTGGAACATTTTGTCACCAGCCGAGTCCAAAATTCAGCGGTTCCCCATCTCAGCCCAGAAAGCAGGTAGAACAACTTTTGTGGTGTCTTTCAGATGCCTACCAAGGTACTGTAAAAACTACCAAGAGAACTCCTGTCTGGCACCTTCCCCGGTGGAGTTGTGCATGGGGTGTGTTTGGAACATTTTGTCACCAGCCGAGTCCAAAATTCAGCGTTTCCCCATCTCAGCCCAGAAAGCAGGTAGAACAAGTTTTGTGGTGCCTTTCAGCTGCCTACCAAGGTAGTGTAAAAACTACCAAGAGAACTCCTGTCTGGCACCTTCCCCGGTGGAGTTGTGCATGGGGTGTGTTTGGAACATTTTGTCACCGGCCGACTCCAAAATTCAGCGGTTCCCCATCTCAGCCCAGAAAGCAGGAAGAACAACTTTTGTGGTGCCTTTCAAATGCCTACCAAGGTAGTGTAAAAACTACCAGGAGAACTCCTGTCTGGCACCTTCCGTGGTGGAGTTGTGCATGGGGTGTGTTTGGAACATTTTGTCACCAGCCGACTCCAAAATTCAGCGTTTCCCCATCTCAGCCCAGAAAGCAGGTAGAACAACTTTTGTGGTGTCTTTCAGATGCCTACCGGAGCAATGTAAAAACTACCAGGAGAACTCCTGTCTGGCACCTTCCGTGGTGGAGTTGAGCATGGGGTGTGTTTGGAACATTTTGTCACCAGCCGAGTCCAAAATTCAGCGGTTCCCCATCTCAGCCCAGAAAGCAGGTAGAACAACTTTTGTGGTGTCTTTTAGATGCCTACCAAGGTAGTGTAAAAACTACCAAAAGAATTCGTTCCTGGCACCTTCCCCGGTGGAGTTGTGCATGGGGTGTGTTTGGAACATTTTGTCACCGGCCGACTCCAAAATTCAGCGTTTCCCCATCTCAGCCCAGAAAGCAGGTAGAACAACTTTTGTGGTGTCTTTCAGATGCCTACCGGAGCAATGTAAAAACTACCAGGAGAACTCCTGTCTGGCACCTTCCGTGGTGGAGTTGAGCATGGGGTGTGTTTGGAACATTTTGTCACCAGCCGAGTCCAAAATTCAGCGATTCCCCATCTCAGCCCAGAAAGCAGGTAGAACAACTTTTCTGGTGTCTTTCAGCTGCCTACCAAGGTAGTGTAAAAACTACCAGGAGAACTCCTGTCTGGCACCTTCCGTGGTGGAGTTGTGCATGGGGTGTGTTTGGAACATTTTGTCACCAGCCGACTCCAAAATTCAGCGGTTCCCCATCTCAGCCCAGAAAGCAGGTAGAACAAGTTTTGTGGTGCCTTTCAGCTGCCTACCAAGGTAGTGTAAAAACTACCAAGAGAACTCCTGTCTGGCACCTTCCCCGGTGGAGTTGTGCAGGGGGTGTGTTTGGAACATTTTGTCACCAGCCGAGTCCAAAATTCAGCGGTTCCCCATCTCAGCCCAGAAAGCAGGTAGAACAACTTTTGTGGTGTCTTTTAGATGCCTACCAAGGTAGTGTAAAAACTACTAAGAGAACTCCTGTCTGGCACCTTCCCCGGTGGAGTTGTGCATGGGGTGTGTTTGGAACATTTTGTCACCGGCCGACTCCAAAATTCAGCGTTTCCCCATCTCAGCCCAGAAAGCAGGAAGAACAACTTTTGTGGTGCCTTTCAAATGCCTACCAAGGTAGTGTAAAAACTACCAAAAGAATTCGTTCCTGGCGCCTTCCCCGGTGGAGTTGTGCATGGGGTGTGTTTGGAACATTTTGTCACCGGCCGAGTCCAAAATTCAGCGTTTCCCCATCTCAGCCCAGAAAGCAGGTAGAACAACTTTTGTGGTGTCTTTCAGATGCCTACCGGAGCAATGTAAAAACTACCAGGAGAACTCCTGTCTGGCACCTTCCGTGGTGGAGTTGAGCATGGGGTGTGTTTGGAACATTTTGTCACCAGCCGACTCCAAAATTCAGCGTTTCCCCATCTCAGCCCAGAAAGCAGGTAGAACAACTTTTGTGGTGCCTTTCAGATGCCTACCAAGGTAGTGTAAAAACTACCAGGAGAACTCCTGTCTGGCACCTTCCGTGGTGGAGTTGAGCATGGGGTGTGTTTGGAACATTTTGTCACCAGCCGACTCCAAAATTCAGCGTTTCCCCATCTCAGCCCAGAAAGCAGGTAGAACAACTTTTGTGGTGTCTTTCAGATGCCTACCAAGGTAGTGTAAAAACTACCAGGAGAACTCCTGTCTGGCACCTTCCCCGGTGGAGTTGTGCATGGGGTGTGTTTGGAACATTTTGTCACCGGCCGAGTCCAAAATTCAGCGTTTCCCCATCTCAACCCAGAAAGCAGGTAGAACAACTTTTGTGGTGTCTTTCAGATGCCTACCGGAGCAATGTAAAAACTACCAGGAGAACTCCTGTCTGGCACCTTCCCCGGTGGAGTTGAGCATGGGGTGTGTTTGGAACATTTTGTCACCAGCCGAGTCCAAAATTCAGCGGTTCCCCATCTCAGCCCAGAAAGCAGGTAGAACAACTTTTGTGGTGTCTTTTAGATGCCTACCAAGGTAGTGTAAAAACTACTAAGAGAACTCCTGTCTGGCACCTTCCCCGGTGGAGTTGTGCATGGGGTGTGTTTGGAACATTTTGTCACCAGCCGACTCCAAAATTCAGCGTTTCCCCATCTCAGCCCAGAAAGCAGGAAGAACAACTTTTGTGGTGCCTTTCAAATGCCTACCAAGGTAGTGTAAAAACTACCAAAAGAATTCGTTCCTGGCACCTTCCCCGGTGGAGTTGTGCATGGGGTGTGTTTGGAACATTTTGTCACCGGCCGAGTCCAAAATTCAGCGTTTCCCCATCTCAGCCCAGAAAGCAGGTAGAACAACTTTTGTGGTGTCTTTCAGATGCCTACCGGAGCAATGTAAAAACTAACAGGAGAACTCCTGTCTGGCACCTTCCGTGGTGGAGTTGAGCATGGGGTGTGTTTGGAACATTTTGTCACCAGCCGAGTCCAAAATTCAGCGTTTCCCCATCTCAGCCCAGAAAGCAGGTAGAACAACTTTTGTGGTGCCTTTTAGATGCCTACCAAGGTAGTGTAAAAACTACCAGGAGAACTCCTGTCTGGCACCTTCCCCGGTGGAGTTGTGCATGGGGTGTGTTTGGAACATTTTGTCACCAGCCGACTCCAAAATTCAGCGTTTCCCCATCTCAGCCCAGAAAGCAGGTAGAACAACTTTTGTGGTGTCTTTCAGATGCCTACCAAGGTAGTGTAAAAACTACCAGGAGAACTCCTGTCTGGCACCTTCCGTGGTGGAGTTGTGCATGGGGTGTGTTTGGAACATTTTGTCAACGGCCGACTCCAAAATTCAGCGGTTCCCCATCTCAGCCCACAAAGCAGGTACAACAACTTTTCTTGTGCCTTTCAGCTGCCTATCAAGGTAGTGTAAAAATTACCAACAGAATTCGTTCCTGGCTCCTTCCCCGGTGGAGTTGTGCATGGGGTGTCTGAGGAACATTTTGTCACCGGCCGAGTCCAAAATTCAGCGGTTCCCCATCTCAGCCCAGAAAGCAGGTAGAACAACTTTTGTGGTGTCTTTCAGATGCCTACCGGAGCAATGTAAAAACTACCAGGAGAACTCCTGTCTGGCACCTTCCCCGGTGGAGTTGTGCAGGGGGTGTGTTTGGAACATTTTGTCACCGGCCGAGTCCAAAATTCAGCGATTCCCCATCTCAGCCCAGAAAGCAGGTAGAACAACTTTTCTGGTGTCTTTCAGATGCCTACCAAGGTAGTGTAAAAACTACCAGGAGAACTCCTGTCTGGCACCTTCCGTGGTGGAGTTGTGCATGGGGTGTGTTTGGAACATTTTGTCACCAGCCGACTCCAAAATTCAGCGTTTCCCCATCTCAGCCCAGAAAGCAGGTAGAACAACTTTTGTGGTGTCTTTCAGATGCCTACCGGAGCAATGTAAAAACTACCAGGAGAACTCCTGTCTGGCACCTTCCGTGGTGGAGTTGAGCATGGGGTGTGTTTGGAACATTTTGTCACCAGCCGAGTCCAAAATTCAGCGGTTCCCCATGTCAGCCCAGAAAGCAGGTACAACAACTTTTCTTGTGCCTTTCAGCTGCCTACCAAGGTAGTGTAAAAACTACCAAAAGAATTCGTTCCTGGCACCTTCCCCGGTGGAGTTGTGCATGGGGTGTGTTTGGAACATTTTGTCACCGGCCGACTCCAAAATTCAGCGGTTCCCCATCTCAGCCCAGAAAGCAGGTAGAACAAGTTTTGTGGTGTCTTTCAAATGCCTACCAAGGTAGTGTAAAAACTACCAGGAGAACTCCTGTCTGGCACCTTCCCCGGTGGAGTTGTGCATGGGGTGTGTTTGGAACATTTTGTCACCAGCCGAGTCCAAAATTCAGCGGTTCCCCATCTCAGCCCAGAAAGCAGGTAGAACAACTTTTGTGCTGTCTTTTAGATGCCTACCAAGGTAGTGTAAAAACTACCAGGAGAACTCCTGTCTGGCACCTTCCCCGGTGGAGTTGTGCATGGGGTGTGTTTGGAACATTTTGTCACCGGCCGAGTCCAAAATTCAGCGTTTCCCCATCTCAGCCCAGAAAGCAGGAAGAACAACTTTTGTGGTGCCTTTCAAATGCCTACCAAGGTAGTGTAAAAACTACCAGGAGAACTCCTGTCTGGCACCTTCCCCGGTGGAGTTGTGCATGGGGTGTGTTTGGAACATTTTGTCACCAGCCGACTCCAAAATTCAGCGTTTCCCCATCTCAGCCCAGAAAGCAGGTAGAACAACTTTTGTGGTGTCTTTCAGATGCCTACCAAGGTAGTGTAAAAACTACCAGGAGAACTCCTGTCTGGCACCTTCCCCGGTGGAGTTGTGCATGGGGTGTGTTTGGAACATTTTGTCACCGGCCGAGTCCAAAATTCAGCGTTTCCCCATCTCAGCCCAGAAAGCAGGTAGAACAACTTTTGTGGTGTCTTTTAGATGCCTACCAAGGTAGTGTAAAAACTACCAAGAGAACTCCTGTCTGGCACCTTCCGTGGTGGAGTTGTGCATGGGGTGTGTTTGGAACATTTTGTCAACGGCCGACTCCAAAATTCAGCGTTTCCCCATCTCAGCCCACAAAGCAGGTACAACAACTTTTCTTGTGCCTTTCAGCTGCCTACCAAGGTAGTGTAAAAACTACCAAAAGAATTCGTTCCTGGCACCTTCCCCGGTGGAGTTGTGCATGGGGTGTGTTTGGAACATTTTGTCACCGGCCGACTCCAAAATTCAGCGGTTCCCCATCTCAGCCCAGAAAGCAGGTAGAACAAGTTTTGTGGTGTCTTTCAAATGCCTACCAAGGTAGTGTAAAAACTACCAGGAGAACTCCTGTCTGGCACCTTCCCCGGTGGAGTTGTGCATGGGGTGTGTTTGGAACATTTTGTCACCAGCCGACTCCAAAATTCAGCGGTTCCCCATGTCAGCCCAGAAAGCAGGAAGAACAACTTTTGTGGTGCCTTTCAAATGCCTACCAAGGTAGTGTAAAAACTACCAGGAGAACTCCTGTCTGGCACCTTCCCCGGTGGAGTTGTGCATGGGGTGTTTTTGGAACATTTTGTCACCAGCCGACTCCAAAATTCAGCGTTTCCCCATCTCAGCCCAGAAAGCAGGTAGAACAACTTTTGTGGTGTCTTTTAGATGCCTACCAAGGTAGTGTAAAAACTACCAACAGAATTCGTTCCTGGCACCTTCCCCGGTGGAGTTGTGCATGGGGTGTCTGTGAAACATTTTGTCACCAGCCGAGTCCAAAATTCAGCGGTTCCCCATCTCAGCCCACAAAGCAGGTAGAACAACTTTTGTGGTGCCTTTCAGATGCCTACCAAGGTAGTGTAAAAACTACCAAGAGAACTCCTGTCTGGCACCTTCCGTGGTGGAGTTGTGCATGGGGTGTGTTTGGAACATTTTGTCAACGGCCGAGTCCAAAATTCAGCGTTTCCCCATCTCAGCCCACAAAGCAGGTACAACAACTTTTCTTGTGCCTTTCAGCTGCCTACCAAGGTAGTGTAAAAACTACCAACAGAATTCGTTCCTGGCACCTTCCCCGGTGGAGTTGTGCATGGGGTGTGTTTGGAACATTTTGTCACAGGCCGACTCCAAAATTCAGCGATTCCCCATCTCAGCCCAGAAAGCAGGTAGAACAAGTTTTGTGGTGTCTTTCAAATGCCTACCAAGGTAGTGTAAAAACTACCAGGAGAACTCCTGTCTGGCACCTTCCCCGGTGGAGTTGTGCATGGGGTGTGTTTGGAACATTTTGTCACCGGCCGACTCCAAAATTCAGCGGTTCCCCATGTCAGCCCAGAAAGCAGGAAGAACAACTTTTGTGGTGCCTTTCAAATGCCTACCAAGGTAGTGTAAAAACTACCAGGAGAACTCCTGTCTGGCACCTTCCGTGGTGGAGTTGTGCATGGGGTGTGTTTGGAACATTTTGTCACCGGCCGACTCCAAAATTCAGCGGTTCCCCATCTCAGCCCAGAAAGCAGGTAGAACAACTTTTGTGGTGCCTTTCAAATGCCTACCAAGGTAGTGTAAAAACTACCAGGAGAACTCCTGTCTGGCACCTTCCCCGGTGGAGTTGTGCATGGGGTGTTTTTGGAACATTTTGTCACCAGCCGACTCCAAAATTCAGCGTTTCCCCATCTCAGCCCAGAAAGCAGGTAGAACAACTTTTGTGCTGTCTTTTAGATGCCTACCAAGGTAGTGTAAAAACTACCAACAGAATTCGTTCCTGGCACCTTCCCCGGTGGAGTTGTGCATGGGGTGTCTGTGAAACATTTTGTCACCAGCCGAGTCCAAAATTCAGCGGTTCCCCATCTCAGCCCAGAAAGCAGGTACAACAACTTTTGTGGTGCCTTTCAGATGCCTACCAAGGTAGTGTAAAAACTACCAAGAGAACTCCTGTCTGGCACCTTCCGTGGTGGAGTTGTGCATGGGGTGTGTTTGGAACATTTTGTCAACGGCCGAGTCCAAAATTCAGCGTTTCCCCATCTCAGCCCACAAAGCAGGTACAACAACTTTTCTTGTGCCTTTCAGCTGCCTACCAAGGTAGTGTAAAAACTACCAACAGAATTCGTTCCTGGCACCTTCCCCGGTGGAGTTGTGCATGGGGTGTGTTTGGAACATTTTGTCACCGGCCGAGTCCAAAATTCAGCGATTCCCCATCTCAGCCCAGAAAGCAGGTAGAACAAGTTTTGTGGTGTCTTTCAAATGCCTACCAAGGTAGTGTAAAAACTACCAGGAGAACTCCTGTCTGGCACCTTCCCCGGTGGAGTTGTGCATGGGGTGTGTTTGGAACATTTTGTCACCGGCCGACTCCAAAATTCAGCGGTTCCCCATGTCAGCCCAGAAAGCAGGAAGAACAACTTTTGTGGTGCCTTTCAAATGCCTACCAAGGTAGTGTAAAAACTACCAGGAGAACTCCTGTCTGGCACCTTCCCCGGTGGAGTTGTGCATGGGGTGTGTTTGGAACATTTTGTCACCGGCCGACTCCAAAATTCAGCGGTTCCCCATCTCAGCCCAGAAAGCAGGTACAACAACTTTTGTGGTGTCTTTCAGATGCCTACCGGAGCAATGTAAAAACTACCAGGAGAACTCCTGTCTGGCACCTTCCCCGGTGGAGTTGTGCATGGGATGTGTTTGGAACATTTTGTCACCGGCCGAGTCCAAAATTCAGCGTTTCCCCATCTCAGCCCAGAAAGCAGGTAGAACAAGTTTTGTGGTGTCTTTCAAATGCCTACCAAGGTAGTGTAAAAACTACCGAGAGAACTCCTGTCTGGCACCTTCCCCGGTGGAGTTGTGCATGGGGTGTGTTTGGAACATTTTGTCAACGGCCGACTCCAAAATTCAGCGGTTCCCCATCTCAGCCCAGAAAGCAGGTACAACAACTTTTCTTGTGCCTTTCAGCTGCCTATCAAGGTAGTGTAAAAATTACCAACAGAATTCGTTCCTGGCTCCTTCCCCGGTGGAGTTGTGCATGGGGTGTCTGTGGAACATTTTGTCACCGGCCGACTCCAAAATTCAGCGTTTCCCCATCTCAGCCCAGAAAGCAGGAAGAACAACTTTTGTGGTGCCTTTCAGCTGCCTACCAAGGTAGTGTAAAAACTACCAACAGAATTCGTTCCTGGCACCTTCCCCGGTGGAGTTGTGCATGGGGTGTGTTTGGAACATTTTGTCACCGGCCGAGTCCAAAATTCAGCGGTTCCCCATCTCAGCCCAGAAAGCAGGTAGAACAACTTTTGTGGTGTCTTTCAAATGCCTACCAAGGTAGTGTAAAAACTACAAGGAGAACTCCTGTCTGGCACCTTCCCCGGTGGAGTTGTGCATGGGGTGTGTTTGGAACATTTTGTCACCGGCCGAGTCCAAAATTCAGCGGTTCCCCATCTCAGCCCAGAAAGCAGGTAGAACAACTTTTGTGGTGTCTTTCAGATGCCTACCAAGGTAGTGTAAAAACTACCAGGAGAACTCCTATCTGGCACCTTCCGTGGTGGAGTTGTGCATGGGGTGTGTTTGGAACATTTTGTCACCAGCCGAGTCCAAAATTCAGCGTTTCCCCATCTCAGCCCAGAAAGCAGGTAGAACAACTTTTGTGGTGCCTTTCAGCTGCCTACCAAGGTAGTGTAAAAACTACCAAGAGAACTCCTTTCTGGCACCTTCCCCGGTGGAGTTGTGCATGGGGTGTGTTTGGAACATTTTGTCACCGGCCGACTCCAAAATTCAGCGTTTCCCCATCTCAGCCCACAAAGCAGGTACAACAACTTTTCTTGTGCCTTTCAGCTGCCTACCAAGGTAGTGTAAAAACTACCAAAAGAATTCGTTCCTGGCACCTTCCCCGGTGGAGCTGTGCATGGGGTGTGTTTGGAACATTTTGTCACCAGCCGACTCCAAAATTCAGCGGTTCCCCATCTCAGCCCAGAAAGCAGGTAGAACAACTTTTGTGGTGTCTTTCAAATGCCTACCAAGGTAGTGTAAAAACTACCAGGAGAACTCCTGTCTGGCACCTTCCCCGGTGGAGTTGTGCATGGGGTGTGTTTGGAACATTTTGTCACCAGCCGACTCCAAAATTCAGCGGTTCCCCATCTCAGCCCAGAAAGCAGGTAGAACAACTTTTGTGGTGCCTTTCAAATGCCTACCAAGGTAGTGTAAAAACTACCAGGAGAACTCCTGTCTGGCACCTTCCCCGGTGGAGTTGTGCATGGGGTGTGTTTAGAACATTTTGTCACCAGCCGACTCCAAAATTCAGCGTTTCCCCATCTCAGCCCAGAAAGCAGGTAGAACAACTTTTGTGGTGTCTTTCAGATGCCTACCAAGGTAGTGTAAAAACTACCAGGAGAACTCCTGTCTGGCACCTTCCCCGGTGGAGTTGTGCATGGGGTGTGTTTGGAACATTTTGACACCAGCCGACTCCAAAATTCAGCGTTTCCCCATCTCAGCCCAGAAAGCAGGTAGAACAACTTTTGTGGTGTCTTTCAGATGCCTACCAAGGTAGTGTAAAAACTACCAGGAGAACTCCTGTCTGGCACCTTCCCCGGTGGAGTTGTGCATGGGGTGTGTTTGGAACATTTTGTCAACGGCCGACTCCAAAATTCAGCGGTTCCCCATCTCAGCCCAGAAAGCAGGTACAACAACTTTTCTTGTGCCTTTCAGCTGCCTATCAAGGTAGTGTAAAAATTACCAACAGAATTCGTTCCTGGCTCCTTCCCCGGTGGAGTTGTGCATGGGGTGTCTGTGGAACATTTTGTCACCGGCCGACTCCAAAATTCAGCGTTTCCCCATCTCAGCCCAGAAAGCAGGAAGAACAACTTTTGTGGTGCCTTTCAGCTGCCTACCAAGGTAGTGTAAAAACTACCAACAGAATTCGTTCCTGGCACCTTCCCCGGTGGAGTTGTGCATGGGGTGTGTTTGGAACATTTTGTCACCGGCCGAGTCCAAAATTCAGCGGTTCCCCATCTCAGCCCAGAAAGCAGGTAGAACAACTTTTGTGGTGTCTTTCAAATGCCTACCAAGGTAGTGTAAAAACTACAAGGAGAACTCCTGTCTGGCACCTTCCCCGGTGGAGTTGTGCATGGGGTGTGTTTGGAACATTTTGTCACCGGCCGAGTCCAAAATTCAGCGGTTCCCCATCTCAGCCCAGAAAGCAGGTAGAACAACTTTTGTGGTGTCTTTCAGATGCCTACCAAGGTAGTGTAAAAACTACCAGGAGAACTCCTATCTGGCACCTTCCGTGGTGGAGTTGTGCATGGGGTGTGTTTGGAACATTTTGTCACCAGCCGAGTCCAAAATTCAGCGTTTCCCCATCTCAGCCCAGAAAGCAGGTAGAACAACTTTTGTGGTGCCTTTCAGCTGCCTACCAAGGTAGTGTAAAAACTACCAAGAGAACTCCTTTCTGGCACCTTCCCCGGTGGAGTTGTGCATGGGGTGTGTTTGGAACATTTTGTCACCGGCCGACTCCAAAATTCAGCGTTTCCCCATCTCAGCCCACAAAGCAGGTACAACAACTTTTCTTGTGCCTTTCAGCTGCCTACCAAGGTAGTGTAAAAACTACCAAAAGAATTCGTTCCTGGCACCTTCCCCGGTGGAGCTGTGCATGGGGTGTGTTTGGAACATTTTGTCACCAGCCGACTCCAAAATTCAGCGGTTCCCCATCTCAGCCCAGAAAGCAGGTAGAACAACTTTTGTGGTGTCTTTCAAATGCCTACCAAGGTAGTGTAAAAACTACCAGGAGAACTCCTGTCTGGCACCTTCCCCGGTGGAGTTGTGCATGGGGTGTGTTTGGAACATTTTGTCACCAGCCGACTCCAAAATTCAGCGGTTCCCCATCTCAGCCCAGAAAGCAGGTAGAACAACTTTTGTGGTGC
Source organism: Falco cherrug (assembly GCF_023634085.1). NCBI lineage: Eukaryota > Metazoa > Chordata > Aves > Falconiformes > Falconidae > Falco > Falco cherrug. Next base: position 539,722 of record NW_026599486.1, read on the forward strand.
CTTTCAAATGCCTACCAAGGTAGTGTAAAAACTACCAGGAGAACTCCTGTCTGGCACCTTCCCCGGTGGAGTTGTGCATGGGGTGTGTTTAGAACATTTTGTCACCAGCCGACTCCAAAATTCAGCGTTTCCCCATCTCAGCCCAGAAAGCAGGTAGAACAACTTTTGTGGTGTCTTTCAGATGCCTACCAAGGTAGTGTAAAAACTACCAGGAGAACTCCTGTCTGGCACCTTCCCCGGTGGAGTTGTGCATGGGGTGTGTTTGGAACATTTTGACACCAGCCGACTCCAAAATTCAGCGTTTCCCCATCTCAGCCCAGAAAGCAGGTAGAACAACTTTTGTGGTGTCTTTCAGATGCCTACCAAGGTAGTGTAAAAACTACCAGGAGAACTCCTGTCTGGCACCTTCCCCGGTGGAGTTGTGCATGGGGTGTGTTTGGAACATTTTGTCACCAGCCGACTCCAAAATTCAGCGTTTCCCCATCTCAGCCCAGAAAGCAGGTAGAACAAGTTTTGTGGTGCCTTTCAGCTGCCTACCAAGGTAGTGTAAAAACTACCAAGAGAACTCCTGTCTGGCACCTTCCCCGGTGGAGTTGTGCATGGGGTGTGTTTGGAACATTTTGTCACCGGCCGACTCCAAAATTCAGCGGTTCCCCATCTCAGCCCACAAAGCTGGTACAACTTCTTTTCTTGTGCCTTTCAGCTGCCTACCAAGCTAGTGTAAAAACTACCAACAGAATTCGTTCCTGGCACCTTCCCCGGTGGAGTTGTACATGGGGTGTGTTTGGAACATTTTGTCACCAGCCGAGTCCAAAATTCAGCGTTTCCCCATCTCAGCCCAGAAAGCAGGTAGAACAACTTTTGTGGTGTCTTTCAGATGCCTACCGGAGCAATGTAAAAACTACCAGGAGAACTCCTGTCTGGCACCTTCCGTGGTGGAGTTGAGCATGGGGTGTGTTTGGAACATTTTGTCACCAGCCGACTCCAAAATTCAGCGGTTCCCCATCTCAGCCCAGAAAGCAGGTAGAACAACTTTTGTGGTGCCTTTCAGATGCCTACCAAGGTAGTGTAAAAACTACTAAGAGAACTCCTGTCTGGCACCTTCCCCGGTGGAGTTGTGCATGGGGTGTGTTTGGAACATTTTGTCACCGGCCGACTCCAAAATTCAGCGGTTCCCCATCTCAGCCCAGAAAGCAGGAAGAACAACTTTTGTGGTGCCTTTCAAATGCCTACCAAGGTAGTGTAAAAACTACCAAAAGAATTCGTTCCTGGCACCTTCCCCGGTGGAGTTGTGCATGGGGTGTGTTTGGAACATTTTGTCACCGGCCGACTCCAAAATTCAGCGTTTCCCCATCTCAGCCCAGAAAGCAGGAAGAAAAACTTTTGTGGTGCCTTTCAAATGCCTACCAAGGTAGTGTAAAAACTACCAAGAGAACTCCTGTCTGGCACCTTCCCCGGTGGAGTTGTGCAGGGGGTGTGTTTGGAACATTTTGTCACCGGCCGAGTCCAAAACTCAGCATTTCCCCATCTCAGCCCAGAAAGCAGGAAGAACAACTTTTGTGGTGCCTTTCAGATGCCTACCAAGGTAGTGTAAAAACTACCAGGAGAACTCCTGTCTGGCACCTTCCGTGGTGGAGTTGTGCATGCGGTGTGTTTGGAACATTTTGTCACCAGCCGACTCCAAAATTCAGCGGTTCCCCATCTCAGCCCAGAAAGCAGGTACAACAACTTTTGTGGTGTCTTTCTGATGCCTACCAAGGTAGTGTAGAAACTACCAACAGAATTCGTTCCTGGCACCTTCCCCGGTGGAGTTGTGCATGGGGTGTGTTTGGAACATTTTGTCACCGGCCGACTCCAAAATTCAGCGGTTCCCCATCTCAGCCCAGAAAGCAGGTACAAAAACTTTTGTGGTGTCTTTCTGATGCCTACCAAGGTACTGTAAAAACTACCAACAGAATTCGTTCCTGGCTCCTTCCCCGGTGGAGTTGTACATGGGGTGTGTTTGGAACATTTTGTCACCAGCCGAGTCCAAAATTCAGCGGTTCCCCATCTCAGCCCACAAAGCAGGTACAACAACTTTTCTTGTGCCTTTCAGCTGCCTACCAAGGTAGTGTAAAAACTACCAACAGAATTCGTTCCTGGCACCTTCCCCGGTGGAGTTGTGCATGGGGTGTCTGTGGAACATTTTGTCACCGGCCGAGTCCAAAATTCAGCGGTTCCCCATCTCAGCCCAGAAAGCAGGTAGAACAACTTTTGTGGTGTCTTTCAGATGCCTACCGGAGCAATGTAAAAACTACCAGGAGAACTCCTGTCTGGCACCTTCCCCGGTGGAGTTGTGCATGGGGTGTGTTTGGAACATTTTGTCACCAGCCGAGTCCAAAATTCAGCGATTCCCCATCTCAGCCCAGAAAGCAGGTAGAACAACTTTTGTGGTGTCTTTCAGATGCCTACCAAGGTAGTGTAAAAACTACCAGGAGAACTCCTGCCTGGCACCTTCCCCGGTGGAGTTGTGCATGGGGTGTGTTTGGAACATTTTGTCACCGGCCGAGTCCAAAATTCAGCGATTCCCCATCTCAGCCCAGAAAGCAGGTACAACAACTTTTGTGGTGTCTTTCAGATGCCTACCAAGGTAGTGTAAAAACTACCAAGAGAACTCCTGTCTGGCACCTTCCCCGGTGGAGTTGTGCATGGGGTGTGTTTGGAACATTTTGTCACCGGCCGACTCCAAAATTCAGCGGTTCCCCATCTCAGCCCAGAAAGCAGGTAGAACAAGTTTTGTGGTGTCTTTCAAATGCCTACCAAGGTAGTGTAAAAACTACCAGGAGAACTCCTGTCTGGCACCTTCCCCGGTGGAGTTGTGCATGCGGTGTGTTTGGAACATTTTGTCACCAGCCGACTCCAAAATTCAGCGGTTCCCCATCTCAGCCCACAAAGCAGGTACAACAACTTTTGTGGTGTCTTTCTGATGCCTACCAAGGTACTGTAAAAACTACCAACAGAATTCGTTCCTGGCACCTTCCCCGGTGGAGTTGTGCATGGGGTGTGTTTGGAACATTTTGTCACCGGCCGAGTCCAAAATTCAGCGGTTCCCCATCTCAGCCCAGAAAGCAGGTAGAACAACTTTTGTGGTGTCTTTCAAATGCCTACCAAGGTAGTGTAAAAACTACCAGGAGAACTCCTGTCTGGCACCTTCCCCGGTGGAGTTGTGCATGGGGTGTGTTTGGAACATTTTGTCACCAGCCGACTCCAAAATTCAGCGTTTCCCCATCTCAGCCCAGAAAGCAGGTACAACAACTTTTGTGGTGCCTTTCAGATGCCTACCAAGGTAGCAATGTAAAAACTACCAGGAGAACTCCTGTCTGGCACCTTCCCCGGTGGAGTTGTGCAGGGGGTGTGTTTGGAACATTTTGTCACCAGCCGACTCCAAAATTCAGCGGTTCCCCATCTCAGCCCAGAAAGCAGGTACAACAACTTTTGTGGTGTCTTTCTGATGCCTACCAAGGTACTGTAAAAACTACCAACAGAATTTGTTCCTGGCACCTTCCCCGGTGGAGTTGTGCATGGGGTGTGTTTGGAACATTTTGTCACCGGCCGAGTCCAAAATTCAGCGGTTCCCCATCTCAGCCCAGAAAGCAGGTAGAACAACTTTTGTGGTGTCTTTCAAATGCCTACCAAGGTAGTGTAAAAACTACCAGGAGAACTCCTGTCTGGCACCTTCCCCGGTGGAGTTGTGCATGGGGTGTGTTTGGAACATTTTGTCACCAGCCGACTCCAAAATTCAGCGTTTCCCCATCTCAGCCCAGAAAGCAGGTAGAACAACTTTTGTGGTGCCTTTCAGATGCCTACCAAGGTAGCAATGTAAAAACTACCAGGAGAACTCCTGTCTGGCTCCTTCCCCGGTGGAGTTGTACATGGGGTGTGTTTGGAACATTTTGTCACCAGCCGAGTCCAAAATTCAGCGGTTCCCCATCTCAGCCCACAAAGCAGGTACAACAACTTTTCTTGTGCCTTTCAGCTGCCTACCAAGGTAGTGTAAAAACTACCAACAGAATTCGTTCCTGGCACCTTCCCCGGTGGAGTTGTGCATGGGGTGTCTGTGGAACATTTTGTCACCGGCCGAGTCCAAAATTCAGCGTTTCCCCATCTCAGCCCAGAAAGCAGGTAGAACAACTTTTGTGGTGTCTTTCAGATGCCTACCAAGGTAGTGTAAAAACTACCAGGAGAACTCCTGTCTGGCACCTTCCCCGGTGGAGTTGTGCATGGGGTGTGTTTGGAACATTTTGTCACCGGCCGAGTCCAAAATTCAGCGATTCCCCATCTCAGCCCAGAAAGCAGGTAGAACAACTTTTGTGGTGCCTTTCAGCTGCCTACCAAGGTAGTGTAAAAACTACCAAGAGAACTCCTGTCTGGCACCTTCCCCGGTGGAGTTGTGCAGGGGGTGTGTTTGGAACATTTTGTCACCGGCCGACTCCAAAATTCAGCGGTTCCCCATCTCAGCCCAGAAAGCAGGTAGAACAACTTTTGTGGTGTTTTTCAGATGCCTACCGGAGCAATGTAAAAACTACCAGGAGAACTCTTGTCTGGCACCTTCCCCGGTGGAGTTGTGCAGGGGGTGTGTTTGGAACATTTTGTCACCAGCCGACTCCAAAATTCAGCGGTTCCCCATCTCAGCCCAGAAAGCAGGTAGAACAACTTTTGTGGTGTCTTTCAGATGCCTGCCAAGGTAGTGTAAAAACTACCAGGAAGAACTCCTGTCTGGCACCTTCCCCGGTGGAGTTGTGCATGGGGTGTGTTTGGAACATTTTGTCACCGGCCGACTCCAAAATTCAGCGTTTCCCCATCTCAGCCCAGAAAGCAGGTAGAACAACTTTTGTGGTGTCTTTCAGATGCCTACCAAGGTAGTGTAAAAACTACCAGGAGAACTCCTGTCTGGCACCTTCCGTGGTGGAGTTGTGCATGGGGTGTGTTTGGAACATTTTGTCAACGGCCGACTCCAAAATTCAGCGGTTCCCCATCTCAGCCCACAAAGCAGGTAGAACAAGTTTTGTGGTGTCTTTCAAATGCCTACCAAGGTAGTGTAAAAACTACCAAGAGAACTCCTGTCTGGCACCTTCCCCGGTGGAGTTGTGCAGGGGGTGTGTTTGGAACATTTTGTCACCGGCCGACTCCAAAATTCAGCGGTTCCCCATCTCAGCCCAGAAAGCAGGTACAACAACTTTTGTGGTGTCTTTCTGATGCCTACCAAGGTAGTGTAAAAACTACCAACAGAATTCGTTCCTGGCACCTTCCCCGGTGGAGTTGTGCATGGGGTGTGTTTGGAACATTTTGTCACCGGCCGACTCCAAAATTCAGCGGTTCCCCATCTCAGCCCAGAAAGCAGGTAGAACAACTTTTGTGGTGTCTTTCAGATGCCTACCGGAGCAATGTAAAAACTACCAGGAGAACTCCTGTCTGGCACCTTCCCCGGTGGAGTTGTGCATGGGGTGTGTTTGGAACATTTTGTCACCAGCCGACTCCAAAATTCAGCGTTTCCCCATCTCAGCCCAGAAAGCAGGTAGAACAACTTTTGTGGTGCCTTTCAGCTGCCTACCAAGGTAGTGTAAAAACTACCAACAGAATTCGTTCCTGGCACCTTCCCCGGTGGAGTTGTGCATGGGGTGTGTTTGGAACATTTTGTCACCAGCCGAGTCCAAAATTCAGCGTTTCCCCATCTCAGCCCAGAAAGCAGGAAGAACAACTTTTGTGGTGTCTTTCAGATGCCTACCAAGGTAGTGTAAAAACTACCAGGAGAACTCCTGTCTGGCACCTTCCCCGGTGGAGTTGTGCATGGGGTGTGTTTGGAACATTTTGTCACCGGCCGAGTCCAAAATTCAGCGTTTCCCCATCTCAGCCCAGAAAGCAGGTACAACAACTTTTGTGGTGCCTTTTAGATGCCTACCAAGGTAGTGTAAAAACTACCAAGAGAACTCCTGTCTGGCACCTTCCCCGGTGGAGTTGTGCATGGGGTGTGTTTGGAACATTTTGTCACCGGCCGACTCCAAAATTCAGCGTTTCCCCATCTCAGCCCAGAAAGCAGGAAGAAAAACTTTTGTGGTGCCTTTCAAATGCCTACCAAGGTAGTGTAAAAACTACCAAAAGAATTCGTTCCTGGCACCTTCCCCGGTGGAGTTGTGCATGGGGTGTGTTTGGAACATTTTGTCACCGGCCGAGTCCAAAACTCAGCGTTTCCCCATCTCAGCCCAGAAAGCAGGAAGAACAACTTTTGTGGTGCCTTTCAGATGCCTACCAAGGTAGTGTAAAAACTACCAGGAGAACTCCTGTCTGGCACCTTCCGTGGTGGAGTTGTGCATGGGGTGTGTTTGGAACATTTTGTCACCGGCCGAGTCCAAAATTCAGCGTTTCCCCATCTCAGCCCAGAAAGCAGGTACAACAACTTTTGTGGTGTCTTTCAGATGCCTACCAAGGTAGTGTAAAAACTACCAAAAGAATTCGTTCCTGGCACCTTCCGTGGTGGAGTTGTGCATGGGGTGTGTTTGGAACATTTTGTCACCGGCCGACTCCAAAATTCAGCGGTTCCCCATCTCAGCCCAGAAAGCAGGTAGAACAAGTTTTGTGGTGTCTTTCAAATGCCTACCAAGGTAGTGTAAAAACTACCAGGAGAACTCCTGTCTGGCACCTTCCCCGGTGGAGTTGTGCATGCGGTGTGTTTGGAACATTTTGTCACCAGCCGACTCCAAAATTCAGCGGTTCCCCATCTCAGCCCAGAAAGCAGGTACAACAACTTTTGTGGTGTCTTTCTGATGCCTACCAAGGTACTGTAAAAACTACCAACAGAATTCGTTCCTGGCACCTTCCCCGGTGGAGTTGTGCATGGGGTGTGTTTGGAACATTTTGTCACCGGCCGACTCCAAAATTCAGCGTTTCCCCATCTCAGCCCAGAAAGCAGGTAGAACAACTTTTGTGGTGTCTTTCAAATGCCTACCAAGGTAGTGTAAAAACTACCAGGAGAACTCCTGTCTGGCACCTTCCCCGGTGGAGTTGTGCATGGGGTGTGTTTGGAACATTTTGTCACCAGCCGACTCCAAAATTCAGCGGTTCCCCATCTCAGCCCAGAAAGCAGGTAGAACAACTTTTGTGGTGCCTTTCAGATGCCTACCAAGGTAGCAATGTAAAAACTACCAGGAGAACTCCTGTCTGGCTCCTTCCCCGGTGGAGTTGTACATGGGGTGTGTTTGGAACATTTTGTCACCAGCCGAGTCCAAAATTCAGCGGTTCCCCATCTCAGCCCACAAAGCAGGTACAACAACTTTTCTTGTGCCTTTCAGCTGCCTACCAAGGTAGTGTAAAAACTACCAACAGAATTCGTTCCTGGCACCTTCCCCGGTGGAGTTGTGCATGGGGTGTCTGTGGAACATTTTGTCACCGGCCGAGTCCAAAATTCAGCGTTTCCCCATCTCAGCCCAGAAAGCAGGTAGAACAACTTTTGTGGTGTCTTTCAGATGCCTACCAAGGTAGTGTAAAAACTACCAGGAGAACTCCTGTCTGGCACCTTCCGTGGTGGAGTTGTGCATGGGGTGTGTTTGGAACATTTTGTCACCAGCCGACTCCAAAATTCAGCGGTTCCCCATCTCAGCCCACAAAGCAGGTAGAACAACTTTTGTGGTGCCTTTCAGCTGCCTACCAAGGTAGTGTAAAAACTACCAAGAGAACTCCTGTCTGGCACCTTCCCCGGTGGAGTTGTGCAGGGGGTGTGTTTGGAACATTTTGTCACCGGCCGAGTCCAAAATTCAGCGGTTCCCCATCTCAGCCCAGAAAGCAGGTAGAACAACTTTTGTGGTGTCTTTCAGCTGCCTACCGGAGCAATGTAAAAACTACCAGGAGAACTCTTGTCTGGCACCTTCCCCGGTGGAGTTGTGCAGGGGGTGTGTTTGGAACATTTTGTCACCAGCCGACTCCAAAATTCAGCGGTTCCCCATCTCAGCCCAGAAAGCAGGTACAACAACTTTTGTGGTGTCTTTCAGATGCCTGCCAAGGTAGTGCAAAAACTACCAGGAAGAACTCCTGTCTGGCACCTTCCCCGGTGGAGTTGTGCATGGGGTGTGTTTGGAACATTTTGTCACCGGCCGAGTCCAAAATTCAGCGTTTCCCCATCTCAGCCCAGAAAGCAGGTAGAACAACTTTTGTGGTGTCTTTCAGATGCCTACCAAGGTAGTGTAAAAACTACCAAAAGAATTCGTTCCTGGCACCTTCCGTGGTGGAGTTGTGCATGGGGTGTGTTTGGAACATTTTGTCACCAGCCGACTCCAAAATTCAGCGTTTCCCCATCTCAGCCCAGAAAGCAGGTACAACAACTTTTGTTGTGCCTTTCAGCTGCCTACCAAGGTAGTGTAAAAACTACCAGGAGAACTCCTGTCTGGCACCTTCCGTGGTGGAGTTGTGCATGGGGTGTGTTTGGAACATTTTGTCACCGGCCGACTCCAAAATTCAGCGGTTCCCCATCTCAGCCCAGAAAGCAGGTAGAACAACTTTTGTGGTGTCTTTCAAATGCCTACCAAGGTAGTGTAAAAACTACCAGGAGAACTCCTGTCTGGCACCTTCCGTGGTGGAGTTGTGCATGGGGTGTGTTTGGAACATTTTGTCACCGGCCGAGTCCAAAATTCAGCGATTCCCCATCTCAGCCCAGAAAGCAGGTAGAACAACTTTTGTGGTGCCTTTCAGCTGCCTACCAAGGTAGTGTAAAAACTACCAGGAGAACTCCTGTCTGGCACCTTCCCCGGTGGAGTTGTGCATGGGGTGTGTTTGGAACATTTTGTCACCGGCCGACTCCAAAATTCAGCGGTTCCCCATCTCAGCCCAGAAAGCAGGTAGAACAACTTTTGTGGTGTCTTTCAGATGCCTACCAAGGTAGTGTAAAAACTACCAGGAGAACTCCTGTCTGGCACCTTCCGTGGTGGAGTTGTGCATGGGGTGTGTTTGGAACATTTTGTCACCGGCCGACTCCAAAATTCAGCGGTTCCCCATCTCAGCCCAGAAAGCAGGTAGAACAAGTTTTGTGGTGTCTTTCAAATGCCTACCAAGGTAGTGTAAAAACTACCAGGAGAACTCCTGTCTGGCACCTTTCCCGGTGGAGTTGTGCATGCGGTGTGTTTGGAACATTTTGTCACCAGCCGACTCCAAAATTCAGCGGTTCCCCATCTCAGCCCAGAAAGCAGGTACAACAACTTTTCTTGTGCCTTTCAGCTGCCTACCAAGGTAGTGTAAAAACTACCAACAGAATTCGTTCCTGGCACCTTCCCCGGTGGAGTTGTGCATGGGGTGTGTTTGGAACATTTTGTCACCAGCCGAGTCCAAAATTCAGCGTTTCCCCATCTCAGCCCAGAAAGCAGGTAGAACAACTTTTGTGGTGTCTTTCAGATGCCTACCAAGGTAGTGTAAAAACTACAAGGAGAACTCCTGTCTGGCACCTTCCGTGGTGGAGTTGTGCATGGGGTGTGTTTGGAACATTTTGTCACCGGCCGAGTCCAAAATTCAGCGTTTCCCCATCTCAGCCCAGAAAGCAGGTACAACAACTTTTGTGGTGTCTTTCAGATGCCTACCAAGGTAGTGTAAAAACTACCAAAAGAATTCGTTCCTGGCACCTTCCGTGGTGGAGTTGTGCATGGGTTGTGTTTGGAACATTTTGTCACCAGCCGAGTCCAAAATTCAGCGTTTCCCCATCTCAGCCCACAAAGCAGGTAGAACAACTTTTGTGGTGTCTTTCAGCTGCCTACCAAGGTAGTGTAAAAACTACCAAAAGAATTCGTTCCTGGCACCTTCCGTGGTGGAGTTGTGCATGGGGTGTGTTTGGAACATTTTGTCACCAGCCGACTCCAAAATTCAGCGGTTCCCCATCTCAGCCCAGAAAGCAGGTAGAACAACTTTTGTGGTGTCTTTCAGATGCCTGCCAAGGTAGTGCAAAAACTACCAGGAGAACTCCTGTCTGGCACCTTCCCCGGTGGAGTTGTGCATGGGGTGTGTTTGGAACATTTTGTCACCGGCCGACTCCAAAATTCAGCGTTTCCCCATCTCAGCCCAGAAAGCAGGTAGAACAACTTTTGTGGTGTCTTTCAGATGCCTACCAAGGTAGTGTAAAAACTACCAAAAGAATTCGTTCCTGGCACCTTCCGTGGTGGAGTTGTGCATGGGGTGTGTTTGGAACATTTTGTCACCAGCCGACTCCAAAATTCAGCGTTTCCCCATCTCAGCCCAGAAAGCAGGTACAACAACTTTTGTTGTGCCTTTCAGCTGCCTACCAAGGTAGTGTAAAAACTACCAGGAGAACTCCTGTCTGGCACCTTCCGTGGTGGAGTTGTGCATGGGGTGTGTTTGGAACATTTTGTCACCGGCCGACTCCAAAATTCAGCGGTTCCCCATCTCAGCCCAGAAAGCAGGTAGAACAACTTTTGTGGTGTCTTTCAAATGCCTACCAAGGTAGTGTAAAAACTACCAGGAGAACTCCTGTCTGGCACCTTCCGTGGTGGAGTTGTGCATGGGGTGTGTTTGGAACATTTTGTCACCGGCCGAGTCCAAAATTCAGCGATTCCCCATCTCAGCCCAGAAAGCAGGTAGAACAACTTTTGTGGTGCCTTTCAGCTGCCTACCAAGGTAGTGTAAAAACTACCAGGAGAACTCCTGTCTGGCACCTTCCCCGGTGGAGTTGTGCATGGGGTGTGTTTGGAACATTTTGTCACCGGCCGACTCCAAAATTCAGCGGTTCCCCATCTCAGCCCAGAAAGCAGGTAGAACAAGTTTTGTGGTGTCTTTCAAATGCCTACCAAGGTAGTGTAAAAACTACCAGGAGAACTCCTGTCTGGCACCTTTCCCGGTGGAGTTGTGCATGCGGTGTGTTTGGAACATTTTGTCACCAGCCGACTCCAAAATTCAGCGGTTCCCCATCTCAGCCCAGAAAGCAGGTACAACAACTTTTGTGGTGTCTTTCTGATGCCTACCAAGGTAGTGTAAAAACTACCAACAGAATTCGTTCCTGGCACCTTCCCCGGTGGAGTTGTGCATGGGGTGTGTTTGGAACATTTTGTCACCGGCCGACTCCAAAATTCAGCGGTTCCCCATCTCAGCCCAGAAAGCAGGTAGAACAACTTTTGTGGTGTCTTTCAAATGCCTACCAAGGTAGTGTAAAAACTACCAGGAGAACTCCTGTCTGGCACCTTCCCCGGTGGAGTTGTGCATGGGGTGTGTTTGGAACATTTTGTCACCAGCCGACTCCAAAATTCAGCGTTTCCCCATCTCAGCCCAGAAAGCAGGTAGAACAACTTTTCTTGTGCCTTTCAGCTGCCTACCAAGGTAGTGTAAAAACTACCAACAGAATTCGTTCCTGGCACCTTCCCCGGTGGAGTTGTGCATGGGGTGTGTTTGGAACATTTTGTCACCAGCCGAGTCCAAAATTCAGCTATTCCCCATCTCAGCCCAGAAAGCAGGAAGAACAACTTTTGTGGTGTCTTTCAGATGCCTACCAAGGTAGTGTAAAAACTACAAGGAGAACTCCTGTCTGGCACCTTCCGTGGTGGAGTTGTGCATGGGGTGTGTTTGGAACATTTTGTCACCGGCCGAGTCCAAAATTCAGCGTTTCCCCATCTCAGCCCAGAAAGCAGGTACAACAACTTTTGTGGTGTCTTTCAGATGCCTACCAAGGTAGTGTAAAAACTACCAAAAGAATTCGTTCCTGGCACCTTCCGTGGTGGAGTTGTGCATGGGGTGTGTTTGGAACATTTTGTCACCGGCCGAGTCCAAAATTCAGCGGTTCCCCATCTCAGCCCAGAAAGCAGGTAGAACAAGTTTTGTCGTGTCTTTCAGCTGCCTACCAAGGTAGTGTAAAAACTACCAAAAGAATTCGTTCCTGGCACCTTCCGTGGTGGAGTTGTGCATGGGGTGTGTTTGGAACATTTTGTCACCAGCCGACTCCAAAATTCAGCGGTTCCCCATCTCAGCCCAGAAAGCAGGTAGAACAACTTTTGTGGTGTCTTTCAGATGCCTGCCAAGGTAGTGCAAAAACTACCAGGAAGAACTCCTGTCTGGCACCTTCCCCGGTGGAGTTGTGCATGGGGTGTGTTTGGAACATTTTGTCACCGGCCGACTCCAAAATTCAGCGTTTCCCCATCTCAGCCCAGAAAGCAGGTAGAACAACTTTTGTGGTGTCTTTCAAATGCCTACCAAGGTAGTGTAAAAACTACCAAAAGAATTCGTTCCTGGCACCTTCCGTGGTGGAGTTGTGCATGGGGTGTGTTTGGAACATTTTGTCACCAGCCGACTCCAAAATTCAGCGGTTCCCCATCTCAGCCCAGAAAGCAGGTACAACAACTTTTGTTGTGCCTTTCAGATGCCTACCAAGGTAGTGTAAAAACTACCAGGAGAACTCCTGTCTGGCACCTTCCGTGGTGGAGTTGTGCATGGGGTGTGTTTGGAACATTTTGTCACCGGCCGACTCCAAAATTCAGCGTTTCCCCATCTCAGCCCAGAAAGCAGGTACAACAACTTTTGTTGTGCCTTTCAGCTGCCTACCAAGGTAGTGTAAAAACTACCAGGAGAACTCCTGTCTGGCACCTTCCGTGGTGGAGTTGTGCATGGGGTGTGTTTGGAACATTTTGTCACCGGCCGAGTCCAAAATTCAGCGGTTCCCCATCTCAGCCCAGAAAGCAGGTAGAACAACTTTTGTGGTGTCTTTCAAATGCCTACCAAGGTAGTGTAAAAACTACCAGGAGAACTCCTGTCTGGCACCTTCCCCGGTGGAGTTGTGCATGGGGTGTGTTTGGAACATTTTGTCACCGGCCGAGTCCAAAATTCAGCGATTCCCCATCTCAGCCCAGAAAGCAGGTAGAACAACTTTTGTGGTGCCTTTCAGCTGCCTACCAAGGTAGTGTAAAAACTACCAGGAGAACTCCTGTCTGGCACCTTCCCCGGTGGAGTTGTGCATGGGGTGTGTTTGGAACATTTTGTCACCGGCCGACTCCAAAATTCAGCGGTTCCCCATCTCAGCCCAGAAAGCAGGTAGAACAAGTTTTGTGGTGTCTTTCAAATGCCTACCAAGGTAGTGTAAAAACTACCAGGAGAACTCCTGTCTGGCACCTTTCCCGGTGGAGTTGTGCATGCGGTGTGTTTGGAACATTTTGTCACCAGCCGACTCCAAAATTCAGCGGTTCCCCATCTCAGCCCAGAAAGCAGGTACAACAACTTTTGTGGTGTCTTTCTGATGCCTACCAAGGTAGTGTAAAAACTACCAACAGAATTCGTTCCTGGCACCTTCCCCGGTGGAGTTGTGCATGGGGTGTGTTTGGAACATTTTGTCACCGGCCGACTCCAAAATTCAGCGGTTCCCCATCTCAGCCCAGAAAGCAGGTAGAACAACTTTTGTGGTGTCTTTCAAATGCCTACCAAGGTAGTGTAAAAACTACCAGGAGAACTCCTGTCTGGCACCTTCCCCGGTGGAGTTGTGCATGGGGTGTGTTTGGAACATTTTGTCACCAGCCGACTCCAAAATTCAGCGTTTCCCCATCTCAGCCCAGAAAGCAGGTAGAACAACTTTTCTTGTGCCTTTCAGCTGCCTACCAAGGTAGTGTAAAAACTACCAACAGAATTCGTTCCTGGCACCTTCCCCGGTGGAGTTGTGCATGGGGTGTGTTTGGAACATTTTGTCACCAGCCGAGTCCAAAATTCAGCTATTCCCCATCTCAGCCCAGAAAGCAGGAAGAACAACTTTTGTGGTGTCTTTCAGATGCCTACCAAGGTAGTGTAAAAACTACAAGGAGAACTCCTGTCTGGCACCTTCCGTGGTGGAGTTGTGCATGGGGTGTGTTTGGAACATTTTGTCACCGGCCGAGTCCAAAATTCAGCGTTTCCCCATCTCAGCCCAGAAAGCAGGTACAACAACTTTTGTGGTGTCTTTCAGATGCCTACCAAGGTAGTGTAAAAACTACCAACAGAATTCGTTCCTGGCACCTTCCGTGGTGGAGTTGTGCATGGGGTGTGTTTGGAACATTTTGTCACCGGCCGAGTCCAAAATTCAGCGGTTCCCCATCTCAGCCCAGAAAGCAGGTAGAACAAGTTTTGTCGTGTCTTTCAGCTGCCTACCAAGGTAGTGTAAAAACTACCAAAAGAATTCGTTCCTGGCACCTTCCGTGGTGGAGTTGTGCATGGGGTGTGTTTGGAACATTTTGTCACCAGCCGACTCCAAAATTCAGCGGTTCCCCATCTCAGCCCAGAAAGCAGGTAGAACAACTTTTGTGGTGTCTTTCAGATGCCTGCCAAGGTAGTGCAAAAACTACCAGGAAGAACTCCTGTCTGGCACCTTCCCCGGTGGAGTTGTGCATGGGGTGTGTTTGGAACATTTTGTCACCGGCCGACTCCAAAATTCAGCGTTTCCCCATCTCAGCCCAGAAAGCAGGTAGAACAACTTTTGTGGTGTCTTTCAGATGCCTACCAAGGTAGTGTAAAAACTACCAAAAGAATTCGTTCCTGGCACCTTCCGTGGTGGAGTTGTGCATGGGGTGTGTTTGGAACATTTTGTCACCAGCCGACTCCAAAATTCAGCGGTTCCCCATCTCAGCCCAGAAAGCAGGTACAACAACTTTTGTTGTGCCTTTCAGCTGCCTACCAAGGTAGTGTAAAAACTACCAGGAGAACTCCTGTCTGGCACCTTCCGTGGTGGAGTTGTGCATGGGGTGTGTTTGGAACATTTTGTCACCGGCCGACTCCAAAATTCAGCGGTTCCCCATCTCAGCCCAGAAAGCAGGTAGAACAACTTTTGTGGTGTCTTTCAAATGCCTACCAAGGTAGTGTAAAAACTACCAGGAGAACTCCTGTCTGGCACCTTCCGTGGTGGAGTTGTGCATGGGGTGTGTTTGGAACATTTTGTCACCGGCCGAGTCCAAAATTCAGCGATTCCCCATCTCAGCCCAGAAAGCAGGTAGAACAACTTTTGTGGTGCCTTTCAGCTGCCTACCAAGGTAGTGTAAAAACTACCAGGAGAACTCCTGTCTGGCACCTTCCCCGGTGGAGTTGTGCATGGGGTGTGTTTGGAACATTTTGTCACCGGCCGAGTCCAAAATTCAGCGATTCCCCATCTCAGCCCAGAAAGCAGGTAGAACAACTTTTGTGGTGTCTTTCAGATGCCTACCAAGGTAGTGTAAAAACTACTAAGAGAACTCCTGTCTGGCACCTTCCGTGGTGGAGTTGTGCATGGGGTGGTTTTGGAACATTTTGTCACCAGCCGACTCCAAAATTCAGCGTTTCCCCATCTCAGCCCAGAAAGCAGGTACAACAACTTTTGTGGTGTCTTTCAAATGCCTACCAAGGTAGTGTAAAAACTACCAGGAGAACTCCTGTCTGGCACCTTCCGTGGTGGAGTTGTGCATGGGGTGTGTTTTGAACATTTTGTCACCGGCCGACTCCAAAATTCAGCGGTTCCCCATCTCAGCCCAGAAAGCAGGTAGAACAACTTTTGTGGTGTCTTTCAAATGCCTACCAAGGTAGTGTAAAAACTACCAGGAGAACTCCTGTCTGGCACCTTCCGTGGTGGAGTTGTGCATGGGGTGTGTTTTGAACATTTTGTCACCGGCCGAGTCCAAAATTCAGCGTTTCCCCATCTCAGCCCAGAAAGCAGGTAGAACAACTTTTGTGGTGCCTTTCAGCTGCCTACCAAGGTAGTGTAAAAACTACTAAGAGAACTCCTGTCTGGCACCTTCCCCGGTGGAGTTGTGCATGGGGTGTGTTTGGAACATTTTGTCACCGGCCGAGTCCAAAATTCAGCGATTGCCCATCTCAGCCCACAAAGCAGGTACAACAACTTCTGTGGTGTCTTTCAGATGCCTACCAAGGTAGTGTAAAAACTACCAGGAGAACTCCTGTCTGGCACCTTCCCCGGTGGAGTTGTGCATGGGGTGTGTTTGGAACATTTTGTCACCGGCCGAGTCCAAAATTCAGCGGTTCCCCATCTCAGCCCAGAAAGCAGGTAGAACAACTTTTGTGGTGCCTTTCAGCTGCCTACCAAGGTAGTGTAAAAACTACCAAGAGAACTCCTTTCTGGCACCTTCCCCGGTGGAGTTGTGCATGGGGTGTGTTTGGAACATTTTGTCACCGGCCGACTCCAAAATTCAGCGGTTCCCCATCTCAGCCCACAAAGCAGGTACAACAACTTTTCTTGTGCCTTTCAGCTGCCTACCAAGGTAGTGTAAAAACTACCAAATAATTCGTTCCTGGCACCTTCCCCGGTGGAGTTGTGCATGGGGTGTGTTTGGAACATTTTGTCACCGGCCGACTCCAAAATTCAGCGGTTCCCCATCTCAGCCCAGAAAGCAGGTAGAAGAAGTTTTGTGGTGTCTTTCAAATGCCTACCAAGGTAGTGTAAAAACTACCAGGAGAACTCCTGTCTGGCACCTTCCCCGGTGGAGTTGTACATGGGGTGTGTTTGGAACATTTTGTCACCAGCCGACTCCAAAATTCAGCGGTTCCCCATCTCAGCCCAGAAAGCAGGTAGAACAACTTTTGTGGTGCCTTTCAAATGCCTACCAAGGTAGTGTAAAAACTACCAGGAGAACTCCTGTCTGGCACCTTCCCCGGTGGAGTTGTGCATGGGGTGTGTTTAGAACATTTTGTCACCAGCCGACTCCAAAATTCAGCGTTTCCCCATCTCAGCCCAGAAAGCAGGTAGAACAACTTTTGTGGTGTCTTTCAGATGCCTACCAAGGTAGTGTAAAAACTACCAGGAGAACTCCTGTCTGGCACCTTCCCCGGTGGAGTTGTGCATGGGGTGTGTTTGGAACATTTTGTCACCAGCCGAGTCCAAAATTCAGCGTTTCCCCATCTCAGCCCAGAAAGCAGGTAGAACAACTTTTGTGGTGTCTTTCAGATGCCTACCAAGGTAGTGTAAAAACTACCAAGAGAACTCCTGTCTGGCACCTTCCGTGGTGGAGTTGTGCATGGGGTGTGTTTGGAACATTTTGTCACCAGCCGAGTCCAAAATTCAGCGTTTCCCCATCTCAGCCCAGAAAGCAGGTAGAACAAGTTTTGTGGTGCCTTTCAGCTGCCTACCAAGGTAGTGTAAAAACTACCAAGAGAACTCCTGTCTGGCACCTTCCCCGGTGAAGTTGTGCATGCGGTGTGTTTGGAACATTTTGTCACCAGCCGACTCCAAAATTCAGCGGTTCCCCATCTCAGCCCACAAAGCAGGTACAACAACTTTTCTTGTGCCTTTCAGATGCCTACCAAGGTAGTGTAAAAACTACCAACAGAATTCGTTCCTGGCACCTTCCCCGGTGGAGTTGTGCATGGGATGTGTTTGGAACATTTTGTCACCGGCCGAGTCCAAAATTCAGCGGTTCCCCATCTCAGCCCAGAAAGCAGGTACAACAACTTTTGTGGTGTCTTTCAGATGCCTACCGGAGCAATGTAAAAACTACCAGGAGAACTCCTGTCTGGCACCTTCCCCGGTGGAGTTGTGCAGGGGGTGTGTTTGGAACATTTTGTCAACGGCCGACTCCAAAATTCAGCGGTTCCCCATCTCAGCCCAGAAAGCAGGTAGAACAACTTTTGTGGTGTCTTTCAGATGCCTACCAAGGTAGTGTAAAAACTACCAGGAAGAACTCCTGTCTGGCACCTTCCCCGGTGGAGTTGTGCATGGGGTGTGTTTGGAACATTTTGTCACCGGCCGACTCCAAAATTCAGCGTTTCCCCATCTCAGCCCAGAAAGCAGGTAGAACAACTTTTGTGGCGTCTTTCAGATGCCTACCAAGGTAGTGTAAAAACTATCAAGAGAACTCCTGTCTGGCACCTTCCCCGGTGGAGTTGTGCATGGGGTGTGTTTGGAACATTTTGTCACCAGCCGACTCCAAAATTCAGCGGTTCCCCATCTCAGCCCAGAAAGCAGGTACAACAACTTTTGTGGTGTCTTTCTGATGCCTACCAAGGTAGTGTAAAAACTACCAACAGAATTCGTTCCTGGCACCTTCCCCGGTGGAGTTGTGCATGGGGTGTGTTTGGAACATTTTGTCACCGGCCGACTCCAAAATTCAGCGGTTCCCCATCTCAGCCCAGAAAGCAGGTAGAACAACTTTTGTGGTGTCTTTCAAATGCCTACCAAGGTAGTGTAAAAACTACCAGGAGAACTCCTGTCTGGCACCTTCCCCGGTGGAGTTGTGCATGGGGTGTGTTTGGAACATTTTGTCACCAGCCGACTCCAAAATTCAGCGTTTCCCCATCTCAGCCCAGAAAGCAGGTAGAACAACTTTTCTTGTGCCTTTCAGCTGCCTACCAAGGTAGTGTAAAAACTACCAACAGAATTCGTTCCTGGCACCTTCCCCGGTGGAGTTGTGCATGGGGTGTGTTTGGAACATTTTGTCACCAGCCGAGTCCAAAATTCAGCTATTCCCCATCTCAGCCCAGAAAGCAGGAAGAACAACTTTTGTGGTGTCTTTCAGATGCCTACCAAGGTAGTGTAAAAACTACAAGGAGAACTCCTGTCTGGCACCTTCCGTGGTGGAGTTGTGCATGGGGTGTGTTTGGAACATTTTGTCACCGGCCGAGTCCAAAATTCAGCGTTTCCCCATCTCAGCCCAGAAAGCAGGTACAACAACTTTTGTGGTGTCTTTCAGATGCCTACCAAGGTAGTGTAAAAACTACCAAAAGAATTCGTTCCTGGCACCTTCCGTGGTGGAGTTGTGCATGGGGTGTGTTTGGAACATTTTGTCACCGGCCGAGTCCAAAATTCAGCGGTTCCCCATCTCAGCCCAGAAAGCAGGTAGAACAAGTTTTGTCGTGTCTTTCAGCTGCCTACCAAGGTAGTGTAAAAACTACCAAAAGAATTCGTTCCTGGCACCTTCCGTGGTGGAGTTGTGCATGGGGTGTGTTTGGAACATTTTGTCACCAGCCGACTCCAAAATTCAGCGGTTCCCCATCTCAGCCCAGAAAGCAGGTACAACAACTTTTGTGGTGTCTTTCAGATGCCTGCCAAGGTAGTGCAAAAACTACCAGGAAGAACTCCTGTCTGGCACCTTCCCCGGTGGAGTTGTGCATGGGGTGTGTTTGGAACATTTTGTCACCGGCCGACTCCAAAATTCAGCGTTTCCCCATCTCAGCCCAGAAAGCAGGTAGAACAACTTTTGTGGTGTCTTTCAGATGCCTACCAAGGTAGTGTAAAAACTACCAAAAGAATTCGTTCCTGGCACCTTCCGTGGTGGAGTTGTGCATGGGGTGTGTTTGGAACATTTTGTCACCAGCCGACTCCAAAATTCAGCGGTTCCCCATCTCAGCCCAGAAAGCAGGTACAACAACTTTTGTTGTGCCTTTCAGCTGCCTACCAAGGTAGTGTAAAAACTACCAGGAGAACTCCTGTCTGGCACCTTCCGTGGTGGAGTTGTGCATGGGGTGTGTTTGGAACATTTTGTCACCGGCCGACTCCAAAATTCAGCGGTTCCCCATCTCAGCCCAGAAAGCAGGTAGAACAACTTTTGTGGTGTCTTTCAAATGCCTACCAAGGTAGTGTAAAAACTACCAGGAGAACTCCTGTCTGGTACCTTCCGTGGTGGAGTTGTGCATGGGGTGTGTTTGGAACATTTTGTCACCGGCCGAGTCCAAAATTCAGCGATTCCCCATCTCAGCCCAGAAAGCAGGTAGAACAACTTTTGTGGTGCCTTTCAGCTGCCTACCAAGGTAGTGTAAAAACTACCAGGAGAACTCCTGTCTGGCACCTTCCCCGGTGGAGTTGTGCATGGGGTGTGTTTGGAACATTTTGTCACCGGCCGAGTCCAAAATTCAGCGATTCCCCATCTCAGCCCAGAAAGCAGGTAGAACAACTTTTGTGGTGTCTTTCAGATGCCTACCAAGGTAGTGTAAAAACTACTAAGAGAACTCCTGTCTGGCACCTTCCGTGGTGGAGTTGTGCATGGGTGGTTTTGGAACATTTTGTCACCAGCCGACTCCAAAATTCAGCGGTTCCCCATCTCAGCCCAGAAAGCAGGTACAACAACTTTTGTGGTGTCTTTCAAATGCCTACCAAGGTAGTGTAAAAACTACCAGGAGAACTCCTGTCTGGCACCTTCCGTGGTGGAGTTGTGCATGGGGTGTGTTTTGAACATTTTGTCACCGGCCGACTCCAAAATTCAGCGGTTCCCCATCTCAGCCCAGAAAGCAGGTAGAACAACTTTTGTGGTGTCTTTCAAATGCCTACCAAGGTAGTGTAAAAACTACCAGGAGAACTCCTGTCTGGCACCTTCCGTGGTGGAGTTGTGCATGGGGTGTGTTTTGAACATTTTGTCACCGGCCGAGTCCAAAATTCAGCGTTTCCCCATCTCAGCCCAGAAAGCAGGTAGAACAACTTTTGTGGTGCCTTTCAGCTGCCTACCAAGGTAGTGTAAAAACTACTAAGAGAACTCCTGTCTGGCACCTTCCCCGGTGGAGTTGTGCATGGGGTGTGTTTGGAACATTTTGTCACCGGCCGAGTCCAAAATTCAGCGATTGCCCATCTCAGCCCACAAAGCAGGTACAACAACTTCTGTGGTGTCTTTCAGATGCCTACCAAGGTAGTGTAAAAACTACCAGGAGAACTCCTGTCTGGCACCTTCCCCGGTGGAGTTGTGCATGGGGTGTGTTTGGAACATTTTGTCACCGGCCGAGTCCAAAATTCAGCGGTTCCCCATCTCAGCCCAGAAAGCAGGTAGAACAACTTTTGTGGTGCCTTTCAGCTGCCTACCAAGGTAGTGTAAAAACTACCAAGAGAACTCCTTTCTGGCACCTTCCCCGGTGGAGTTGTGCATGGGGTGTGTTTGGAACATTTTGTCACCGGCCGACTCCAAAATTCAGCGGTTCCCCATCTCAGCCCACAAAGCAGGTAGAACAACTTTTCTTGTGCCTTTCAGCTGCCTACCAAGGTAGTGTAAAAACTACCAAATAATTCGTTCCTGGCACCTTCCCCGGTGGAGTTGTGCATGGGGTGTGTTTGGAACATTTTGTCACCGGCCGACTCCAAAATTCAGCGGTTCCCCATCTCAGCCCAGAAAGCAGGTAGAAGAAGTTTTGTGGTGTCTTTCAAATGCCTACCAAGGTAGTGTAAAAACTACCAGGAGAACTCCTGTCTGGCACCTTCCCCGGTGGAGTTGTACATGGGGTGTGTTTGGAACATTTTGTCACCAGCCGACTCCAAAATTCAGCGGTTCCCCATCTCAGCCCAGAAAGCAGGTAGAACAACTTTTGTGGTGCCTTTCAAATGCCTACCAAGGTAGTGTAAAAACTACCAGGAGAACTCCTGTCTGGCACCTTCCCCGGTGGAGTTGTGCATGGGGTGTGTTTAGAACATTTTGTCACCAGCCGACTCCAAAATTCAGCGTTTCCCCATCTCAGCCCAGAAAGCAGGTAGAACAACTTTTGTGGTGTCTTTCAGATGCCTACCAAGGTAGTGTAAAAACTACCAGGAGAACTCCTGTCTGGCACCTTCCCCGGTGGAGTTGTGCATGGGGTGTGTTTGGAACATTTTGTCACCAGCCGAGTCCAAAATTCAGCGTTTCCCCATCTCAGCCCAGAAAGCAGGTAGAACAACTTTTGTGGTGTCTTTCAGATGCCTACCAAGGTAGTGTAAAAACTACCAAGAGAACTCCTGTCTGGCACCTTCCCCGGTGGAGTTGTGCATGGGGTGTGTTTGGAACATTTTGTCACCAGCCGAGTCCAAAATTCAGCGTTTCCCCATCTCAGCCCAGAAAGCAGGTAGAACAAGTTTTGTGGTGCCTTTCAGCTGCCTACCAAGGTAGTGTAAAAACTACCAGGAAGAACTCCTGTCTGGCACCTTCCCCGGTGGAGTTGTGCATGGGGTGTGTTTGGAACATTTTGTCACCGGCCGACTCCAAAATTCAGCGTTTCCCCATCTCAGCCCAGAAAGCAGGTAGAACAACTTTTGTGGTGTCTTTCAGATGCCTACCAAGGTAGTGTAAAAACTATCAAGAGAACTCCTGTCTGGCACCTTCCCCGGTGGAGTTGTGCATGGGGTGTGTTTGGAACATTTTGTCACCAGCCGACTCCAAAATTCAGCGGTTCCCCATCTCAGCCCAGAAAGCAGGTACAACAACTTTTGCTGTGCCTTTCAGCTGCCTACCAAGGTAGTGTAAAAACTACCAGGAGAACTCCTGTCTGGCACCTTCCCCGGTGGAGTTGTGCATGGGGTGTGTTTGGAACATTTTGTCACCGGCCGACTCCAAAATTCAGCGTTTCCCCATCTCAGCCCAGAAAGCAGGTAGAACAACTTTTGTGGTGTCTTTCAGATGCCTACCAAGGTAGTGTAAAAACTACTAAGAGAACTCCTGTCTGGCACCTTCCCCGGTGGAGTTGTGCATGGGGTGTGTTTGGAACATTTTGTCAACGGCCGAGTCCAAAATTCAGCAGTTCCCCATCTCAGCCCAGAAAGCAGGTAGAACAACTTTTGTGGTGTCTTTCAGATGCCTACCGGAGCAATGTAAAAACTACCAGGAGAACTCCTGTCTGGCACCTTCCCCGGTGGAGTTGTGCAGGGGGTGTGTTTGGAACATTTTGTCACCGGCCGAGTCCAAAATTCAGCGGTTCCCCATCTCAGCCCACAAAGCAGGTAGAACAACTTTTGTGGTATCTTTCAGATGCCTACCAAGGTAGTGTAAAAACTACCAAGAGAACTCCTGTCTGGCACCTTCCGTGGTGGAGTTGTGCATGGGGTGTGTTTGGAACATTTTGTCACCAGCCGAGTCCAAAATTCAGCGTTTCCCCATCTCAGCCCAGAAAGCAGGTAGAACAACTTTTGTGGTGTCTTTCAAATGCCTACCAAGGTAGTGTAAAAACTACCAGGAGAACTCCTGTCTGGCACCTTCCCCGGTGGAGTTGTGCATGGGGTGTGTTTGGAACATTTTGTCACCGGCCGAGTCCAAAATTCAGCGGTTCCCCATCTCAGCCCAGAAAGCAGGTAGAACAACTTTTGTGGTGCCTTTCAGCTGCCTACCAAGGTAGTGTAAAAACTACCAAGAGAACTCCTTTCTGGCACCTTCCCCGGTGGAGTTGTGCATGGGGTGTGTTTGGAACATTTTGTCACCGGCCGACTCCAAAATTCAGCGGTTCCCCATCTCAGCCCACAAAGCAGGTACAACAACTTTTCTTGTGCCTTTCAGCTGCCTACCAAGGTAGTGTAAAAACTACCAAATAATTCGTTCCTGGCACCTTCCCCGGTGGAGTTGTGCATGGGGTGTGTTTGGAACATTTTGTCACCGGCCGACTCCAAAATTCAGCGGTTCCCCATCTCAGCCCAGAAAGCAGGTAGAAGAAGTTTTGTGGTGTCTTTCAAATGCCTACCAAGGTAGTGTAAAAACTACCAGGAGAACTCCTGTCTGGCACCTTCCCCGGTGGAGTTGTACATGGGGTGTGTTTGGAACATTTTGTCACCAGCCGACTCCAAAATTCAGCGGTTCCCCATCTCAGCCCAGAAAGCAGGTAGAACAACTTTTGTGGTGCCTTTCAAATGCCTACCAAGGTAGTGTAAAAACTACCAAGAGAACTCCTGTCTGGCACCTTCCCCGGTGAAGTTGTGCATGCGGTGTGTTTGGAACATTTTGTCACCAGCCGAGTCCAAAATTCAGCGGTTCCCCATCTCAGCCCACAAAGCAGGTACAACAACTTTTCTTGTGCCTTTCAGCTGCCTACCAAGGTAGTGTAAAAACTACCAACAGAATTCGTTCCTGGCACCTTCCCCGGTGGAGTTGTGCATGGGATGTGTTTGGAACATTTTGTCACCGGCCGACTCCAAAATTCAGCGGTTCCCCATCTCAGCCCAGAAAGCAGGTACAACAACTTTTGTGGTGTCTTTCAGATGCCTACCGGAGCAATGTAAAAACTACCAGGAGAACTCCTGTCTGGCACCTTCCCCGGTGGAGTTGTGCAGGGGGTGTGTTTGGAACATTTTGTCAACGGCCGACTCCAAAATTCAGCGGTTCCCCATCTCAGCCCAGAAAGCAGGTAGAACAACTTTTGTGGTGTCTTTCAGATGCCTACCAAGGTAGTGTAAAAACTACCAGGAAGAACTCCTGTCTGGCACCTTCCCCGGTGGAGTTGTGCATGGGGTGTGTTTGGAACATTTTGTCACCGGCCGACTCCAAAATTCAGCGTTTCCCCATCTCAGCCCAGAAAGCAGGTAGAACAACTTTTGTGGTGTCTTTCAGATGCCTACCAAGGTAGTGTAAAAACTATCAAGAGAACTCCTGTCTGGCACCTTCCCCGGTGGAGTTGTGCATGGGGTGTGTTTGGAACATTTTGTCACCAGCCGACTCCAAAATTCAGCGGTTCCCCATCTCAGCCCAGAAAGCAGGTACAACAACTTTTGCTGTGCCTTTCAGCTGCCTACCATGGTAGTGTAAAAACTACCAGGAGAACTCCTGTCTGGCACCTTCCCCGGTGGAGTTGTGCATGGGGTGTGTTTGGAACATTTTGTCACCGGCCGACTCCAAAATTCAGCGTTTCCCCATCTCAGCCCAGAAAGCAGGTAGAACAACTTTTGTGGTGTCTTTCAGATGCCTACCAAGGTAGTGTAAAAACTACTAAGAGAACTCCTGTCTGGCACCTTCCCCGGTGGAGTTGTGCATGGGGTGTGTTTGGAACATTTTGTCAACGGCCGAGTCCAAAATTCAGCAGTTCCCCATCTCAGCCCAGAAAGCAGGTAGAACAACTTTTGTGGTGTCTTTCAGATGCCTACCGGAGCAATGTAAAAACTACCAGGAGAACTCCTGTCTGGCACCTTCCCCGGTGGAGTTGTGCAGGGGGTGTGTTTGGAACATTTTGTCACCGGCCGAGTCCAAAATTCAGCGGTTCCCCATCTCAGCCCACAAAGCAGGTAGAACAACTTTTGTGGTATCTTTCAGATGCCTACCAAGGTAGTGTAAAAACTACCAAGAGAACTCCTGTCTGGCACCTTCCGTGGTGGAGTTGTGCATGGGGTGTGTTTGGAACATTTTGTCACCAGCCGAGTCCAAAATTCAGCGTTTCCCCATCTCAGCCCAGAAAGCAGGTAGAACAACTTTTGTGGTGTCTTTCAAATGCCTACCAAGGTAGTGTAAAAACTACCAGGAGAACTCCTGCCTGGCACCTTCCGTGGTGGAGTTGTGCATGGGGTGTGTTTTGAACATTTTGTCACCGGCCGACTCCAAAATTCAGCGGTTCCCCATCTCAGCCCAGAAAGCAGGTAGAACAACTTTTGTGGTGTCTTTCAAATGCCTACCAAGGTAGTGTAAAAACTACCAGGAGAACTCCTGTCTGGCACCTTCCGTGGTGGAGTTGTGCATGGGGTGTGTTTTGAACATTTTGTCACCGGCCGAGTCCAAAATTCAGCGTTTCCCCATCTCAGCCCAGAAAGCAGGTAGAACAACTTTTGTGGTGCCTTTCAGCTGCCTACCAAGGTAGTGTAAAAACTACTAAGAGAACTCCTGTCTGGCACCTTCCCCGGTGGAGTTTTGCATGGGGTGTGTTTGGAACATTTTGTCACCGGCCGAGTCCAAAATTCAGCGATTCCCCATCTCAGCCCAGAAAGCAGGTAGAACAACTTCTGTGGTGTCTTTCAGATGCCTACCAAGGTAGTGTAAAAACTACCAGGAGAACTCCTGTCTGGCACCTTCCCCGGTGGAGTTGTGCATGGGGTGTGTTTGGAACATTTTGTCACCGGCCGAGTCCAAAATTCAGCGGTTCCCCATCTCAGCCCAGAAAGCAGGTAGAACAACTTTTGTGGTGTCTTTCAGATGCCTACCGGAGCAATGTAAAAACTACCAGGAGAACTCCTGTCTGGCACCTTCCCCGGTGGAGTTGTGCATGGGGTGTGTTTGGAACATTTTGTCACCGGCCGAGTCCAAAATTCAGCGGTTCCCCATCTCAGCCCAGAAAGCAGGTAGAACATCTTTTGTGGTATCTTTCAGATGCCTACCGGAGCAATGTAAAAACTACCAGGAGAACTCCTGTCTGGCACCTTCCCCGGTGGAGTTGTGCATGGGGTGTGTTTGGAACATTTTGTCAACGGCCGACTCCAAAATTCAGCGGTTCCCCATCTCAGCCCACAAAGCAGGTACAACAACTTTTCTTGTGCCTTTCAGCTGCCTACCAAGGTAGTGTAAAAACTATCAAGAGAACTCCTGTCTGGCACCTTCCCCGGTGGAGTTGTGCATGGGGTGTGTTTGGAACATTTTGTCACCAGCCGAGTCCAAAATTCAGCGTTTCCCCATCTCAGCCCAGAAAGCAGGTAGAACAACTTTTGTGGTGTCTTTCAGCTGCCTACCAAGGTAGTGTAAAAACTACTAAGAGAACTCCTGTCTGGCACCTTCCCCGGTGGAGTTGTGCATGGGGTGTGTTTGGAACATTTTGTCACCGGCCGACTCCAAAATTCAGCGGTTCCCCATCTCAGCCCACAAAGCAGGTAGAACAACTTTTCTGGTGTCTTTCAGATGCCTACCAAGGTAGTGTAAAAACTACCAGGAGAACTCCTGTCTGGCACCTTCCGTGGTGGAGTTGTGCATGGGGTGTGTTTGGAACATTTTGTCAACGGCCGAGTCCAAAATTCAGCGGTTCCCCATCTCAGCCCAGAAAGCAGGTAGAACAACTTTTGTGGTGTCTTTCAGATGCCTACCAAGGTAGTGTAAAAACTACCAGGAGAACTCCTGTCTGGCACCTTCCGTGGTGGAGTTGTGCATGGGGTGTGTTTTGAACATTTTGTCACCGGCCGAGTCCAAAATTCAGCGTTTCCCCATCTCAGCCCAGAAAGCAGGTAGAACAACTTTTGTGGTGCCTTTCAGCTGCCTACCAAGGTAGTGTAAAAACTACTAAGAGAACTCCTGTCTGGCACCTTCCGTGGTGGAGTTTTGCATGGGGTGTGTTTGGAACATTTTGTCACCGGCCGAGTCCAAAATTCAGCGATTCCCCATCTCAGCCCAGAAAGCAGGTAGAACAACTTCTGTGGTGTCTTTCAGATGCCTACCAAGGTAGTGTAAAAACTACCAGGAGAACTCCTGTCTGGCACCTTCCCCGGTGGAGTTGTGCATGGGGTGTGTTTGGAACATTTTGTCAACGGCCGACTCCAAAATTCAGCGGTTCCCCATCTCAGCCCAGAAAGCAGGTAGAACAACTTTTGTGGTGTCTTTCAGATGCCTACCGGAGCAATGTAAAAACTACCAGGAGAACTCCTGTCTGGCACCTTCCCCGGTGGAGTTGTGCATGGGGTGTTTTTGGAACATTTTGTCACCGGCCGAGTCCAA
The DNA here is from genome assembly GCF_023634085.1 of Falco cherrug. Classification (NCBI taxonomy): domain Eukaryota; kingdom Metazoa; phylum Chordata; class Aves; order Falconiformes; family Falconidae; genus Falco; species Falco cherrug. Next base: position 566,997 of record NW_026599486.1, read on the forward strand.
AATTCAGCGGTTCCCCATCTCAGCCCAGAAAGCAGGTAGAACATCTTTTGTGGTATCTTTCAGATGCCTACCGGAGCAATGTAAAAACTACCAGGAGAACTCCTGTCTGGCACCTTCCCCGGTGGAGTTGTGCATGGGGTGTGTTTGGAACATTTTGTCAACGGCCGACTCCAAAATTCAGCGGTTCCCCATCTCAGCCCACAAAGCAGGTACAACAACTTTTCTTGTGCCTTTCAGCTGCCTACCAAGGTAGTGTAAAAACTATCAAGAGAACTCCTGTCTGGCACCTTCCCCGGTGGAGTTGTGCATGGGGTGTGTTTGGAACATTTTGTCACCAGCCGAGTCCAAAATTCAGCGTTTCCCCATCTCAGCCCAGAAAGCAGGTAGAACAACTTTTGTGGTGTCTTTCAGATGCCTACCAAGGTAGTGTAAAAACTACCAGGAGAACTCCTGTCTGGCACCTTCCCCGGTGGAGTTGTGCATGGGGTGTGTTTGGAACATTTTGTCACCGGCCGAGTCCAAAATTCAGCGATTCCCCATCTCAGCCCAGAAAGCAGGTAGAACAACTTTTGTGGTGTCTTTCAGATGCCTACCAAGGTAGTGTAAAAACTACCAGGAGAACTCCTGTCTGGCACCTTCCGTGGTGGAGTTGTGCATGGGGTGTGTTTGGAACATTTTGTCACCGGCCGAGTCCAAAATTCAGCAGTTCCCCATCTCAGCCCAGAAAGCAGGTAGAACAACTTTTGTGGTGCCTTTCAGCTGCCTACCAAGGTAGTGTAAAAACTACCAAGAGAACTCCTGTCTGGCACCTTCCCCGGTGGAGTTGTGCATGGGGTGTGTTTGGAACATTTTGTCAACGGCCGACTCCAAAATTCAGCTGTTCCCCATCTCAGCCCAGAAAGCAGGTAGAACAACTTTTGTGGTGTCTTTCAGATGCCTACCGGAGCAATGTAAAAACTACCAGGAGAACTCCTGTCTGGCACCTTCCCCGGTGGAGTTGTGCAGGGGGTGTGTTTGGAACATTTTGTCACCAGCCGACTCCAAAATTCAGCGGTTCCCCATCTCAGCCCAGAAAGCAGGTAGAACAACTTTTGTGGTGTCTTTCAGCTGCCTACCAAGGTAGTGTAAAAACTACCAAGAGAACTCCTGTCTGGCACCTTCCCCGGTGGAGTTGTGCATGGGGTGTGTTTGGAACATTTTGTCAACGGCCGACTCCAAAATTCAGCGGTTCCCCATCTCAGCCCAGAAAGCAGGTAGAACAACTTTTGTGGTGTCTTTCAGATGCCTACCGGAGCAATGTAAAAACTACCAGGAGAACTCCTGTCTGGCACCTTCCCCGGTGGAGTTGTGCAGGGGGTGTGTTTGGAACATTTTGTCAACGGCCGTGTCCAAAATTCAGCGGTTCCCCATCTCAGCCCAGAAAGCAGGTAGAACATCTTTTGTGGTATCTTTCAGATGCCTACCGGAGCAATGTAAAAACTAACAGGAGAACTCCTGTCTGGCACCTTCCCCGGTGGAGTTGTGCAGGGGGTGTGTTTGGAACATTTTGTCACCAGCCGAGTCCAAAATTCAGCGGTTCCCCATCTCAGCCCAGAAAGCAGGTAGAACAACTTTTGTGGTGCCTTTCAGATGCCTACCAAGGTAGTGTAAAAACTACCAACAGAATTCGTTCCTGGCACCTTCCCCGGTGGAGTTGTGCATGGGGTGTGTTTGGAACATTTTGTCACCAGCCGAGTCCAAAAATCAGCGTTTCCCCATCTCAGCCCAGAAAGCAGGTAGAACAACTTTTGTGGTGTCTTTCAGATACCTACCAAGGTAGTGTAAAAACTACTAAGAGAACTCCTGTCTGGCACCTTCCCCGGTGGAGTTGTGCATGGGGTGTGTTTGGAACATTTTGTCAACGGCCGAGTCCAAAATTCAGCGATTCCCCATCTCAGCCCAGAAAGCAGGTAGAACAACTTTTGTGGTGCCTTTCAGATGCCTACCAAGGTAGTGTAAAAACTACCAAGAGAACTCCTGTCTGGCACCTTCCCCGGTGGAGTTGTGCATGGGGTGTGTTTGGAACATTTTGTCACCGGCCGAGTCCAAAATTCAGCGTTTCCCCATCTCAGCCCAGAAAGCAGGTAGAACAACTTTTGTGGTGTCTTTCAGATGCCTACCGGAGCAATGTAAAAACTACCAGGAGAACTCCTGTCTGGCACCTTCCCCGGTGGAGTTGTGCATGGGGTGTGTTTGGAACATTTTGTCACCAGCCGACTCCAAAATTCAGCGGTTCCCCATCTCAGCCCAGAAAGCAGGTACAACAACTTTTGTGGTGCCTTTCGGCTGCCTACCAAGGTAGTGTAAAACCTACCAGGAGAACTCCTGTCTGGCACCTTCCCCGGTGGAGTTGTGCATGGGGTGTGTTTGGAACATTTTGTCAACGGCCGACTCCAAAATTCAGCGGTTCCCCATCTCAGCCCACAAAGCAGGTACAACAACTTTTGTGGTGCCTTTCAGCTGCCTACCAAGGTAGTGTAAAAACTACTAAGAGAACTCCTGTCTGGCACCTTCCCCGGTGGAGTTGTGCATGGGGTGTGTTTGGAACATTTTGTCAACGGCCGAGTCCAAAATTCAGCGATTCCCCATCTCAGCCCAGAAAGCAGGTAGAACAACTTTTGTGGTGCCTTTCAGCTGCCTACCAAGGTAGTGTAAAAACTACCAAGAGAACTCCTGTCTGGCACCTTCCCCGGTGGAGTTGTGCATGGGGTGTGTTTGGAACATTTTGTCAACGGCCGACTCCAAAATTCAGCTGTTCCCCATCTCAGCCCAGAAAGCAGGTAGAACAACTTTTGTGGTGTCTTTCAGATGCCTACCGGAGCAATGTAAAAACTACCAGGAGAACTCCTGTCTGGCACCTTCCCCGGTGGAGTTGTACATGGGGTGTGTTTGGAACATTTTGTCACCAGCCGACTCCAAAATTCAGCGGTTCCCCATCTCAGCCCAGAAAGCAGGTAGAACAACTTTTGTGGTGTCTTTCAGCTGCCTACCAAGGTAGTGTAAAAACTACCAAGAGAACTCCTGTCTGGCACCTTCCCCGGTGGAGTTGTGCATGGGGTGTGTTTGGAACATTTTGTCAACGGCCGACTCCAAAATTCAGCGGTTCCCCATCTCAGCCCAGAAAGCAGGTAGAACAACTTTTGTGGTGTCTTTCAGATGCCTACCGGAGCAATGTAAAAACTACCAGGAGAACTCCTGTCTGGCACCTTCCCCGGTGGAGTTGTGCAGGGGGTGTGTTTGGAACATTTTGTCAACGGCCGTGTCCAAAATTCAGCGGTTCCCCATCTCAGCCCAGAAAGCAGGTAGAACATCTTTTGTGGTATCTTTCAGATGCCTACCGGAGCAATGTAAAAACTAACAGGAGAACTCCTGTCTGGCACCTTCCCCGGTGGAGTTGTGCAGGGGGTGTGTTTGGAACATTTTGTCACCAGCCGAGTCCAAAATTCAGCGGTTCCCCATCTCAGCCCAGAAAGCAGGTAGAACAACTTTTGTGGTGCCTTTCAGCTGCCTACCAAGGTAGTGTAAAAACTACCAACAGAATTCGTTCCTGGCACCTTCCCCGGTGGAGTTGTGCATGGGGTGTGTTTGGAACATTTTGTCACCAGCCGAGTCCAAAAATCAGCGTTTCCCCATCTCAGCCCAGAAAGCAGGTAGAACAACTTTTGTGGTGTCTTTCAGATACCTACCAAGGTAGTGTAAAAACTACTAAGAGAACTCCTGTCTGGCACCTTCCCCGGTGGAGTTGTGCATGGGGTGTGTTTGGAACATTTTGTCAACGGCCGAGTCCAAAATTCAGCGATTCCCCATCTCAGCCCAGAAAGCAGGTAGAACAACTTTTGTGGTGCCTTTCAGATGCCTACCAAGGTAGTGTAAAAACTACCAAGAGAACTCCTGTCTGGCACCTTCCCCGGTGGAGTTGTGCATGGGGTGTGTTTGGAACATTTTGTCACCGGCCGAGTCCAAAATTCAGCGTTTCCCCATCTCAGCCCAGAAAGCAGGTAGAACAACTTTTGTGGTGTCTTGCAGATGCCTACCGGAGCAATGTAAAAACTACCAAGAGAATTCCTGTCTGGCACCTTCCCCGGTGGAGTTGTGCATGGGGTGTGTTTGGAACATTTTGTCACCAGCCGACTCCAAAATTCAGCGGTTCCCCATCTCAGCCCAGAAAGCAGGTACAACAACTTTTGTGGTGCCTTTCGGCTGCCTACCAAGGTAGTGTAAAAACTACCAGGAGAACTCCTGTCTGGCACCTTCCCCGGTGGAGTTGTGCATGGGGTGTGTTTGGAACATTTTGTCAACGGCCGACTCCAAAATTCAGCGGTTCCCCATCTCAGCCCACAAAGCAGGTACAACAACTTTTGTGGTGCCTTTCAGCTGCCTACCAAGGTAGTGTAAAAACTATCAAGAGAACTCCTGTCTGGCACCTTCCCCGGTGGAGTTGTGCATGGGGTGTGTTTGGAACATTTTGTCACCAGCCGAGTCCAAAATTCAGCGTTTCCCCATCTCAGCCCAGAAAGCAGGTAGAACAACTTTTGTGGTGTCTTTCAGATGCCTACCAAGGTAGTGTAAAAACTACTAAGAGAACTCCTGTCTGGCACCTTCCCCGGTGGAGTTGTGCATGGGGTGTGTTTGGAACATTTTGTCACCGGCCGAGTCCAAAATTCAGCGATTCCCCATCTCAGCCCAGAAAGCAGGTAGAACAACTTTTGTGGTGTCTTTCAGATGCCTACCAAGGTAGTGTAAAAACTACCAGGAGAACTCCTGTCTGGCACCTTCCGTGGTGGAGTTGTGCATGGGGTGTGTTTGGAACATTTTGTCACCGGCCGAGTCCAAAATTCAGCGGTTCCCCATCTCAGCCCAGAAAGCAGGTAGAACAACTTTTGTGGTGCCTTTCAGCTGCCTACCAAGGTAGTGTAAAAACTACCAAGAGAACTCCTGTCTGGCACCTTCCCCGGTGGAGTTGTGCATGGGGTGTGTTTGGAACATTTTGTCAACGGCCGACTCCAAAATTCAGCTGTTCCCCATCTCAGCCCAGAAAGCAGGTAGAACAACTTTTGTGGTGTCTTTCAGATGCCTACCGGAGCAATGTAAAAACTACCAGGAGAACTCCTGTCTGGCACCTTCCCCGGTGGAGTTGTACATGGGGTGTGTTTGGAACATTTTGTCACCAGCCGACTCCAAAATTCAGCGGTTCCCCATCTCAGCCCAGAAAGCAGGTAGAACAACTTTTGTGGTGTCTTTCAGCTGCCTACCAAGGTAGTGTAAAAACTACCAAGAGAACTCCTGTCTGGCACCTTCCCCGGTGGAGTTGTGCATGGGGTGTGTTTGGAACATTTTGTCACCGGCCGACTCCAAAATTCAGCGTTTCCCCATCTCAGCCCAGAAAGCAGGTAGAACAACTTTTGTGGTGTCTTTCAGATGCCTACCGGAGCAATGTAAAAACTACCAGGAGAACTCCTGTCTGGCACCTTCCCCGGTGGAGTTGTGCAGGGGGTGTGTTTGGAACATTTTGTCAACGGCCGTGTCCAAAATTCAGCGGTTCCCCATCTCAGCCCAGAAAGCAGGTAGAACATCTTTTGTGGTATCTTTCAGATGCCTACCGGAGCAATGTAAAAACTAACAGGAGAACTCCTGTCTGGCACCTTCCCCGGTGGAGTTGTGCAGGGGGTGTGTTTGGAACATTTTGTCACCAGCCGAGTCCAAAATTCAGCGGTTCCCCATCTCAGCCCAGAAAGCAGGTAGAACAACTTTTGTGGTGCCTTTCAGCTGCCTACCAAGGTAGTGTAAAAACTACCAACAGAATTCGTTCTTGGCACCTTCCCCGGTGGAGTTGTGCATGGGGTGTGTTTGGAACATTTTGTCACCAGCCGAGTCCAAAAATCAGCGTTTCCCCATCTCAGCCCAGAAAGCAGGTAGAACAACTTTTGTGGTGTCTTTCAGATACCTACCAAGGTAGTGTAAAAACTACTAAGAGAACTCCTGTCTGGCACCTTCCCCGGTGGAGTTGTGCATGGGGTGTGTTTGGAACATTTTGTCAACGGCCGAGTCCAAAATTCAGCGATTCCCCATCTCAGCCCAGAAAGCAGGTAGAACAACTTTTGTGGTGCCTTTCAGATGCCTACCAAGGTAGTGTAAAAACTACCAAGAGAACTCCTGTCTGGCACCTTCCCCGGTGGAGTTGTGCATGGGGTGTGTTTGGAACATTTTGTCACCGGCCGACTCCAAAATTCAGCGTTTCCCCATCTCAGCCCAGAAAGCAGGTAGAACAACTTTTGTGGTGTCTTTCAGATGCCTACCGGAGCAATGTAAAAACTACCAGGAGAACTCCTGTCTGGCACCTTCCCCGGTGGAGTTGTGCATGGGGTGTGTTTGGAACATTTTGTCACCAGCCGACTCCAAAATTCAGCGGTTCCCCATCTCAGCCCAGAAAGCAGGTACAACAACTTTTGTGGTGCCTTTCGGCTGCCTACCAAGGTAGTGTAAAAACTACCAAGAGAACTCCTGTCTGGCACCTTCCCCGGTGGAGTTGTGCATGGGGTGTGTTTGGAACATTTTGTCACCGGCCGACTCCAAAATTCAGCGGTTCCCCATCTCAGCCCAGAAAGCAGGTAGAACAACTTTTGTGGTGTCTTTCAGATGCCTACCAAGGTAGTGTAAAAACTACCAGGAGAACTCCTGTCTGGCACCTTCCGTGGTGGAGTTGTGCATGGGGTGTGTTTTGAACATTTTGTCACCGGCCGACTCCAAAATTCAGCGGTTCCCCATCTCAGCCCAGAAAGCAGGTAGAACAACTTTTGTGGTGCCTTTCAGCTGCCTACCAAGGTAGTGTAAAAACTACTAAGAGAACTCCTGTCTGGCACCTTCCCCGGTGGAGTTGTGCATGGGGTGTGTTTGGAACATTTTGTCACCGGCCGAGTCCAAAATTCAGCGATTCCCCATCTCAGCCCAGAAAGCAGGTAGAACAACTTCTGTGGTGTCTTTCAGATGCCTACCAAGGTAGTGTAAAAACTACCAGGAGAACTCCTGTCTGGCACCTTCCCCGGTGGAGTTGTGCATGGGGTGTGTTTGGAACATTTTGTCAACGGCCGAGTCCAAAATTCAGCGTTTCCCCATCTCAGCCCAGAAAGCAGGTAGAACAACTTTTGTGGTGTCTTTCAGATGCCTACCGGAGCAATGTAAAAACTACCAGGAGAACTCCTGTCTGGCACCTTCCCCGGTGGAGTTGTGCAGGGGGTGTGTTTGGAACATTTTGTCACCGGCCGAGTCCAAAATTCAGCGGTTCCCCATCTCAGCCCAGAAAGCAGGTAGAACAACTTTTGTGGTGCCTTTCAGCTGCCTACCAAGGTAGTGTAAAAACTACCAGGAGAACTCCTGTCTGGCACCTTCCGTGGTGGAGTTGTGCATGGGGTGTGTTTGGAACATTTTGTCAATGGCCGACTCAAAAATTCAGCGGTTCCCCATCTCAGCCCACAAAGCAGGTACAACAACTTTTCTTGTGCCTTTCAGCTGCCTACCAAGGTAGTGTAAAAACTATCAAGAGAACTCCTGTCTGGCACCTTCCCCGGTGGAGTTGTGCATGGGGTGTGTTTGGAACATTTTGTCACCAGCCGAGTCCAAAATTCAGCGTTTCCCCATCTCAGCCCAGAAAGCAGGTAGAACAACTTTTGTGGTGTCTTTCAGATGCCTACCAAGGTAGTGTAAAAACTACTAAGAGAACTCCTGTCTGGCACCTTCCCCGGTGGAGTTGTGCATGGGGTGTGTTTGGAACATTTTGTCACCGGCCGAGTCCAAAATTCAGCGATTCCCCATCTCAGCCCAGAAAGCAGGTACAACAACTTTTGTGGTGTCTTTCAGATGCCTACCAAGGTAGTGTAAAAACTACCAAGAGAACTCCTGTCTGGCACCTTCCCCGGTGGAGTTGTGCATGGGGTGTGTTTGGAACATTTTGTCAACGGCCGACTCCAAAATTCAGCGGTTCCCCATCTCAGCCCAGAAAGCAGGTAGAACAACTTTTGTGGTGTCTTTCAGATGCCTACCAAGGTAGTGTAAAAACTACCAGGAGAACTCCTGTCTGGCACCTTCCCCGGTGGAGTTGTGCATGGGGTGTGTTTGGAACATTTTGTCACCAGCCGACTCCAAAATTCAGCGGTTCCCCATCTCAGCCCAGAAAGCAGGTAGAACAACTTTTGTGGTGTCTTTCAGCTGCCTACCAAGGTAGTGTAAAAACTACCAAGAGAACTCCTGTCTGGCACCTTCCGTGGTGGAGTTGTGCATGGGGTGTGTTTGGAACATTTTGTCACCGGCCGACTCCAAAATTCAGCGTTTCCCCATCTCAGCCCAGAAAGCAGGTAGAACAACTTTTGTGGTGTCTTTCAGATGCCTACCGGAGCAATGTAAAAACTACCAGGAGAACTCCTGTCTGGCACCTTCCTCGGTGGAGTTGTGCAGGGGGTGTGTTTGGAACATTTTGTCAACGGCCGTGTCCAAAATTCAGCGGTTCCCCATCTCAGCCCAGAAAGCAGGTAGAACATCTTTTGTGGTATCTTTCAGATGCCTACCGGAGCAATGTAAAAACTAACAGGAGAACTCCTGTCTGGCACCTTCCCCGGTGGAGTTGTGCAGGGGGTGTGTTTGGAACATTTTGTCACCAGCCGACTCCAAAATTCAGCGGTTCCCCATCTCAGCCCAGAAAGCAGGTAGAACAACTTTTGTGGTGTCTTTCAGATGCCTGCCAAGGTAGTGCAAAAACTACCAGGAGAACTCCTGTCTGGCACCTTCCCCGGTGGAGTTGTGCATGGGGTGTGTTTGGAACATTTTGTCACCGGCCGACTCCAAAATTCAGCGGTTCCCCATCTCAGCCCAGAAAGCAGGTACAACAACTTTTGTGGTGCCTTTCGGCTGCCTACCAAGGTAGTGTAAAAACTACCAGGAGAACTCCTGTCTGGCACCTTCCCCGGTGGAGTTGTGCATGGGGTGTGTTTGGAACATTTTGTCAACGGCCGACTCCAAAATTCAGCGGTTCCCCATCTCAGCCCACAAAGCAGGTACAACAACTTTTGTGGTGCCTTTCAGCTGCCTACCAAGGTAGTGTAAAAACTATCAAGAGAACTCCTGTCTGGCACCTTCCCCGGTGGAGTTGTGCATGGGGTGTGTTTGGAACATTTTGTCACCAGCCGAGTCCAAAATTCAGCGTTTCCCCATCTCAGCCCAGAAAGCAGGTAGAACAACTTTTGTGGTGTCTTTCAGATGCCTACCAAGGTAGTGTAAAAACTACTAAGAGAACTCCTGTCTGGCACCTTCCCCGGTGGAGTTGTGCATGGGGTGTGTTTGGAACATTTTGTCACCGGCCGAGTCCAAAATTCAGCGATTCCCCATCTCAGCCCAGAAAGCAGGTAGAACAACTTTTGTGGTGTCTTTCAGATGCCTACCAAGGTAGTGTAAAAACTACCAGGAGAACTCCTGTCTGGCACCTTCCGTGGTGGAGTTGTGCATGGGGTGTGTTTGGAACATTTTGTCACCGGCCGAGTCCAAAATTCAGCGGTTCCCCATCTCAGCCCAGAAAGCAGGTAGAACAACTTTTGTGGTGCCTTTCAGCTGCCTACCAAGGTAGTGTAAAAACTACCAAGAGAACTCCTGTCTGGCACCTTCCCCGGTGGAGTTGTGCATGGGGTGTGTTTGGAACATTTTGTCAACGGCCGACTCCAAAATTCAGCTGTTCCCCATCTCAGCCCAGAAAGCAGGTAGAACAACTTTTGTGGTGTCTTTCAGATGCCTACCGGAGCAATGTAAAAACTACCAGGAGAACTCCTGTCTGGCACCTTCCCCGGTGGAGTTGTACATGGGGTGTGTTTGGAACATTTTGTCACCAGCCGACTCCAAAATTCAGCGGTTCCCCATCTCAGCCCAGAAAGCAGGTAGAACAACTTTTGTGGTGTCTTTCAGCTGCCTACCAAGGTAGTGTAAAAACTACCAAGAGAACTCCTGTCTGGCACCTTCCCCGGTGGAGTTGTGCATGGGGTGTGTTTGGAACATTTTGTCACCGGCCGACTCCAAAATTCAGCGTTTCCCCATCTCAGCCCAGAAAGCAGGTAGAACAACTTTTGTGGTGTCTTTCAGATGCCTACCGGAGCAATGTAAAAACTACCAGGAGAACTCCTGTCTGGCACCTTCCCCGGTGGAGTTGTGCAGGGGGTGTGTTTGGAACATTTTGTCAACGGCCGTGTCCAAAATTCAGCGGTTCCCCATCTCAGCCCAGAAAGCAGGTAGAACATCTTTTGTGGTATCTTTCAGATGCCTACCGGAGCAATGTAAAAACTAACAGGAGAACTCCTGTCTGGCACCTTCCCCGGTGGAGTTGTGCAGGGGGTGTGTTTGGAACATTTTGTCACCAGCCGAGTCCAAAATTCAGCGGTTCCCCATCTCAGCCCAGAAAGCAGGTAGAACAACTTTTGTGGTGCCTTTCAGCTGCCTACCAAGGTAGTGTAAAAACTACCAACAGAATTCGTTCTTGGCACCTTCCCCGGTGGAGTTGTGCATGGGGTGTGTTTGGAACATTTTGTCACCAGCCGAGTCCAAAAATCAGCGTTTCCCCATCTCAGCCCAGAAAGCAGGTAGAACAACTTTTGTGGTGTCTTTCAGATACCTACCAAGGTAGTGTAAAAACTACTAAGAGAACTCCTGTCTGGCACCTTCCCCGGTGGAGTTGTGCATGGGGTGTGTTTGGAACATTTTGTCAACGGCCGAGTCCAAAATTCAGCGATTCCCCATCTCAGCCCAGAAAGCAGGTAGAACAACTTTTGTGGTGCCTTTCAGATGCCTACCAAGGTAGTGTAAAAACTACCAAGAGAACTCCTGTCTGGCACCTTCCCCGGTGGAGTTGTGCATGGGGTGTGTTTGGAACATTTTGTCACCGGCCGACTCCAAAATTCAGCGTTTCCCCATCTCAGCCCAGAAAGCAGGTAGAACAACTTTTGTGGTGTCTTTCAGATGCCTACCGGAGCAATGTAAAAACTACCAGGAGAACTCCTGTCTGGCACCTTCCCCGGTGGAGTTGTGCATGGGGTGTGTTTGGAACATTTTGTCACCAGCCGACTCCAAAATTCAGCGGTTCCCCATCTCAGCCCAGAAAGCAGGTACAACAACTTTTGTGGTGCCTTTCGGCTGCCTACCAAGGTAGTGTAAAAACTACCAAGAGAACTCCTGTCTGGCACCTTCCCCGGTGGAGTTGTGCATGGGGTGTGTTTGGAACATTTTGTCACCGGCCGACTCCAAAATTCAGCGGTTCCCCATCTCAGCCCAGAAAGCAGGTAGAACAACTTTTGTGGTGTCTTTCAGATGCCTACCAAGGTAGTGTAAAAACTACCAGGAGAACTCCTGTCTGGCACCTTCCGTGGTGGAGTTGTGCATGGGGTGTGTTTGGAACATTTTGTCAACGGCCGACTCCAAAATTCAGCGGTTCCCCATCTCAGCCCAGAAAGCAGGTAGAACAACTTTTGTGGTGCCTTTCAGCTGCCTACCAAGGTAGTGTAAAAACTACTAAGAGAACTCCTGTCTGGCACCTTCCCCGGTGGAGTTGTGCATGGGGTGTGTTTGGAACATTTTGTCACCGGCCGAGTCCAAAATTCAGCGATTCCCCATCTCAGCCCAGAAAGCAGGTAGAACAACTTCTGTGGTGTCTTTCAGATGCCTACCAAGGTAGTGTAAAAACTACCAGGAGAACTCCTGTCTGGCACCTTCCCCGGTGGAGTTGTGCATGGGGTGTGTTTGGAACATTTTGTCAACGGCCGAGTCCAAAATTCAGCGGTTCCCCATCTCAGCCCAGAAAGCAGGTAGAACAACTTTTGTGGTGCCTTTCAGATGCCTACCGAGGTAGTGTAAAAACTACCAGGAGAACTCCTGTCTGGCACCTTCCCCGGTGGAGTTGTGCAGGGGGTGTGTTTGGAACATTTTGTCACCGGCCGAGTCCAAAATTCAGCGGTTCCCCATCTCAGCCCAGAAAGCAGGTAGAACAACTTTTGTGGTGCCTTTCAGCTGCCTACCAAGGTAGTGTAAAAACTACCAGGAGAACTCCTGTCTGGCACCTTCCGTGGTGGAGTTGTGCATGGGGTGTGTTTGGAACATTTTGTCAATGGCCGACTCAAAAATTCAGCGGTTCCCCATCTCAGCCCACAAAGCAGGTACAACAACTTTTCTTGTGCCTTTCAGCTGCCTACCAAGGTAGTGTAAAAACTATCAAGAGAACTCCTGTCTGGCACCTTCCCCGGTGGAGTTGTGCATGGGGTGTGTTTGGAACATTTTGTCACCAGCCGAGTCCAAAATTCAGCGTTTCCCCATCTCAGCCCAGAAAGCAGGTAGAACAACTTCTGTGGTGTCTTTCAGATGCCTACCGAGGTAGTGTAAAAACTACTAAGAGAACTCCTGTCTGGCACCTTCCCCGGTGGAGTTGTGCATGGGGTGTGTTTGGAACATTTTGTCACCGGCCGAGTCCAAAATTCAGCGATTCCCCATCTCAGCCCAGAAAGCAGGTACAACAACTTTTGTGGTGTCTTTCAGATGCCTACCAAGGTAGTGTAAAAACTACCAAGAGAACTCCTGTCTGGCACCTTCCCCGGTGGAGTTGTGCATGGGGTGTGTTTGGAACATTTTGTCAACGGCCGACTCCAAAATTCAGCGGTTCCCCATCTCAGCCCAGAAAGCAGGTAGAACAACTTTTGTGGTGTCTTTCAGATGCCTACCAAGGTAGTGTAAAAACTACCAGGAGAACTCCTGTCTGGCACCTTCCCCGGTGGAGTTGTGCATGGGGTGTGTTTGGAACATTTTGTCACCAGCCGACTCCAAAATTCAGCGGTTCCCCATCTCAGCCCAGAAAGCAGGTAGAACAACTTTTGTGGTGTCTTTCAGCTGCCTACCAAGGTAGTGTAAAAACTACCAAGAGAACTCCTGTCTGGCACCTTCCGTGGTGGAGTTGTGCATGGGGTGTGTTTGGAACATTTTGTCACCGGCCGACTCCAAAATTCAGCGTTTCCCCATCTCAGCCCAGAAAGCAGGTAGAACAACTTTTGTGGTGTCTTTCAGATGCCTACCGGAGCAATGTAAAAACTACCAGGAGAACTCCTGTCTGGCACCTTCCCCGGTGGAGTTGTGCAGGGGGTGTGTTTGGAACATTTTGTCAACGGCCGTGTCCAAAATTCAGCGGTTCCCCATCTCAGCCCAGAAAGCAGGTAGAACATCTTTTGTGGTATCTTTCAGATGCCTACCGGAGCAATGTAAAAACTAACAGGAGAACTCCTGTCTGGCACCTTCCCCGGTGGAGTTGTGCAGGGGGTGTGTTTGGAACATTTTGTCACCAGCCGAGTCCAAAATTCAGCGGTTCCCCATCTCAGCCCAGAAAGCAGGTAGAACAACTTTTGTGGTGTCTTTCAGATGCCTACCAAGGTAGTGTAAAAACTACTAAGAGAACTCCTGTCTGGCACCTTCCCCGGTGGAGTTGTGCATGGGGTGTGTTTGGAACATTTTGTCACCGGCCGAGTCCAAAATTCAGCGATTCCCCATCTCAGCCCAGAAAGCAGGTAGAACAACTTTTGTGGTGTCTTTCAGATGCCTACCAAGGTAGTGTAAAAACTACCAAGAGAACTCCTGTCTGGCACCTTCCCCGGTGGAGTTGTGCATGGGGTGTGTTTGGAACATTTTGTCAACGGCCGACTCCAAAATTCAGCGGTTCCCCATCTCAGCCCAGAAAGCAGGTAGAACAACTTTTGTGGTGTCTTTCAGATGCCTACCAAGGTAGTGTAAAAACTACCAGGAGAACTCCTGTCTGGCACCTTCCCCGGTGGAGTTGTGCATGGGGTGTGTTTGGAACATTTTGTCACCAGCCGACTCCAAAATTCAGCGGTTCCCCATCTCAGCCCACAAAGCAGGTACAACAACTTTTCTTGTGCCTTTCAGCTGCCTACCAAGGTAGTGTAAAAACTACCAACAGAATTCGTTCCTGGCACCTTCCCCGGTGGAGTTGTGCATGGGGTGTCTGTGGAACATTTTGTCACCGGCCGAGTCCAAAATTCAGCGGTTCCCCATCTCAGCCCAGAAAGCAGGAAGAACAACTTTTGTGGTGCCTTTCAGCTGCCTACCAAGGTAGTGTAAAAACTACCAAGAGAACTCCTGTCTGGCACCTTCCCCGGTGGAGTTGTGCAGGGGGTGTGTTTGGAACATTTTGTCACCAGCCGACTCCAAAATTCAGCGGTTCCCCATCTCAGCCCACAAAGCAGGTAGAACAACTTTTGTGGTGCCTTTCAGCTGCCTACCAAGGTAGTGTAAAAACTACCAAGAGAACTCCTGTCTGGCACCTTCCGTGGTGGAGTTGTGCATGGGGTGTGTTTGGAACATTTTGTCAATGGCCGACTCAAAAATTCAGCGGTTCCCCATCTCAGCCCACAAAGCAGGTACAACAACTTTTCTTGTGCCTTTCAGCTGCCTACCAAGGTAGTGTAAAAACTACCAACAGAATTCGTTCCTGGCACCTTCCCCGGTGGAGTTGTGCATGGGGTGTGTTTGGAACATTTTGTCACCAGCCGAGTCCAAAATTCAGCGGTTCCCCATCTCAGCCCAGAAAGCAGGTAGAACAACTTTTGTGGTGTCTTTCAGATGCCTACCAAGGTAGTGTAAAAACTACTAAGAGAACTCCTGTCTGGCACCTTCCCCGGTGGAGTTGTGCATGGGGTGTGTTTGGAACATTTTGTCACCGGCCGAGTCCAAAATTCAGCGATTCCCCATCTCAGCCCAGAAAGCAGGTAGAACAACTTTTGTGGTGTCTTTCAGATGCCTACCAAGGTAGTGTAAAAACTACCAAGAGAACTCCTGTCTGGCACCTTCCCCGGTGGAGTTGTGCATGGGGTGTGTTTGGAACATTTTGTCAACGGCCGACTCCAAAATTCAGCGGTTCCCCATCTCAGCCCAGAAAGCAGGTAGAACAACTTTTGTGGTGTCTTTCAGATGCCTACCAAGGTAGTGTAAAAACTACCAGGAGAACTCCTGTCTGGCACCTTCCCCGGTGGAGTTGTGCATGGGGTGTGTTTGGAACATTTTGTCACCAGCCGACTCCAAAATTCAGCGGTTCCCCATCTCAGCCCACAAAGCAGGTACAACAACTTTTCTTGTGCCTTTCAGCTGCCTACCAAGGTAGTGTAAAAACTACCAACAGAATTCGTTCCTGGCACCTTCCCCGGTGGAGTTGTGCATGGGGTGTCTGTGGAACATTTTGTCACCGGCCGAGTCCAAAATTCAGCGGTTCCCCATCTCAGCCCAGAAAGCAGGAAGAACAACTTTTGTGGTGCCTTTCAGCTGCCTACCAAGGTAGTGTAAAAACTACCAGGAGAACTCCTGTCTGGCACCTTCCCCGGTGGAGTTGTGCATGGGGTGTGTTTGGAACATTTTGTCACCAGCCGACTCCAAAATTCAGCGGTTCCCCATCTCAGCCCAGAAAGCAGGTAGAACAACTTTTGTGGTGTCTTTCAAATGCCTACCAAGGTAGTGTAAAAACTACCAGGAGAACTCCTGTCTGGCACCTTCCCCGGTGGAGTTGTGCATGGGGTGTGTTTGGAACATTTTGTCACCAGCCGACTCCAAAATTCAGCGTTTCCCCATCTCAGCCCAGAAAGCAGGTAGAACAACTTTTGTGGTGTCTTTCAGATGCCTACCAAGGTAGTGTAAAAACTACTAAGAGAACTCCTGTCTGGCACCTTCCCCGGTGGAGTTGTGCATGGGGTGTGTTTGGAACATTTTGTCACCGGCCGAGTCCAAAATTCAGCGGTTCCCCATCTCAGCCCAGAAAGCAGGTAGAACAACTTCTGTGGTGTCTTTCAGATGCCTACCAAGGTAGTGTAAAAACTACCAGGAGAACTCCTGTCTGGCACCTTCCCCGGTGGAGTTGTGCAGGGGGTGTGTTTGGAACATTTTGTCACCGGCCGAGTCCAAAATTCAGCGGTTCCCCATCTCAGCCCAGAAAGCAGGTAGAACATCTTTTGTGGTATCTTTCAGATGCCTACCGGAGCAATGTAAAAACTACCAGGAGAACTCCTGTCTGGCACCTTCCCCGGTGGAGTTGTGCAGGGGGTGTGTTTGGAACATTTTGTCACCAGCCGACTCCAAAATTCAGCGGTTCCCCATCTCAGCCCACAAAGCAGGTAGAACAACTTTTGTGGTGCCTTTCAGCTGCCTACCAAGGTAGTGTAAAAACTACCAAGAGAACTCCTGTCTGGCACCTTCCGTGGTGGAGTTGTGCATGGGGTGTGTTTGGAACATTTTGTCAATGGCCGACTCCAAAATTCAGCGGTTCCCCATCTCAGCCCACAAAGCAGGTACAACAACTTTTGTGGTGCCTTTCAGCTGCCTACCAAGGTAGTGTAAAAACTATCAAGAGAACTCCTGTCTGGCACCTTCCCCGGTGGAGTTGTGCATGGGGTGTGTTTGGAACATTTTGTCACCAGCCGAGTCCAAAATTCAGCGTTTCCCCATCTCAGCCCAGAAAGCAGGTAGAACAACTTTTGTGGTGTCTTTCAGATGCCTACCAAGGTAGTGTAAAAACTACTAAGAGAACTCCTGTCTGGCACCTTCCCCGGTGGAGTTGTGCATGGGGTGTGTTTGGAACATTTTGTCACCGGCCGAGTCCAAAATTCAGCGATTCCCCATCTCAGCCCAGAAAGCAGGTAGAACAACTTTTGTGGTGCCTTTCAGCTGCCTACCAAGGTAGTGTAAAAACTACCAAGAGAACTCCTGTCTGGCAGCTTCCCCGGTGGAGTTGTGCATGGGGTGTGTTTGGAACATTTTGTCACCAGCCGAGTCCAAAATTCAGCGGTTCCCCATCTCAGCCCAGAAAGCAGGTACAACAACTTTTGTGGTGTCTTTCAGCTGCCTACCAAGGTAGTGTAAAAACTACCAACAGAATTCGTTCCTGGCACCTTCCCCGGTGGAGTTGTGCATGGGGTGTCTGTGGAACATTTTGTCACCGGCCGAGTCCAAAATTCAGCGGTTCCCCATCTCAGCCCAGAAAGCAGGAAGAACAACTTTTGTGGTGCCTTTCAGCTGCCTACCAAGGTAGTGTAAAAACTACCAAGAGAACTCCTGTCTGGCACCTTCCCCGGTGGAGTTGTGCAGGGGGTGTGTTTGGAACATTTTGTCACCAGCCGACTCCAAAATTCAGCGGTTCCCCATCTCAGCCCAGAAAGCAGGTAGAACAACTTTTGTGGTGTCTTTCAAATGCCTACCAAGGTAGTGTAAAACCTACCAGGAGAACTCCTGTCTGGCACCTTCCCCGGTGGAGTTGTGCATGGGGTGTGTTTGGAACATTTTGTCAACGGCCGAGTCCAAAATTCAGCGGTTCCCCATCTCAGCCCAGAAAGCAGGTAGAACAACTTTTGTGGTGTCTTTCAGATGCCTACCGGAGCAATGTAAAAACTACCAGGAGAACTCCTGTCTGGCACCTTCCCCGGTGGAGTTGTGCATGGGGTGTGTTTGGAACATTTTGTCAACGGCCGAGTCCAAAATTCAGCGATTCCCCATCTCAGCCCAGAAAGCAGGTAGAACAACTTTTGTGGTGTCTTTCAGATGCCTACCAAGGTAGTGTAAAAACTACCAGGAGAACTCCTGTCTGGCACCTTCCCCGGTGGAGTTGTGCAGGGGGTGTGTTTGGAACATTTTGTCACCAGCCGACTCCAAAATTCAGCGTTTCCCCATCTCAGCCCACAAAGCAGGTAGAACAACTTTTGTGGTGCCTTTCAGCTGCCTACCAAGGTAGTGTAAAAACTACCAAGAGAACTCCTGTCTGGCACCTTCCGTGGTGGAGTTGTGCATGGGGTGTGTTTGGAACATTTTGTCAATGGCCGACTCCAAAATTCAGCGGTTCCCCATCTCAGCCCACAAAGCAGGTACAACAACTTTTCTTGTGCCTTTCAGCTGCCTACCAAGGTAGTGTAAAAACTACCAGGAGAACTCCTGTCTGGCACCTTCCCCGGTGGAGTTGTGCATGGGGTGTGTTTGGAACATTTTGTCACCAGCCGAGTCCAAAATTCAGCGTTTCCCCATCTCAGCCCAGAAAGCAGGTAGAACAACTTTTGTGGTGTCTTTCAGATGCCTACCGAGGTAGTGTAAAAACTACTAAGAGAACTCCTGTCTGGCACCTTCCCCGGTGGAGTTGTGCATGGGGTGTGTTTGGAACATTTTGTCACCGGCCGAGTCCAAAATTCAGCGATTCCCATCTCAGCCCAGAAAGCAGGTAGAACAACTTTTGTGGTGTCTTTCAGATGCCTACCAAGGTAGTGTAAAAACTACCAAGAGAACTCCTGTCTGGCACCTTCCCCGGTGGAGTTGTGCATGGGGTGTGTTTGGAACATTTTGTCAACGGCCGAGTCCAAAATTCAGCGGTTCCCCATCTCAGCCCAGAAAGCAGGTAGAACAACTTTTGTGGTGTCTTTCAGATGCCTACCGGAGCAATGTAAAAACTACCAGGAGAACTCCTGTCTGGCACCTTCCCCGGTGGAGTTGTGCAGGGGGTGTGTTTGGAACATTTTGTCACCGGCCGACTCCAAAATTCAGCGGTTCCCCATCTCAGCCCAGAAAGCAGGTACAACAACTTTTCTTGTGCCTTTCAGCTGCCTACCAAGGTAGTGTAAAAACTACCAACAGAATTCGTTCCTGGCACCTTCCCCGGTGGAGTTGTGCATGGGGTGTGTTTGGAACATTTTGTCACCGGCCGAGTCCAAAATTCAGCGGTTCCCCATCTCAGCCCACAAAGCAGGTACAACAACTTTTCTTGTGCCTTTCAGCTGCCTACCAAGGTAGTGTAAAAACTACCAAGAGAACTCCTGTCTGGCACCTTCCCCGGTGGAGTTGTGCAGGGGGTGTGTTTGGAACATTTTGTCAACGGCCGACTCCAAAATTCAGCGGTTCCCCATCTCAGCCCAGAAAGCAGGTAGAACAACTTTTGTGGTGTCTTTCAGATGCCTACCGGAGCAATGTAAAAACTACCAGGAGAACTCCTGTCTGGCACCTTCCCCGGTGGAGTTGTGCATGGGGTGTGTTTGGAACATTTTGTCACCAGCCGACTCCAAAATTCAGCGGTTCCCCATCTCAGCCCACAAAGCAGGTACAACAACTTTTTTTGTGCCTTTCAGCTGCCTACCAAGGTAGTGTAAAAACTAACAACAGAATTCGTTCCTGGCACCTTCCCCGGTGGAGTTGTGCATGGGGTGTCTGTGGAACATTTTGTCACCGGCCGAGTCCAAAATTCAGCGGTTCCCCATCTCAGCCCAGAAAGCAGGAAGAACAACTTTTGTGGTGCCTTTCAGCTGCCTACCAAGGTAGTGTAAAAACTACCAAGAGAACTCCTGTCTGGCACCTTCCCCGGTGGAGTTGTGCATGGGGTGTGTTTGGAACATTTTGTCACCAGCCGAGTCCAAAATTCAGCGTTTCCCCATCTCAGCCCAGAAAGCAGGTAGAACAACTTCTGTGGTGTCTTTCAGATGCCTACCAAGGTAGTGTAAAAACTACCAGGAGAACTCCTGTCTGGCACCTTCCCCGGTGGAGTTGTGCATGGGGTGTGTTTGGAACATTTTGTCAACGGCCGAGTCCAAAATTCAGCGGTTCCCCATCTCAGCCCAGAAAGCAGGTAGAACAACTTTTGTGGTGTCTTTCAGATGCCTACCGGAGCAATGTAAAAACTACCAGGAGAACTCCTGTCTGGCACCTTCCCCGGTGGAGTTGTGCAGGGGGTGTGTTTGGAACATTTTGTCACCGGCCGACTCCAAAATTCAGCGGTTCCCCATCTCAGCCCACAAAGCAGGTACAACAACTTTTGTGGTGCCTTTCAGCTGCCTACCAAGGTAGTGTAAAAACTACTAAGAGAACTCCTGTCTGGCACCTTCCCCGGTGGAGTTTTGCATGGGGTGTGTTTGGAACATTTTGTCACCGGCCGAGTCCAAAATTCAGCGGTTCCCCATCTCAGCCCAGAAAGCAGGTAGAACAACTTTTGTGGTGTCTTTCAGATGCCTACCGGAGCAATGTAAAAACTACCAGGAGAACTCCTGTCTGGCACCTTCCCCGGTGGAGTTGTGCAGGGGGTGTGTTTGGAACATTTTGTCAACGGCCGACTCCAAAATTCAGCGGTTCCCCATCTCAGCCCAGAAAGCAGGTAGAACAACTTTTGTGGTATCTTTCAGATGCCTACCGGAGCAATGTAAAAACTACCAGGAGAACTCCTGTCTGGCACCTTCCCCGGTGGAGTTGTGCATGGGGTGTGTTTGGAACATTTTGTCAACGGCCGACTCCAAAATTCAGCGGTTCCCCATCTCAGCCCACAAAGCAGGTAGAACAACTTTTGTGGTGCCTTTCAGCTGCCTACCAAGGTAGTGTAAAAACTACCAACAGAATTCGTTCCTGGCACCTTCCCCGGTGGAGTTGTGCATGGGGTGTGTTTGGAACATTTTGTCACCAGCCGAGTCCAAAATTCAGCGTTTCCCCATCTCAGCCCAGAAAGCAGGTAGAACAACTTCTGTGGTGTCTTTCAGATGCCTACCAAGGTAGTGTAAAAACTACCAGGAGAACTCCTGTCTGGCACCTTCCCCGGTGGAGTTGTGCATGGGGTGTGTTTGGAACATTTTGTCAACGGCCGAGTCCAAAATTCAGCGGTTCCCCATCTCAGCCCAGAAAGCAGGTAGAACAACTTTTGTGGTGTCTTTCAGATGCCTACCGGAGCAATGTAAAAACTACCAGGAGAACTCCTGTCTGGCACCTTCCCCGGTGGAGTTGTGCAGGGGGTGTGTTTGGAACATTTTGTCACCGGCCGACTCCAAAATTCAGCGATTCCCCATCTCAGCCCACAAAGCAGGTACAACAACTTTTTTTGTGCCTTTCAGCTGCCTACCAAGGTAGTGTAAAAACTAACAACAGAATTCGTTCCTGGCACCTTCCCCGGTGGAGTTGTGCATGGGGTGTCTGTGGAACATTTTGTCACCGGCCGAGTCCAAAATTCAGCGGTTCCCCATCTCAGCCCAGAAAGCAGGAAGAACAACTTTTGTGGTGCCTTTCAGCTGCCTACCAAGGTAGTGTAAAAACTACCAAGAGAACTCCTGTCTGGCACCTTCCCCGGTGGAGTTGTGCATGGGGTGTGTTTGGAACATTTTGTCACCAGCCGAGTCCAAAATTCAGCGTTTCCCCATCTCAGCCCAGAAAGCAGGTAGAACAACTTTTGTGGTGTCTTTCAGATGCCTACCGGAGCAATGTAAAAACTACCAGGAGAACTCCTGTCTGGCACCTTCCCCGGTGGAGTTGTGCAGGGGGTGTGTTTGGAACATTTTGTCACCGGCCGACTCCAAAATTCAGCGGTTCCCCATCTCAGCCCACAAAGCAGGTACAACAACTTTTGTGGTGCCTTTCAGATGCCTACCGGAGCAATGTAAAAACTACCAGGAGAACTCCTGCCTGGCACCTTCCCCGGTGGAGTTTTGCATGGGGTGTGTTTGGAACATTTTGTCACCGGCCGAGTCCATAATTCAGCGATTCCCCATCTCAGCCCAGAAAGCAGGTAGAACAACTTCTGTGGTGTCTTTCAGATGCCTACCAAGGTAGTGTAAAAACTACCAGGAGAACTCCTGTCTGGCACCTTCCCCGGTGGAGTTGTGCATGGGGTGTGTTTGGAACATTTTGTCACCGGCCGAGTCCAAAATTCAGCGGTTCCCCATCTCAGCCCAGAAAGCAGGTAGAACAACTTTTGTGGTGTCTTTCAGATGCCTACCGGAGCAATGTAAAAACTACCAGGAGAACTCCTGTCTGGCACCTTCCCCGGTGGAGTTGTGCAGGGGGTGTGTTTGGAACATTTTGTCACCGGCCGAGTCCAAAATTCATCGGTTCCCCATCTCAGCCCAGAAAGCAGGTAGAACAACTTTTGTGGTATCTTTCAGATGCCTACCGGAGCAATGTAAAAACTACCAGGAGAACTCCTGTCTGGCACCTTCCCCGGTGGAGTTGTGCATGGGGTGTGTTTGGAACATTTTGTCAACGGCCGACTCCAAAATTCAGCGGTTCCCCATCTCAGCCCAGAAAGCAGGTAGAACAACTTTTGTGGTGTCTTTCAGATGCCTACCAAGGTAGTGTAAAAACTACCAGGAGAACTCCTGTCTGGCACCTTCCCCGGTGGAGTTGTGCATGGGGTGTGTTTGGAACATTTTGTCACCAGCCGACTCCAAAATTCAGCTGTTCCCCATCTCAGCCCAGAAAGCAGGTAGAACATCTTTTGTGGTATCTTTCAGATGCCTACCGGAGCAATGTAAAAACTACCAGGAGAACTCCTGTCTGGCACCTTCCCCGGTGGAGTTGTGCATGGGGTGTGTTTGGAACATTTTGTCACCAGCCGACTCCAAAATTCAGCGTTTCCCCATCTCAGCCCAGAAAGCAGGTAGAACAACTTTTGTGGTGTCTTTCAGATGCCTACCGGAGCAATGTAAAAACTACCAGGAGAACTCCTGTCTGGCACCTTCCCCGGTGGAGTTGTGCATGGGGTGTGTTTGGAACATTTTGTCACCAGCCGAGTCCAAAATTCAGCGGTTCCCCATCTCAGCCCAGAAAGCAGGTACAACAACTTTTGTGGTGCCTTTCGGCTGCCTACCAAGGTAGTGTAAAAACTACCAAGAGAACTCCTGTCTGGCACCTTCCCCGGTGGAGTTGTGCATGGGGTGTGTTTGGAACATTTTGTCACCGGCCGAGTCCAAAATTCAGCGGTTCCCCATCTCAGCCCAGAAAGCAGGTAGAACAACTTTTGTGGTGTCTTTCAGATGCCTACCAAGGTAGTGTAAAAACTACCAGGAGAACTCCTGTCTGGCACCTTCCCCGGTGGAGTTTTGCATGGGGTGTGTTTGGAACATTTTGTCACCAGCCGAGTCCAAAATTCAGCGATTCCCCATCTCAGCCCAGAAAGCAGGTAGAACAACTTCTGTGGTGTCTTTCAGATGCCTACCAAGGTAGTGTAAAAACTACCAGGAGAACTCCTGTCTGGCACCTTCCCCGGTGGAGTTGTGCATGGGGTGTGTTTGGAACATTTTGTCAACGGCCGAGTCCAAAATTCAGCGGTTCCCCATCTCAGCCCAGAAAGCAGGTAGAACAACTTTTGTGGTGTCTTTCAGATGCCTACCGGAGCAATGTAAAAACTACCAGGAGAACTCCTGTCTGGCACCTTCCCCGGTGGAGTTGTGCAGGGGGTGTGTTTGGAACATTTTGTCACCAGCCGACTCCAAAATTCAGCGGTTCCCCATCTCAGCCCACAAAGCAGGTAGAACAACTTTTGTGGTGCCTTTCAGCTGCCTACCAAGGTAGTGTAAAAACTACCAAGAGAACTCCTGTCTGGCACCTTCCGTGGTGGAGTTGTGCATGGGGTGTGTTTGGAACATTTTGTCAATGGCCGACTCAAAAATTCAGCGGTTCCCCATCTCAGCCCACAAAGCAGGTACAACAACTTTTCTTGTGCCTTTCAGCTGCCTACCAAGGTAGTGTAAAAACTATCAAGAGAACTCCTGTCTGGCACCTTCCCCGGTGGAGTTGTGCATGGGGTGTGTTTGGAACATTTTGTCACCAGCCGAGTCCAAAATTCAGCGTTTCCCCATCTCAGCCCAGAAAGCAGGTACAACAACTTTTGTGGTGTCTTTCAGATGCCTACCAAGGTAGTGTAAAAACTACTAAGAGAACTCCTGTCTGGCACCTTCCCCGGTGGAGTTGTGCATGGGGTGTGTTTGGAACATTTTGTCACCGGCCGAGTCCAAAATTCAGCGATTCCCCATCTCAGCCCAGAAAGCAGGTAGAACAACTTTTGTGGTGTCTTTCAGATGCCTACCAAGGTAGTGTAAAAACTACCAAGAGAACTCCTGTCTGGCACCTTCCCCGGTGGAGTTGTGCATGGGGTGTGTTTGGAACATTTTGTCAACGGCCGACTCCAAAATTCAGCGGTTCCCCATCTCAGCCCAGAAAGCAGGTAGAACAACTTTTGTGGTGTCTTTCAGATGCCTACCAAGGTAGTGTAAAAACTACCAGGAGAACTCCTGTCTGGCACCTTCCCCGGTGGAGTTGTGCATGGGGTGTGTTTGGAACATTTTGTCACCAGCCGACTCCAAAATTCAGCGGTTCCCCATCTCAGCCCACAAAGCAGGTACAACAACTTTTCTTGTGCCTTTCAGCTGCCTACCAAGGTAGTGTAAAAACTACCAACAGAATTCGTTCCTGGCACCTTCCCCGGTGGAGTTGTGCATGGGGTGTCTGTGGAACATTTTGTCACCGGCCGAGTCCAAAATTCAGCGGTTCCCCATCTCAGCCCAGAAAGCAGGAAGAACAACTTTTGTGGTGCCTTTCAGCTGCCTACCAAGGTAGTGTAAAAACTACCAGGAGAACTCCTGTCTGGCACCTTCCCCGGTGGAGTTGTGCATGGGGTGTGTTTGGAACATTTTGTCACCAGCCGACTCCAAAATTCAGCGGTTCCCCATCTCAGCCCAGAAAGCAGGTAGAACAACTTTTGTGGTGTCTTTCAAATGCCTACCAAGGTAGTGTAAAAACTACCAGGAGAACTCCTGTCTGGCACCTTCCCCGGTGGAGTTGTGCATGGGGTGTGTTTGGAACATTTTGTCACCAGCCGACTCCAAAATTCAGCGTTTCCCCATCTCAGCCCAGAAAGCAGGTAGAACAACTTTTGTGGTGTCTTTCAGATGCCTACCAAGGTAGTGTAAAAACTACTAAGAGAACTCCTGTCTGGCACCTTCCCCGGTGGAGTTGTGCATGGGGTGTGTTTGGAACATTTTGTCACCGGCCGAGTCCAAAATTCAGCGGTTCCCCATCTCAGCCCAGAAAGCAGGTAGAACAACTTCTGTGGTGTCTTTCAGATGCCTACCAAGGTAGTGTAAAAACTACCAGGAGAACTCCTGTCTGGCACCTTCCCCGGTGGAGTTGTGCAGGGGGTGTGTTTGGAACATTTTGTCACCGGCCGAGTCCAAAATTCAGCGGTTCCCCATCTCAGCCCAGAAAGCAGGTAGAACATCTTTTGTGGTATCTTTCAGATGCCTACCGGAGCAATGTAAAAACTACCAGGAGAACTCCTGTCTGGCACCTTCCCCGGTGGAGTTGTGCAGGGGGTGTGTTTGGAACATTTTGTCACCAGCCGACTCCAAAATTCAGCGGTTCCCCATCTCAGCCCACAAAGCAGGTAGAACAACTTTTGTGGTGCCTTTCAGCTGCCTACCAAGGTAGTGTAAAAACTACCAAGAGAACTCCTGTCTGGCACCTTCCGTGGTGGAGTTGTGCATGGGGTGTGTTTGGAACATTTTGTCAATGGCCGACTCCAAAATTCAGCGGTTCCCCATCTCAGCCCACAAAGCAGGTACAACAACTTTTCTTGTGCCTTTCAGCTGCCTACCAAGGTAGTGTAAAAACTATCAAGAGAACTCCTGTCTGGCACCTTCCCCGGTGGAGTTGTGCATGGGGTGTGTTTGGAACATTTTGTCACCAGCCGAGTCCAAAATTCAGCGTTTCCCCATCTCAGCCCAGAAAGCAGGTAGAACAACTTTTGTGGTGTCTTTCAGATGCCTACCGGAGCAATGTAAAAACTACCAGGAGAACTCCTGTCTGGCACCTTCCCCGGTGGAGTTGTGCAGGGGGTGTGTTTGGAACATTTTGTCACCGGCCGACTCCAAAATTCAGCGATTCCCCATCTCAGCCCACAAAGCAGGTACAACAACTTTTGTGGTGCCTTTCAGATGCCTACCAAGGTAGTGTAAAAACTACTAAGAGAACTCCTGTCTGGCACCTTCCCCGGTGGAGTTTTGCATGGGGTGTGTTTGGAACATTTTGTCACCGGCCGAGTCCATAATTCAGCGATTCCCCATCTCAGCCCAGAAAGCAGATAGAACAACTTCTGTGGTGTCTTTCAGATGCCTACCAAGGTAGTGTAAAAACTACCAAGAGAACTCCTGTCTGGCACCTTCCCCGGTGGAGTTGTGCATGGGGTGTGTTTGGAACATTTTGTCACCGGCCGACTCCAAAATTCAGCGGTTCCCCATCTCAGCCCAGAAAGCAGGTAGAACAACTTTTGTGGTGTCTTTCAGATGCCTACCGGAGCAATGTAAAAACTACCAGGAGAACTCCTGTCTGGCACCTTCCCCGGTGGAGTTGTGCAGGGGGTGTGTTTGGAACATTTTGTCACCGGCCGAGTCCAAAATTCAGCGGTTCCCCATCTCAGCCCAGAAAGCAGGTAGAACAACTTTTGTGGTATCTTTCAGATGCCTACCGGAGCAATGTAAAAACTACCAGGAGAACTCCTGTCTGGCACCTTCCCCGGTGGAGTTGTGCATGGGGTGTGTTTGGAACATTTTGTCAACGGCCGACTCCAAAATTCAGCGGTTCCCCATCTCTAGCCCACAAAGCAGGTACAACAACTTTTCTTGTGCCTTTCAGCTGCCTACCAAGGTAGTGTAAAAACTACCAACAGAATTCGTTCCTGGCACCTTCCCCGGTGGAGTTGTGCATGGGGTGTGTTTGGAACATTTTGTCACCAGCCGAGTCCAAAATTCAGCGTTTCCCCATCTCAGCCCAGAAAGCAGGTAGAACAACTTTTGTGGTGTCTTTCAGATGCCTACCAAGGTAGTGTAAAAACTACCAGGAGAACTCCTGTCTGGCACCTTCCCCGGTGGAGTTGTGCATGGGGTGTGTTTGGAACATTTTGTCAACGGCCGAGTCCAAAATTCAGCGGTTCCCCATCTCAGCCCAGAAAGCAGGTAGAACAACTTTTGTGGTGTCTTTCAGATGCCTACCGGAGCAATGTAAAAACTACCAGGAGAACTCCTGTCTGGCACCTTCCCCGGTGGAGTTGTGCAGGGGGTGTGTTTGGAACATTTTGTCACCGGCCGAGTCCAAAATTCAGCGGTTCCCCATCTCAGCCCAGAAAGCAGGTAGAACATCTTTTGTGGTATCTTTCAGATGCCTACCGGAGCAATGTAAAAACTACCAAAAGAATTCGTTCCTGGCACCTTCCCCGGTGGAGTTGTGCATGGGGTGTGTTTGGAACATTTTGTCACCAGCCGACTCCAAAATTCAGCGTTTCCCCATCTCAGCCCAGAAAGCAGGTAGAACAACTTTTGTGGTGTCTTTCAGATGCCTACCAAGGTAGTGTAAAAACTACCAGGAGAACTCCTGTCTGGCACCTTCCCCGGTGGAGTTGTGCATGGGGTGTGTTTGGAACATTTTGTCACCAGCCGACTCCAAAATTCAGCTGTTCCCCATCTCAGCCCAGAAAGCAGGTAGAACATCTTTTGTGGTATCTTTCAGATGCCTACCGGAGCAATGTAAAAACTACCAGGAGAACTCCTGTCTGGCACCTTCCCCGGTGGAGTTGTGCATGGGGTGTGTTTGGAACATTTTGTCACCGGCCGACTCCAAAATTCAGCGTTTCCCCATCTCAGCCCAGAAAGCAGGTAGAACAACTTTTGTGGTGTCTTTCAGATGCCTACCGGAGCAATGTAAAAACTACCAGGAGAACTCCTGTCTGGCACCTTCCCCGGTGGAGTTGTGCATGGGGTGTGTTTGGAACATTTTGTCACCAGCCGAGTCCAAAATTCAGCGGTTCCCCATCTCAGCCCAGAAAGCAGGTACAACAACTTTTGTGGTGCCTTTCGGCTGCCTACCAAGGTAGTGTAAAAACTACCAAGAGAACTCCTGTCTGGCACCTTCCCCGGTGGAGTTGTGCATGGGGTGTGTTTGGAACATTTTGTCACCGGCCGAGTCCAAAATTCAGCGGTTCCCCATCTCAGCCCAGAAAGCAGGTAGAACAACTTTTGTGGTGTCTTTCAGATGCCTACCAAGGTAGTGTAAAAACTACCAGGAGAACTCCTGTCTGGCACCTTCCCCGGTGGAGTTTTGCATGGGGTGTGTTTGGAACATTTTGTCACCAGCCGAGTCCAAAATTCAGCGATTCCCCATCTCAGCCCAGAAAGCAGGTAGAACAACTTCTGTGGTGTCTTTCAGATGCCTACCAAGGTAGTGTAAAAACTACCAGGAGAACTCCTGTCTGGCACCTTCCCCGGTGGAGTTGTGCATGGGGTGTGTTTGGAACATTTTGTCAACGGCCGAGTCCAAAATTCAGCGGTTCCCCATCTCAGCCCAGAAAGCAGGTAGAACAACTTTTGTGGTGTCTTTCAGATGCCTACCGGAGCAATGTAAAAACTACCAGGAGAACTCCTGTCTGGCACCTTCCCCGGTGGAGTTGTGCAGGGGGTGTGTTTGGAACATTTTGTCACCAGCCGACTCCAAAATTCAGCGGTTCCCCATCTCAGCCCACAAAGCAGGTAGAACAACTTTTGTGGTGCCTTTCAGCTGCCTACCAAGGTAGTGTAAAAACTACCAAGAGAACTCCTGTCTGGCACCTTCCGTGGTGGAGTTGTGCATGGGGTGTGTTTGGAACATTTTGTCAATGGCCGACTCAAAAATTCAGCGGTTCCCCATCTCAGCCCACAAAGCAGGTACAACAACTTTTCTTGTGCCTTTCAGCTGCCTACCAAGGTAGTGTAAAAACTATCAAGAGAACTCCTGTCTGGCACCTTCCCCGGTGGAGTTGTGCATGGGGTGTGTTTGGAACATTTTGTCACCAGCCGAGTCCAAAATTCAGCGTTTCCCCATCTCAGCCCAGAAAGCAGGTACAACAACTTTTGTGGTGTCTTTCAGATGCCTACCAAGGTAGTGTAAAAACTACTAAGAGAACTCCTGTCTGGCACCTTCCCCGGTGGAGTTGTGCATGGGGTGTGTTTGGAACATTTTGTCACCGGCCGAGTCCAAAATTCAGCGATTCCCCATCTCAGCCCAGAAAGCAGGTAGAACAACTTTTGTGGTGTCTTTCAGATGCCTACCAAGGTAGTGTAAAAACTACCAAGAGAACTCCTGTCTGGCACCTTCCCCGGTGGAGTTGTGCATGGGGTGTGTTTGGAACATTTTGTCAACGGCCGACTCCAAAATTCAGCGGTTCCCCATCTCAGCCCAGAAAGCAGGTAGAACAACTTTTGTGGTGTCTTTCAGATGCCTACCAAGGTAGTGTAAAAACTACCAGGAGAACTCCTGTCTGGCACCTTCCCCGGTGGAGTTGTGCATGGGGTGTGTTTGGAACATTTTGTCACCAGCCGACTCCAAAATTCAGCGGTTCCCCATCTCAGCCCACAAAGCAGGTACAACAACTTTTCTTGTGCCTTTCAGCTGCCTACCAAGGTAGTGTAAAAACTACCAACAGAATTCGTTCCTGGCACCTTCCCCGGTGGAGTTGTGCATGGGGTGTCTGTGGAACATTTTGTCACCGGCCGAGTCCAAAATTCAGCGGTTCCCCATCTCAGCCCAGAAAGCAGGAAGAACAACTTTTGTGGTGCCTTTCAGCTGCCTACCAAGGTAGTGTAAAAACTACCAGGAGAACTCCTGTCTGGCACCTTCCCCGGTGGAGTTGTGCATGGGGTGTGTTTGGAACATTTTGTCACCAGCCGACTCCAAAATTCAGCGGTTCCCCATCTCAGCCCAGAAAGCAGGTAGAACAACTTTTGTGGTGTCTTTCAAATGCCTACCAAGGTAGTGTAAAAACTACCAGGAGAACTCCTGTCTGGCACCTTCCCCGGTGGAGTTGTGCATGGGGTGTGTTTGGAACATTTTGTCACCAGCCGACTCCAAAATTCAGCGTTTCCCCATCTCAGCCCAGAAAGCAGGTAGAACAACTTTTGTGGTGTCTTTCAGATGCCTACCAAGGTAGTGTAAAAACTACTAAGAGAACTCCTGTCTGGCACCTTCCCCGGTGGAGTTGTGCATGGGGTGTGTTTGGAACATTTTGTCACCGGCCGAGTCCAAAATTCAGCGGTTCCCCATCTCAGCCCAGAAAGCAGGTAGAACAACTTCTGTGGTGTCTTTCAGATGCCTACCAAGGTAGTGTAAAAACTACCAGGAGAACTCCTGTCTGGCACCTTCCCCGGTGGAGTTGTGCAGGGGGTGTGTTTGGAACATTTTGTCAACGGCCGAGTCCAAAATTCAGCGGTTCCCCATCTCAGCCCAGAAAGCAGGTAGAACATCTTTTGTGGTATCTTTCAGATGCCTACCGGAGCAATGTAAAAACTACCAGGAGAACTCCTGTCTGGCACCTTCCCCGGTGGAGTTGTGCAGGGGGTGTGTTTGGAACATTTTGTCACCAGCCGACTCCAAAATTCAGCGGTTCCCCATCTCAGCCCACAAAGCAGGTAGAACAACTTTTGTGGTGCCTTTCAGCTGCCTACCAAGGTAGTGTAAAAACTACCAAGAGAACTCCTGTCTGGCACCTTCCGTGGTGGAGTTGTGCATGGGGTGTGTTTGGAACATTTTGTCAATGGCCGACTCCAAAATTCAGCGGTTCCCCATCTCAGCCCACAAAGCAGGTACAACAACTTTTCTTGTGCCTTTCAGCTGCCTACCAAGGTAGTGTAAAAACTATCAAGAGAACTCCTGTCTGGCACCTTCCCCGGTGGAGTTGTGCATGGGGTGTGTTTGGAACATTTTGTCACCAGCCGAGTCCAAAATTCAGCGTTTCCCCATCTCAGCCCAGAAAGCAGGTAGAACAACTTTTGTGGTGTCTTTCAGATGCCTACCAAGGTAGTGTAAAAACTACTAAGAGAACTCCTGTCTGGCACCTTCCCCGGTGGAGTTGTGCATGGGGTGTGTTTGGAACATTTTGTCACCGGCCGACTCCAAAATTCAGCGGTTCCCCATCTCAGCCCAGAAAGCAGGTAGAACAACTTTTGTGGTGTCTTTCAGATGCCTACCAAGGTAGTGTAAAAACTACCAGGAGAACTCCTGTCTGGCACCTTCCCCGGTGGAGTTGTGCATGGGGTGTGTTTGGAACATTTTGTCACCAGCCGACTCCAAAATTCAGCGGTTCCCCATCTCAGCCCACAAAGCAGGTACAACAACTTTTCTTGTGCCTTTCAGCTGCCTACCAAGGTAGTGTAAAAACTACCAACAGAATTCGTTCCTGGCACCTTCCCCGGTGGAGTTGTGCATGGGGTGTCTGTGGAACATTTTGTCACCGGCCGAGTCCAAAATTCAGCGGTTCCCCATCTCAGCCCAGAAAGCAGGAAGAACAACTTTTGTGGTGCCTTTCAGCTGCCTACCAAGGTAGTGTAAAAACTACCAGGAGAACTCCTGTCTGGCACCTTCCCCGGTGGAGTTGTGCATGGGGTGTGTTTGGAACATTTTGTCACCAGCCGACTCCAAAATTCAGCGGTTCCCCATCTCAGCCCAGAAAGCAGGTAGAACAACTTTTGTGGTGTCTTTCAAATGCCTACCAAGGTAGTGTAAAAACTACCAGGAGAACTCCTGTCTGGCACCTTCCCCGGTGGAGTTGTGCATGGGGTGTGTTTGGAACATTTTGTCACCAGCCGACTCCAAAATTCAGCGTTTCCCCATCTCAGCCCAGAAAGCAGGTAGAACAACTTTTGTGGTGTCTTTCAGATGCCTACCAAGGTAGTGTAAAAACTACTAAGAGAACTCCTGTCTGGCACCTTCCCCGGTGGAGTTGTGCATGGGGTGTGTTTGGAACATTTTGTCACCGGCCGAGTCCAAAATTCAGCGGTTCCCCATCTCAGCCCAGAAAGCAGGTAGAACAACTTCTGTGGTGTCTTTCAGATGCCTACCAAGGTAGTGTAAAAACTACCAGGAGAACTCCTGTCTGGCACCTTCCCCGGTGGAGTTGTGCAGGGGGTGTGTTTGGAACATTTTGTCACCGGCCGAGTCCAAAATTCAGCGGTTCCCCATCTCAGCCCAGAAAGCAGGTAGAACATCTTTTGTGGTATCTTTCAGATGCCTACCGGAGCAATGTAAAAAATACCAGGAGAACTCCTGTCTGGCACCTTCCGTGGTGGAGTTGTGCAGGGGGTGTGTTTGGAACATTTTGTCACCAGCCGACTCCAAAATTCAGCGGTTCCCCATCTCAGCCCACAAAGCAGGTAGAACAACTTTTGTGGTGCCTTTCAGCTGCCTACCAAGGTAGTGTAAAAACTACCAAGAGAACTCCTGTCTGGCACCTTCCGTGGTGGAGTTGTGCATGGGGTGTGTTTGGAACATTTTGTCAATGGCCGACTCCAAAATTCAGCGGTTCCCCATCTCAGCCCACAAAGCAGGTACAACAACTTTTGTGGTGCCTTTCAGCTGCCTACCAAGGTAGTGTAAAAACTATCAAGAGAACTCCTGTCTGGCACCTTCCGTGGTGGAGTTGTGCAGGGGGTGTGTTTGGAACATTTTGTCACCAGCCGAGTCCAAAATTCAGCGTTTCCCCATCTCAGCCCAGAAAGCAGGTAGAACAACTTTTGTGGTGTCTTTCAGATGCCTACCAAGGTAGTGTAAAAACTACTAAGAGAACTCCTGTCTGGCACCTTCCCCGGTGGAGTTGTGCATGGGGTGTGTTTGGAACATTTTGTCACCGGCCGACTCCAAAATTCAGCGATTCCCCATCTCAGCCCAGAAAGCAGGTAGAACAACTTTTGTGGTGTCTTTCAGATGCCTACCAAGGTAGTGTAAAAACTACCAAGAGAACTCCTGTCTGGCACCTTCCCCGGTGGAGTTGTGCATGGGGTGTGTTTGGAACATTTTGTCACCGGCCGACTCCAAAATTCAGCGGTTC
The DNA here is from genome assembly GCF_023634085.1 of Falco cherrug. Taxonomy (NCBI): domain Eukaryota; kingdom Metazoa; phylum Chordata; class Aves; order Falconiformes; family Falconidae; genus Falco; species Falco cherrug. The sequence goes on from NW_026599486.1 coordinate 599,722, forward strand.
CCCATCTCAGCCCAGAAAGCAGGTACAACAACTTTTGTGGTGTCTTTCAGCTGCCTACCAAGGTAGTGTAAAAACTACCAACAGAATTCGTTCCTGGCACCTTCCCCGGTGGAGTTGTGCATGGGGTGTCTGTGGAACATTTTGTCACCGGCCGAGTCCAAAATTCAGCGGTTCCCCATCTCAGCCCAGAAAGCAGGAAGAACAACTTTTGTGGTGCCTTTCAGCTGCCTACCAAGGTAGTGTAAAAACTACCAAGAGAACTCCTGTCTGGCACCTTCC